>NC_090931.1:198476008-199133508 GCF_040938575.1 Ambystoma mexicanum
CTCCTCAGGTTGCAGGGCCACCAGATCTACCCGCACCTCGACTGGCTCGTCAGTGCGACATCACCGGAAGCAGTGCACCATACTTCCCATACTCTTAGGACCACACTGCACGAGCTGGGTTTTCACTCAACCACGAGAAGTTGCAGCTGCAGCCCACGCAGCGCCTGACCTTCTTGGGTCTCATTTGGGACACGTGCTCTGAGAGAGTTTTTTCCTCGGAGGACAAGATCACGGCCCTCAAGAGGGCCACCGCACACTTCCTCAGCAGAGAAGTGACCTCAGACTGGTGGTACCATCACCTACTGGGTCTCTTGGCAGCAGTTCTCTTGGCCGTCCCCCACATGAGATTCGGGATGAGGATGATACAGCTGCACTTTGCAGCCTCTTGGAACCAGGAGCGAGGCTCTCAGTCGGAGATGATCAATGTTCCTCCATCACTTCACCCGGACCTCACATGGTGGTCCAGGGATTGCAACCTTCAGCTGTGCAAGCCTTTCTGGCAACCTACCCCGCAGGTCACCATCACCACAGACCCATCTTGAGGGTTGAGGGCAACTTTGGACAACCACTGCATACATGGCACCTGGACCCGGCAGGAGTACCACATCAGTTTGCCGGAACTGAAGGTGATCTGGCTGGCACTCTGAGCCTTCCTTCCGTTTATCGAGGGCAAGGTCTTCCTCATTCAGACAGACAACTCGAGGAGCATGTTCTATGTCAACAAGCGGGGAGGTACCAGATCTCCCCCCACCTCCACTGTGCAGGCTCGCAGTCTGCATGTGGGAATGGGCCCTGGAGAACAACATCTACCTCACGGCTGTCAACCTGCCCGGAGATTCCAACCTGGAAGCAGACGGGCTCAGCAGATTGGGGGCAGCCAATTACGAGTGGCAGTTGAACGACCTAGTACTGCAGGAATTTTTCTGCAAATGGGAGCACCCCCTAGTGGACCTGATTTCCTCATGTGACAACAGGAAGTGCCGACTGGTCGCTTCCTGGCAGGGTCTGGGCCCTGGCTCCCTGGGCGATGCTGCCAGATTCAGTGGAACGGAATGACAGCATACGCCTTCCCGCCCACTCCACTGATACACAGGGTGATATGCAAGATCAATGAATCTTGCCACCTCAGTATCATTGAAACACTTGTGTATAGGCGCGTTACAAATACCATATCATATCATATCATTCTAATAGCACTGTGGTGGCTGGCAAGGCCATGGTTCTCGGGCCTCCCGACGGGTCCAGCACGTCTTCCGGCCCATCGCGGGGGGGTGGGAGGGAGGGTCATCCACCCCACGGAAACTAGCCCTCACAGCGTGGTTCCTGAACAGGTAAGGCTAGGTCACCTCAGCCTCTCCCAGGCTAATCTAGTGATCATACAAGGCGCCAGGAGCAGGTCTACCAGGGCCCAGTATAAGAGCAAGTGGACCAGGTTCTGCCACTGGGTAGACTCCAAGGGTATCAACCCCCTTGCATGTACCTTGGACGACGTGCTCTCCTTTTTGGTGCACCTCGCCCATTCAGGCATGCAGGTAGACACTTGCCACACTTACTTGGCAGCCATTGGGGTTTAAAGAAACTCTGAGGAGATCTTTTCCTCTTCCAACCCGATTGTCAGGAAGCATTTGACGGGACTCGCCAGGCTCTACCCGCCCATAAGAGGCCCCACCCCGTGTGGGACCTCAACATACTTCTGGGTGCCCTGGTGCACAAACCATTTGAACCAATGGCATCCGCAGACATCAGGCTGGTCACCATTAAGATGGCCTTGCTAGTCGGCCTCACCTCTGCTTGCAGAATCAACGAAATCCAGGCGCTGGTCGCCTCAGAGCTGTATACTACATTTCACAGGGATAAAGTAGTTCTACGGTCACACCCAGCATTCTTGCCCAAGGTACCTTCCGTATTCTACCTGAACAAGGAAATAGTGCTACCTACAATTTTTGCCGAGCCCCAAGACGAGGCACAGAGTTCTGCACTGCTTTGATGTTGGGCGTGCCCTGGAATTCTACTTGGACAGGACCAAGGACTTCCGCAAGTCGGACGCACTTTTTGTCACCTTCGGCGGTTCAAGATCGGGGTATCCGGCCTCTAAGGCCTCCATAGCCCCTTGGATGGTCTCAGCCATCAAAGAAGCTTAAGAGGGACAGCATAAGCCACTGCCAGCCAACATGCACGCCCACACGGTCAGAGCCAAGGCAACTGCCATTGCATTCCAGCGGCAGGTCCCCTGGCAAGTCATAATCAAGGCGGCCACATGGGCCACCCCTTCGGCTTTCTGCAAGCACTACTGTTTGAATGCGAGTTCTTGATCAGAAGCAGCTTTCGTACAGGCGGTTCTTAGAAACCGGTTTGCTTAAGGAGGGCCTCCTCTCCACCCTGGGGCTACACTCAAATGTAATCGCCCATGCAGTATGGAGGAAAGGGGACAGGACGTAAGAGTAATTAGAAGTTACTCACCGTAGTGACTAACGTACTCTTAGTCCTAGTCCTCTTTACTCCATATGTCCTACCAACCTCTCCCTTAATAAAACTGGTGTTAGGCAATGTTAATCTATTGTTGACGTGTCTATGGGGACTGAGGTATGGCGCCGGATGGCGGAGTCAGAGTCAGGGCAGCAAATGTTCCCAGGGTCGCACCCCTGTGCGCCTCTAAATTTAAAGGGGGAGAAGGTTTTTTTCTGGTGAAAAAGATTCTGTCACCTATCCCTTGGATGGGACGCCCATGCAGTATGGAGGAAAGGGAACTAACGTACTACGTTAGTCACTACGGTGAGTAACTTATTTCTGCTCCCCTTACCCAAGTTCAAGAAAGTTCCAGAACATTCTTGTGATTACCTTTCCCAAGTTCACACAGTTACACAGCTCCTTTGGATTTCCTTCCCCAAGTTCTAGGCATCATGGTTCCCAAGAAAAGGGGTCTTGAAGTTCCTTTCTCAAGACAACTTTGTAGTTCAAGCTTCGAGGTTCCCTTCCCCAAGACTTCAACCTATCAACTTATACTTGGTTTCAAACTTGCAGTGTTCAACATATCTCCCGGTCAACTTGACACTCCTTCTGGATTGCATTAACAGTTCACGTAAAGTGCTCCTTCTTGGTTTGCTTCAGTGCCTTTATCTTTCACCGTTGAGGGTTCCCTGGTCTAGGCGCAGTTGTCAGATCATACGGTCCACCCATAACAGGTTGTGCAACCAGGAACCCTAGGCTCTTCAGACCACACAGGTTCTTTGTATATTTGCTCCTGTGTGCAGATCCACATTCACTTAGATTCTCCTCATCAGCCTCTTGGCTGTATGTGCAGGTTCATACTCTCTTGGCTTCTCCTGGTTAGCTTCGCCACAATGTGTCACACACCTTCTGCCTAGGAGTATTACGCCTTTTCCCTAGGAGTATTAAGGACCCACAGGTGTGGGTCAGTAAGATCAATTGCCTGATCTCTAGTCAACTTATTAGTGGGACATGCCAGACTTCCCCAATGGTATGCATTCAGTCTTCGTCTTCTTCGTCTCAGTACCAGAGTGTTGAAAATACCTATTGGTATTTACTACTTCTAGTCGTATCTTCCTCGTCTCAGTACTGTGACAGGTCAAATAAGGGGAGATGGCTTAAAATATTCTATGAAGGCTGGGTGAGGGTTAGGTTGGTTTTCAGAGGGAAAATTGGGATACCATGTTTTGCCTGTGGGTACCCCATTCCCAAGGACCCTCCACCCAGGTAATCCCTTGCTTCTCCACCCCTATGGTCAAGATTAAAAAATGTTGACCTTTCCCAGGCCTTCTGAGAAGAGGATCCAGGGGACGTAGGAGTGAGGATACACTCAGGTTTCTCATACCTCCTGCTTAAGGCTGAGAAGGTGTTTCCACCCCTTTACAGGGTCAGGTCCTGAGCCTGTCACAGAAGCAATCCTCTCAATCATTGGAAAAATGGAAGATGTATCGGTGGGAGCAACATGCACGAAGGGAGTAGTCATGTACATCTAAAAGTATCCTCGAACACTCAAGGGACGTCTACCAAGTTGGGGAAGAAAGTTGAAAGATGCAATATGGTGGTGATGACCTGAGAACACTTGCATTGTAGTCTTGCAAATAACTGAAGAGCACTTTAATCCTAGGAAGGGCAGTGAAGTGGAAGCCTGTTGAACCCTGAGAAGTGCTGAGAATCTGCAAGCACTTGAAACATAAGCAATGTGAAAATCGCCAAACACCGAGAGGTGGTGAGAACCTGCACTTGAACGATAATGTAGAGCAGCAGATACCCCTTAGACCTAGTGAGGCAGTGGGAACCAGCAAGGACTTGATCTCTGAAAAGGCAAATGGTAAAACACATTTTGAGGACATGTATCCCATGTTGGATTCTATGGGACATGGTGGTCAAATGGAAAATTCCTGGTTAATCAGGAAAGTAGATAAATCCCAGAACGGCAGGGCCACATTTATAATGGAGGTGCAGATTCTAAAGCGAGAAAGTATTAAGTAGGATTAGAGATAGCAGAATGGAAGGCAATTCTGGAAGAAGGGAAAGGTAGAGCAAATGGGTGCAAGAATGTAAAACTTGTAGTGTAGAAGTTTGGACAATCCTGAAAATAAAACAAGATCTAAAACCAACCCTTTTGAAACACTGATCTTAATAATCCGGCTGATGGTGAAAAGGTTAACCATGTGGAGACTGAAATGCCTGATGAAAAGTGAAAACAGTTATAAGAGAAGTCTTAGAAGATAAACTTTTTAAATCTATTTATTAGGTTGCGGACACTATGCTACAGTGCATATTAATATAAATCTTTCATGTCTGTTCAGTTGACAGTCATGCCCTATGGCAAGTGTGAGGGGTTGCATGTTAAACGAGGGACTAGGCACAAGTTACTTCAGAGAGATTCTTTATTGGGCGTTTACACCTTCAAGAATTAATTCATTGACTTTTATCATGTCTTTCAGCTTGTGCTCCACTCTCCCATTACTTTGGCCAGATATACTGTTCAGGACCCACATCCCTCTCAGCCACCATCTGGAATGGATATAAACACACCCATTAGATTGGAGAACTTCTTTAGTTTCCCATCCTTCATCCTGATTGGTTGTCCTAGGTCTCCTTTCCAGCAGTCCTGTCTCTGGGGCTTGTCTTGAGAAGCCTTTCTTTCCCTCTGCTCATATTGGGTTTTGTTTGGCCCTGTTTCCGCCCACCTGATGTTCCTTCTTCCTCTGGTGGCCATCTGTTCCACCTGAACGATGCTATGGGTGACCAGGGCTTCTGAGGATTCTGTTATTTTCTCTTTACTTGCCGCTTCCCCGGGTGTTCCTGCCTGTTTAAATAGGCTCATTCACCTTTCTTATGGCTACACCTGGTCAGAAGGGTGGCCATCCTTCATTTGCCCTGGCTTGACCTTGTGCTCTTCCCCTTCTCGTGTCTGACATGCTCGCTGGTTCTCCAAGTCCCTCCTCTGTCGGTTGGTGTTATCCCTTTCATCTCGCAGTGTGGCTCCTCGCCGCACCCCTCTGTCCCTGCGATTATCGCCAAGCCAGCTCTCTGCTTCTTTGGACCCAGGAGTGTGGGATCATCCCATGACTGGGTGTCCTGTGCCCTGGTGTCAACCATACCCTCTGGCGTCTCGTCTTGTTCCTTGGCGTCAGCTCCTGCCTCTGTGAGGGGTAGTTCCACACAGCAAGGCAGCTGTTGAAGCCATTTTACATGATCTGCGCCTCTGTTTGACTCAGCTTTTTGATTGTACTGTGAGCTTCAGTTGAACTAAGACAGTGCCTGCCTTCCAGTGTCTGGTAGATTGCTGCTAGTTCTCCTCTCCAGTCTTACAAGTGAGGCCATTGATATGCAGGTGCAGCAAACCAGCAATATGCGTGGAAAGTATGAATGTTTGTGTATGTGCACAAGCTTTCTCCATGTCCCTATCCTATGATGTGGACTGTCGGCGACGATCTCTGTTCTAGCTTAAGTTGTTGTTTGTGCTTGGCCTTGCCATGATATGATATGGCATTTACAACGCGCCTATACACAGTGTTTCAAGGCGCGACGAGGCAGGGGAGGGGGAACAGAGGGAAGACTGAGACAGCGATCCTACTAGGCCAGGTGTCATTCAGATCAAGTGCATGGGAAGGGGGGGGAGGGGAAAAGTGCGGCTGGGAAGGGGGAGGGACAGTGCAGTACATGGGATAATAGAAAATTAACAATAAGTAAAAGTGTGGCCAGCTGGTGGCAAGTGCAATGGTAAGTGCAGACATCAGGTATCAAGTGCTGCAGGGATACAGAAAACAGTCCTGAAGTGCGGGGGGTTGCCAGGAGGCAGTGCAGTTGTGCGGCTGGCAGGGAAGGGGACCTGGGCCCAAGGTCAGAGGGTGGCCAGGTAACCAGTGCAGTTTCAGTTTCAGCCAGGAAATTCAGCAAGGGAGAGTAGGAGAGAAAATGGAAGCAAAGAGAAAGGTCTTGAGGTGCTTTCGGAACCGGAGATGGTTCTCATCAAGTTTCAGGGAGGCTGTTCCAGAGGGAGGCCCCAGCCGAAGAAAGATCTGCCACCAACTCGTTGCTTGGAGAAGTGACTGACCCTGACGGAGTTGGAGGCAGATGAACGAAGAGCTCGAGAAGGAAGATATTTAGGAAGCGGGAGTTGAAGCTTTAGAGGCCCCAGAAGGCCTTGTGGACAATGCAGAGGGTTTTGAACTTAATCCTCTCAGCCACTGGGAGCCAGTGCAGAGATTTCAGTCCTGGAGGGATACGATCCCTGGGCTTAAGGCCAAGGACAGGTCTGGATAAGTTGCAGAGGGCGGAGAGTAGAAGCAGGCAGATTTAGAAAGAGACTGTTGCAATAGTCCAGCCTAGAGAGAACCAGAGCTCTGGAGGCAGTGAGCTTGTATGACCATGTTAGCAGATTATGAAAGTTTGGGAGTGTGCACCACCACCCTTAACGTTCTTCTCCTATGATGCAGACTGTCAGCGGCTAGCTCTGCTCTAGCTAATCTGTAGATATTCTTCCTTCGCTTTTCCCATGCATACGGAGTGCGAAGGTTAGGAAGTGCTCACTGCTTTACTCCAAGCTACTCACCTATGATGTAGACGGTCAGTGGCCATCTCTGCTCTAGCCAATTTCTAGGTATTCCTCTTTAGCGTTTCTCATGCATCGAGAGTGTGAAGGTTTGGATGTGTGCACAACCCTTATCTGTGCTCGCCTCCTATGGTGTGGACTGTCAGCAGCTATCTCTGCTGTAGGCAAATTGTAGTTATTCTTCCTTAGCCTTTGCCATGCATGGACAGTATGAAGTATTGGGCTTGTGCCCCACCCTACTCCATGTGCCTCTCCCATGTCATGGTTATCTCAAGCTCTAGCTAAATTGTACGTACTCCTCATAATTATTTCCCATGCATGAAGTGCGGTAATGGGGGTGTGCACCATCTTATTCCTCGTTCCTCTCCTATGGTGGCTATCTATGCTCTAACTGAAATGTAGGTTTTCCTCCTTGGCCTTTCCAATGCATCGATAGTATGAAGGTTTGGGTGTGTACACCACCTTTCTCAATGGTACTCTCCTATGCTGCAGACTGTTGGTGGCTGTCTCTGCTCTAGCTGTATTGTAGGTATTCCTCCTTAGACTTTCCCTTGCATGGAGAGTAGGAATGTTTGGTGTGTGCATTACCTTTCTCCATGTTGCTTTTCTATGATGCCGGCTACCCCGGTTCTAGCTGAATTGTATGTATTCCTCCGTAGCATTCTTTTATTAAAGATTTTTTTACAATGCGCCAATCTAACTCCTGGGCAATGGAGCACAGTACAGCAAGTCAAAATTATAAAAATAATTTTGGGAGAAGCAAAATGAAAGTCAATGAATGTGTGAATCAAGTTGGAAACAGTCTTGAGCCCTTTATGAAATTGAGACAGGGAAGGAGCCAATCATAGATGAGGGGACACAGGTGTTGCAGGGCAATCAAGCACGCCTGCTGTGATGTATGAGATTCTTTTGCTTCATGAATTGCACGATGAAGAGTGTTCTTATTTCATCTAGTTGCGACACCTCTGGATATTGTGAAACCTTTTAAAAATGTTTTTATTGTGCACTTAGTTAATACAAATCTCAGCCACAGTTTAACATTAAAAACAAAAGAAAAACACAAAGATAAAATAAAACGTTATACAATCCATTTCCAACATCTAAATAAAACAAAAAAAGAAAAAAGGCAGTAAATTTCCTTAGCAGTGGCCCAATCCACAATTTTACTGCCACTCCTATTAATCTAATTTCAAATATAGTGATATCTCTTCATTATACCATCAACAGGCATACTCCTACGTCCCGTCCCCTTTCCTCCATACTTATGGGACATTCCTTCGTCCTGTGGGACGGGACCGGAGCACTTTGTAAAAAGCATCACATTTTTCAAAAATGTGTCCTTCCTCTGTTTACGCTGGGTACCGCACACGGCCGTGACCCTGCCCTCCTTAGCTCCGCCCAGCGCATCGCCCATCAGCCCTTTTCTCTGCTGGATCGGGACTGGACGTATTTGCATCTTCGGAAGATTTTTTCCTTCCAGTGTCATTCTCTCCTGCTCCGGCTTATCGGTCACGAGTCTGTCTATGCCGTTTCAGTTCGATGTTCCTACTTGTTCTTCTAGTCAGCGACGCTACGCTAGGTCGGATCCCCATCCTCTTTTTTTTAGAGTGCTTGGGTCCAGGCCACCGGTGGGACTGGTGCTTTTACTGTGACTACCTTTCGGTCTGGGCGATTCGACTTCGTTTGGAGGGGTGGGAGGAGGTGTTCCAGCACGCTCCCCCATTGCATTTTCTTACTTTCATCAAAGAAAAGAAGAAACGCCCGGTGAGTTATTTACTTTTTAGAGCACCCCGGCTGGGGACTCCTTCCCGGGGTCTTCCCGGTCCGGGAGGAGCGTCAAAAGCTCTATTACCGGGGCTTGCCCTTAGGTGCCTTTTAGGCCTAAAAAGTGTACCAGAGTTCTCTCGAAGGGCCTCCGTAAGGGGCCTATTGACACCAGATTGCTATCCGAGGCCCCTCCTGTGGGGGCTACTTGTGAGCCCAGTTCAACTGTGGCAGCGGTACCGGAGCTTGCTTCGAGGTCTCCTTGGCTGGAGCTTCCTGTAAAAACACTGGGGTTCGCCCTGAGGCCTCAGTTGAGGCTGTTGGTATGGAACGAAAGTTTGATGCCCGTGTTGAAGGGGCTTTAGACACTGTGCTTGGGTACGAGACCCCTCGTTTGCTGGCTAAGGTGACCAACAGTTCTGAGAGGCCTGTTAAGGTCTTGTCGGTGAGGTGTGTTCCTCATCGCTCCCGTTCAAGTGGTGACACCAGACCTGTTGAGGGGGCATAGAGTGAGGTCTTGGAACATATTTCCTCCATTACCGGCGGTGCCCAGGACCTTCCGTTGAAGGCTTTTCTGGCTGATAGCATGTCTCAAAATCATTCTAGGCCTCGCAGTACCGGCTCGGCGGAGGTTTCTGGTATCAAGGCTAAGATGAAGACCCCTGACCCACCTGTGGAGACCCCTGTCTCACGCGTGTCACAGTTCTCCTCAGGTGCTGACAAAATGGCGGCAGCTCCCGCCAAGACTACGGTGGTCATTTTGGATACCTCCCTTACAACTATGCCATCGGCCCTAGGTGTGGGGAGTGGGTTTTCAGGTCAACTTCGATTTCCTTGTGCACATTCTTTTCATCCAGTTTATGACTGGAACGCTTGGATGCCCCTACCGCACAATGTCTCGCTTCCTGCGGCTTCGGCGCTCTTGATTTATGTGGACTCCAGTGGAGAAGGGCACTCTTGGCAACCCTCTCCCTTGTGTGCCTGGAATTACTCTGCACATGAGAGGCCTCCTCCAGTCGTGCCAAAATCATCGGCGGAGGACGTCTTTTTCAGCAAGTTTCAAAGACTTATGCATTCCGACTCCATGAAGGAGTATTTTTTTCGAGGCTTGTTTAGGGAGATATGCCCACCTGCGCCGACTTTACCGCCTAGACCTCCCCCGACTATTCCTCCCTTGCTTCCTTTGTCCCCAGTGAACAAGTCTATAGTGATGCCTGATCCGTTTTTGTTGGACGACGCACAAGAGGATCTGGACAGCGATGTCAAGCCCCGATCTGTCGGAGCCTTTCAAGACCGGGTGCTGGACATGATGTCTGTTGGATGGTCCAGTACCAGATGTACCCACTCCACCGGAGGGCTTGCTTTCGGGGTGTTCACCTTGTTTCCTTCAGAGCGTACAGGCTTGTTCTTGCAGAAGGATGTTTTGGCCGAGGTCTGTAAAGTTTGGGGAAAAAGCACACTCTGGACTGTTTGTCAACAAGAAGATTGATGCGCTTTTTAGGCTCCATTCTTCGGAAGAGGTGGCTTTAGCATTGTCCACCCCCCTCCTCCACTATAGTGGCTGCTGCCACTTTACAGTCCATACCTGCTGCATCGTCTTACGCAACGGCTACACAGGTTCTGGCTAAAGAGGACACGTTTCTTGACTCTTTGGGAAAGAGGATTTCCGCTAATTCAGCTCTGCAGTTACGTCAAGCAAACGCAGAACTGGTGTTAGCGGAGGCGAATATGAAAATGTGGAAAGGTCTGTCGGAATTTGAGGAATTTATTCCCGCTGAAAAGCTAGAGGATTTCAGAGCGGGTTTGTCAGATGCTAGGGTCCTGGCACAGGACATGCTGGAGGCCGCGGCGCATCATGTCGACACCTCAGCGCAGGGCCTCATGCTTGGCCTGGACACCTCTCGTCAGGCTTGGTTGCACGCCACCAAGTTCTCGAAGGAGATGCAGGATAAGGTTTTGGACCTGCCCTTTGATGGCAAGGAGCTTTTTCATTCCACAACAGACGTTGAACTGACCAAAACTAAAGATAGCACTCAGACCGCCAAGTCTTTGTCGGTCCTGGTGAAACCGCTTTTAAGGGCACAGAGCATGTCCTTGCAGCCTCAGCCTTACTCTGGTTTCAGGGGTTTTCTGGACCGAAAGTCCCGCACGGTTGATGCCCCATCAGGAAATTCCCACCGAAGGCAGCAACGGAGCCGGTTTTTCTCCCGTTCCTCAGCCTCCTTCAGGTTCAGGTGGCGCCACCACCGAAAAACCAGCTAAATGAAGTTTCTCTGCGCTCGCACGAAACCCCGGTGGGAAGACGCTTTGCGTCTCATTGGGAGGTGTGACAGACCATCACCGAGGACCGGTGGGTCTTGTCTGTCTCTCGGGCGGGCATCCGCTTCCCCCTTCCCCACCCATCATTCCTCCCTTCCAGCAGTCGAGGTCGCCCTCCCTCAGAGCCGAGATTCAGAAGTTGCTGGATCTCAAGGCAGTGGAACCCGTTCCCCTAGGGGAGCAAGGGGGGACTTCTATTCCCGACTGTTTACGATGCCCAAACCCTACTAGGCTGGCCTGTGCACCATCCTAGACCTTTCCCAGTTCAATCTCTCTACCCCAAGAGAAATTCAAGATGATCATGCCCTGTCAGTCATCTTTGCAGAAGGGCGATTGACTCAGCGTGGTGGACCTCCAGGATGCGTATATGCATATCCTGATCTGGAATCGGATATATCTACGATTTTCCGTGGGGGAGGAGCACTTCCAGTTCCGAGTGCTCCCTTTTGGCCTCTGCTCGGCACCGCGTGACTTTACGAAGATGATGTTGGTTATCGCAGCTTATCTTCGGCTTCACGGTATCCAGGTGTATACATATTTGGACGATTGGCTGCTGTGCAGTCCTTGTCCTTTGAAAGCCTCGAGTAACCTTCAGTCTCTCCTCCAGTTCCTTCTCCACCCTGGGCTGTCGGTGAACTGGCAGAAATCCTCCATAGCGGTCTCTCAGGACCTGATTTTCCAGGGTTTCCGTTCGAACACGATCGACTGCAGAGTATACCTGACCAGGGACAGAATGGCGGATCTGCTGGCCACGTGTCAGGTCTTTGCACAGTCGGGGAGCATGTCGGCTTGGTGGTTCCAGAGGCTTCTGGGCCTCATGGCCTCGTGTGTATTGGCTCTTCCTCGGCTCAAGATGAGGCAGACATAGATGGCTCTTCGGAGTTCTTGGCGCCAAGCTGTGGATCCGGACTCCAAGATGATATCGATTCCAGCTTTCATGAGAGCGGGCCTTTTGTGGTGGTCGTCTCTTGGCAATCTATTGGTGGGCGTGGCTTTTCAGGAACCCGCTCCGCTGGTGACAATCAAAACGGGCTCTTCCCTTCTGGAGTGGGGTGCGATGTTGGACCTTCAAGTTTCCGATCTCTGGACGCCCCAAGACAAGCTCCTTCATTTAAATCACCTGGATCTTCCTGGCGACCTTCCTGGCGCTCAAGGCGTTCAGGCCGGTCATTGTCAACCAAGTGGTCCGTGTCCGCACAGACAATGTGGTGTCCATGTTTTACATCAACAAGCAGGGGGGGTTCCAAGTCCTCCCCTCTTGTGGATCTTGCCATTCAGATTTGGGAATGGGCGGTGCAGCATGGCATCTGGCTTGTGGCAGTACACATCCCGGGCCAACTGAATGTTACTGCAGATGCCCTCAGCCGACGATCGATGGTCAGCTACGAGTGGGAGTCGAAAGAGGAGGTCCTCTTATCCAGTGTTGGAGCACTCCAGAAGTGGACCTCTTTGCAACGTCGGCCAACTGGAAACTTCCTCTGTATGCCTCCAGAAACGGACTCGGAGCCTCCTCTCTGGGGGATGCTCTCGAGATTCCCTTGCACAATATGAGGGCCTATGCTTTTCCGCCTCTGCCACTGATTCATAGGACAATTTGCAAACTGAGGAACACGGTGAACTGTTCTCTTCTGCTCATAGCTCCGTGGTGGCTGGCCAGGTTCTGGTTTTCAGAGCTTCAACATCTATCGGTGTGTGCACCGATCAGACTTCCGTTGGTTCCCGGCCTGCTTCACCAGAAATTGGCAGCAGTGGCACCCCTCCCCACAATTGTTCAACTTGGCGGCAGGCTGCCTGAGTTCAGATATTTCGAACATCTCAACCTATCTGCTGATAACATGCGCATTATTCAGGCAGCCCGGAAGCCCTCAATGAGATCTCAATACAGGAGCAAATGGCTTTGGTTCTGCCACTCGTGCTTAGCCAAACAATTGGACCCCAGGGTGGCTACGATCGACACAGTGCTGTCCTTCGTCTCTCACCTAGCAGAGTCAGGCATTCATGTCCTCTTATGCAGGACTTATCTTTCAGCTGTTGCCGCCTACTTATCCATGGACCAGTGCGCTTTTTCACTATCAAATCTAGTGGTTGAAAGGCACTTTACAGGTCTAATGCGTCTTTACCCTCCTGTTCGCAAACCGCATCCGACATGGGATCTGAACGTGGTCCTTACGGCGTTGTGCCATAAGCTCTTTGAACCAATGGCTACGGTAGATCTTAAGCACCTTTCGTGGAAAGTGTCCTTCTTGGTCGCCGTGACTTCGGCAAGACAGGTGAGTGAGCTCCAGGCTTTGTCAGTGGAGCATCCCTTCTTGGTTTTCCACAAGGATATGGTTGTCCTGAGGACGAATCCTTCTTTCCTGCCAAAAGTGCTCTGATTTCCATCTAAATCAGTCAATCTCATTGCCCGTCTTCTTCCCAAACCCAGCTTCGGAAGCCGAAAGGGTTTTGCATTGCCTGGATGTTAGAAGTGCTCTTAAGTTCTATCTGGACAGAACATCTGAATTTAGGAGTTCTTCTCAGCTATTGGTGACCTTTGGTAATCTGCAGGGTAAACAGGCCTCCAAAGCGACTATCTCCAGATGGGTTGGTGCCTGTATTATGGAGTCTTACACTGTCCAGAGCCTCCAACCTCTTAAAGGGATTCACGCACACCTGGTACGGGGCAAGGCAGCTGCTGTTGCCTTTCAAAAGTGTCCCCTGGGAGACTATCACGAAAGCGGCTACATGGGCTTCTCCATCGGCTTTTTGTAAACACTACTGTTTGGACCTGAGCTCCAGATCTGATGCTCAGTTTGGCCAGGCTGTGCTAAAAAGCCCTTTTCAGCAGGGGGGTTTCCATCAACCCGTAGTTCCTGTGAGGAGTGCTTAGGAATGTCCCATAAGTATGGAGGAAAAGGGGACGGGACGTAGGAGTATAACCAGGTTACTCACCTTAGTGACCACCTTACTCCTGGTCCATAGTCGCCTTTCCTCCATACGCCCGCCCGCCATCCCCTCTAATAAGGTTCCTCTATTATTGCTTAAAGGTCTCTGACCTGGCGATAGAAAAGGACTGATGGGCGATGCGCTGGGCTGAGCTAAGGAGGGCGGGGTTACGGCTGTGTGCAGTACCCTGTGTAAAAAGAGAGGAAGGACACATTTCTGAAAAATGTGATGCTTTTTACAAAGTGCTCTGGTCCCGTCCCACAGGACGGAGGAATGTCCCATAAGTATGGAGGAAAGGGGACTATGGACTAGGAGTAAGGTGGTCACTACGGTGAGTAACCTTATTATTCCATTCCATATATTGTAGCCTGTGGGGACTTATTTATCCTTTTTCTCCTGGGCAAATCTAGAAAGTTAACATTTTTACAACCTCATTCCAGAAATGGAGCCCAGCTCTCGTGGTGACCAGTGAGGATGCACCATACAAACTGCTCCAAAACTGGTCACGCTGGACATTCTGAATTTCCCCCACAAATGCAGAATAAGCTTTTTGATATTGGACCTTCATCACAGGGCTTTGTGTTAAAATGTCGACTTGATTCCACATCTCCAAAGCATAGCCTGCAGACTCTATCTTGTAAAGGAACACCAGTCTAGCTCCACGTATATCCATATGTTGGCAAAACATTCAAACAAATGTAAGTTATTAATTCCCTCCTTCCTATCACATATTTTTAATAAATGGGTACAAGGGCCTTTAAGAAAACTCTGATGGTTATATTCACAGTAACGCCTCTTGTCGTGTAACCTTTGTATAATTTGAGATCTGTCCCAGATACAGGTTTTCTTAAATTGATTCAGGTAATCTGGCATATCAAGAAGTCTAACCATAGGGAAGTCAATGTTCTTACAATGGCTACATACTGTGTTCTCGAGTGCAACCAAAAAATGATTAGGGTACTCACTAATGAGCTTCGTGGCCATTAATCCCAATAACGTATCAACACAAGGCTTTCTCAATACCAATGAAAAATATACTTCAAAGCGTTTAGATAACCAACATGCCCGCAATAAATGAACACTCAGCTAACAGGCAAGTGGCTCTACTGGAGTTGTTCTGGGTACGTTTTGTATGGTCCTTAGAATTTTTCCCTCCAGACGGTCCAGCCAATCAACATTTAATTCAGACAATAATTCAAGGCCATATGTAAAAGCCGGAATGATATTTGATTGATATATTTTTAATACAGCTTATACATTACAACCAGAAGTGGTAGAGAAGCGCTTCAACACATAGCATTTCTTTAGTACGCGTGATAATATGAAATCACTATAACAGCGTTGGCTGTGAGGCGAGCAGAACAAGAATTCCAAGTACACTTAACAATAGACCACTTCTAATTTACCTCCATTTAATCTCCAAACAAAGGAGCAACATTGCCTAGATGTATTGCCAAGAATAATTATCTTACTCTTTGCAATTTGCTTAATTTCCCCATATCCTCTGCTCTTGGCTAACGTGATTACATGGGCAGTGTAGCAAAAATCTTGGCACTTGAATCCATCATAGCTAACAATCTGTATTTGGAGAGATCCGAGGCCCCACTCTTTTTGTAGATGGGAACCAAAACGAAGTCCCTCCAACTATCCGGTATCTAGCCCTTCATAAAAATCAGTGCAAACCAAGCTGCTAATATTCCCAGCCAAAGAGGAGGATTAGCCTTAAATACTATATTAGATATGATATGGTATCCGGACCAGGGGCCCTTGAACTTTTTGATTTCCATCACGTTGCTATGTTTTCAGCTTCAAAATCTTCCAGTATAGTTGGCTTGTTTATGTTCAGAGGGGTGTTCATGTAACTAATCACAGGGTTGGAAAAACGCCTAATCTAAACCTAAATCTAAGATGGGAGCAATCTACGACCCTCAAAAAATAATGCAGTCCTAGTGGTGTCTTGTCAAATGAAAGGGGCTATACTTTAAAAAAAAAAAATAATAATTATTGTTAATCCTTACAACTAAATACAAAAAGAGCGTGGGATAGGGTTTACAAGAAAGAAAGTAGTGTTAACAAATGATCAATCACGATGTGTTAGCCAGGGGTCTTCCTTCCCCACAATTTGAGTACGGGAGAAGGTGGGACTCCGGAGCACAGCACATGCTCGAGCTTTGTCACCACGAGACAACAGTTCCGTTCTCAGGTATCAGGAACTCCGGTGTTTAAGTCTCTTTTATACAGAACATCTCTTGCCTCCGGGGACCTGATGTGTACTATATAATAAACAAAGTTCCTTTCCGTATGCACTTTGGGTGATGCCTTTTCACCCCTGGATCCTCCTCTTCCGGGCTGAGATTCTCAAGCAGTTCCTAGTGATATCAGGACTTTCAGTGGTCGACTCTCTTGCTTCCGAGGGCCTGATAAATTCAAAATTACAAATAACAAACAAAAGTTCCTTTCTGATTGTACTGTTCTTCACCCCTGGGTCCCCCTCTTCTGGACTCAGACCCCTCTCGAATAGCAGCCTCCCTCTGTCAGGATCATTACGACTCTCATTCAAATGCTTCTGCTTTCGAAGGGATTGTGTCCTCTGACATATTCCTTAGCTTAGATATCTCTTTCCAGCTTTGCTGGCCTCGGAAATGTTTTCTCTCTAGAGGGCGCTGCGTGTCGACGTCCGCCGAGTCGATGTCCCTCGACAGCCGCCGTATCGACGTCATCCTGTCTATAAAGGCCGCGCGCAGCGTCCGTTGCTCAGTTCCGTTTTTCCGCACTTACTCAGTGCCTCGGAATATCGTTGCTCAGTTTCGTACATATATTATTCCATTTTCCTCGAGATATTCGATCCATACTCAATGGCTTCCTCGTCTGAACCGACGACCCCTCGGTCAGGCTTTACTTTAAAAAATGCAGACACTGTGGAAAAAAGATGTCGATAACGGACCCTCACAGGGTCTGTCTGGTGTTTGGGAGCACCATTGTTCGGAGTGTGAGGACTGTATGTCCATGACAGCTAAAGCCCTGAAGGAGCGTAGGGGGAAGCTGGAAAAAGGTAAGACTTCTAAAGCTTCTTCTTCCTCGACGAAGTCGAGACATTCGTCTCCTCGTCACCATTCGCGCTCCAGGTCTCGAAGCGGGTCCCATCATTCTTCAAGATCGAAGCACTCGAAAAGGAGACGCCGAAGATCCCCTTCTTCGTCCTCCTCTTGTTTCACCTAAGAGAATCCCTTGCCCCACAAGACATAGTTCCCGGGCTGAATGGGAGGAATTCCGAAAAAATATGATGAGCGTCTTCGAGAAAGCGGCCTCGACCCCCTCGAAGACTGCCGAGAGCGATGCTCTGGTCGAAAGACCCGAAGGTCCAAAATGCCGCGAGTCGCAGCACCCGGCGAAGGAAGCTTCTTGAGCGCGTCACGAACCCTCGAGTAAAGCAAAGACCTCGAATCCTTCTTCGAAGGTTCCGTCGACGCCGAGGTCGGTGTCTTCGATGCCGTTGTCGAAGGGACCTTCGACACACGGGTCTGTCGACTCGACGCCATCCTCGACACCGGCGTCGACGCCAAGGAAAGTCACGGTTGCGGCGCACCCAGTGGCTATTCCCAGGTCTTTGATGTCGATGTCGTCGAGATTGTCGATATCCTCGAGCAGAATTCCGATTCTATCGAAGACCTCGAGGCCTCCACTTTTGTTTTCGACGTCACTTTCGAAGCCTTCGACGTCGGTGTCGACGACATCGACGTTTTCGAGGCCGATTACGACAAGTTTGGCACCCTCTGCCTTGGAGATGGGTTTCACACCTTTTGTGAGCTCAGACCAATTGAGAACAATGTCTTCAATTATGGAAGAGGGAGAACTGTCTGATCAAGAAGAGCCATTTGGGTTGCAGGGATCTGCAACCCCAGTTCAAGAGGAGTTATCCTCAGAGGAACGCAGATTAAAGGAACTCCATGATTCCTTACATGAGGCAAGTGGTTTAGACACTTCCCCAGAGGTGGAGTTCTCTAGGCCAGACCCGGGGGAGCATGCTGAAACCCCTTATAGAGCCTTAATGGCCAGGATTACAGAATTTATGGGGTGGTCAACACCTTCACCGGCCTTCCAACAGGATGACCTCACGGATATTCTTGATTAAGGTTCACAGGAGGATCCTGTAGTACCTTTTCATAAAGCTCTTCAAAGAAAAATAATGACGAACTGGGAAACCCCAGATGTCATCCCGGCAGTAAATAAAAAACTGTCTGCTAAATACAGGGTATCTTCTGCAGACCCGGAGTTTTTGTCCAAACACCCATCCCCAGAAAGTCTGGTGGTACAGGCAGCATCTTCTTCTGACATCAAGACTGCTTACCCTACCGTCCCACAGGACAGGGACGATAAGAAATACGATGCTATGGCTAAGAAAGTCTTTTCGGCATGTAGCATGGCGTTAAAATCTATTAATGCTACTTGCACCCTTGCTAGATTTAGCCATACACTTTGGGAGTGTGCTTCTTCAGCGGCTGACTGCATCCCGGAGGGAGAAGAAAGGGAGGCGTTCCTAAATATCATAAGGGACGGTAAAGACGCTATGTGCGAAGCCCTCCAGACGGGCATTGACTCGGCTGACAGTATCAGCAGAGCAATGGCGGCAAGTACAACAACCAGGAGATTTGCTTGGTTGAGAAAGTCTGGTTTTGCCCCAGATGTGCAAGCCAGGCTCTTGAATATGCCATTTGATGGCTCTTCTTTGTTTGGGAAAAAGGCGGATGACAGTTTAGAAAAACTGCAAACATCAAAGGCAGCAGCAAAATCCCTAGGCGCTACGATCCGTCGGACACCTTTTCGTCCCACAGGAACCTCTGCGAGAGGCAAGTCTTTTCGCTTCTACTCCGCATTCGGAAGAGGTAGAGGACGACCGGCTCAAAGGGGACAAAGAAGAACTACCCGAGGTGGACGGGGTAGATATTCAAAAGCCGCAGCAACAGCAGGTGCCTCTTTACCATCGGCATCTGCATCAGCCGCCCCAAAACCACTCTTTGAGGACTTCCCTCACAAGACACCTGTAGGAGGCAGGTTAACTCAACATCTGGCGGAATGGCAGGCTATCACGTCAGATGCTTGGGCATTGGAGACAGTTGCACAAGGTTACTGCCTGCCTCTCCTACGCATACCTCCGAGTCATCCACCGGGGATCAGCTCTCAAAAAGCTCCAGATCCGCTCCTCTTGCAGGAAATTTTAGACCTGCTAGAGAAAGGTGCCATAGAACCGGTACCTGTAGCGGAGAGGAACAATACCTCATACCAAAGAAAGACGGAGGACTGAGACCCATCTTGGACTTGCGGGAATTGAACAAATTCCTCAGGAAAGACAAATTCAAGATGGTAACTCTCTCTCAGATCCTTCAGGCTCTTCAGTTCCAGGACTGGTTGGTATCTCTGGACCTTCAGGACGCTTATTTCCATGTGCCAATCCATCTCAAACACAGGAAATACCTGAGGTTCGCAATTGGCAACTCTCATTATCAATTTCGAGTTCTGCCATTTGGGCTGACCTACGCCCGAGGGTCTTCACCAAGTTAATGTCGGTAGTGGCTGCAAGTCTAAGGAGGGAAGGGATTCACGTCTACCCCTACCTGGACGATTGGTTGATCAGAGCTGTATCTTCGGAACAAGCTCAGATCCAGCTAGATTATGTTTGCCACTCCCTTCACAGACTGGGCTTCTCCCTCAATTTAAAGAAGTCACAAATGATACCATCGCAGACACTCCAGTTCATCGGAGCGATCCTGGACACTTCCCTGGGAAAAGCCTCGCCACCAGAGGTGAGGGCTCAAGATATTCTACAGATGGTCACTAAGTTTCAAAATGCCCAACGTCTCCCAGCCTTCGACTTTTTGAGGTTGCTAGGCCTCATGGCATCCTGCATTTTCCTAGTGCCACAGGCTCGCCTGAGAATGAGATCTCTCCAGTGGGCACTGAGAACTCAGTGATCACAATTCTCAGGGAGAATGACCGATCTTCTTCAGGTTCCCGACAGGGTGGCTCGAGACCTTCAGTGGTGGGCCTGTCAGGAGAACATCATGACAGGAGAACTGTTTTGGCAACCATGGCCGGAGATAACAGTAGTCACAGGCGCCTCACTCACTGGGTGGGGAGCCCATGCCAACTA
This sequence comes from Ambystoma mexicanum, assembly GCF_040938575.1. Lineage (NCBI taxonomy): Eukaryota > Metazoa > Chordata > Amphibia > Caudata > Ambystomatidae > Ambystoma > Ambystoma mexicanum. The sequence continues at coordinate 198,496,213 of NC_090931.1, forward strand.
CTTGACCATCAGCGGTCGTTGGTCTCCATCGGAGTCCAGACTACACATCAACCTGTTAGAGCTGAGGGCCATCAGACTTGCACTGAAGGCTTTTCTGCCATCTGTACAAGGAAAGAATGTCCTGATAATGACGGACAACACAGTGGCCATGCATTACCTCAACAAAAGAGGAGGCGTAGGATCACTACCACTGTGCAGAGAGGTGATTCAGCTCTGTTTTTGGGCAATCCAAGAAGGAATCTCTCTATCAGCAGTTCACCTAGCCGGAGAGAAGAACTTGACAGCGGACGCTCTGAGCAGGCAGAGCACAGTCTCCCACGAGTGGGGAACTAGCTCGGGAAGTCCTTCAAGAGATCTTCGCCCTTTGGGGAACCCCTCAGGTGGATCTGTTCGCCACCAGTGTCAACAGGAAGTGCGATCTGTTCTGCTCAAGGGAATTTCCCCCGAGAGGAGCTCTGGGAGATGCGTTCATAGTGGACTGGGAGTTTCCACTCCTGTACGCGTTTCCACCAGTCCCTGTCATTCCTCAAATGATCAGGAGGTTGAGAAGATTCCGGAAAACCATAATCCTAATTGCCCCGGATTGGGCCAGGAGAACGTGGTACCCGGACCTTCTAGACTTGTCCATCTGCCCTCCAATTCGACTTCCACTCAGAGAGAATCTGCTCTCACAGAAGGGAGGTCAGGTTCTCCATCCAGACATACAAACCCTCAACCTTCACGCTTGGCTTCTGAAATGCTGAGGTACAAGGATTGGGACCTCCCTGATGACGTCATGGAGGTGTTGCTTTCGGCAAGAAGTCCAGCAACAAAATCTTTATACCGCTGCCGTTGGAACAGATTTTGCAGCTGGTGTGGGGAAAAGAATATCGATCCCTTTTCATGTGGTACACCAATGGTTTTGTCCTTCCAACTTTATTTAGCGAATTCAGGCCTTCAAGTTGGCAGCATCAAGGGCTATCTCGCAGCGCTATCCATCTTTAAGCGCACTGCGGAAGAACCATCCTATTTCAAGTTACCCTTGGTAATACAGTTTCTAAAGGGGTTGACTAACGTTTATCCCCCAAGACCATTCCAGGTTCCCCTATGGGATTTAAATTTAGTCCTAACTTTCCTGATGGGCACACCTTTCGAACCACTCCACTCTTGTTCGTTAAGGTTTCTTACCCTTAAGACTGTTTTATTAGTAGCACTTAGATCTGCTAGAAGGGTGAGCGAGTTACAAGCTCTTTCTTGTAAACCCCCTCATAGAATCTTTCACAAAGACAAAGTTGTTCTGCAAGTGAAGCCTAATTTCCTCCCAAAGGTGGTTTCTGAATTTCATATCACACAGAAGATTACCCTTCCATCTTTCTATCCTCCTCCCCATCCGGGGAAAGAGGAAGAGAGGTTACACAGGCTGGACCCAAGAAGGGCTTTAAGTTTTTACATTAGTAGACTGGCTAGGATAAGACAAGCAGACCAGCTGTTTGTAGGCTACGCAGGTCACAAGTTGGGGCTACCGATAACTAAGCAGACCATTTCCAGATGGATTATTTTAGCCATTTTGGAATGTTATAAACTGGCAGGAAAAGAGCCCCCTCAAAATCTTAGGGCTCATTCGACCAGAGGTATCGCAGCCTCATCGGCCCTCTAAAGAGGAGTGCCGGTTCGAGACATATGTGCGGCTGCCACATGGTCGTCCGTCCATACCTTTACACGGTTTTACAACTTGGATTCCTCCTCCAGTCAGGAAACTAGGTTTGGAAGGGCAGTATTGCACTCTATTCATCAATAAGAGGAAGCATGAAGTCAGTACTCCCACCTCCAATAACAGAATACTGCTATGGGAGCCTATCTAAGATAAGGAATACGTCGGAGGACACAATCCCTTCGAAGAACAAGTTACTTCTTACCTTGTAACGTTCTTTCGATGGGATGTTCCTCCGACGTATTCCTTATCGACCCTCCCATCCATCCCCGCAGTACTACTTCCCTTGTTGTTGCAGCTTACGCTCCTTCAGGGTGATTAGTCTAGTCCAGAAAGAATTATTGTGGGCTACAAAACGGAACTGAGCAACGGACGCTGCGCGCGGCCTTTATAGGCAGGATGACGTCGATACAGCACCCTCTAGAGAGAAATTTCCGACGCCAGCAAAGCTGGAAAGAGATATCTAAGATCAGGACTACGTCAGAGGAACATCCCATCCAAAGAACGTTACAAGGTAAGAAGTAACTTGTTCTTTGTTTTCACAAATCTTTGGGGTCACAGCTTTGCACCCTTACCCCTCTTCCGGGCTCAGACCTTTCTTTAATGTTAGCCTCCATCTGTCCGGTTCACTATGGCTTGTTGTCCAAAATAATTTTACCTTTTCGCATTCACAAAACTAAATGTCTTTTTAAACAGTTCACTGTGGACATCCCTCCGTCGGGTTCACTCTTGCCAGTCTCCCATTTCTTTCTCTTTTCTCACCATGCAGGATTCATCTCCCTTAGCTTTCCAGTTACGTGCAGGTCAAACACTTTTTGTACATGGGGTTTTGCTAGACCCCTGTATGACCACCTTGACCTTTTCTTTGGGCCTCTCCTACAGCTTTCCGGTATCGGTAGTTTCATCAAGCAGAGTCTCTTGAATGAGCACCAACGTGGTGCCGGACCCCTCTGCAGCTGGTTTTCCCTTAATGTTAATAGTTGTTTGAACTTTCCTTTGCCATTCGCAATTTTCTTTCAACACAGTTCTGTGTCTTATCGACTCTCTTCGACTCATGGCTGTGATGTAACTGCTTGGATTGTCTTGTCTCTGGAGTCAAGGCTGGTACCACGGTAGCAAAAGTATCTCCCTGTTCTGATCATCAGTGTAGACGTGCTCCGTGTACCGTTGACTTCTGCTGCAACACACGCTGGCTATTGTTCGCAGTCTTAAGCTTCCTTCCACGGAGGCTCTGCGGGTCTGGGTCGGAAAGGGCAAGGTCGCTTCTCTCCTTGTCGCCCCCTCGGTTCTTGCTGCCTTTCTCCTCTTGAACTGCTGTGCTTGGATCGCTGGCTCGTCGTGCGGTCTTCCTTGTTCGTTGTGTGCCCTCGTGCTCCACGTTTTATCCCTGAGGGGAAAGGAAAGGGCTATAAAATGTGTATGATTCTGGTCAACTGCCTGACACTGCCTGACCCCTTGGGTTGGAACATGTCAGGTAATGGCTCTAGTGTTAGTCTGTTGTCTTTCGTGGTGTAAAAGTGTTTGTGTCGGCAAAGGTGGGTGGTGGCGGTAGAGTGTCTTGAGTATCCTACGTGGTAGGCTGTGGAAAAAGGTGGTATTAGAAGGGGGATACCGCGTCTTACCCGTTGGTGTCCTGCTTCCACTCCCTGTGGACGCCTCATCCAGGTGATCCTCCTCACTGGTCCACCCCCAGGAACTGGATCCAATACCGATGGTCGTGACCTGGCTACCTGCAAGACAGTTCCCGGAACTAGTAAGTGAGACACGATCAGGTTTTGCATGTGCATAGCCACATCAAAGAAGTTTTGTGGTGATATACTAAGTGAATTGTTAATCGAAATAATTTTAATCAATCAATAAGTAAGGGTTGGACCTCAGCTTTCTCGCCCCCATGGTTTAATATTTCACATTCTAACCAAGTCTGATCGTTGGCAAGGAAAGTATTGAATTTTGAAATATTGCTCTCTGACCAGAGAATACGATTTCCTTGTCAAGTTATCGTAACTTTAGCGCACTTTTTCCTTACGAGAGGCCTAATTTTGAGTAACAATGTGAGCGTCCAAGTTAATGTTTTGTGGTCACTGAGACCAGTTTGTACTAAGTCTATGCAGGAAAATTGGAGTCAGAGTTCCTGGCTGATAAATACATAATCAATGCATGTATCTGCTTCCCATTAGTCCACGTTTTCCCCAGAGGCAAAGTACCCATTCCCTTTAGGTTCAGAAAACATAAATTGCGCGTTTCTACACATTTCGTCCAATTATTGAGTTTGGATGGGTATTGAATATGTTCAGAGCGTGGGTCCACTAAGGCATCTAAATAGGGAGGTCTCATTACTTTTTGGGGTAAATACAGTTGTTAAGGTCCCTGAAATCATTACTCATCCTACAGGGAATTTCTTGTTGCAATATTTTAATGTCTCTAACTTTTTCACATGTTTTCTATGTCTGCCCAAAGGGGGTGGGGGTTATATATGTAAATAATTAAAGTTGGAGAGCAAAAGTAAACCCTATCATGCAAAGTAGCCAAAATAACAAATGGAGAGGGAAGGCCAATTGTTAAAGATGCCAAAAAATATTGAGTTCCGCCCCGATCACTAAACCATCAATGGGGAGCACCATACCATTATGCTCAGCACAGGTAAAAAGTTCTCCAATACCCAAATCTCTTGCAATAAAAATATGTCCAAGGACAATAACAAACGCTGGCACAAAGTATATTTTAAAAAGGAATTAAAATCTTGTGTGTTCCAAGAACCCGAGCACAGTTTAGTCTGTGCTTCATAAGTTCATACCCGGTAAGGGGTCCATTTACTAACTGGAGCACTAACACCAACCTTTTTTTGGCTTAGCTTCTCGCCAGCTGACTGAAACCATTCTTTTGAACAAGGCATATCCAATATGTCGACCCGATAAGCGGCGGAATTGGAAAAATGACCCAGGTCCATTGATGAATGCTAAACCATTTTCTTTCTACATACCGTAAGCAAACAGCCCATTCTCGAGTTCTGATTGATAAGAGAACAGGGCAGGAATCACAGGTGTTAAAAAATCACTAATTGCCCAATTAGTAGAGCTATAAATATTCGGTAAGACAATTGGAGTAATGTACCTGCCTACAAATATTTCTAAAGGGTGGAATATGATGGAATTGGGTTATGAAATGGCTTCAATTTTAAAAACGGGCTAGTAGCAGAGGGGAGACAACTCCTCCAACTTAGCCCCCTTAGAAAGCTGTGACATTTTTTCACAGTAGTAATCGGAGCTTCTGTATGATGTATCAGTTTTTTGGGTTTGTATGATGGGATAAGGCAGCAGATGATGTTTAACTAGATGGCTATTAGGCTCATGCCACCATTCTGGAGCAGATACCTTTCCAACCAAAGCTGTAGAACCAGTTGCCGGCAAATGACGAACTTTTAGATCCTCAGCATGTGCATCATCCATTTTACCAGTAGTTATATTCGTGGATCCCACATTTAACCATCTTTCAAGAGGACCCCACAAGACCACTTGACAAAGTGCCATCAGCTAATGTATTAGTTAAAGTTACGGCGGGCTGACTGTTCATAGCCTGCGTCACCTTTAGTGGACCCTGTGTAAAAGGGTATTGTTTAGAATCTTTTGATTTTGGTCTATTTAGTTTATTCAGACTACAATCAACCTTTGTAATTATCCTAGGGAAATGTGGTAGCGAACAACTATGGCTCTCCTTTGCCTTGGGTTGCTTTTCCTTATGGTCCTGCTGCCAATCGGCAGATCAGTCTTCTTAGGTGCAGCGGCTTCATTGTCTGATGGACTAGTATCTTCTAGGTCAACTGATTTCTCTCTGAGGAGTCCCTAGTTTGCGTTTGGGTAATCAGATCAATCACTGTGCAAAGTGTCAGAGTCCTGGTTTGTAATTTCTTGGATATTCATCGGAGATGGAGGTGCCAAAGAGTCCTGCACCAATCCTTCATTATACTATCAGTGTTTGAAGGGGGAGGGGGGTGTGAACCCCTCTTGTGTTTCCAAAATAGCATTCACCACTTGGCCAATGATCTTTGGGTCTCACGCTGTTCCTTCGCCATAGAGGCACATAGGACCATTAGTGCCTCAACAGAGGCCGCAATGGCATTTAATTTAGTGTGTGGAAGGTCCTCCCTTTTTTCTGGGGAGGTAGTGTGACAGGATTTCTCTCTAATTACGCACCCTGCCGCATGGACAACACACTATAAGACTCGCTATTGCTATCCTAGCAGCTTGAGGAAGATGAAGAGTGAAATCACTGTAAATCAGATGTTGCTGATAACTGGGTACCAATTATTATGCCAGCATGTGAAATGGGCACATTTTCAGGTGCAGTTCCGTCGAATAGAGCCATTGAGGTGCGCTGTAGGTTTAATAAGGAGTTAAGCAAGGAATTATTATAGTAAATGGTGGGGGAAGAAGCCACTGCTTGTTCTCCAGCATGGGGTCTGGCATGGATTCACATGCTCATGAATATTCCCCGTCGTCAGGCTGGGAATCCTCGGTAAAGAAAAAAATCAGTTTCAGTTTTGTTTCTGAACTGTCTTTCCCATCATCACCACCGTCATCCATCCCCCGTTGCCGTGTCATCTCGGGGATCCAGCGAGGGGGATGAGAGCTCCACAGGCCTTGGGGGCACGAAGGGCAGGACGGGGTGGACTCTCTGGATCCTCCGCCAGGGCTCGTGGTAATCTCGTCCTTATCTCGGTGCATAAGGATTGGATTGCCAACAAAATGGCCGCCGAGCTGTCCTGAGGCTCGGGCAATGGCTGCTCCTCCACTGTGCCTTCGTCGTCGCCCTCGTCGCTTTCTTCGATCACATCAGCAGGATCTCTCCCGTGGGATCGTACCTCCTCGAACCTCTCGTTGAGGCCCTTCACAGCTTCCACCAGCTCCTCCTCAGAGGCTGAATCCGTGTCCGTAATGGCCACCGCCCCCCCCTTTTTTCCACCGGGGTCTTCACGGGGGTCTTGTTGATGGGCTGGAAAGAGGATTCCCTCTGCGGTGGCAGGGAAACTCTGGGCCCCGAGGTCGCCTCCACTGGCGTGGTCTCCGCCAGCTTCGCCAGGGCCGCTGCGACTCCCTCGATAGAGGCCTTAGCCGGTTGGATCAGGGCCCTCACCACCTTAGGTGCGTCCTGGGCCTTCGCCTTGGGGGGAGGGTCACTGCCTCGCTCCCCCTCGGCTCCCTTCGAGATCGACCGGTGGCTCTCCAGAAGCTTACCCGGGTTCTCGGATTGCCTCTGCCCCAAACCGTTGGCTCGTGGTTGATGGTGCCGGGGAAGGCGCGCCCTGCCTGGCAGCCGAAGGGCCCGACCGTTCGCCGCTCCCGGTGCCCGCGGACTCGCAGTGCTTAGCCTTCTGTTGGGCCCCAGTCACCAGGGCACCCTCACAGGACTTAGAAGACTGCTCAGACCTTTTCTTCACACCTACTGGGCCCTTCTCCACCCAGCTGGCGAGGTGGGTACGACGATCCCTCATGGTCCGTTCCGATAGGTTATTGCAGAACGCACAGTCCTTCTCCATGTGCGTCTTGTCCTCATGAAGGCAGTAGAGACATCTATAATGCTCGTCCTCCTTGAAAACATTCTGTAACCCGCATCCAGGCAGTTCCTGAACAGCTTGGATCTGGGCGTCGAGCTTCCCTTGTCCTGGGCCATGTCCAAGGTAGGTCTCGGACCTTCTGGAATCCTCCAAGAAGCGTAACTCTATGAAAAAAGCACGAAAACACAGTAAAAGCTCGAGAGCTATAGCACGAGGACTCCCAACACTTGAACGTGCGGTAAAAATCTGAAGATGGCTGCCAGAGGAGGGGCTTAGGTAGCGGGCAGTCATTGGCTGGGGGCAGTATGACCCAGAGACCAGTGATTGGTTATTAGTAGAAAGACCGTTCAGAAACAAAACTGAAACTGATTTTTTTTCTTTACCGAGGATTCCCAGCCTGACGGGGAATATTCATGACCATGTGAATCCATGCCAGACCCATGCTGGAGAACAGTTACAGGTAAGTAACTTGTTCATTCCTCTCTTCCCTGCAGGAGAGGTTCCATGAGGGTATTGGAAGAAGCCACCGGAATTGTTTCGGCAGCTGCAATAGTTGATGAAATTGGCACAGTCGTAGTAGAGGGCAGCGTTTCGCCAGACAAGGCCACTCCAAAATAGCCCGTGATTTTGTTTGGTGTTCCCCCTGCCCTCCCTCTTCAGGGCAATCAGTCTGTTGACCGAACCCGGCGGGCCTTAGCATTTTCTTTCTGTTAAAGTAGATGTTCTCCCCTCCCCCCCCCCCCCCCCACGTAGTAGCATTACACAAACCTGCTTTCCTGCCCATATTTGCCTTCATATTAAACAGTGCCTAGGGCCAATACAGCTGTAGTCGGAAATGGGGGCGGGGGGGTGGGGGGGAGACACGCAATCAGCTCAATCCGATCGATATTACTTGCGCTGAATTTTTGTTAACGCTAGTAACAACCAGGACTTTAATTGGTCATAATCCGTCCTGCCTTACTCCACAATAAAGCACTGCCAAGAGTTAAGATCACGCACACTGTGTTAAACCAGTTTTTTTTTTTTTATATATCAATCAATTAGCTAGATTTGGAGGTTGAAGAAGCAAAACAGCCTTTTAAGTAAGGCAGGCAAGCTTAAGTTTAGTATATGCTTCAAGGGGCAACCAAGGTAGTCCAGCCAGAATGTGCGAAAAAGGATCATGCTTCCAAATACCTAACAATCGGGCAGCAGTATGTCGTACTGATCGAAGGGGCCTTAGAAATTACTTGGGGGCACCCATAAGAATGACATTTCCATGGTCTAGAAGTGAAGTAAGTGCTTTGAGAAATGTACGAAACAAGTTGTTTGGAATGCGAGATTTGATTTTGCGAAGTGCAGACATCAAGTTGAGAAAGTAGAGTCTAGCCAAAAACAGAGGGAACTGGCCATAGGAGTTAATGAAGGAAGATTGCCCTCAAAATTGAAAGGGTCATTCAGGTTTTAATGTTGGCTTACTCACTTGGCAAAGCAAACAAGAGATTCTGTTTTGCTTGAAATGAATGTAAGATTTATATTTAAGTCATCCATTTATCTATATTACAGTTTGAAATTGCAAATTTCATGTGAAGACAGACACGGCTCGGTTTTATTGGAGAACTGATGAATGTAAATATATAAATTTGAAATATCTCTCAAAAGTTCAAGGTAAGGATTAAGGGTGGGAATAATAGTGTGCCTTGTGTAACACCACACAAAACTGGGATGGGAAAAGAATGATTGGTTTGAGCAAGAACACAGTGGGTCCTAGTGGTCAAAAAGAGTGGAACACTTTTAGAACATTACCAACAAAGGCCCTTCTATGCTTCAACAATATACATTAGGACTTTTTGTTTATATCTAATGCTGCTGACAAACCAAGTAATAACAGAAAACTGGCATTGTCGGCATCAGTTATGTTAGATATATTGTGCCGTAAATTGTAAGTTACTCACCGTAGTGACTAACGTACTCCTAGTCTATAGTCTCCCTTCCTCCATATTCTATGGGCGTCCCTTGCTAGGGACGGGAGACAACCTTTTTCACCAGAAAAATCAACTTCCCCTTTAAATGTAGATGCTCATGGGGGTGCGGCCCTGGGAGCATGCTTTCCCCTGATTCCGCCCCCCGGCGCCACTTTACACTCCGCTTTGACACGTTCACAATATTACCATTGCCTAATGACACCAGTTTTATTAGCGACGAGGGATGGTGGGACGTATGGAGGAAAGGGGACTATGGGCTAGGAGTACGTTAGTCAGTACGGTGAGTAGCTTATAATTATTCCTAGGTCCCGTCCCCTTTCCTCCATACTTTATGTACGATTACAACTGAATGTAGCCCCATGGTGGAGAGTTGCCCCCTCCTAGGAAAACACTGCCTGACCAAATGCTGCATCCTACCTGGAACTGGCATACAAGCAGAAGTGCTTGCAGAAGGCCGAGGGTGTAGCCCATGTAGCGGCCTTGCTGATGACTTACCTCTGGAAAGCAACCACATGGCCTTGGCTCTGATAGCGTGGGCATGCATATTTGCTAAGAGAGGTTTCTGCTGCCCTTCGTACGCCTCCTTGATGGCTACAACCATCCGCCTTGCTATGGAGGCCTGGGAAGCCTGATAGCCAGGCTTAGACCCACCGAAGGTGACCAAGAGAGCATCTGATTTGCGGCAGCTCATGGTTCTGTCCAGGTAGAAGAAAGTAGGTAACACTATCTCCTCATTCAGGTGAAAAGAGGTAACCACCTTAGGTAAGAATACAGGGTTATAGTGCCTGGATTTCACTGAACCTGCGTGCAGATGTAAGGCCCACCAGGAGAGCTGTCCTAATGGTGACTAAGCTGATGTCCGCGGACGCCATAGGTACAAATAGTTTATGCGCCAGGGTGCCCAAGATCACGTTGAGGTGGCGTCTTGATAGCCGGGTAGAGCCTGGTGAGGCTTGCCAGGTGTCTTTTAACCACCGGATTAGAGGGTGAAAATACCTCCTCCTCAGAGTTCTGGTAGGCTCCTATTACCGCCAGATAGATGCAACATGTATCCACCTGCACCCCTGAGTGTGCAAGGTGTGCAGAGAAGGATAGCACGTTTTCCAAAATACAGGACAATCGATCAACCTCCTTTGATTCAGTTCAGTGGCAAAACCTGGTCCACTTGCTTTTGTACTGGCTCCTGGTAGCATCGCTCCTAGTACCTTGTATAATGTCTAGGTTAGCCTGTGACAGATGTAGAGGTCTTAGTGTAACCTGTTCAGGAACCACGCTGCAAACTTGTGGTGGATCACCCTGCCTCCCTGCTGTGAGAGTAGGTGAGCTGGGCCCAGCGGAAGGTGCACCGGGGCCTGATCAGACAGGCTGAGAAGTTCCGAGAACCATAGCTTTGCTGGCCACCACAAAGTTATCGGGATGATACGAAGGTGCCGGGCTTCCCGGATCTTGCAGATTACCCTGTGTACCAGGGGAGTGGGAGGGAAGGCATACGCGTTCATGTTGTTCCATTGGATCTGCATTGAGTTTCCCAGAGAGCCCAGCCCTGTCCCTGCCAGGACACGAACTGGGGGCACTTCCTGTTGTACGAGGTGGCAAAGAGATCCACCCGAGGATGGCCCATCTGTCGAAGATCCCCTGAAAGACCTGTTCTTTCACCTGCCATTCATAGTTGTCCACACCCAGCCTGCTGAGCCTGTCCACCTCCAGGTTGGACTCTCCCAGGAGGTGAATTGCTGTTAAGTGCATGTTCGCCAGAGCCCGCTCCCAAATGTTGACTGCTAGAGTGCAGAGGGGAGGGGACCTGGTGCCACCCTGCTTGTTGATGTAATACATGCTGGTGGGGCTGTCCGTTTGAATGAGGATCGTCTTGCCACTGATCGTCGGTTGGAAGGCTTTGAGAGCGAGCCAGATGGCCATCAACTCGTGCCAGTTGATGCTGGGCTTTCTGCTCCTGATGGGACCAAACCCCATGGGCACTGGCTGTCCAAACAGCCCTCTAGGGATGAGTCCTTGGTGATGGTAACATGCGGTGCTGGTTGACGAAATGGCTTGCCCATCTGCAAGTTGTAATCCGTGCTCCACCAGACTTGGTCCTGATGGAGATGAAGTGGGATGCTGACCACGTCGCCGGGGAACCTTTCTTCTTGGCTCCAGGAGGCTGCAAAATGCAACTGCAATCTCCTCAGTTTGAGCCTTGTGTGCGGTCCTGCCAGGAGACATGGCGCCATGATGCCCAAGAGGTGTTGGTACCATCATGCCGAGGTCACTGCTCTGCTGAGAAAATGCCCTGTGGCCCTCTTGATGGCTGTGATCTTGTCTTCTAAGGGGAAAACTCTCTCGTAGCTCGTATACCAGATGAGGCCCAGGGATGTTAGATTCTGCGTATGCTCCAGCGGTGACTACTTGAGTTTGATGGAAAATCCTAATTCATGTAGCGTATTCATGAGGGCAGAGGCGATGTGGTGAACTGCCTCCGGAGACCTTGCCTTGAAAAGCCAGTCGTCTAGGTATGGTTGGATGTGATGACCATTGGCCATGACAAGGGCTGCCACTGAGTTCATCAGTCTTGTAAAGACCCGGGGGGACGAATTGATGCCGAAGGATAGAACGTTGTATTGGAAATGGAACCCCATGATCTTGAACGTCAGAATGGACCGATGGGGTTGTCAGATCGGGGTGTGTAGGTAAGCATCCTTCAGATCCAGGGAGCACATCCAGTCTCCTGTGCACAATGTCTCCGCTATAAGCGCTGGGGTAACCATCTTGAACTTTTGAAGAGGAAGGGAAAGGTTCAGGGTGGAAAGGTTGAACACAATTCTCAGGCCCGCCTGGTTCCTGTGTATGGCGAAGATCTGTGAATAGAAGCCCAGAGCCCGCTGGGAGGCTGGGACTTCCTCCACTACCTGACTCTCTACGAGCGAGCAAATTTCCACCAACAGAGTTGTTGTCCCAATCTGTGGGAGCGGATGGGAGCGGATGGGAGGGGAGGGGAGGGGAGGGCAAGGGAGGGCAGGGTAGGGGAGCGGGGGAGAGGGGAGGAGAGTAGAAGCAGGGAGAATAAGGCGGAAAACCGTGGATACTATGGCTAGGATCCAGGCGTCTGCGAATCTTACACGCCAGCTTTGGGAGTGAAGGGCAAGCCTGCCCCCCACCGGAGACTTGTGGATCCCGATGGGCTTTTCATGCCTTTTTGCCATCTGAGGCTGAGGAGGGGGACTGGAAAAAAGTCCTTGTGCGCCGCTTTGTGCTGGCTCAGGGATCCGTCCGGTTGCCTGGACAGTTTTTCCTGAAAGCCCCGGCACCCTCCGAAAGACCGTCCCTTGTCTGAACGCTGTGCATCTGGCTATATGCCTTAGCAGTGGCCTTAGTGAGGATTGGCAGTCTGGCAACTGTTCTTCTTATCAAGTTCCCAGTCGGTAGTGGAATAGAACAGACCCATTCAAGGATTTCGAAGGTCCAGTATACGCTCCTGGATGTCCGGGTTGACCTTGGTCGCCCGTAGCCAGGTTGTTGTTCTCATGTCCGTAGCAATGCAAATGACATGACCTGAGGTGTCAATGTGCGCCACAGTGGACTCCATTATGTCCTGCACTACAATCTTGGCTTCCGGCAGCCCCGCCTTGAAGTGCGCCTGGCTCTGTACCGGATGTTCCGGAAGGAAGTCGGAGATTTCCCACCAGAGCCTTTGGTTGACGGAAGCGAGCCTAGCAACCGCATCGGACTGAGGAAGATGAAGTGAAGCGTTGGAATTGATTTTCTTTCCATATGCTTCCAGGATTGTCTCCTACTTACCCAGGAGTGCAGAGGGTGAAGTAGAATAGGACGATTGTGGCTTGGAGAAGATTGAGGCTGCAGCGATCACCAAGGTCTGTGGCTCGGGATGTGCTGACAGCAAGAGTGGATCCCCTCCATCTGCCTGTACTTGACGTCGAGGCGCCTGTTGGTAAGCTGTGCCAAATGAGGTTTAAGCCATCCTGTTTTGGCAAGCAACACCCCATTCTTTTGCATTTGGAATCCTTGTTCTAGCCGTGGTGCGTATTGAGGACCTTCCCCAAGACCCCGCCTCTGGTTGTTCCACCTCGGGCTGTGGAAGCCCCAAGTATTTGGCTAGGCCCGCAAATGCTCATGAAAGGCCTTGGCCTACGAAGGTGTCGGGGTGGTCCTCCTCATCTGTGTTCACCAATGTTTCCTGTTGGTCAGGTGCGGCTGGATGAGTGCTGGGAGCCAGCGGCTGTGGTGTACTGACATGACCCGGCTGCTGCTGCGGCGGCTGGTACAGGGCTGCCGGGACCGTTGGAGACTTGGGGGGCCGGTGTAGTGGGAACTGGCATGGGCAGCTGGGACTGCACTGGAGCCGTAGGTGCTTCAACCAAGGGTGGAGTGGCTATGGGTGCTAGCGGCAGAACCGGAGGGAGAATGTCCCATATCACTTCCTTGAGGATGACTCCCATCTGTGGCAAAACCTTTCCTCACACACCGGTGGAATGCTCGGTGCCGCCGGAGTGGGCGCAGGGTCTTGAGGATGCTGAGACCAGGGCACATTCTGTCTTGTTGCATTCGGGGTGTATCTGCCCTGCGACGCTGATGGTCTATGCCGTAGGCCACGTGCTCAGTGAAGACCAGTCCCACCTGGAAACTCGTTCCACCCTACCTGGTCCCTGAAGAGGGGATGGTGTTGGGTGAGCCACCATTTTGTCTGGACCAGTGGCGATTTTGTCGGGCTGCATGCCACGTGCCTTTGTCGTGGCACTTATTGCGCTGGGCCCGGCCTCTTCCTGGACTCATGGCGGTGGAAGTTGAGGCCTCCTCTGCACCTCAGGACGGGGCCAGGTAGGCAGAGTGCCCTCGGCTTTGTTGCCGGTAGTGCTGCGTACAGGCACCCCCTCGGGCTGAAACCCTGTAATAGAACTTTGCAGTCCCTCAGCGATGTCACCGGTAGGATCTCGTGTTCCCTCAGCCTGGAGGCCAGTAGCAGAAGCAGCCTCGGTACCTGCGCCGGTACTAGAACCCGATGGTTCCCTCCCTCTCAGGTGCTTCCTGGGTCAGGAGTCGCCTTTGCGGGGTGCGGAGGAAAACAGTGCCCCTACCTTGGGCCTGGACTTGTGCTTGATGAATTCCTTAAAGTCCTCTGGAGGCGACCTTCCGAAGAGCTCTCTCCACCGAGCCAACATGTTCTTCAGAGTGTGTGGCGCAAGCGTATCACATGCCGTACAACCCTCCCAGCCGTTGTCGGGGCCAAGGCAGCAGAGGCAAAGAACATGGAGGTCGGACGTAGGGATGAGCTCCTTGCAGGCTGGACACATGCTGAAGCACGCTGCCGTCGACATGCGCTGGGGAGGAGTGTTGCGACAGAGGACAGAGGGTGTTTGAATAAAGACAAGAAAAAAGAAGACAAAAGTAATTTTCCGGGGAAGAGCATGTGGAATTACTGGGCCGGAGGCCTAACCCAGGAGCGCTGGTGAAAGCGATCCATTCCTGTCAACGCAAAAAAGATGACTGAGGAGAGGGGATAGGGGGAGGTGGAGTCGGGGGGGGGGGGCACAGGGCTGCTCCCTGACAACCATCTAAATTTAAAGAGGAAGTTGATTTTTCTGGTGAAAAAGGTTTGATCTCCCATCCCTAGCAAGGGGTGCCCATACAGTATGGAGGAAAGTGGACAAGACATAGGAGTATAGCTGGGAAGTTGTTTCAGTAATCCAGTGAAGTTTAAATATAAATGAAAGGTTCCATGGGACAAGGAAAGTTTAAATAAATGTAACCAAGCAGACCGAGAAGATGGATCTGGTTCCTTCCAAAAACTGGCAGGAATCGAATCATACAAATAAAACATACATTTTAATGCATTTAGGAAAGAGGATACATCTTCAATTGAGGGAGGGCTGAAAGAGCTCCGGATTGGTATTTTGGAGTAGTGGAGTGCTGATGCTTTACTAGAAAGTTAATTGCAGAGGAGTATTGTATTGACCAAAAAGGAATTTGTCATTGCATGGCACTACAGGAATAAGCAGAACGTAGGGCTTTGGTGTGCACGTTGTAAATCTAGTTTGCATCAGATCCAGTTTTAATATTGGATTTAGTATAATCGGATTTATTTTTAGCCATCTTTATCTTGTATCATGGCACACAATTTTGAGTAATTTCTGGGGCTCAGCAGATTGGTGCTGTCTCAATTTCTTTCTAATATTTGTGCCTTCCTTTTTTTCCCCCCAACACGTTTATAAGTTTACCATGGGTTAGAATTGGGTTTCCGCTATATCTTGCAAATGAAATGTGCCTGAGATGAAATGGAGGTAGAAATTGTACTGTAAAAGTTATTTAATAATGCATCTGTGTCTGTTTCAGTTGACAAATGTGAAGTGGTTGTTCAAGAAGGATTTAGAATGGATGCAGGAGGGCAGCAGGGTCGTGAGTTGAAACCCTAGGAAGAATTGGTTGTACAGTAGAGTATGAAGTAGAAATGGGAAGATTGAAAGGAATTAAATAATTATTAGACCAGTCCACAAATAATGGAGTAGTAAAATTCATGAAGGAATTGGTCCAATAATAAAATCAAGTTGGTTTCCATGGGAGTGAGTGGGCACTAACTTTTTGTTGAATAAATGGTGCTAAAAGATCGTAAAACATAGCTAGAGAAGTAGTAAAGCTAGTATTATCCGGTAATTTGAACTCACCTAAGAGATTATTAGGATAGTCAAGTGTGTTTTGAGAAATGAAATCATTGAACTCATCCAGAAAATAATCCGCTTTTCAGGCGGGATTATAGATCAAATGACATGCAGTGCTTTTTGTTGAATTAATAGCAAGAGAGCGATAACCTTTCAAAGAAAGGAAAATTAGGGGAAGACTGTTGGCAAGTAAATTTATTAGAGCCAATACATGCCACCCCCACCCGATTTATCAATTCTGTCTATATGAAAAGTCCATCAAAGAATACTCTTGAAATAGCTGAGATCCAAGTTTCAGTTCAAAATAGAAAATCAAGTGAATAAGAATGAATAGTGTCAAAAGTTCCAGATCGGCAAGATGTTGCAGATTGACAATTTAAAAGTGCCCTCCAGTAGACTTTGTACTGTGCATAGTCACTACTCACCTTGTGCATGGAATTGAAATTAAGTTAGATCGATTTAACAAAATTAGAAAAGCCTTTCCTGGGCCTGAGCAAAGATGATCATGCAGTGCGCCAATATTGTTGGTTGGAGGGCCGGTATGTCAAATAATAGTTCATGGATGCAATACACTGTTTGTTTAATAAAGAGTCACTTTCACAGTTGAGAGGAATAAGAAGTCCAGGAGTAATTGGGTCAGGTAGGAAAGAGGTCGGAAAAACAAGTTAATTTGTCAGAATTACAAAGTTAGATACGGGACATAGGGAGTGATTTGGGGAGCAAGAGGAGGGAATCAAAGATACTGAATGTGACAAATCAGCAAAAGCAAATGCCAAGTATTAAGAATTTCCTGAGAACTTGCAGAGTTTATACATCCCATGCATGGAGAGCATGAAGGTTTGGGTCTGTGCACACCACCCTTCTCCATGTTCCTATCCTATGGTGGGGCTACCTCTGTTGAAACTAAATTCTAGGTATTCCAAAATGGACTTTCTCCCTGTCTTTTCCTACTAGACTCACACTTTGGTAAGTCTTTCTGTTGTGTGCAATATTTAGAATCGTTCAGTATAAATAATGGGTATGACAAGCCCTTGCAGCCTGCTGGGTAGCAAGGAGGGTTGGAGCAAGGTTGTTTGTGGTCGACCGAGCCCTAGCTTTACTTGAATCTGCCCCCAGAGCTTCTATCCAGAGGTTGCGGACAATCCTGTCCGTGCAGCAGAAAGTGTTTTTTTTGGGTCACAAACTAATGTGGTTGCTAGGCACATTTAGCCGAGGAGTTCAGGCAGTCCTTGAAGGAGGTTAATTAGCCTTTAATGTGGCTGCGTGGGGCCAAGGTGAGTGAGCCCGGCATTGCAGCTATCGATTGCAGCAAACGCCATGTTTCACACACCTTTACTGCGGCCTGCCTCTTGTTGATAGATGCCTATGCCGCCTGGCTTCACGGGGCAATCCTTATGTACACCGAACACATTTCTGGATTATGAAGTGGCACTTGAAAGCCAGATGCACTGAATCACTGATGTGTAGAAGCTAAAACCAGTTCCTGGCTATCCCATATCATCCATTAAGCAGGGGCTAACTCTGGCGAATGAGGAGCTAGTACATAGACTGCTTCAAATCTAACTTGCGCATGAACCATAACTTTGTGTCTATGTATGACTACTTTTGTTTTAAATGACATTTAGATGTTCCCCAATGCCCCTTTGTCCAAGTACCTTAAAATTAATACCAAGGTGGTATGTTTATGTGGCTTTGGTTGGCTTGTGGCGTCAGAAGTAGCTCATGGTAGCTTTTGATGTCAAGCTAACCTGGCACTTAATAGATCCCAGCAATTCCAAGTCCTGTCTGTTACAAACGCATAAAGCAGCAGCCTGCTACTACCTGCCAATATAACCATAGAATACCATAGTAAGTGTTTCATGCCTGATGAGCAAACATCCACACAGAGCAACAACAAATTATGATCTTTGATGCTTCTACATTTAAAAATTGCAACCCAGATGCAACCCACAGTAAACCTAATCAGGCAGGGCGCAAAAGTTTGGGTGAGTCTTTATTCTGCGAGCAGTCTCACTTTCTTACTTCCTTTCTTTTATCTCCAGGTCATGGAGACCGAGAGGATGATCTATTTGGTGACTGAGTACGCAAGCGGAGGCGAGATCTTTGGTGAGTGAACTAATTCCCTCCATCTCGCTGTGGTCCCCTAAAGAGACTTCCTACACTGTCGATGTGCGAATATGACTGTCTGTGCCTCCCGTGACTGTCTGTGCCCCCGTGCCCCTGTAAGTGTCTGTGCGCCCCTCCTTGCCCCCTGTGCGTGTCTGTGCACCCCCCTTGCCCCCCGTGCTTGTCTGTGTGCCCCTCCTTGCCCCCGTGCGTGTCTGTGCGTCCCTCCTTGTCCCCGTGCTTGTCGGTGTGCCCCCTATGCCCCCGTGCATGACTGTGCCCCCATGCCCTCCTCTATTTCCCCTTTTCCTTTTTTCCCTGCTCCCCACCGCTTCCCTCCTCCTGTTAAGTTCCAGTCTCTACCCCAATTGCCGTAAGGCATAGTAATCGTAGCTCCTGTCTTTCTCAGCCACCCTGCCCTCCTCCCCACCCCCCTTTTTCTTATGTCCAATAGCACTTACTCTTTTTATTTGTCCCTGACCTTTGATAAGTCTGTCTGTCTCCCCCCCCTTCCCTCCTTGTTCTTATCCTCTCACTCCCCCATGTACTATTCTAATTCGTCTTGCCCTATTATGATAGTCGCTTGTTTTGTTCCTCTCGTTCGCCCTCTCTCCTCACAGCCCCCCTCCACCCCCCTTCCTTTTGTATACTCATGCACTACATCAATTGTCGCCAGGCATAGTAATGTTACTGCTGGTTTTGTCTCGTTTTTTTTCTCCTTCCCCTCTTAGCCTTAATTGTTCCATTGCACTTGCACGATCTGAAATCTCGCCAGGCTGATTAGGATAGTTATTTTTCACATTCTGAATTGTTTCAAGGACTTGTAAGAATGCAACTGTATTTTCCCATGTTCCCTCCCTCCTTGAAGCTCTTTGAAACACATTGTGTATAGGCACTATATGAATAATCAATTCAATTTTCGTTGCGGTGAATGAGAGCAGGTGGTTCCTAACATTACTGATGAGGTGCAGCCCTGCTCTTTCTATTTTGTTTTAAAAAAAAAAATCTGTATACATGAATATTTTCAAAAACCTACGTGCAAAGCCGTTTTAGCAGCAAAAGCAGCATTGTGCGTAGTTGCAAAGTGAGCCGACGCAGTAGAAATCGGGTCTTTCTGCAAACCTTTCCAGTTTATAATTTACACATGGAGACAGATGTCTGTATTGGAGTACCGTACCCTTTTCATTTCTCTAAAACACCCTATAAATAAGCCCTCTGCAATCCCAGCTCCACTAACGTATACAGTACAGGGAAGGGCCATTGGCCAATTAGGTAGCTGGAACAGCCGGCGAGAATATATTCTCTGCCAGCCACCTCAGGCCTTTCCACGTGTGGTGCCATTATTTAATTTTTTTATCTGGGGACGTAACAGGGAGCGGCTCCTTTTTGAGCTCTGTTCCGCCCGACATCCTGCTCCAGCTGCCGCTATAGAATTGGAAAATCGACTTCGACCCTTTTCCCTATGGCAACTGTCATCCCCCACCAGGCTCCCCTAGGGTAGAGGCAGAAGATAAGAAAGTTCCCAGCAATTTCAAACCCTGCATAGCCGCAACACCCCACATTAGGTCCCCGGGCCCTGCATATTGACATGCCAGATTTCCACTTCCACTTGATTTTCCTTGCGTATGCCTCCAGTTACATGTCCCCCATTGCCATGCCCTCCACCCAACCCCACCCTGAAATAACACACCGACTCATATTGTGGGTGATAGGCCGCAGTTGCTTTATTAAGCTTACAGGTGTTCTGTTTTTTGGCAATGCAGCATCAGGATTCTGCTTTGAGCTCAAACTCTTAAACTTCCCTACTTGGTGGCGGAGCGGATGCCCTTACACTTTACTAACAAACACCAAACACTCCCCATTTCGGTCAGTGGCTTTACATTGCGCCCGCTGCCACTTGACTACGTTTCCCAGGTGCAGGATCGTTAAACAGCTTTTCACCCCTGTCACATGCTCCTTGTTGGACAGGTGTTCAGTGCTCTGACCTTTTCATTCACCTATCCCATTGTTACACTCATCCCCCGCCCACCCCCCCTGTTTCCAGGTCCCCATCTTATTCCTTGCCCCCGGAGTGTACTGGCGCACTCTCACCTCCTCACCCCCTCCCCTCCCATCCACTGGTATCTAAGCTCTGCCTCTTCTACCCGGACTCTAGGCCTTCTACTCAATCTACTCAATCCCTGTTGCTTGTGTGCCTTACCCTCTTACATGCCCCCATTTTCTTTCCTGTTCTTTCATTCCCTGTTCACTTGCCCTCTTCCCTTAACCCTGTTGACTGCTCCTCGTTCCCATGGGGGTTAGTTGCTGGCTTCAAACCCCCCCCCCCGAAGTTGTAGCTTCCTACCCCTTGTTCCCAGGCCAGTTGTCCTGTCCTATGTTTCCATGCGCTCCCGGTTCTCTGGACATCTCCCCCGTCCCTTGGGTCCCTTCCATTTTGTCTACTCTTGTCTCCCTTGGTTTCCCTGCTCTCCCCCACTCTCCTCCCCCATGGTAACCGACCACTAGTCCTAGACCAACTCCCAAAGTTGCGCGCTGCCTTTCTTTACCTTTGGCCCCTTACCCCTTTTCCTGACTAATTGGATTCCCCTATGCCCTGTTACCTTGTGCCTGCCAGCCCCTACCGCCAGTTGCCTTGTCCCCCGACATTCTTGATCCTTGCACCTTTCCACCTCCCCTTGTCATCAGATGCTGAAGTTTTTACAGTTTTCCGATTGCCAACTATCTGATCACTGTAGCATTTGCCACACAGTTCACACCACCCCTGAGAGAATAAATGTGATTCAGATTGGGCACAGAGCACACCAGCACCCAGGAGTATGCAGATTTAATAACTGGTTGTTGTAGGAGTTTCCCTGTATGTACAAGTATAACAAACTCTTCCTGCCCTAGTACACCGAATAGCAGGTGCCCTCTGTTTTCCCAGTGGGTTAGTAAAGTGTGCCTCTCTATATTCCTGCATAAACTCTTGTGTGAGGTTGT
The DNA here is from genome assembly GCF_040938575.1 of Ambystoma mexicanum. NCBI lineage: Eukaryota > Metazoa > Chordata > Amphibia > Caudata > Ambystomatidae > Ambystoma > Ambystoma mexicanum. The sequence goes on from NC_090931.1 coordinate 198,517,168, forward strand.
AGGATTTTGGGGCACAGCAGTAGGCTATGTGTGGGAAATGATGGGAGAGTTCTTGCAGATTTTCTCAGTGGGGGGGCCACCCTTACAAGGGCATCCACTCCATGCCCCTTCATGTAGCCCTCGGCTGGCTTATCACTGAGGATCACAATGTTGAGCACTCAGAGGTGCTGGTTTCGCCGGCCTGTGTTCTGACCCAGATATAAGGGGATTAGCAGTTATAGTGCTCAATCAAAGTGTTATGTTTGTTCTTTGTCCTTCCAAGTAGGCTGGCAGCGAAAGATGAAAACCCATACAGTCACAGAATTCAGGAATCTCAGAGCGTGCTGCCCTCTGTACAGCACATGGCTGTGGAGGGCTATTGGTGGAAATGCGTGTACACTGTTTACACAAAAGCCATCTGTATTAGCCATGTCTATCCTTTTGTTTTTAATAGACGTTTCTTCAGCTGTACAAATCGGTGAGCTACATGCTTTTGAGCCTTACACAACTTTCCCCTTGAAGGTGGTCCTCCACATGCACCACTGCATTTGCAAGTAGGGTTGTTGTAGATAGTTGTTGGACTTGCCTGATATTTCAATCCTCCTCTTAAGCGTTGTTCCAGATCTGCAAAAAGCCTTGATGTTTGAGTATGTTTGACATTGTTAGTTTTGTGCTTTCTTGTACCCCTAATCTAACTTCTTTTGTAAGTTCTTGTCAATAGCCTGACTCTGAAGTTCCTAATATTATGAAAGCCTATTGGCTGGTTAATTGTATTGTTTATTGTTGCGCTTTCACATTTGTGGTCATTGCTGATGGCATCTGGGCATGTTCTTTTGGGTCAAGACCACTTGAATAATTCTTGAATCTTGCCTACTGCAAAGTGCTGCCGATCAGCAACCTGGTCTTTATCCAGCATTCTTGTAAGCAATCAATTTGAGGCAGACTTCTAAGTCCAGTTTGGACAGACTCCTTTGCAGATCTTCTTTGCCGAGTTTGTTTTCAACAATACTCTCCCTTCATGGTTTTATGCTAGCTTCTCTGCGGTTATAAAAATGTGGGTCCACCAGATAATTATGTACATGTTTTGTTACTATAATGGTTCTTCCCATGATGCATTTCACCTATCTATGTAATCTATTCTATTTCACTATTGTACTAAAAGCTAATATAGTGTTTAGTAGAGTGTCTAGAATAGCTCACAGTCTTTAATTTGTGTGGCCTCTTGGAGCTTGTTTCTACCAAGTGTGTGGTGGTGGTGGTGGTGGGAGGGGGGAGGGGGGGAGAGGGGGCTGGAGTAAGTGCTAGATGCAAAGTGTGATTCCTGAGTGTTAACGCATGTGGATTTGGAAGTTCCAATGTCATTCTACCCGGGTTTGGTAAGGCCGCATGTGGTTTGTACTGGTGTAATGCTGTTCTGTACTAATGACACTTGCCATATGACTGAGGGTAGATGTGGGGCTGTAATGTGAATGGAAGGTAGTGCAGGTGGTATGTCTGTCAGGGGTCACATTGAGTTTCAGAGATGCTGCTGTGTGTTTAGAGTAACAAAATAACTTTTGCCCTGCAGACGTTCAAAGATGAGTAGAGCAGCTAAGCTCCCTCTACATCACACACTACTACTAGAACAACTTTAATCTCGGTCATAAAGGTGAAACAGGCTTTGCCTCTTTAAGGTATGTGACAAGACTTGTCGAAGAGGGGTGGGGTTTGGAACCTTTTTTCCTGGAGGTTGGTAGGGCAGGGAGCGATCCAGACTAAAAGCACACAAATGAGGTCATCACTAGACAGTTACAATTTATCTCCCTGGCTATACATCCCTCACCGAAGAACTCCACTGTGCCGGCCTGTTGGTGTATAGCCTTGGGTCTCGCTGGTGTGCCGCCTATCTAAAAGCGGGGGGCAGGATATTAGAGAAACTATCCCTCTATACAGCTACAGATAACACAGTTAGAAAATTATCCTGTACTGGTGCGATAAGGCAACTATTTCATTCCACCTATGCGGCTCCAAGAAGGAGAGTTGGATAAAACCACACCAATCGATACCAAACAGTGGTGTGCAATCATACCACTATATACCAGTATCACCCTTGGTTTGGAGATTACAATTTACCAACATGGTCAACCAGTTTCAGCGGTGTATGTGAGTGCACTGCCTTCTTCAGGATCAGAGATGGCCATACATGGGCATACTTTTCCCATTTGGGTGTAACAGCTTCTTGTCAATGCGCTAAACTGTTCAGTGCTAGTTAATGGTGACACAAATGGAAAGAGCGTGCATATTGGTTGCTGCACTGCATATCTCAACAAGCCTCCATGAAGTCTTCTGGATTGACAGGGAGAAAACACACAGAAAAAGATCAGTGAGAAATTGAGCTTAATCTGGGCATAGTTGCTAGCTTCAGAGCACCTGGAGACTGCCCTTGGGTGGGGTTTGTGCACAGAATACATCCAAATAATGACATTGATGGCATAATACTTATGACACCTGTGATGAATCCTGCAGAGTCCTCACTAAACCCCAGCCTAATGTTTCTTCCCATGTGGCCAGGGGAAGGCAGCCGCTACCTGATCCTAACCCTGGGGTTGTTAACATGAGCAAGGATCACATGGGAGGAGACGGCTGTTAGGGGGAATTGGTACTCTGCTAGCAGGACGCAGTATTCATCTTATTTTGAGGATGAAATTCCCCTAATACCCAAGTACCTAATGGCATGCTGTCAATGTACAACCGCTTCTCCTAGAATTGCCCAAAGCGCAGACCATGAAAAATCTGCTAAACAACATAAAGTTGGTATATTGGGGGTTCAGGAAGAAAATATCACTACCTGTAATTATGATTCCGACTTATGTAAAGGTTGCAAACCCAAGGTTAAATAAACTCTTTTTGCAACCTCCCATAAAATTAACTCTCAGTTCACAAATCCGTTAAAGTTAAGTAAAAATAAAAACCAAAACCATGATGGACTTCAGAACCCATAATGCTTGTGATACTGTGACAAGGAAAAGGGAAACAGAGTTGATGAAGATTAAATGTGCCATGAAACATATTGAGGGGTCTAGTTGTTGTAACATGAAGCACCTGAGCGGGACATTTAAATGCAGGTCTGGGTTTCATTTGAGGAATGGAGACGCTGATGAAGTTGCAGAAGCGGCAGCAGAGGCCGACGCAAGAGAAGCAGTGCAGTCGTGCAGCGGAGGTGCAGTGGAACCAGCGCTGAAGAAAGCTGCACTTGTGTCAAAAGAGCTCCCAACATGCCGTGAACTGCTCCGGGCATGAAGTAGGACTGGAGACCTCACAGACCTGTCAAAGCTTCCCAGTAGGACAGCGCTTACCGTGGCACTCCTACTGGAGCTGGCAGTAGTGCAGGCAGACCCAAGACAATCCTCTGCAGTACCCGCGAGTGAACCGGAGAAGACCAGTGAGCTGGCCTGGACCACCAGGTGACTGCGGTATGCTCCGATTCAGACCTTTAAATGATGCTAATGATTTTTAATACTGAAGACTTGAAATATTACAAAGGCAGCCAGGGCACAATACTCCTGATAAGGGATTCCAATTGGGGGGGAGATTTGTAACCCACATTGCCAGCAGTCAAAGGGCTCCATAAGAGTAGTACAAAGGCTGCAGGAACACAACTCTCCTTAAGAGACCTCTATGGGGAGAAACCTATAATCTGCATTGCCAACAGTCAAAAGGCTGTAGAAGAGTAATCCAATGACGACATGGGCGCAACTTCCATTTGGTGGAATACCAATTGTCAAGAGACTATGAAGAGAAGCAGGTATTGTGCAAACCACCTCATAGTGTACTCTTGTGGAGAATCTTGGAACAAGGATTACCACTGAACACAATTGTAGTAGTAGGAGTGGTTATCCTGGCAGGCGAGTATACCGGGAAAGGTACCGATAGTAGTTAGTCCTGGCAGGCGAGTGTATCAGGAAAGAAGATTTAAAGCATTGTGGTTGTTTGTTTATTTTATTTAGTATAGACGTCCAGACCCAGGGGTAAATGGGCGCTTAAGGACAGGTTACATAGTTACAGTATAAAAGCAGTTATACAATTGTGGTGTAAATATGCCATATATGGTATGTGCAGGTAGTAGGAAAGAATTCAGAGTATGTACAATATATACAGTTAGTACTGAGCTTAGTCTATCTGAGGATTGCCTTCTCCAGAAGCCAGCTAATGACTAGTTTTCTGAACAATTGGAAGGATTTGGTCAGTTTAATATTCAGTGGCAGGGTGTTCCAGAGTTGAGTGGCGAGGACAGTGAAGCTCGAACCCCCCGCTCTTTTGGTGGTGAATCTGGGCACAATGAGGCTGAGAGTATTGGATGATCTGGGGAGATTCTTGTGTTTGGTTTAAGAGTGAGTTTGTTTGGAAGGTACTGGGGGGCTAGGAGGTTTAAGGCTTTGTAGGTGAGGCAGATGGTTTTTAGGTCGTTTTTTTTTTTTATTTTATTTTTTTTTGCTTTTGTTGAATGGATAACCATTTGCAAGATATTCTTATGTGGGAGATGTGCTCTCTCCTTGGAATATTTAATGCTGCTCTCAGCGCATTATTTTGGAGGATCTGAAGTTTCTTGATTATAACTTGGTTGGCACCAAGGTAGAGACTGTGGTTGTGGTAACAAGACATGTTGGAAAGCACTTGTTAATTTCATTTTCTTTGCTGAACTATTTAATTACTACAAGTAATTGGAGTGCTAGCCTGACATCCTTTCTTTTGAAGAAGTATTGTGATGTGCTAATGATTACTTGGCCTTTTGAAAAGAAGCACTTCGATTTGTTAACTTGTTTTGTGGAAGAAACCTTTACTTTGACAAGCATCAGAAGGCTTACTCAAGGTGTTCCTGTGTCGATCCACGGGTAGGGAGTTCAACCATGGTCACAAGGAGTACTTTCTAAAATCTTTGCCTTTGATTTGTTATTTTGTGAAACTGAAAATTGCCAAACCTACCTTGTGTAATTTTGTCTTTTTATTTTATCGTTTTGTGGTTAAGAAAAAACTCACCTTTAATGATTACCACATTTACAGCAAAACATTAAACTAAAAATCCATAAACATTTTACACAAAAATTCAAACCTTGATTCAACACAACTCCTTAAAAATAAACATGGCCTTGTTCCAGTATAGAAACAATTCTACATGGTACTTCAATATTAACCAACTTTCCCATTTCACATACAAATCTCAATAGCATACATCTAAAATAAAAGGAATGTCATGTTGTATATGAATAAAAACTGATACAAAGACTGTGCAGATTAATCGATAAAACTTTACAAACTAATTCAAATTATTACACTATTCATCTAGTTTGAAAGATTTTAAAAAGAATAGCCGTCAAGGTGGTATGACCCGACTAACATGTATTCCAAATTTGATCTCCATCTCCCAGCTCAAAGGATCCTGAACATTTCTTTAGGTGAATCCACCTCAGGCCCTTCACCGCTGGAAAGGAGAGAAATATATGTTTAAGAGTTTCATGTTTGAACTCGATGTTACAAAACCAACACCCAATCTGATTGTATTCCAAAAGGCCAAAGCTGACCAGAACCTGTTTGGTCTTCAGTAGATTCCAGCGAAAACGTGAAAAAGGATGTCTCAAAGCCTTAGCTGGATGAATACCAAATAAGATGCAAGGGCTCCCAATTTATTGTGGCCCTAATGTAAATGATTTAATGAGGGGTTTGAGTGAAACTTCTCAATTGTTTCAGACCAATCCTTCCCAAATAAGAGTTTGACCCTACATGGTCTCTCACTCCGCTCCAATAAGTAACTAACCAGATCTGATAAAATTACACCACAGTAGTAAAGTTCATTCAGCCATTTACAACCCCTTATTTCCAAGATTATCTTCAAGTCCTCAAATAGATAACCCACTGGAGGACCTAACATTTTCCTCACCAATGATGACAAAAGATTCCAGGATGCTCTTGCACACAGACGCAATACCCAGCTCATACCTTGACGCGTATCGTAAATGAAGTTTGGGGCATGTAAAAGCCTGCACAAAATCAAGGCCCCTAGATTGGACAGTGTTGAGATGGATTTCTGAACTCTGTCCTGGAGTGGCAGAGGTTCAGAAGGCCAGCCTAGTTTTTTGGAACAGGGTAACCTCTGGACAAGCCAGACCAATCAGGGTAGCGATGGCGGCGGTCAAGACTAGGTCTCAAGAGGGGTGAGGGTGACTTAAAGCCCACAATGAGCACACAAAGCAAGGACGCTTACAAATTACTCCAGACAGGTGTTATATTAAAAACAAGAGACACATTTATTACAAGGCCTTTGTAACATCGACCATAGTAAAGAATCACGGTAAAACTCCAGTAAACCAACACATCGCAATCAACGCAATATATACAAGACCGCGGGATCTAAAGAGTTAGAAGCATGAAATATGCAGACCACCTAGTTGGGGAGGAAAACAGGCAGTGCAAGTAATCGTTAGACGCAGTTCGACATCAGAGGCCACCTAACTAGAAGGAAGTCTGAGCCCTAGGGAGAGTGGAGCTTTGTGCTCAAAAGTACCTGCACACGCGGGTGCCAACGGGCGAAGGAGAGTCTCTTCAAGGAAATCAGGCAGTTCAGAAAGGTGGATGAAAAGATGGTGAACAAATCCATGTGACTCATGCAAGTCCTCCACTTGGGGGCAGAAGCAGGGCGTGAGTGCGGGAAAGGGTTTGCTGTTTACAACAGCGATGGAAAGCCACAGGCTCCTGCGGGAGGGCGACCGGTTAGGGTATTGACTACTCACCGGTCCCCGATGCAGGCAGACCCAGGCTTCTCCGGTTCAGTTTTGGTACTGGCAGGTTCAGATGCGATCAGAGGGATGTCTCGACGCTGTGTAGATTCCGCGACAGCAGGAGTCGGGGTCGAGGGTGTCCCAGATGCAGCAAACATGCACAGGTTTGTTACCACAGCAGGGCAACTCAGCAACCGCCTGTATTCCGGTCCCAAAGCACACGTCTCACTTCAGACCTGGGAACGCCAAGTGTACGAATCGTGTGAGAGTGCCGAGGACACGGGATTAGCAGCAAGCCAGACGGCGGTGACAGAGCAAGGTTCCTGTGTAGGCTGGTCAGTCCACTGGATGGCCCAGGGACGCTTACGTACAGGATTTGGTGAAGATGCCGAGAATAGTTGTTCCCACTATTCTAAAGGGTCGAAGCGCCTTTGCAGACCTTCTTGTACAATCGGAGGCCAAGTGGTCTCGCAGGACGACAGCAGTGCAGGGTGCCAAACCTTCAGCGGGTCACCAGCGATTCCTCGACTCAGCTTCTTAGTTGCAGGATACTTGGCTCCTGATCCTTTGTTCGTTAGAACTCAGGAGATCGAACAGGTAGTGGGGTTTTCAGCCTCTTCTTATCCAAAGTTCCCTTCGCGCCAAAACGGAGAGGGCCCAATGGGAGATCCGCTCACAAACTCACACCATACGTGGACCTATCACGGACCACAGTGGTCCAAGGCATTCAGGACACTCTAGACTCTCTGGCACCCAGGATGTGTATTGAGAACAGACATCCCAGCCCACATCCTGGAGGCACACACAAGGCATGCAGAAGCCCTCGAAAGCGTTGTTTCGCGGGAAGGTGCATGACCAAATAAGGACTGCCCCGGGTTGGCTCAACCTGGGTGAAGGTGAAGCGGCAAGACGGTCAGCGGACAGGACAAAGAACCTCGTGGCATGGCCATTTTGGAGGCCAGGCCACTCATTTGGGCCAAACGCAGAAAGCGCGGGTAACATGGCAAAAAGGGGTTCAAAACACAAAGAAACGATAGCTGCCACCAGTCCCGTCCGTGACACACTTGCACATTTCATAATAAGTCCAGCGAGAGTTTCTAGGGCCTTTGGAATGACTAGAGACCCAAGAGCGCGGTAGTGTAAGCTACGGTGCACTCTTGTTTCATATTGCTCAAAAGCTGCAACATGAGGAAAGGACTAAGGGAAACGAAGTCTCCCAGTACTGACTGTCTTAAGGGCATGTCCGTTTCCCCAGAAGAATTGAGCCAAAGCCCAGAGGAGTGCGGCGTAAGGTTGCGCTTCTCTGGCAAAGTCTAGATCAGGGTGTAAAATGGCAAAAAGTTCGGGGGTTGCCACATGGAAGGAAAATTGCCTACAATTATGAAATCTTTCCTAACAGACAGCTCTTCTAAAAGATATGTGAAATAGACATCTATACCATAAAGGATTTTGGAAACATCTACCTTTTCATAGTACTTTATACAAGGTGTTAAGGTGTATCTGCCATATTGAGAGTCCACCTTAACATTGCTTGGCCAATGCCGACACACGATTCTTAAGCCACTGGAGGGGGCCTTGAGTGGCCAGGATTTGCTTGCATGAAATACCCCAATAAATCAGAGAATCTACTTTTTCCACAGCCTCCCGATCAATGTGCCCCTTAAAACCCAACACTTTCCTGGACTTGAAACATTGCAGTATTTTGGTTTTAACTGGATTTATCTGACGGGCATGGTCCATTTAAGCAGAGAAGGGGCACTACCTCCCCTTAAGTCTTGCATAAACCAGTGAGTAATGGGAAATCCATTCAAATTCAGACACAGCATTAATTTGTTTTTCCGATTAGGAAAACTTCAAATGCCAAAAATTGGAGTAGTTTTGTTACCTAAAGTAGCAAACATGGATTCGGCATCATTTTGACGCCTTTTAGCACGGCCCTGTTTAAGCCAGTTCCTGTAGGACTGGCGAATTTGCCTAATGATAGTTCTCCTCGTATAGCTGGTAAATATTCAGCTGCTTTTCTAAGGACCGAATTGCTTTACTCGCTGTGCACTTTTCCGTAACCACATCTTCATTATAAACATGAAGATGGGTATGATGCTTTTTAACCGGACCTGCTATGCCTTTAGAAAAATTAGAGTGAATTAATCCCTTCATGAAAAGACTAGGTATTTCTAATTGTCAGAGGAAGATGACAAAATCAACGAGAGTGCTTTTAACCCTAGACGCTAAGGCAACGTTCCAGGATACTCAATTCCAGGCAGGAATAAGTAACACCTCTGCGAGAATTGAGTGTTCAATCTTTGCTTTTAGAGACCACAATACAAAATGGGATATCAATTTAGAGTGATCACTAAAGGGAGTGGCAGAGATAGTAAACATACTACATGTATCCAACAACCAATCGCCTACAAGTGTTGAATAAGACTTCCCATTAGTCCAAGTAGGGCACTGCAGAATATCTCCATGTATGAACTCATTCAATGAATATAAACCCAGTCCCTTCAGACATTCCAACCCTTCGTGGTTGTGTAGTATTCCCCGTTTTGTGCAAAAACCAGGCCTTTTCTCCCCTATTTAGGATTCTCAAACCTAGCTGTGCCCTCCTACCTGTCTCAGATCGGTGCATTTTGAAAACTCTTATCCTGAGTGTTGTCGTCTGTCCTATTGCGCAACTGCTTGCCTCTAGCTGTCTTGTCTGGCCACTCCTTTGACCTTCCCTAGTGTCCTCCCCTCTCCCTTCCACCCTCCCTCCCTCCCTCCCTCCTCTCCCATCCACTCTATGGTGCTCTCTGTCTCCTAACTTTTCCAACTGCTTCTCTATCGACTATCCTGCTCTCCTCACTAAATCTGGTAGGAAAAAGTTTAGAAAGGATATCCTGGTCTCCAACCCAGGCCTCCATATCGCTGACACCTACACGAGTGCCTTCTCCAAGGAAACTCTCACCGACATCCTTTGTCGTGCCTTCGCCAGACCTATGGACCCTTCATATGGTCTCTGTGCTCTCCCCTTTCTCTTCTTCTCCCATTAATGGTGTCACTCGCTGGGACGACCTCCTGGCCGCCTTCCTTTCCTCTAAGGTAATCATTAATGTTTACTCTAATGGGACTGTCCTGGTCCAAGGCCCTCAGGCCAACATTCACCTCTTTGATAAACGTTTCCCGCGCCTCATCAACTTCCTTTCTTCACCTGCTGTCCCCTCTCCCCTTTCCTTGACTACCTCTCCTCCCCCTTCTGCCTCTTCCTTGCCTCCCCCCACCCTCTCTGCCCCCTCTCAGGCCACTACTACACCTCCGCAGGGCGTACCTCTGATTTGTACCCCTCCCCGGAAGTCCTTTAAGGATAGCAACCTTGTGCATATTGCCACTCTAAACTCTCGCTCTGCTGTCAAACTCTCCTCTGATATCAGCCGCCTTCTGGAAGAACTTGACTTTGATATCCTCGGTCTCACCAAGACATAGTACATGGCCAGCTCTGTCACAAGCTTTGATACGCTCCTACCTGACGGCTACAAGATCCTCTCCGCCCCAGGGCCAACCGCTCTGGTGGGGGTGTAGCCCTGATCTTCCCCGGGTGGATTCCTGCCTCTGTCACTCCTACGCAGGCCTACTCCTCTTTTGAATGCCTCATCTGCAGGCTCTCTCTCTCTCTCCCCTAGCCACTCACTGACTGTGGCTACTATCTATCGGCCACCTGGTCAGATGATGTCCTTCCTCTCTGAGTGGGCGGACATCTCCTCCTCACTCCTGGCCTCAACTCCTCCTTCTTGGACACTTCAACATCCACCTGGATGCCTCCTGTCCTCCCTCTTGACTCTTTCACAACCTCTGTGACTCTCTCACCCACTATACTTCCCTTAGGCCCGACTCACTCTGGAGGGCACACCCTTGATGTTCTGATCTCCGCAGACCTTCCCCTCTGCCCCTATAACCACTCCTCTCTCCTGGAGTGATCACTTTCTCATCTCCTCAGCCCAAGCCCCTTCCATCACTTCCACCCACCTTCTCGGTCATCTGACCCATGAAGCGCGTGTCAGCTGAGGCTTTCGCTGCCACCTTCTTACCCCCCCGAACCCCTTTAGCTGACTCTCATCCTGACACAGCCCTCTCTATGTTCCACTCTGCTATATCTGATACTCTTGATATCCTTGCCCCTGTCATGAGAAGCCTCCTGAAGCCCAAAGCCAAATGCAACTCCTTGTATGACTCAGACCTAGTCACCCTAAAACGCAAGTGTAGGGTGGCCGAGAGGAAATGGCGTGCTTCATGTACATCCTCTGACAATCTGGCCTGCCGCTTGCTGCAAAGGCAATACCGGCTCTCTGTCCTAACCAAGAAGAGAGCTAAGCCTACGGCATCTAACAACTTGGCTGAATTCTTTAAAATCTGCAAGGAACTTGCCAATCATGCCACAATCTCTACCTCTCCTGTCCCCTCCCAGGCCCTCTGTATGGCACTGGCTTCTCACTTCATCTCTAAAACTCAGGACACCCTGTTCTCGATCTCCTCCTATCCCCTCCCTCTCCCCACTCCTCCCCTGGCCTTTCTGCAGCCACCCCTCATACCTCCTTCTCTGCCTTTCCCCTGTTCTCCGCAGACGAGGTTTCTAGACGAGTCTGATCTATGTAAGTCTCGTCAAAACAGGTTCACCCCTGTTCATTCAAAACTATCAAGGACCACATCGACTCCCTGGCTCCTGCCCTGGCTGATTTCTGCAATCACTCCTTTGCCATCGGAGTCTTCCCACCCCCACCTGAAGCACTCCCTTGTGCATCCCCTTCTCAAGAAACCCTCTGCTGTCCCCTTCTGCCCGGCTAACTATCGCCCAATCGCCATCACTCCCTTCCTGGGCAAGCTCTTGGAGAAACTGCCCATCTGCAAGCTTAATCTCCACACTGAATCTGTTGGTTGCCTTAATGATCATCAGTCTGACGTCAGAGCTGCCAGAAGCACGGAAACTGCTCTCCTATGAAGACCTGCTCTACAACCTTGTCTCTAACACCCCTGGCGTCCTCATCCTGCTTGATCTCTCTTCTGCCTTTGACACTGTCAACCATGCCATCCTGCTAAACCTTCTCCGTGATAACTTGGGTATCACTGGTCAGGCTCTGGCGTGGCTGACTTCTTTCCTCTCCGACCGACAGTTCCAGGTCCCACTTGGGTCCTTCCTCTCCGATACCTTTTTCTCTACCTGTGGTGTCCCCCAGGGGTCTAACCTCTCTCCCTGGCTTGTCAACCAATACCTGGCACTCCTGGCCCACTGCATTGCCGCTCTCTGACCCCACTTCAGTGCTATGTGGATGACACCCAGCTCATCTTCAGGTTACCCTCTGCCTCCTCTACTTCTCTCATGTGACTGTCTGCTATCCAGCAGTGGTGTGCCGCCAATGACCTCTGCCTTAATGCCAGTAAGACTGAGATTCTCCTCATCGGCACACCCATTCCCTCCTTTCCTGTAGCTCTCTGGCCGGCCTCTCTTGGCCCTCTTCTGGATCCAACCTGCAAGGCTAAAAACCTTGGGGTCATCTTCGACTCTACACTCTCCTTCTCTCCCCACATCTCTGACGTCTCTAAGAAGTTACACCACCAGTTGCACCTCCTCAGGGGTATTCTTCCTTTCCTCTCCTTCCACCACAAGCTCACTGTCTCCAGAGCTCTGGTTCTCTTTAGACTGGATTATTGCAACAGCCTTTTTTCTTAATCTGCCCGCTTCTACTCTCCGCCCTCTGCAACTTATCCAGAACAGACTCGTCCTTGGCCTCAAGCCCAGTGATCGTATCTCTCCAGGACTGAAATCTCTGCACTGGCTCCCAGTAGCTGCGAGGATTAAGTTAAAAACTCTCTGCATCGTCTACAAGGCCTTCTGGGTCCTGGGGCCTCAATACCTTCAACTCGCTCTTCCTTAATGCCTTCCTTCTCGAGCTCTTCGCTCATCTACCGCAAACTCCGTCGGGGTCAGTCGCTTCTCCAAGCAACGAGTTGGTGGTGGATCTCTTTCCTCGGCTGGGCCTCCCTTTGGAACAGCCTCCCTGCCACCTTGAAACTTGAGGAGAACCATCTTCAGTTCTGGAAGCACCTCAAAACCTTTCTCTTTGCTTCTGCTTTCTCTCCCTTGCTGACCTCCTGGCTGACACTGTTATTGCACTGGTTATCTGGCCACCCGCTGATCTCGGGCCCAGGTCGCCTCCCTGCGAGTTGCACTCCTGCACTGCCTTCCTGGCCACCCCCTCACTTGGGGACTGTTTCTGTATCCCTACAGTCCTACTACCAGCATTTGACACCTGTTGTCTGCCTTTATCCTTGCACTTGCCACCTGCTGGCCTTACCTTTACTGTTTATTATTTAAATCCCATGCACTGCACTATCCTCTCCTCCCGCACTTCTCCTCCTTCCCATGCATTTGCGTGATCTGAATGACACTTGGCCTAGTAGGATCGTTGTTTGTCTACCCTCTATTCCCCATCCCTTGCCTAGTCGCACCTTGAAACACTTGTGTATAGGCGCGTTATAAATGCCATATCATATTTATTTATTTATTTACATTTATATAGCGCACAAACAGCCCAGGGGCATTGAGGCGCTGTTACTTGCAATGACTTAGTTACATGGTACAGGTAAGATAGCAGTTGTTGACACATTGTAAATGTTGCAGGATGACATACTGCATATTGCTTTTGATCATATGATACAATATACATGGGGTAATCGTGCTAGTATGTTTAGCCTTATGTGAACAGGGTAGTCTTCAGCGTTTTGCGGAAGGTGGTGAGGGAGGCCTCTCCACAGATAGTGTGTGGTAGGGCATTCCAGTGTGAGGGCGCAAGGTAAGGGAAGCTGGATCCGCCCCCTTTTACTTTTTTTACTAGAGGCACTGAGAGCATGTTGGTGTAGGGTGATCTGGTTGGCCTGGTGGTGGAGACGGGGTGTATCCTTTGTGAGAGGTATGCAGGCGCAGTGAGGTGGATGCTTGAATAATATCCTTTCTTTTATTGGGAGCCAGTGGGCTAGTTTTCTGGCCTCAGAGATGTGTTCTCTTTTTGCAATACCTTGGGCTGCCCGGAGCGTGTTGTTCTGTATTACTTGTAGTTTCTCTAGGTTTTTTTTAGAGGTTCCTAGAAAGAGTACGTTACAGTAGTCTAGCCTAGAGCCGGTGATGGTTCTGGCTATGTTAGTGCAGTTCTCTTTGGAGAGAAAGGGTCTGACTGCATTGATAAGTTTGGCATGATATGCCACTGCAGAGGCAATTGCATTGATTTGTCTGTCCATGGATAGGCTAGAATCCAGATAAACTCCCAGGATTTTGACAGAGTCGGAGACTGGAATTTTAATGGAATCAATAGTGAAGTGACTGAATTGGGCATCTAGATTCTTTAGGGTGTCGGGAGAGCCTACCAGGAGGAGTTCCGTCTTGTCAGAGTTGAGGCATAGACCGTTGTCTGCCATCCAGGCTTGGATGGTATCGTAAAGGTTGTTGAGGGCCAGGGAGTCAGTGTTGTAGTTACCTGTGAGAGTGTTGAGCATTTGTGTGTCGTCGGCGTAGTTGGTATATGAGATGCCCATGGCGTCGAGGATGAGGAAGAGGGGGCGTGTAAAAAGGTTGTATAGCGTGGGGGAGAGGCAGGAGCCTTGGGGCACCCCACAGAGTATAATGGTTGGTGATGCGGCGGCTAAATCAGAGAATACTTGCATGGTTCTGTCTTGTAAGAAGGAGGTGATCCACGCTGTGGCTTCAGGGGAGAATTTGGCCGTGGTGGAGAGGTGGTGGCATAGGACGCCATGATCCACAAGGTCGAAGGCCGCTGAGAGGTCTAGGAGTAGGAGAAGTGCGGGTTTGCCCAAGTCTCTCGCATCGTCCATCTGGTTTTTGAAGTCAAGTAGGGCTGTTTCTGTTCCGTGGCGGAGACCAAGGAGTTTGTTCTCTTCAATGAAGTGTTGAACCTGCAGGTAGGCTGCTTTGTCCAGTATTTTGAGGAGGAAAGGGACAGTGGTGATGGGTCTGTAGTTATTGGGGGAGGTGGGATCGAGCGTTGGCTTCTTTAGAAGAGGGCGGACCCAGGCTTCCTTGAGGGAGGCAGGGACTATCCCTGTGGTAAAGGAGGCATTTACAAAGGCTGTTAGGAAGGGAGCTAGCGGTTCTGCGCAGTCTTTGATAATGGAGGCTGGGCAAGCATCACCTTTGCAGTTAGAGGGTTTAATGTTCCTCATTATGTTGATGACATCTTTTTCCTGAATGGGTTTGAAGGAGAAGGGTAAGGGGGGATCAGGGGCAGGCGGTGGGACTGGGATGTGCTTGTTCGGTAGGGCTTGTTTAGTGGCTAGCATAGATCATATATCGTATATCAGTGTGTGTGTCCCTACAAGGCCTATTCAAACCTAGAGCACTCGTCCCATCCCTATTCTTAGAAGAGGATAAATCGAGGCAAACTGAATTTAAATCACCTGCTAGAAGAATCTGACCGTCCGTGTGAGTATCACGCCAGACATTTATACATCCATAGTCAGATGATTTAAAATGCTATCTAGATCAGACATTTTGACCAAGAAGTGTAAATATATTTCTGAGGCTTGTGGAATCTGCTTAGATCACATGCTGTGCATAGGCCGACATCTAGTGGAAGCTGCGGAGTATTACAGTTTGTTTTTCGAAACTCGAAAATGGGCGTCGACACAGGGCGTGCCAGTAATACTATCCCTAGTGTGACGTCCACTGTACCCAAGATCCCTCACGCGTCTAGGATCCTCAGATTGTTTTTTTCCGCCATACTGGTCGGAAGCATCTTGCGGAGTCCCCTGGCCTTAGCCATACTTTTGCTAAAATTATAAAATAATAATCTATTGACATCCTTCCCCACCCCAACGTCGAACCTCGACGCCGGCTGGAGAAGAAATCGACCGTCGGCTGCTGCACGACGGATTTGGGCCTCGGAAGGCCGCTGGCCTCGGCCCGGGCCTGGTAGGCCGCTGGCCTCAGCCCTGCAAGTAGGGAGAGTGGGGGGGTGGTGCATACTCTACACTCTTGGTATATAGGTACACCTTATATATTTCCTACACTTAACAGCCCGCTGCCTCAAGGTGCCTATGGAGGGTACCCCTTTTCAATTCTGCCCCAAGTGCAACCGCAAATACCCTTGGGTCGACAGGCACGCCACGTGCAATCTCTGCTTGCCGAGGGACCACCCCGAAGCGAACTGCAGAGCGTGTAGTAGGTTTAAACCTAAGACACTTAAGGACCGTTCGACGAAGCGTTGGGCCCACCACGCCAGGCAGGCGGCCATGGCAGCGGAGGGCGCCTTCAGCGATGCCGTACTTTCGGATGGCGAGGGCATTACGATGTCGAAAGACAGCCGAGCGCAGGTCCCCGACCTCGGAAGGTCGTCCGGCAGGGCGGCTATGGGGAAGACCCCCGGCGACGCAAGCGCTTCACATACTACACACACTAAACACTCTAAGTCCAACCGAGACTTGGCGACGTCGAGTTCTCGGAAAGAGGCACAGACAGAACGGTCCGACTCGGTGTCCTCTGGGCGCTCTCGATAGAGATCGCCGCATGACGCCAGGCAATCATCCACTCTTGCCAAGAGTGCCTCGCTCCCTAGGCTAACAGAAGTTCGATCGTCGGAAGACGAAGACGACTTCCACCCCCAGGCCGCGCTCCAGGAGGCGGAGCCCGCAATTAAAACCAGCGAGGCCCCACGCTCAAAGGACAGGGACACCTCTCCCGATCCTCGACGCCAAGCGTCGAAGAACTCCGGAGCCACTAAGGGACAGGGAAAACATTTTTCTACGCACGGGGAGGGGGGAAAACAGCAGAAGAAACTACCTGTACATTCTTCCACACCTGTGAGACAATCCAACCCCCTAAACAGACAGACAAGTCCAGGTCTGCTGATAGGTCCACAACCAGCAAGGCTACTCGGGATAAATCCCATAGACTTGCTGAGAAAGTCATTCCCAGTTCCAAAAAATGGTCCAGTGAAGACATAGATAGGGTCATGTCAAGAATGTCTTCCTTGGCTGATTTTTATGATAAAAATTCTGAACATTTCCTCTCGTATGATCCACAAAGGGCCACACCCTCAGGCTCTACTGTTCCTATCCCCCCGAGTAAGAAGGCCCGGTTTGAAACCCCGATGAGGGCTGAACCCTTCGAGGTACAACCTTATGCAACACCATACTCTCGGTATCAAGGAGAGGCTTCCTTTGGTGGAGACCAAGAGTTTGATATGATAGAAGAGCAAACCGGGACGGGATACTATGGGGATGATGAGGACCAGGAAGAAGAATAGGATGACCCGGAAACATACAGAGTAGATTCCCCGGTAGAGAGCGAAGCCCTGGTTACCGACTCCCCGGTCGATAACCAGCCCCTCCTAAATGAGGTTCTCGCTCGAGCAGCAGAACTTTTTCACATTGACACCCACGGTGTACAGGAGGAAAGCGACTTCGCAGAAGAGTTAGTGGGAGAAAGGAGGCCGGTTGCCCAGACCATCCCTATCCTTAAATCCATTCAGCGGAGAATAGATCCGTCCCTGGTGAACCCAAACCTCACCAGAGCAGTCAATCCCAGGGTTGAAAAACTTTTCAGGGCAGCTCAGTCTGACCCTCTATATAAGAGGACATCTGAAGCCAGACTCCCTAGTTGTTACCAACACTCGTAAGAGGGCTGGAACACCCTTGTCTTCGTCAGAAGCTCCTCCCGACAAGGAGAGCAAAAAACTATACGGTTTCGGCAGGAAGGTAGCCTCAACGTCCGCCTATCAAGCAAGGATTGCTAACTCCACCACCCTGTTGGCCAGCTACAACTGCCATCAGTGGGAAGAAGTCGCGGCTCTCATTGCCTCTGCTCCTGAACCGTTAAAGGGCCAATTAGCTCGGATTTCCGCAGAGGGTAGAGCTGTGTCTGGTTGCATTTTGAAAGCAACCTTCGACGCCACTGACAACGTAGGCAGATTGATAGCAGAAGGTACTGTTATCAAGAGACATGCGTGGTTACGGCAGTCTGGTTTTAAGACAGAAACTCAGGCATCATTGTTAGACAAACCGGTGGAAGCCGATCTGTTTGGGAAGGTGGTCGAGGACGCACTGAAAAATGCCAAGGACGAATACGAGACACTCAAATCCCTTGGCCAGTTAACCAATAAACCCCCCAACCAGAGAGGGAATAGTAATTTTCGTCGCCCACGCGGCCAAAATTCCCAGAGAGGATCTAACTATTCTCAGGGGCAGGGTACACAGTGGAACAACAACCAACAGTCTACCAAGGGTTACGGCAGAGGTAATAGGAGAGGTCGTGGTAAAGGCAGAGGCAGCCCCAGCAAGGGAGGCGGCATGCCTTCACCAAAGCAGTGACGCTCAGTTCAGGGTCCCTTCTCACGCAACCCCAGTAGGGGGACGCATTTCAAACTTCACCCAGGCTTGGGAAGGGATCACATCAGACAGATGGGTGCTGTCAACAGTATCCACAGGGTACCCATGATCCCTCACGCGTCTAGGACCCTCAGATTGTTTTTTTTCCGCCATACTGGTCGGAAGCATCCCGCGGAGTTCCCTGGCTTTAGCCATAATTTTGCTAAACATCGTAATATTTGACCATTTTCTCCACCCCAATGTTGAGTCACCGACCTTCGACACTCGACGCCGGCGGAGATGAAAAACAACCGTCGAGAGCTGCACGACTGAATTGGGCCTCGGCCCGGGCCTTGGAAGGCCTCTGGCCTCGGCCCTGCAAGTATGGAGAGTGGGGGTTGGTACATACTCTACACTCTAAATATATGTAGGCAATTCTTATATATTCCTACACACACTAGCCCGCTGCCACAGGGTGCGTATGGAGGGTACCCCTTTCCAATTCTGCCTCAAGTGCAACCGCAAGTACACTTGGGTTGATAGACATGCCACGTGTAACCTCTGCTTGCCGAGGAACCACCCCGAGGCCAACTGCAGAGCGTGTAGTCGGTTTAAACCAAAAAACCTTAAGGACCGTTCGACCAAATGTTGGGCCCACCACGCCAGGCAACAAGAGGCCATGGCAGCGGAGGGCGCCTTTAGCGATGGCAGCGACGCCGTGCTTTCGGACGGCAAGGGCAATGTGGCGTCGAGAGACAGCCAAGCGCAAGTCCCCGACCTAGGAAGGTTGTCCAGCATGACAGCTATGGGGAAATCCCCCGGCGACACGAGCGCTACCCACAGCACTTTCACCAAACATGCGAAGTCCCACCGAGACTCGCCGCGCACATCGAGTTCTCAGAAAGAGGCACACAGAGAACGGTCCACCGAATCGGTGTCCTCTGTACGTTATCGATCTAGATCGCCACATGACTCCAGGCAGCCATCCACTATTGCCAAAAGTGCCTCGCTCCCTAAGGTAACGGAGGTTCGATCATCGGAAGACAAAGCCGACCTCTATCCCCAGGCCGCACTCCAGGAGTCGGTGTCAGCAGACCGCGTGACGGCTGTTCCCGAGTCCCGACCTCCACACTCTAGAGATAGGGACACTACCCCCGAACCTCGACGCCAGAAACGCTCCGAAGGGGTGAAAACACCGGGGAAACATTCTTCCACCCACAGGGAGGGGGGAAAACAACAAAAGAAGCATTCTCAACCTTTTTCTACACCACAGCAGCAGTCAGACAGGTCACAGTCTTCTACTCCACAAAAACAGACAGACAAGTCTCAGCCTTCTGTCATTTTACCCAAGACCCCTGCACAAGGCCATAGGTCCAGTCAAGATAAAACAAGGAAACTCTCCCAGGAAAGAGTAATTCCCAGCTCTAAGAAATGGTCTAGTGACGACATAGACAGAGTTAAGTCTAGGATGTCAGCCGTGGCAGACTTCTATGCCAAGAATCCTGAGCACTTCCTCTCCTATACCCCAGACTGGGCTACACCCTCAGGCTCTAGGGACCCGATACCCCCAAGTAAGAAGTCCTGGGTTGAAACACCAACACAAGGTCAGTCATCGGACCCTTTCTGTATACAGCCCTACTCACAATATAATGAGGATCCACTTTTTATTGAGGATCCAGATTTGGGCACGTTGGGAGACCAAACTGGGACAGGCTACTATGGGGATGACTAGGACCAAGAGGAGGACAAGGACGACCAAGAAACTTACAGGGTAGACTCCCCAGTAGACCAAGAACCCCCGGTTACCGACTCCCCTGTCGACAACCAACCCCTCTTGAATGAAGTTTTTTGTCCAGAGCGGCAGAACACTTCCACATTGACACCCACGGAGCACAGGAAGTGAGGGACTTTGCCGAAGAATTAGTGGGAGAAAGGAGACCTGTTGCCCAGGCCATCCCTATCCTCAAATCTATACAAAGGCGAATAGACCCTTCCCTTGTAAATCCTAACCTCACCAGGGGGGTAAACCCCAGGATCGAAAAACTATTCAGGGCAGCCCAATCAGACCCGCCGTACATAAGGGGGCATCTGAAACCGGACTCCCTGGTAGTGACAAACACCCGAAAGAGGGCGGGTCTTTCATCGTCGTCTCAAGCTCCTCCCGACAAGGAGAGCAAAAAGATTTATGGTTTGGGTAGGAAAGTAGCCTCCACTTCCGCCTACCAGGCAAGGATTGCCAACTCCACCACCCTTCTGGCGAGTTATAACTGCCACCAGTGGGAAGAAGTCGCGGCACTCATCGACTCCGGCCCAGAACCCTTAAAAAGCCAGTTGGCAAGGGTTGCGTCGGATGGAAGAGCCGTGTCCGGTTGCATCTTAAAAGCAACCTTTGATGCCGCGGATAACGCCGGCAGATTGATAGCAGAGAGCACTGTTATCAAAAGACATGCTTGGTTAAGGCAATATGGGTTCAAACCCGAGACCCAAGCATCGTTAATAGACAAACCGGTGGAGCCTGATCTACTGTTAGGCAAGGCGGTAGAGGACGCGCTAAAAAATGCCAAGGATGAGTACAAGACTCTTAAATCCCTGAGCCAATGAACCAACAAACCCCCGAATCAAAGGGGGAATGGCAATTTTCGTCGCCCACGCGGCCAAAATTCACAGAAAGGCTCAAACTATTCCCAGGGGCAGAGTACACCATGGAACAACAACCACCAGCAGTCTACCCAGGGTAATGGCAGGGGTAAAAAATGAGGTTGTGGTAAGGGTAGAGGCAGCCCCAGTAGAGGCGGCGGCACGCCTCCCCCAAAACAGTGACCTTCCGTTCTGGGTCCCTTCTCACAAATCCCCAGTAGGGGGACGTATTTCCAACTTCACCCAAGCTTGGGAAGGGATCACATCAGACAGATGGGTGCTGTCCACAGTGTCCGCAGGGTACTGCATAGAACTGTTAGAGCGTCCCCGAAACCACCCTCCACGACAAAAAGTACACACATTAGACCACCAGAAGATCCTCCTCGAAGAGATCTCCGATCTTCTAGCAAAGGACGCGATAGAACTCGTCCCGGGACACCAGGTAAACGAGGGTATTTATTCAACTTACTTCCTTGTGCCAAAAAAAGATTTGACAATGCACCCAGTATTGGACTTGCGGCCTGTAAACAAGTATGTCAAGCCCCAAAAGGTTTACATGACTACTCTCCAAGAGGTAATCCCCCTCGTAAAAAAGGGGGATTACATGGCAACATTGGACATGAAAGATGCCTATTTTCATATTTCCATGTTCCCAGCGCACAGAAGATTCTTGCGCTTCAAGGTGGACAGTCAGCACTACCAGTTCAAGGTGTACTGCCCTTCGGCACACCTATGCAGGGAGGCAATCCCAGTGTACCCTTACCTGGACGACTGGCTCATCACGGGGGAGACCCCAGTAATTTGCAGAACAAACATTCAAAGAACGATCGACGACCTCTTCGAATTAGGTTTCTCCTTAAACGAGAAAGTAAAGTCTGTTGCCAAGCACCTCCAAACAGTTCCTAGGAGCTGTCCTAAACACACAAGAGGGGGGTTGGCCTTTCCATCAGAGGAAAGAATTTGGAATATACTGCTGCAAATTCTGCAATATCAAGCCGGTCGCCAGATAACGGTACGCAAAGCAAAGCGTTTGCGGGGCATGTAGGCTTCATGTATTAACCTGGTCCCCCACGCGCCCCTGCGCATGCGTCCCATACAGGAATGGTTGGCGAACAGTGGTCTCAGGCAAGTGGTCAGTGGGACGATCTAGTGGTCGTTTCGCCAACACTTGTACAAAGCCTTCACTGGTGGACAAGAGAGAATCTGTCCAATGGGAAACCCTTTAACGATCCCGAGATTCAGGCGGTAGTCACAACGGACGCATGCCTGTCAGAGTGGGGAGCATACCATCTCCACCACATAGCTCAGGGTCTCTGGTCTCACTCGGTGGCCAAGAATCATATAAACCTGCTAGAGCTTCTGGCAGTATTCAGAGCGCTCCAAGCGTTCGAGCCCTACCTGTTGAACCTGTCAGTACAGATACGGACAGACAGCACTACAGCCATGTTTTAACTGAACAAACAAGGGGGGGCTAGTTCGACAAATCTGTCCAAGCTTGCCCAGAAAATTTGGATATGGTCACTCAGATGGAACATCTTCCTGTCATCTCAACATGTTCCAGGGGATCTCAATTCTCTGGCGGAGGCCTTGAGCAGAGATCCCCTTCCAGAGGAACACAAATGGTGTTTACACAGAGAAATCGTAGAAGATATCTTCTCTCAGTGGGGTTTCCCCACTATAGACCTATTTGCCACAAGTGAAAACACAGTGCCCAGGATTCGCATCCAGGTTCCCCCAGCCAGGCTCCCAGGGGAACGCCCTGTGGATGAACTGGTCAGGGATGTTTGCGTACGATTTTCCGCCAACTCCTCTAATCAGGAAGGTGGTCAACAAGAAGAACAAAAACGATGACGCTCGCCCTAGTTGCTCCCATGTGGGGCGACAACCGTGGTTCCCGCACTTACGCAGACTAGCGGTGTGCGAACCCATCAAACTCCTGGGCGGGCACAACCTACTGTCCCAGCACCAAGGTCAGAAAGTGCATCCTCAACCCAACTGAATGAACCTGGCTGCATGGCACCTGAGGTCATAGTTTGGACATCTCAATTTACCGCAGAGATGCATGGACATCCTAAGAGAATCTAGGAAGCCAAACACGAGGCACTGCTACTTTGACAAATGGAAAAGATTTGTTATCTGGTGCCAGAATAAGCAAATCAACCCAGTTGATTGCACTCCTTCCACAATTGTCACATACATGCTCCACCTGCTGGACGCAGGGTTGGTTTTTAATTCACTGAAGGTACATCTGGCAGCTCTTTCAGCATACACCACCTCCCATAACAAGGTTTTGTGGTGGAAAGTACCAGTGGTTAAAGCCTTCATGGAAGGAGAAAAGAGACTTCACCCCCCAATTCCTAACCCACCACCAGGATGGCACCTTAATGTGGTGCTATCTAAACTCATGGGCCCCCCATTGGAGCCCATGCATAAATGCAGTCTCAAACACCTGACTTGTAAAGCAGCCTTCTTAGTAGCAATTACATCTATAAGAAGGGTCAGCGAAATTCAGGCTTTGTCAGTGCAGGATCCTTTCTTTACGGTTCATAAAGATAAACTGGTTTTACGTACACACCCTAGGTTCTCACCTAAGTTTATTTCTAAATTCCACGTGAACCAGTCCATTAAGCTTCCGGCTTTCTTCCAAGACCCTCAAAGCTCGGCTGAGTTGAAACTACACACCCTAGATGTGCGTAGGGCGGTCCTATACTATGTAAACAAAACCAGACCGCTAAGGAAAACAGACCAACTGTTTGTCTCCGTAGCTACAGGCAAAGAGGGAGATCGCGTCTCTAAAGGTGCCATCTATAAGTGGATTGTTAACTGTATCCAGCTGTGTTACTCCCTTTCTGAAAAAACTCTGCCCTTCACGCCAAGAGCCCACTCTATTAGAGGCATTGGGGCCACTCTGGCTTTCATCGCAAATGTACCCCTTGACACCATTTGCAAAGCAGCTACTTGGAGCTCTATTCACACCTTTACTCAGCACTACTTCATTGACACCCATTCCAAGACAGATACTCAAGTGGGACAAGCGGTTCTAAGACATTTATTTGCTCAGGACCCTTCTCACATCCCACCTTCTTCTAACACTGCTCGCTAATCTATGCACAGCATGTGATCTAAGCAGATTCCACAAGCCTCAGAAGGGATTCATTACCCACCGTAATCGTATTTCTGATGCTTGTATCTGCTTAGATTCAAATGCGTCCCACCCTTCCTCCCCTCTGAGAGAAGGCGCATGGATGCTTGTAGTCTTATCTATCCATCTATCTGCTTGGATTATCTGTACTCCCGCTACTCCTCATGCTACCTCATGCCAGACAAAATACAATCTGAGGGTCCTAGATGCGTGAGGGATCATGGGTACAGTGGATGTCACACTAGGGATACTATTACTGGCATGCCCTGTGTCGACGCCCATTTTCGAACTTCGAAAAACAAACTGTAATACGCTGCAGCTTCCACTAGATGTCGGCCTATGCACAGCATGTGACTCTAAGCAGATACAAGCATCAGAAATACGATTACGGTGAGTAATGTATCCCATATTTTAACGCAAACCCCCATCACATTTCTATGCACGCACAAAGCCTTAGTTTAACATTTCAATTTTAAAAAGGCATTTTCTTGTTTGGCAAAAGCACCATTTTACACGTGGATTAATGTTCCTTGGAGGTCACTTTACAAATGCGATTTGTCTTGCATCTATATTCTGAGCATTTCCATGGCCCTAGTCAATTTTTAATGCACAAATCTTTTCAACGCAAGGGTCCTATTAAACTGAAATAAGCAAAGAGCGAGAGGGTTTCTTGTGAAGAGTTTGCCTGTGTTATTTTGTTGCAAAAAGTGAAGCATTTTGCCGTACGGCTTGGAGTGAAGTTCTCTGCTATTTCACAGATTTTGCTTGACACAACATGACCTTCAGTGAGGAATGCCACCGTTTGCTGGTGTACACCCCGAATTTGGATGAACATGGATGCGTCTTACTGAGACCAAACTTTGTAATGTTGAAAAGATGAAAAGGGCATCAATGCGCAGTCATTTTAAATGCAAAATATTTTCTTTTTCAGTGGAAAGTTTTGAGCTGGCAGCATAGCAGCGCTTCCTTTGAATTATTTTCTTTGGTGCACATGAAGAAAACCGTGGCAGCCATTCTCAGGTTGTTCCATCTCGCCCCATATGTGCTTGGCAAAGACAGCACAGCCATTATTTTTGTAACTGCAAACAGTTTTAAAGCAAGGGAACAGTGATCAGCAGAGCCAGTTCAGCTATTCTGCTTGTAACTGCTCGAATGCAGTTTGGTGATGTGGGGCAGTTCTGCTGGGCTGGTAGATGTACCCAACAAGGTTTGATCAAAAAAATATAGGGTGCCTGACTCGGTGCCAACATTTCTCTGAACACAACCCAGCCCAGACCCAGTGGTGTTTGCAGTGGCTCACAAGCGTTCCTCCAACCCCCCGCCACCCTTCTTCACTTGCTCTGTACCCTTCCCCCTGACAAGGGCATGCATCTGGATGCCTTTGGATAAAAGGTCATCTCGACAGCTGCCAAAGTGATCAAGGCGGCTAAGGTAATGGCCATTGTGTCCAGGTACAACAGAGGACTGTGCTTCAAGATGGGCTCTATTCTTGAATTCCTGGCTGGAGATAAAAAGTAGGCGGCATTCTCCCTTCGCTTCTGATCATGCACTATCCTTCTACATCTCCGTTGACATAGCCGGAACATGTTTCCGACAGCTTGGAAATGGCGCTGTCCTGCACCGGCAGGGCTGACACAAGGCGGACAACCTTCGAGCAGAAGCCCATGCAAAGGTGATGGACATGCCTTTTAATGGTATCGACCTCATCCGGAAGAAGGTAGATGAGACCTTGCAGACCATTAAAGCAGACTCTCAGCATGCAGCAACAATGCCGCCAGTCCTTTCAGTCGGGGAAAATCCTGTTTCTACCAGTCGCCCTCATACAGGATCCCATTGTACCTGGCGACCGATAATTACAAGACCAAGTCACAATCGTACCGCAGAACACAGCTCTGCTGCAGTCCCTCCCTTACCAAAGAACCAGCCATTCGAACAAACCTAACCCGTTGCGGGTCCTGTCCCCCCACCCCACTGTCACACCGCAGTGGGGGGGACGACGATTCTTCCAATCCCTCACCAAGTGGAAATCCATCATCAAATGGATGGACGGGTGTTATCCCTTATCTAGCAGAGCCGCACAGTGGAGTTTGTCAAACAGCCACCCACCATTCCTCCCTTACAAAAACCAGAGAAGTATGTCCACCTTCTACTACCAGAAGTTTAGTCTTTTCTGTCAAAGGGAGCCATAGAAAGAGTGCATCCCATCCTTGGGGACACGGGAGTATACTCAAGGTACTTTGTAAGCCAATCCTAGACCTTGGGGTCCTCAGTAAATTCCCCAAGGCTCTAACTTTCAGAATACTTACTTTACAAGTTTTATCCCAGCTGCAAAAGGGGGTGATTTTCTGGCATCCCTAGACAGAGGGTGCATATTTCTACACCCCCATTCATCAAAAGCACTTCTGCTACCTGCACTTCACAGTGGCAGGCCATCATTATCAGTTTGAGGCTCTGCCCTTTGGCTTGCAGTCAGCTCTGAGGGTCTTCACCAAATGCCTGACCTCCAATTGTGGCACACCTTCGCTCAGGTGCACACGTTTACCTGTACCTAGCCGACTGGCTAGTGCCGGTGATGTAATTTTCCCAGGCAGCCCAGCATACCTCTCAGACTATCCAGTGCCTACAATCACTAGGATTTTCTGTGAATTTTCCAAAATCCTGTCTGACCCTGTTTCATCAGGCTCTCTATTTGGGTGCTCAACTGGACACACGTTCTTGGGTGGCGACTCCCTCGGAGGGCGAGTACAATACCTCCTGGCTTAGTGCCGGCTGCTCTTCCCAACTGCCAAATGCCTATGTCTGTCTCCTAAAATCCTTGTTAACGATGAGATCCTCATGTATTCCTCTTCTCCAGCTTTGCAGGCTCCATATGTGGCCTCTCCAGGAGTTCCTCGATGCACGCTGGCTGCAGCCTTGGGTTCCTGGGAGGACAAGATTCCTTTAACGCACTAGTTCAGGGACGCACTGCGCTGGTGGCCTGTCCGGCCTCACCTTGCACACCAAATCGCTGCCACAACAGACGCTTCCCTAGAAAGCTAAGGTGCGCATATAGGGAATCTACATGCCAGGGTCTCTGGATGAATGAGAAGTCTCTCCATATCAACCTTCTGGAGCTGCGTGCTGTCTTTTGGTGCCTCAAGCCCTTCCTTCCTCAGTGAAGTGGATGTGTGGTGCGTATCTTCACAGACAGCACAATGTTTTATACACGCAAGCAAGGGGGTGGGGGGCGCACCAGGTCTAGCTCCCCATCTACGGAAGAATAGATGCTGTGGCACTGGGCTCTGGAGCAGCAGATGTTTCTCCTTCTTTTCCACCTACCAGGTGCTCAGAGCACGATGGTGGACTCCCTCAGCAAGGAACTCTGCTCTTGTCATGAATGGGAACTCCAGGAGTCTCAACTTTACTGGATTTGCCGGCGTGGGGGCACTTTGGAAATTGACCGGTCACCACCCACAACAGGAGCTGTGTGGCCTTTGCCAGATGCTTTCAAATTCCCCTAGGAGGGGGGGAAGTTCCTCTATGCATTCCCCCGATCCTCATGGTGGTTTGAGTGTTAAATGCCTACAGACCACATCATTGAAAACTTATCTTGGTGGCCCTTGGCTGAGACAGTTCTGGTGCACAGACCTCCTCACCCTGTCCTTCGCTCCCCTGACGAAATGACCTCCTCCGGTGCAATCTGCTTTTCAGGAGCGAAGTGTCTGCGCTCCACCATGGCCCGGGTTTCCTTAACCTGATGGTTTGGCTCCTGTGCTCCGAGAGTTTGGTGATATCATTCTGCCTCAGGAGTGCAAGGATATTCTAGCACCCGCATGCTCTCCCTCCACGCTTACATTTTACAAGAGTAAATGGACCAGTTTTTCACACTGTTGTGTAGCACGGGGCCTAGACCAGTTTACCATTCAGCCAAAGGACATCTTGCCATATCTGCTGTCTCTGGCTAAGTCTGTCCTAGCCCACTCCTCCATCAAGATGCACCTCAAAGCTATCTACTGTTGTATCCCGCTCCCCTTCTGCATCCTCTCTATGGTCCAACACCTGTTGCATTCCTTTTCAGCTGAATGTTGTCCCTTGAAGACTCATGAAATCTCCATTGGAACAAATGCATCAAGCTCCACTCCAGTTCATGTCATGGAAGACTGCTTTACTCGTTACCATCACGTCGACTAGGCGTGTAGGTGAAATCCCGCCTTTTTCCTGCAATGCCCCCTATATGGTCTTTGACAAAACCAAGGCTGGATCATGCACTAATCTTTCGTTTGTGCCCAAGGTTCCTTGGTGGTTCCATCTCAATAAGCCAGTGGTACTACCTGTATTGTTCTACTCTCCTGCGGAACACTCATTGCATTCTCTAGACGCAGTGCATGCCTAAAAATATTATGTCTCCTGCACAAAATCATTCAGGAAGACCACCCAGTTTTTCTGACCTTTATCCCCTCAGGGTAAGGGAACACACTTTCCAAGTCATCAATTAACTGGTGGATTTCCTTCTGCATCTTTCGGTCATCAACAAGCTGGCAGGCTTCTCCCTGGCAGGCCCAGTGCTCATTC
The DNA here is from genome assembly GCF_040938575.1 of Ambystoma mexicanum. Lineage (NCBI taxonomy): Eukaryota > Metazoa > Chordata > Amphibia > Caudata > Ambystomatidae > Ambystoma > Ambystoma mexicanum. The sequence goes on from NC_090931.1 coordinate 198,545,575, forward strand.
AACAAGGGCTATTGTCACCATGCCCTATTTCCTCTCCGGGGATCCTGTGTTGGACGCCTGCAAGGCCACAACCTCGATACCTATACACACCTTTACAAGGTTTTACAGTGTCGACAGGGATTCCACGGCAGAATCCAGAGTCAGCCATGCAGTTCTGCTTAACCTGGTTGCCTATGATCAGTGTCTCCTGTGGTAATTGTTTCTACAAGTATTCTATCTCTGCGTTATGGCTATGTGATACTGCTTTGTAATCTATTACTACAGCATTTGAATCTATGAAAGATCGAATGCTGGAAAAGGAATAAGTTACCTGTAACTATTGTACTTGAGCATTGATATCTTTCATAGATTCACTTGCGACTCTCCGGCCTACCCTGCTTGGCTCTATCTTGGCACTTTACGTGTGCTATGCCAAATTTGAAGATGTCCTCGAGGGGGTGGAGCGAAGAGAGCCCTTTTCATTGGCTGTTGGCAATACGATCCAAGAATGACTATACTAGAGCACTCAAGTGACTGATATTTCAGTTTAACTTTTAAGCTGCTCTGTTACAGTGGATTCCCAGCCTGATGACAGGGAATATTCGTACAGCTTGTGAATCTATTAAAGATATGAATGTTGGAGAACAGGAGTTACAGGTAAGTAACTTTTCTGATGCTTGTTAATCTGCTTAGAATCAGATGCTGTGCATAGGTCCGACATCCAGTGGTCACTGCGGAGTATTGCATCTTGTTTTTCGTAGTCGAAAAGGGACGTCGACCGGGCGTGTCTGAAATACTATCCCTATAGTGACGTGTGTTGTACCCACAATCCCTCACGCGTCGAGGTCCCTCAGATTGTTTTTTTCCGCCCAGCTACTGGTCGCCTTTACGCGGAGCTCCTCGAGAGACATTGCACATTCCATCTCCTCGACCTTTGGTCGTCTTTTCCTGTTTAAAGATTTAATATATCGATCCCTCCCTCGACGCAGTGGTGAAGCTGTCTCCGCCGAGCAAGATCTTCAACGGAGGGGACGAGCGGAGGAGATCCGTCGGCGTTGCCGAACACGTGGCCTGGCCTCGCAGGCCAAATACAGTAGGGAGAGTGGGGTCGTGGGACATCTCTGATTCTTTTTCTGAGAATGCCTTTCCTTTTCCCCTTCCTTTCCCTTGGGGTAATTATCACGCTTTATTGCCTCGGCTATGGAGAGGACACCCTTTAGGTTTTGCCCACTTTGTAAGGGCAAGTTTACTTGGAAGGACAAGCATTCACGGTGTAACCACTGCTTGCCCCTCGATCACGTAGAGGAGGGTTGCTCGGCTTGTCGGCTTCTAAAGCCAAAAACTCTAAAAGACCGTAGGGTCAAGAGGTGGGCGGCCTATGCTTTGTCGAAGGCCGGGTCTTCACCCGCTGCTGCTACCACCGACCGTGACGAGGAACGTGATAACACGACCTCCGCTACGGAAGTCGTACACCCCTCTAAAGAGCGCTCGCGCTCTTCGTCGTCTGTCCCCGGCCCCGACGGGCTCGGCTCACGCCCTGCTTATGGGGATGAACACCCCGGCGACACGGACGCACACGATACATCACATAAGCACACAACCCATAGCTCTTCTTCGTCAAAGACGAAGAAAGCATCAGCGCCCAAGGAGACGCAGGTTATACCGGCGGCCTCCTCGGACCGTTCGGGTTCGAAGCCCCTCTCGCAACCGCAGCTGCGACCAGCGACTGCGCTTTCGGCAAATAAGGGCGCCGCCCCCAAACCATCGGCCGGCGCGCACCAGCAGAGAGCGCACGCCGCCGTAGAACGTTCGACACCCGTAACGTCCAAACCACAGCCCTCCGCTGACAAACGAGTCACAGAGAGCTTGGCGAGGATCGTTGTAGCCGACGCCCAGAAGCGTACGCCGAAAGACACGTCGAGCGCTACGCAAAGGTCGAAAGATACGCCGAAAAAGCCTGAAGAAAAACAGGGACTTCAGTCGGGGGGACCCCCAGCACACCGGAAGGCTTTTCGGAGGGCGACGGGACACTTTCCTCAACGTTGTGGGAGAGGTCGAGCCGTTTTCAGCAAGAAAACACTAATTTTCCACCGCTAGACCGCTCAGGGGTACCCCATGAAACCATGGAAGGCTCCATCTCTGCATGGAGAGAATGGAGAGGTTTATGAACACCCAGAACCCTCCCACTCCCAAGAGAACAAGAGAAGGGCCTCAGGAGGACCCCAGGGCCAAATACCCGAGGCAGGATACAGCCTTAGACATCCATAATGTGTATGACCTCACTGGTGAGGAACAATACTTAGAAGAGGAGGATGATTTTGTGGACAATGAAGAAGGACAGAACCAAGAGGAAGGTCTGGAAGACAGCCCAGACATGGTAGGAGAAGGCTTCGGAGAAAATCCAGAAGAAGGACCTTCTCATCCCTGGCAATCCCCATCAGGATATTCGGACACTGATGTCCTGAACCTAAATCCTCCAGACAATTCACCTGTCAGAAACACGTCTCCCATTGACGATCAGCCCACATTCAATGCCCTGTTGCGCAGAGCAGCAGCACATTTCGAACTGGACACTGGGGAGATCTCTCCGGAAATAGACTTTGTGGAAAGAGTAATTAAGGAGAATCCCCCAGTCAGCCAGACCATTCCCCTCCTCACTTCAGTGAAGAGAAGAATCATCCCTTCGCTATCCACACCCGCACTAATCAGAGGAGTTAATCCAAGGATTGAAAAACTTTTCACTCCTTCACCCTCAGACCCGCTGTACATAAGGGGACATTCCATTCCGGATTCCCTTGTAGTATCTAATGCAAGGAAGAGGGCAGGGGTGCCGCTGTCCACCAGAGAGGCACCACCTGACAAGGAGGGCAAGAGGTTATATGCCCTTGCTAAAAGGGTCACATCCTCGGCTGCCTTTTCGGCAAGAATTGCGAACAACAATTCTTTGCTAGCTAGCTACGCGGACGCGCAGTGGGCCAAACTGCGCAAGGACGCTGAAGAAGCGCCGGAACCATTACGTACACGCCTGCTTTCAACTATTGGCGAAGGAACCCAGGTCAACCAGAGTATTGTAAAGAACTCTCTGGATGCTGCTGAGACAGCGGGACGTTCCCTGGTTCAGGGAATACTCCTAAAACGCCATGTATGGCTGCGCAACTCAGGGTTCAAACCGGAGACACAGGCGTCTTTAATAAATAAACCTGTTGAGGACGCAAACCTCTTCGGGAAGGCGGTGGATGAGGCTCTAGAAATGGCTAAAAAAGAGTTCGATACTATCAAAACTCTTGACCAGATCTCTAAGGCCACAACCAGACGCGGCTATGGCAACACACGCTTTTTTCGTGGCCAACGCCAAAAGCAGAATCAGCAGCAACAGTACCCTGCCACCAGTTACCAGACCAATAGTGGGCAGTACAGCCAAAGAGGTCAGCGCAGGGGCAAGGGGAGAGGGCGGGGGTCCACCCCCAGAGGCTCCCAAGCCCCCAACAACACCAAGTGACGCGAAGATTCGCGTCCCCTCCCATGCAACTCCGGTCGGGGGCCGGATAACATCCTTTCTTCCAGCATGGGAGGGAATAACGTCAGACCGCTGGGTACTTTCCACCGTAGCCCACGGATACTGCATCGAATTCAACAGTTCCCCAACATACAGACCCCCGAGGGGACGACACATGACACCGGAACACCTTGCCATCCTTCTCCAAGAAGTACAACAACTGCTGGAAAAAGGAGCCATAGAGGTCGTGCCTCTATCTCAGGTAACGGAAGGTATTTATTCAGTGTACTTCCTTGTACCCAAAAAGGAACTAACCATGCGCCCTGTATTAGATCTGCGCCCAGCGAACACGTTTATCAAACCCCAGAAGTTTTGTATGGTAACCTTACAGGAAGTGATCCCACTGCTATCACAGGGAGATTACATGACAACATTGGACATGAAAGATGCATACTTTCATATTTTAATGTTGCCAGCGCACAGAAGATACCTCAGGTTTATGATAGAGGGCAAACACTACCAGTTCAGAGTGCTACCCTTCGGCATAGCATCAGCACCAAGGGTATTCACGAAGGTACTGGCAGTGGCAGCGGCCCACCTGTGCAGGTTGTCCATCCCAGTTTACCCTTACCTCGACGACTGGCTCATAACAGGGGATTCTTACGAAACATGCTTCTCCAATACCCAAAAGACTGTAGATCTTTTGTTCCAGTTGGGCTTCTCCATCAACGAAAAGAAGTCCAGCCTAGACCCCAGCCAAATCAAACAATTCCTAGGGGCTCTAATTCAAACAAAGGACGGCCTTGTCTTCCCCTCCAACGAGAGGGTCCAAAACATGCTGTTTCAGATCCTTCAATATGTGCCCGGTCGAGAGGTGACGGTACGCAAAGCAATGCGCTTGCTAGGCATGATGGCGTTGTGTATTTATTTGGTACCTCACGCGCGCGCCTGCGCATGCGCCCTATGCAAGAGTGGCTCAACAGGCAGTGGTGTCAGGCCAGCGGATTATGGGACGATCCAGTGGTGGTCTCGCAGGCCTTAGTTCTCTCGCTACGATGGTGGACAAAAGAAAACCTGGAAAAAGGGAAACCTTTTGCCACACCCACGGCGGAAGCCACACTAACCACAGACGCATCCCTAACAGGATGGGGGGCTCACCTATCCCATCAGACTGCTCACGGAGTGTGGACTCCGAACGTAGCATCCAAACACCTAAATCTACTGGAGCTACTAGCTGTGTTCAAGGCGCTAAAAGCCTTCCAGGAACACCTACAGGGCAAAACGGTGTTGGTCCTTACAGACAGCACCACAGCCATGTACTAAATCAACAAGCAGGGGGGCACCCACTCTCCGGGACTGTCCAAACTGGCCCAAAATATATGGAAGTGGGCTCTCAAACAAAACATGTTCCTACTGTCAGAACATGTACCAGGGGAACTCAATCTGCTGGCAGACAAACTCAGCAGAGATTTCCCCCTGCCCGAAGAGTACGAATGGCGACTACACGAAGACATCGTCTTCGACGTCTTCACACAATGGGGATTCCCAGAAATAGACCTATTCGCAACCATGGAGAACTCACAATGCCTAAGTTACGCCTCCAGCTACCCCCAGAACCAATCCAACAAGGTGGTGCACAAGATGCACCAGGAACAAGTAACCATGATACTGGTGGCCCTAATGTGGGCCCGACAGCCATGGTTCGCTCACTTGATGGAGATGTCTCTATCTCCCCCAGTGAAACTCCCCTGCCCGTACAACATGCTGTCACAAGACAAGGGCAGGACTCTGCATCCATGCCCCCAGAACATGAATTTAGCAGCTTGGCTCCTGAAATCATAGAATTCGGACATCTACTGCTCCCGCAGAAATGTATGGACATTCTCAGGGAAGCCAGAAAACCTAACACTCGCCACTGCTACTCTAGCAAGTGGAGGAGATTTGTCATCTGGTGCAGAGGGGAAGGCATCAACCCAATTGACTGCTCTCCCACACATATTGTTCTATACCTGACCCACTTGTTGGATTCAGGTCTAGTGTTCAATTCCATTAAAGTCCACCTAGCGGCACTTTCTGCATACACCACTTCCCAACTCAAGGTGTCGTGGTGGAAGATCCCTGTTATAAAGGCCTTCATGGAGGGAATAAAGAGAATACACCCCCGATAGCTGACCCAGCTCCCGGATGGGACCTTAACGTGGTACTTACCAGAATCATGGGCTCACCTTTCGAACCCATGCACAAAGCATCTCTTAAAGACCTCACTCTTAAGACTGCTTTTTTAATAGCTATCACCCCCATCAGGAGGGTAAGTGAACTACAGGCACTTTCTGTTCTAGACCCCGTCGTTGCAGTTCAGAGATAAGGTGGTTCTACGCACGCACCCAAGGTTTGCTCCGAAGTCCATATCGAAATTCCACGTAAACCAGTCTATAGAACTGCCAAAATTCTTTCAAAATCCTTCCAACTTGGGAGAAAAAACTCTGCATACACTAGATGTACGCAGAGCGGTCATGTTCTACATGGAAAGAACCAGACCACTGAGGAAGACTAATCAGTTCTTCGTCTCGGTGGCAGCAGGAAGAGAAGGGGATGCAGTTTCAAAGTTCACTATTTCTAGATGGATTGTTCAATGCATCACTTTCTGCTATACTCTTGCTAAGAGAGAACTGCCCTTTAAGCCTAGAGCACACTCTACTCGAGGCACGGGGGCGTCCATAGCCTTCATTGCAAATGTTCCCCTTGAGTCCATCTGCAAAGCGGCTACCTGGAGTTCTGTGCACACCTTTACAAAACACTACTGTCTAGATGCACACTCGAGATCTGACTCCCTGGTGGGTCAGGCAGTACTAAGACATCTTTTCTCTACTGTTCCTTCTCATAACCCACCGCCAACTCCGGGTACTGCTCGCTAGTCTATGCACAGCATGTGATTCTAAGCAGATTAACAAGCATCAGAAGACAATGCATTACTTACCGTAAAAGCATTTCTGATGATTGTATCTGCTTAGATTTACATGCGCCCACCCTTCCTCCCCGCTCGGATGGAAGGAACATAGACTTCCTTTTATATCTCTCTTTTCTGTACTCACTCACGTCTAGAAGGCTCCCTCAGGGCAGAAAAATACAAACAGAGGGACCTCGACGCGTGAGGGATTGTGGGTACAACACACGTCACTATAGGGATAGTATTTCAGACACGCCCGGTCGACGTCCCTTTTCGACTACGAAAAACAAGATGCAATACTCCGCAGTGACCACTGGATGTCGGACCTATGCACAGCATGTGAATCTAAGCAGATACAATCATCAGAAATGCTTTTACGGTAAGTAATGCATTGTCATTCATTATATTGCTAATGTTTTGAACTCCCCTCCACCCATTGTCCTTAAAAATATAGTCCACCCCTGCAGTCTAAACCCACATCAACTGCATTCCACCCAGCCAAGTCACCCTAAGACACATTTCCACACACAGCCCACCTTCAATATCCCCTCGGGCTATCTCGATGTTTTTCATCCCCATTCCCTCAAAAGCACATGCCAACCTTATCATCCCTTTCATGACGACTCGTATATGAATACCATACTCTAACTTTCACCTCCAAAGGTGGTCCATTTGATTACCTGGGGCTGTGGGATGTTTTTGCGGCAGAGAATCGTGCTGTACCCCAGCACAATTCACTGGAGAGATTTGGATCCCTGCGTGTATTGCAAGAGAAACTATTACCCTTAAGCACCTATCGGGTTTAGTATTTAACAACAATATTGTTGTGGATCTACCTGTAGATTATCTATGAACTAATGCTTATTAGCTTTGCGTACATGCTACACATTAGATGTTATAAATATCTTACCTACAGGTTTATCACTTAACAAGCACGCATTTTCACTTGCCATAACGTGTCTTTTATACTCAAGTATATTTTGAAGGTTGAAAAGGCACAGGCTTAAGATCCGTGGGCTGCAAAGCCATGGCTAGCCTTCAACCATATGGAAACACATTTAGAATGTTTTCACTCTTGTTTAGCAATTATGTATGTTTCCTTTTTATAGAGCTAATCAGAGCCTGGAAAATAGTACAGTCAAACAATAGACACCAGTATAAGCAATAAAGTAGTTGAATAGATTCCCTATTCACTTTTAACATGTTAAGGTTGCTTTACCAATCATTAATGTGTATTTAGCTGTTGCGGCACAGTGAAACTGAAAATCATTCTCCAAATTGTGATGTCCATGCAGGCATGTGAGTGGATAGGTTAGATTATACTTGCCAACCTCTGAATAACTGATTCAATGGAAAGGGTTAGGCCCTGCCAAAAATCTATGCTTTCAAGAGCAGTTAATTATGAACCGCCTGGAATCATGGATAAACAGTTGCAGAGAAACAGTTTTAAATCTCCCTGCAAAGGATTCCTCTCTTCTGTCCTCTGGGCTTTGATGGTTCCACTTATACTGATACTATAAAATTGGGTACTTAACTAGTTTTTTTCTAACGGGGGTCGGCTTTCAAGTGGGAAGAGTATCAAGTTTCAAATGATAGGAGGAAAAATTATTACCCCTCTTTGTCCAGTTATCTTTTTTTAGGTTGGTGACAGATTGGTTAACCTTCTGTTAGCCCTACCACAAAAATCTCTACCACAAAAATCTTTTCACAATAAGAATTTATTTTGTACTTTCAAATATATGTAAACGCAATATCAATAATAATAATTCATGATCAAATATGCAAGAATAAATCAAAAATGTAAACAAAGTGGGATTAGTAAGTGACTTTAAGCCTTCATTCTGCAATTTTGTTAGTTCAGGGAATATGGTACGATAGTCTAATACATGAAAACTGTTGTATTTGTTAGCATGTTTCACTTGATGAGAATTGGCAGAACTCTAAGTATCATCTGTAAGTCACATAGATCTGAGTTGTCATTGGGAGACCTGATCTGGTCTCCAGAATGGTGAGACTGACTAGTTGTTTCTCATCAATAGTCGATACCTGTTTCAGCCATGTTGTAAATTAAGTGCCATCTCTAGCACTCATTTTCCAGAATAATTTGAGGCTGTCCTCAGGATAGCAAAATTTTCTTTTTTGGAGGGTCAATCGCATATACCCCTTGGTTGTCAATATGATGGTTACACTATTAATGAACACAAAATAATTGATTAAAAACCTGTGGTGGAGAGAGTAATTGGTCACCCCTATGTTGAACTTTTTTTTGTAATTAAAAGAAATGTCACCAACCTTATTGTCAACCATTATTCGGACAAGAGAAAGGTGAGTCAAGTGAAGTTGTTGATAACTTGACAAAAGGAAATGTACTATTCCTTCATGTTTACCTACAATAAAAAAAATGGATGGGCTATATTATTTACCTCCATGTTTCTTTACTTTTCTTTTTAGTTTTTGTACATCTGCTTTTTATATAGATTGCGATATACTGACCTGGTACCCCAGAGTTACTTGTGTGGTGCCATTGGATTTTTTTTCTTTTGTGGAACTTCTCATAGAACCTTAAGCGATAGGCTCCTGTCAGAGAAATAAAGCGCAACATCTTTACTTTTCTGTCTATTAAATGATCTTAATCTGATAATTCTCATGTCTTACAATGTAATTTGAATCTTTGCATCTTTGGCCTGAACCCCTTTCTGTTGGCAATTTCTTAACATAGTATTTTCGTATTGAGTGTATCATGCAGGCTCTCACCATTGTCTTATTGTTCATTGTTAATACCCAATACCCTAATTATACACACCCAGGCATAAACTGGCAATTTTGTTGGTAATTTTCATACTTGTTCAAGATTGTAGTTTATTTGCCGCTTGCAAAGAGCTACACTTCTGGCCGCCTTGGTCGATTGCTTCCCGCTGGAAAGAAAAACCAAACAGGATACCCATGTATTTTTTTGTCTAATAAGGCATGTTCGTTGTGTCATTATTCTATACCAAATGGTATTACTATAGGGCGCTTGCTCCTTAATCAAAGCGATTATTTTCAAAATATTATGGTGCTAGGTTTAGTCAATACACATTTGCCGTATAGACTCGTGCCGGTATATTTTTCGTTTGTTTCTTGATGGCTGGTGATATATTTGTTTCTCAACCAGACCCGACGCAAATTTTTATTTTTATCCACTTACTTGTAATACACAGCAAACTTGTTTCCGTTTACACCCGCTGCGCGCCTTCTCGCCAGTTACTAATTCGAACGCTGCGCGCGGATCTAGTCTATTTACATCTAAGGTTTGTCACGTGGATACGCGAGATTCCTACGTGTGACGCCTGTTCATCTTGCGTCGCGACTATCAGAGCTCACATTCATGTTTATAATGGAGCCATTTTTTACAGTATCTAAGTTGTAAATTCACTGTTCACATTTTGATAGGAATAGGTCACAATTTCAACCTCTGCCCTGTGGCCTTGACTTCTTGAATCACAAACCAGAACATATCGGTGTGCCACAAGTGGTTTATTTTCAACTTTGTTTTTTATACATGAGCGATGCTCAAAAATCCGTTGACACACTTGCCGTTTTGTTTTTCCGACATACAGGTGGTTTAATTTCCATTCTTTCCCTCTTAGCTCTATTGATTTGATGTCTCTTGTGAGGGGACACAGAACATTTCTCTCATTTATAGTGGCCCACGACAGGGGGGAAGGCCCCATAAGGTTGATTGTCTAATTTGGCCCTTTTCGTTCTTCGGCTAGGTGTGGACCAGAGCGTCTTTTAGATTTTTTTGTCTCTTAGAGGCAAATCTTGGTGGTGCTGGATTGAAATCTGGTGTTTTAATGAAATGGCAGTTTTTAAAAATTGCTTTTCTTAGCCCGTTGCTGATCGGGCTAAATGTGCTGACACAAGTTATTTTTTCAAGGCACGTCTTCTTTTGTGGATGTAGACATGCTTCTCTGCTTCACACCTTCCAGATGTGGTTGAATACACCATCAGTGATGTCATCAATATTTGTGATGTCATATTTGATGTCCTGGGTGTTAGTCTTAGCAATGCACGTAGAGGGGAATGTGTAGTGTTTTTTTGGTTTCACTGGGAAGTATAGCATCCCTTTAACAAAGTTTTTTTACTGACTGTACATATATATATGTGGCAGGGAATGAAAACAAAGGGGCTAAACATGTGATGTCGTCAGTGATGTCATCAATAACATTTGTGATGCCATCTTTCATGTTCTGGGTGTTAGTGTTAGCAGTGCACAGTGGTGATGGCAGTACTCCTACATCCCTCCCCCTTTCCTCCATACTTATGGGACATTCCTCCGTCCTGTGGGACGGGACCGGAGCACTTTGTAAAAAGCATCCAAAATGTTTCCAAAAATGTGTCCTTCCTCTCTTTCTTGCGCGGGGCCCGGCACGCGGCCGTAACCCCGCCCACCTTGGCTCCGCCCCGCGCATCGCCCATCAGTCCTTTTCTCCGCACGATCGGGGCCGGACGCACTTGCATCCTCGAAGATTTTCTTCCCTGTTTTCCTCTCTGGCTCTCGCTAGCGTTCGTTTACTAGTCTGTCTTTTAAACTAGATTTTCCAGACTGTTCATCGTGTCACTGTCGCTTCGCGAGGGCGGATCCCCATCCTCTTTGTTTAGAGTGTTTGGGTCCGGAACACCGTTGGGACTCCTGTTTTTACTGTGACTCCCTTTCGGTCCGGGCACTTCAACGTCGGTTGGAGCGGTGGGAGGAGGTGTTCCGACGAACTCCTGCTTCTCATTTTCAGGCGTTCATCTACGAGAAGAAGAAACGCCCGGTAAGTTCTTTACTTTTCAGAGCACCCCGACCGGGGGATACCTTCCCAGGTTCCTCTCAGGCCGGGAGGAGCGTTGATCGCTCTGTTACCGGGGTTCACCCTGAGGTGCCTGTCGGGCCTAATAATTCTACCGGAGTTTTCTCCGAGGATCTCCGTAAGGGGCCTGTGTACACCGGAGTACGCTCCGAGGCCCCTCCTGTGGGGGCTGTTTGTAGGCCCAGTTCTACTGGGTCGTGGGGTACCGGAGCTTGCTCTGAGGCCTCTTTCGGCTTCCCTCAAAAACAAAACCGGGGTGCGCCCCGAGTCCTTGGCTGGGCTTGTGGTTACCGAACGGATGTTCGAGGCCCGTGCTGATAAGGCTTTTACCGGGCCTAGGTCCGAGGTCCCTCGTACAGAGGCTAAGTCTACCAACAGTTCTGAGGGGCCGGGCAAGGCCCTGTCGGTGAAAGCGGTTGCTCACCGTTCCCGCTCTTGTGGTGACACCGGATCTGTTGAGGGGGCAAAGAAGATGGGTTCTTCTTTTACCGGCAGTGCCGAGGCCCTTCCTTCGAAGGCTCAGTTGCCGGTTGGTATGTCACAGAAACATTCCAGGCCTCATAGTACCGGCTCTGCCGAGGTTCCTTACGTTAAGGCTAAAATTAAGACTCCTGACCCATCGACGGGGACCACTGCCTCACTTCCTCATGTGCCGCAGTTCCCCTCAGATGAGGACAAAATGGCAGCCGTTCCCGCCACGACCACGGCGGCCATTTTAGGTACTACCCCTACAACTACGCCATCAGGCCCTGGTGTAGGGTTCGGTCCTGAAGCTAAGGTCCCTTTGCGCATCCTTACCGGCCGGTTTATGATTGGAACGCCCGGATGCCTCTTCCACACAATGTTTCATTGCCCGAGGGGGCGGCCCCCTTGATTTATGTGGATATGTCGGTGGAGGGGCCGGTGTGGCACCCTTCTCCGTTACGTCCCTGGATTTGTCCACCTCATGAGGCCTCCTCAGGTTCCGAAACAATCTCCTGAGGACGCCTTTTTCGGTAAATTTCAAACGCTTATGCGCACCGACCCCATGAGGGAATATTTCAAAGGGCTTTTCAAGGAGATATGTCCACCCGCGCCTCCGGCTCCACCTGTTCCTCCGGTGCCTCCCTTGCCCGTGGTGCCTCCCCCTGCTCTTCCGCCTTTGCCACCATTGTTGCCAGTGGACAAGGCAGTGCCTGACACGGCTCAGCAGGATCCTGACCTGTCAGATGACCCTCAAGGTGATCAGGACAACGAGGACCTTCCCCGAACCAATCAGAGCTTTCCATGACTGGGTGCTGGACATGATGAGTTTCTTAGATGTTCTGGTGCCCGAGGCACCCGCTCCGCAGGAGGGCGTGCTTGCTGGGGCGTTCACCCTGTTTCCCTTGGAGCGTAGCGGCCTGTTCCTGCAGAAGGACTTTCTGGCCGAGGCCCGAAGAGTTTGGGAAAAGCCACACTCAGGAATTTTTGTCAATAAAAAGACTGACGCGAGGTAAAGGCTGCATTCTTCGGAAGAAGTGGCCTTGTCGTCTTGTCCGCCTCCCTCCTCCACAGTGGTGGCTGCGGCTATGTTGCAATCCAGACTTCCAGCATCCTCTTCCGCGACGGCTGCTCGGGTCTTGGGAAAGGAGGACAAGCTCCTGGACTCCCTAGGGAGGAACATCTTTGCCAATTCGGCCTTGCAGCTCAGGCAGGCCAATGCAGAATTGATTTTGGCGGGAGCTAACATGCGGATGTGGAAAGGTCTGTCTGAGTTTGAGGAGAACATTCCGGTCGAGAAGTTGGAAGATTAGAGTGGTGGCCTTTCCGATGCCAGGGTCTTGGCCCAGAATCTCCTGGAGGCTGCGGCTCATCACGTAGACACCTCGGCTCAGGGCCTGATGCTTGGGGTCGATACCTCGCGGCAAGTGTGGCTGCATGCCACTAAGTTTTCGAAGGAAGTGCAAGACAGTGTACTGGACCTTCCATTCGATGGTAAGGAGCTTTTTCACTCTTCTACTAATGTAGAGCTCACCAAAACCAAGGATAGCACTCAGACGGCTAAATCATTGTCTGTTCTGGTTAAAGCTCCTTTCAAATCCCAGAGACCGTTTGTCATGATGCCTACCTCCAAGGAGCCAGGTCCGACCCAGCGACCCCAGTGGCAGGCATCATTTCCCCCAGGGGAGTGCCAGCGGGCCCAAGCTGGGGCCCTTTGGACGCAGTCCTGGCACCTTAGGCGCCAGGCTCATGTTGGACCTCTGTCCTGGCGCCTTAGGCGCCAGGCTCATAAAGCTAGACATGTGTTCAAGTGTTTTCATGTGCACTTACCTGATGCAGACCATGCTGCCACATCCAGGCCCTCTTGAGGCCTGAATGGAACTACTTTACCTGTGGGACTACTTTCCACCCGGGTTTGGTCGGGGAAGGATACATACCTGATCAGAGGAAGGATACACACTTGGGACTTCTTCCAAAGCTATTTAAACCACACCCGATCAGCAACTCGCGCTTGGTGTTGTTCTGCTCCTCGCAGCTGGACGCTCACCGTGTCAGCTCCTGAATGTGGACTTCAGCCACGCCTGTCAGCATCCTGGGTCACCTGCAAAGGGAGACAAGAGACCTTACCAGCTAAATCTGCACCACGGAGACATCACCGACGATCCTGAAAGGGAAGACATTATTTTTAAAAGCATTTCGTTACGATCGCTGCAGCGCTGCATTTCACTCACCTTTCCTGGGTTCCTCCATCTTCAGCAGCGATCATCCGGATACACAGCCACTTCCCAGAGCCTAGAGAAAAAGACAAGAATAAGAGGTGAGAGAAGGAAGGGAATAAGACTTGCCTCATTTCATTTCGGGTCTAGCCGCTTCCAGGCATTTTCCGGACCCTATGGGGAAAAAGACAGACATTGAATGAGCGTATGCAAAGTTAGTTCCCGAGCGCTCATCCAGAACTAACCTGCCATTTACTGGAACTGGAACTGCACGTTTCACTTCGGGTCGGTGCCATATCGCCGGCATTCCGAACCCCGGCCCCTAAGGGGAAAAAAGACATAAACATTAGCGCTTGCTGCAAAAAGACAATGAACATTACTATTAAGCTTGGACTTTTGAACTTGCAACAGAACCTTACCTGAATAGTCCAGCTTACCTGAACTCCCATCAATCCTCAATCCAGTGAAGTAACTGGGTTTCAACGCGCCCCTGCATCAGAAGCAGGATGGAGAGCTCATCCTTCCTGACCCTAAGGTGAGACTTCACAGGGAATCGTGGAAGGGTATCGTGGAGGGTTGGAAGAGAGTGGGAGTCTTGATCATAACTCAGTCAGTGGGTAATACTCCCTTTTCACGCACAGGGGAATATTCCTGCGAGCCGGAGAAGCCAGAGTAGAGGGCCCTTCCTGTCCATCTTCAGAGTCCTGCGCTTCACCATTGAAGAAGCATCGGCACTTGAAGCCAGACCTGCGCCTCCGTGGGAATCAGGTGAGCGTTACACCGTTGTTGCAAAGTCGACCTTCCTCTGGTTTTAGGGGCTTCCTCGACCGAAAATCTCGCGGAGTGGATACTCCTGCGGGGAATAACCACCGTAGACAACAGCGTACACGGGTTTTCTCCCGCTCCTCAGCCTCCTCATCAGGTTCAGGTGGCACCGCCACCGATAAGCCTGCCAAATGGGGCTTTTCCACGCTCGCACGAGACCCCGGTGGGAGGACGCATTGCGTCTCATTGGGAGGCGTGACAGACCATCACAGAAGACAGATGGGTCTTGTCAGTCGCTCGAGCGGGCTTCCGCTTGCCTTTACCCCACCCCCTTAACCCTCCTTTTCAGCTGTCGGGCTCACCCTCCCTCAAGGCCGAGTTTCAGAAACTTCTGCACCTCAGAGCTGTGGAACCTGTTCCCCTTGGGGAGCGAGGGGAGGTCTTTTACTCCCGGCTGTTTAGGGCGCCCAAACCTAACCAGGCTGGCCTGCGCACCATCCTAGACCTTTCCCAGTTCAATCTTTTCCTACCCCAAGAGAAGTTCAAGATGATCACGCCCGGCCAGATTCGCTCCTCTTTGCAGATGGGCGATTGGCTCAGCGTGGTGGATCTTCAGGATGCGTACGTGCATATCCTGATTTGGAATCCACACAGGAGATACCTCCGCTTCTCTTTGGAGAGGAGCACTTCCAGTTTCGGTTGCTTCCTTTTGGCCTCAGCTCGGCGCCACGTGTCTTCACGAAGATGATGTCGGTGATTGCGGCCTAACTTCGTCTCCAGGGTATCCATGTGTATCCCTATTTGGACGACTGGCTCTTACGCCGGGGTACGCCCTGAGGCTTTGGTGGGGCTTGGTGTTACCGAACGGATGTTCGAGGCCTGCACGAATAAGGCTGTTACCGGACCTGAGTCCGAGGTCCCTCATTCAGAGGCTAAAGCTACCAATATTTCTGAGGGTCTGGCAAGGCCTTATCGGTGAAGGTTGTTTCTCACCGTTCCTTGCGGCGACACCAGATCTGTTCAGGGGGCAAAGAAGGAAAATTCTTCTTTTACCGGCAGCGCCAAGGTCCTTCCTGAGAAGGCTTATTTGGCAGTTTGTATGTCGCAGAAACATTCCAGGCCTCATAGTACCAGCTCTGCCAAGGTTCCTTATGTTAAGGCTAAGGTTAAGACCCCTGATGCATCAACGTGGACCCCTGCTTCACTTCCTCACGTGCCGCAGTTCCCCTCAGGTGATGACAAAATGGCGCCTGTTCCCGTCACGACCGTGGCAGCCATTTTGAATGCTACCCCTACAACTGCGCCATCGGCCTCGGGTGTAGGGCTGGGTTCTGGGCCTGGTGCGCATCCTTATCGGTCAGTTTATGACCGGAACGCTCGGATGCCCCTTCTGCACAATGTTTCATTGCCTGCGGGGTGGGCACCTTGGGTTGATCTGCCCATCCAGATATGGGAGTGGGCCATGCTTCATGGTGTCTGGCTGCTTGCGGTGCACATCCCGGGCCAGCTGAATGTCGCAGCGGATACCCTCAGCTGGCGGACAGTGGTCAGCTACGAGTGGGAGTTGACGGCAGAGGTCCTCTCATGGATTTTCTCGTGTTGAGGCACACCGTAGGCGGACCTCTTCGCTACGGCGGTAAACAAGAAGCTTCCTCAGTATGCCTCCAGAGGGGAGCTGAGAGCCTCCTCTCTGGGGGATGCTCTCGAGATTCCATGGCACATGAGAGCTTACGCCTTGCCGCCTCTGCCTCTAGTTCATCAAGCAATTTGGAAGCTGAAGAACTCTGTGAACTGTTCCCTTCTGCTTATGGCTCCGTGGTGGCCGGACAGTTTTTGGTTCTCAGAACTTCAACACCTGTCGGTGTTTCCACTGATCAGGTTACCAGTAACCCCAGATCTTCTTCATCAAGGGGAACAGCAGAGGTGGCACCCCTCCCCACAATTGCTCAGCTTGGCGGCATGGTGCTTGAGTTCAAGTCTTTAGAGCATCTTAACTTGTCTACGGATAACATGCGTATTATCCAGGCAGCCAGGAAACCCTCGACCAGATCCCAATACAGGAGTAAATGGTTCAGGTTCTTTCGTTGGTGTTTGGAAAAGCAGTTGGATCCAAGGGTGGCTATGATTGACACGGTGCTGTCCTTCATGTCTTCCCTAGCACAGTCCGGTGTTCACGTTCTGTTATGCAGAACTTACCTTTCAGCGGTTTCCGCGCTGTGTCATAAACCTTTTGAACCCATGGCCACGGTGGACTTAAAGTACCTATACTAGAAAGTGTCCTTTCTGGTCGCCGTTACGTCTGCAAGGAGAGTGAGTGAGCTCCAGGCCTTGTCGGTGGAGCATCCTTTCTTAGTCTTTCACAAGGACAAGGTAGTCCTACGGACAAACCCGGCCTTTCTACCGAAGGTGGTAACTGAATTCCATCTGAATCAGTCGATCTCCCTACCGGTCTTTTTTCCGAACCCTGCCTCAAGAGGCTGAAAGGGTTCTGCACTGTCTTGATGTCAGAAGAGCTCTTAAGTTCTACCTCGACAGGTCCTCCGAGTTTAGGAGTTCTTATCAACTTTTTGTGACCTTCGGTAACCTTCAGGGTAAGCAGGCATCTAAGGCGACTATTTCTCGGTGGATCGCCGCCTGCATCACGGAGTCTTTCATCGTCCAAGGGCTGAAACCTCCTAAGGGAATTCATGCACACCTGGTGCGGGGCAAGGCAGCCGCGGTTGATGTTTAGAAATATGCCCCTGGGAGTCCATCGCGAGGGCAGCTACTTGGGCCTCACCATCTGCCTTTGTAAGCATTATTGTCTTGACATGAGCTCAAGAGCTGATGCTCAGTTTGGTCAGGCTGTGCTGAAGAACCTTTTTCAGTAAGGGGGTATTTCCACCCACCCGTATTTCCTGTAAGGAGTGCTTGGGAATCTCCCATAAGTATGGAGGAAAGGGGACGGGACGTAGGAGTATTAACCAGGCTACTCACCGTAGTGACCACCTTACTCCTAGTCCATAGTCCCCTTTCCTCCATACGCCCGCTCGCCGTCCCCTCTAATAAGGTTCCTCTGTTATTGCTAATAGGTCTCTGACCTGGCGATAGAAAAGGACTGATGGGCGATGCGCGGGGCGGAGCCAAGATGGGCGGGGTTACGGCCGCGTGTCGGGCCCCGCGCAAGAAAGAGAGGAAGGACAACTTTTTGGAAAAATGTTGGATGCTTTTTACAAAGTGCTCAGTTCCCGTCCCACAGGACGGAGGAATGTCCCATAAGTATGGAGGAAAGGGGACTATGGACTAGGAGTAAGGTATTCACTACGGTGAGTAACCTGGTTAGTATGGGGGACTTACTTTACCATAACTGGCGAATTTCAGGGGTTTTTCGGTTTTAATTTGAAACATAATGGGGAGGTAGACATTTTTTTTTTAATGAAGTACACAGGTTTTTGGTATCCTCTGTGAACTCAGAAGTACCTCTCGATTCAGCAGATCTACACCGTCCAGTATACAAATGGCCATGCACATCAATGTGTGCCATTCCAAACAAAGCTTTCAAATCTTTACGTCAGTTCCTCAATCAGTATGTAAAACGTAAAGACAACAGTAAAATGAAAGTGCTGCAAAATATGGATATGTGTCCAGTGCGCAAATACGCAGGACTACAAGGACATTCATTAGCCTGCATTTCTGGGCCTATTTGCAAAAGCACCTTCCATGATATCAAAAGGATATCAATACATCATTCAAGTGTAAGACATCTAGTGTATAAAATATACTATGCAAAAACTCCACCTTCAGAATTAAGCAATTTAAATAACACTCTTCTGCATGGTACACCCAAATACTTACAAGAAGAAATTGAACGTATTCAGAGAAAGTATTTTGGAAGTGAAAGCCACTTACAAAATGCAATAGTTTTAGAACATAGTATCAACAATTCTGCACATAGCAACCTTCTATTACACACATACAGAAAAGAAATAGTAAAATTTAAAAGGTCATCGGCTGAAGTACCAAACCATGTTTGTGTGTGTTGCCGCAGAACCTTTTACAAAAGGAACACAACAAATGCAGACATGGCATACAAAATAGAAGACAATGAAGACTCTAAATGGTTTGAATTAGCTCTCTACCTTTTAGCAGAAAACAAATATGAACTAACTGAACGCCTAATATGTTGCAGTTACTGTACTACAAAATTAGACACCAACCACACTCCTTCACATGCTATAACAAATAATTTGGAATTGTTCCCACTACCATAAATCCTGCAACAACTCAATTTGTATGAGAGCATAATGATTCAAACAGTTCACCCATTTCAAGCAATTATACGCCTTCATCCAAAAACAGCAAAATTACCCTCTGAATTGGTGAAAGGCATTTGTGGCAAAGTTGTTTATTTGCCATTAGATCGAACGGAAAATGTACACACTCTAGGAGTGCAAACTTCAATAGAGCATTCTTTAATAGTCTTGGTAAATGGCGTACCAACAAAGGACAAAAGAAGTTTGCATCAACTGGTAGACTTACATAAAGTTAGATAAGCATTGCAATATCTAAAAGACAATAACGAGTACTACAAGGAAATAAATATTGATGAAAGCTTAAGGGAAATGTTGTGAAGTTGCTTAGTAAGAGTAAGGCTGCATGGTAAGCATGAAATGGAACGCTATGTTAATCTGGTTCACTTTGCTTTGATGATGTCATAGAACCAACCTGCAAGTCTTTGTTGTTCTCAATGTTCTATATTTGGCAGTTGGTGTCTCTTGACTGAGCAGAAGGGTCCTCAGTTGTGGGGGGTCTTTTCATCCTGTTACTTTAATAAACAACCTATATGAAGACTTACCTGAGTCCCATTCGTCTTCATAACAGGAAACAACTGAAATAATTCAAGAGCCATCAGAAACTGGACAATTCAAACTTCTGGATCCTGCTACAGTATCCACTCTTTTGGACCATTGCACAATTCATCCATTGCATTCCAATGAAAGCATAGATGATGCACTAGAAACTTACCAAATGCGACAAACCAAAGGGTCACCAATGAGTATATGGGAAAAAGCATAGAAGCACGTGCTTTTCCACTGCTGTTTCCTACTGGCAAAGGTGGAAGATACGATGATAGATGTAACGCTCATCTGATTCCCGTAGAGGCGCCGGTCTTGACTGGGCGTATACCGTATCTTCAAAGGTGATGTGTAACACACGGCTGGCTCTTTGGGCTGGACCTCTGTGCACTGTATGTCTGGCTCGAAGGGTAAGATGTCTGCAGATAGAAAATGTGGGATTAATGAACTGGGTTATTGAATGTCTCTCTCTTCTTCCCTTTCTCTTCTCCTGTAGAACCCCAAAGGTTAACGCTCTCACCTTAGGTAAGTGAACGCCGTGCTCTCCATCTGCCTCGAGGCAGGGTGCTGTAACGAGTTTCTTCACTGGATAAGGGGAGCAGGCCTCTTGACTTCAGAGGACTGCTGTCCGTCGTTTACTGCACGAACGGTAAGTTTCGAGTAATTCTAATGTCTTTAAAGTCTTTAGTAATGATGTCTCTTGTTTTGCAGGGTTCCGGCGATGGCGGATGGCGGGCTGAAGTGAGTTGAAGATGGAGCCCGTGTGATGAATAGAAGCGCCTGGAAGCACGTAAGTAAGCGCTTGTTGCCTGCTTCACGATGCGCTCTAACTGTCTTTTTATTTTGCAGGTACAAGTTCGGGGCGGCTGCAGGGTGCCGGAATACCCACTGGGTTAGATGTGGAAAGGAGTAATGGCACGTGAGTATTAAAGTTCCCCAATGTCTTTAAACGCACCTTGTTTTGTCTTTCAGATGCGGGATGCAGCGCCGAAGGCCTCCGGAGCGTGCGAAGAGTTGGTAAGCTTTTGTCTTTCAGATGCCGGAAAGCAGCGCGAGGCGTTGGTGACAGCCGATGGACCAGGTAAGTGAAGAGCTGTCACTGAAGACCGTAATGCTAACCTGTTCTTTCTTGTCTTTATAGGTGTTGCGGAAGACTGGATTCAGAATGGTAAGCCTTTTTCCTTAGGCCCAGGATCAGATGCAGAAGACACGATGAGCGTTCTGCTGCTGAGGATGCAGAATAACGCAAAGCAAGATTCATCCATCGGGTGTGGTTTAAATAGCCTCCTGTAGTGCTTAGGTGTCTCCTTCCACAGCCACGCCTAGGTAAGAAAAGAGTTCCTGCTTTCCAGAAGAGTTCCAGTGTTCTGAATCTAGGGAGTGGCTCCTGCCCCACCCAACAGGAAAAGTAGTTCCAAACAGAAGAGGATCAGAGACTCAACTGGCAGGCAAGTAAGCAGCATGGTCTGCTGCAGGTAAGTCCACCCAAGCATTATGAGCCCGGCGCTTCCAGCGCTGGGACTGGGCATATTTATGAGCCTGGTGCCACTGGCGCCAGGACTGGGTCCAAAAGGTCCCAATTGGGACTGGTTGGCACTCGGAACCTGGGTTATGGATCTGCTTCCAAGGGAGTTGGGAAAACCCTGACCTTTTGGAAGCAGAGATCATGACAATAGACCCACTCAGATTGGAGCATCAGAATACCGCTCTATACGAATGTATTCGCAAGATCCCAGATTTAGACAAAATGTGGAATACATATTCCACCTACTCTATGAAAGTGAATTAGCAACACTATGTTAGGGAGTTGCACACATTTTGAAATCTGGAACCCACTTTCAAAATATGTCGGCGATGCAGTTAATACAAAAAGTACAGGAAAAAGATGAGGTTTTACAAGCAAGTATAACAAATTTGTTCGCAAACATGCGTGGTATAAAGGAATATTGGTTCCGCTGGCACAGAGACGTGCGTTGTATGATCAGAAACCTTGGACCACCGACTTGGTTTGTTACACCAAGTTGTGCAGAATATGCATGGGAAGATTTACATGAGTTCCTACACATGGCGAACAGCAACAAAAACAACATAGATATATTAACACCTGGAGAACTTTGCTCTCTAGATCCAGTTAATGTGTCAAGATATTTCCATCATTGTTTCATTGCCATGCTACACTTTATTTGTAATAAAAATGTTCCTCCCCTTGGAGAAGTGCAACACTTCTAGTGAGAGGAGCACCACATATTGAAATGCTGTTATGGATCAAAGGTGCACCGAAATTTGGTCACGACAGTGATAGCACTGTTTTGCAGTTCATCCAAAAATATGTCACTTGTGAACTCCCTTCACAACAGACATAGTGAGCTGCATGGGCAGATTTTACATTTTCAAAGACACAAATGTGGCAAATATTGTCGCCGCATATACAAAAACAAAGGTAAATACTACACCAAATGCCACTTTGGTTTCCCTAGACCAATTACAGAAACGGGTGAAGTAAACAACATCATGTCTTCAATTCGACATAGTGTTAAAGGTAAATCACCTAAGAACGCATATTACATAAAAAGAAGCGAAGAATCAATATATATCAATGATTATAATGCAATCATTGCCCTCTTATGGAATGCAAACATAGATGTGCAGTACATTGCAGACAATTCAACTGCTGTTGCACGGTATGTTACAGCCTACTTAACAAAAGCAGAAAAAACAGAGCTTCAAGACCTCTGGGATGACCTAGCATCAGACAAAACATTATCAAAGAAATTGTACAGCCTAGGCCTAAAAATGCTCTCTGAATGTGGCGCCTATGAAGCAGCAGATCGTTTAACCTGTACTGCTTTGTATGGTGAATCAGAGAACATAGTATGGCTAAGTCTTGGTCTTGCAAAATCTAGAAAAAGAGTGCTGAAATCATATGAGGACATAGAAACAATTCCCAGAAATGATCCCAACAGCCAAGACCTTCTAAAAAACAATTTACTGGACACATTCTATCCTAACAGGAGTAGCACTTTGGAAAGCATATGTCTATACCACATAGCTCAAAACTTTGCATAAAAAAATAATTTGAAACCCGATGAAAGCAAATGTAGATATAGAGTGACCGATTGTGAAGGGAGCTTAGTGAAACTTACCAAACAAAGCTTAATTAATCATGTAAAATTGTCATTAAAAACTCCTCAAGAGAAAGAACCAAATTACATGTCTGTTACAACTTTTCAAACCATGGAGAAAAGAGGAAGACATACTAGAAAACTATGACTGCTACGAAGATGCTTTCAAAGCAAATGAAAGCGCGATCACTGATGTGAACTTTATGCAGTACAAAACAATGTTACACAATGAGCAGCAACAGGAAGAACTTCAGGCCCAACTAGATAAAGACTCTTCGAAGGGATTGTGTCCTCCGACGTATTCCTTATCTTTGATAATACGTTTCCAGCTTGCTGGCCTCGGAAATTTTTTCTGTAGAGTGCGCTGCGCGTCGACGTCCACCGAGTCGATGTCCCTCGACGGCCACTGTATCGGCGCCGACGTCACCATGCCCATAAATAGCCACGCGCTGCGTCCGTTGTTCAGTTCCGTTTTTCCGCGCTTCGTGGGGCCTCAGAACGTCGTTGTTCAGTTCAGTCAGGATAACTCTATATCTACTCGAATAATACCTACTCGTTCTCGATGGCATCTTCATCGGAACCGACGACGCCGCGATCCGGCTTCAAGAAATGTCGAGACTGCGGTAAAAAAATTTCCATAACGGATCCACACAGGATCTGCTTGTGGTGCTTGGGATCCCAGCACCATTGTTCGGAGTGTGAGGACTGCATGTCCATGACAGCGAAAGCCTTGAAGAAGCGCAAGGGGAAGCTCGAGAGAGGTAAGTCAATCAAAACCTCCTCGAAGGTTTCTTCGGCTGAGTCGAGACATTGGTCTCCTCACCGTCGAAAACATTCCCATTCTAGATCTCGAAGTAGCTCCCACCATTCGTCGAGATCAAGACACGCAAAAAAGTGTCTAAGATCCCCTTTCTTCGTCTTCTGTGTCCCCAGAAAGGGTCTCCTGTCCCACAAAACACAGCTCTCAAGCTGAGTGGGAGGAATTCAGAAAGAAAATGTTAAGCGTCTTCGAGAACGTGGCCTCGACCCCCTCGAAGACAGCTGAGGGTGATACCCTGGGTGAAAAACCCAAAAAAATCAAAACGCTGCGAGTCGCAGCACCCGGCGAAACATTCCACCCGAGAGCGTCACGAGCCATCGGGTAAGAAGGCACCGTCTTCGTCGCCGAAGATTCCTTCGACGCATGGATCGGCGCCATCAACGCCGTTATCGAAGGGTTCCTCGACGCATCGGTCGATCGACTCAACGCCGACATCGACGCTGATGAAAGAGAAGACCAAGGCTCCTCCACAGCCAACAGTGATTCCAAGGGCCTCCGGCACAACGCCGAGACCGTTGTCGATGTCCTCGAGTAGGATCCTCTCAAGTTCTTTGAGACCCCTTCCAGTTTTTTCGACGCCGTTCACGGCGCCTTCGAAGCCTGTCACATCGGCGTCGACGACATTGAAGTTTTCTCGCCCAATAATGACCAGTTTGGCTCCTTCTGCCTTAGAGATGGGTTTTACACCATTTCAGAGGTCAGAATACCCTGGACTATCTTCAATTTATGAAGAGTGGGAAGATTCTGACCAGGAAACATTTGGGTTACAGAGGACCACACTGCCTATTTCAGAGGATTTCACCTCTGAGGAAAGAAGACTGAAGGACCTACAAGAGTCACTACATGAGGCAAGTGGGCTGGACACTTCCCCAGAAGTGGAATTTGTTAAGCCAGACCCAGGGGAACATGCTGAAACACCCTATAGAACCCTTATGGCAAGGATTTTTGAATTTATGGGTTGGTCTGCGCCCTCCCCGGTTTTTTTAACAGGATGACCTAACAGACATATTAGACAAAGGTCCACAGGAGGACCCTGTGGTCCCCTTCCATGCAGCTTTTCAAAGGAAGATTACATCTAATTGGGAAACTCCTGAAGTTATCCCTGCGGTCAATAAAAGATTGTCAGCCAAGTATAGGGTAGCGGCTGCCTACCCTGAATACTTATCAAAACACCGGACTCCAGAGAGCCTGGTGGTTCAAGCAGCAACTTCATCTAGCAGTAGGACCGCTTACCCTACTGTCCCACAGGATAGAGATGACAAGAGGTACGATTCTATGGCGAAGAAAGTCTTCTCTGCTTGTAGTATGGCGTTGAAATCCATCAACGCCACCTGTTAGCTCGCCAGGTTCAGTCACACACTATGGGAGTGTGCTTCATCACCGGCTGACTGCATACCGACGGAGAGGAAAAGGAAGCCTTCCTTAACATTATTAAAGATGGCAAAGATGCCATGTGCGAATCACTTCAAACGGGCATCGATTCCGCTGACAGTATCAGCAGGGCCATGGCAGCAAGTACAACAATCCGCAGGCATGCGTGGTTGGGAAAATCTGGCTTTGCTCTAGATGTGCAGGCCAGACTTTTGAATATGCCCTTTGACGGCTCTTCACTATTCGGAAAAAAGGCTGATGACGGTCTGGAAAAGTTAGACTTCTAAAGCAGCAACAAAATCTTTAGGAGCTGCTATCCGCCAAACTCCTTTTCGCCCCTCAGGAACCTCTCGGAGGGGAAAGTCCTTTCGCTATTATTCCGCATTCGGGAAAGGCAGAGGACAGCCGGCTCAAAGAGGCCAAAGGAGATCCACCCGAGGTGGACGGGTCAAAAGTACTAAGGCCGCAGCAGCAGCAGGTGCCTCTTTACCCTCGGCTTCTGCATCAGCCGCCCCCACACCACTCTGAGGCCTTTCCACACAAAACACCTGTAGGGGGCAGGTTAACTCACCATCTGACGGAATGGCAGGCTATAACGTCAGATGCTTGGGCATTCGAGACAGTTGCCCAGGGTTACTGCCTACCCTTTCTACACATCCCTCAGAGTCATCCACCGAGGAACAGCTCTCTAAAAGTTCCAGATTCGCTCCTCTGGCAGGAAATTAGAGACTTTCTAGAGAAAGGTGCCATAGAATTGGTACCTGTAGCGG
The DNA here is from genome assembly GCF_040938575.1 of Ambystoma mexicanum. Lineage (NCBI taxonomy): Eukaryota > Metazoa > Chordata > Amphibia > Caudata > Ambystomatidae > Ambystoma > Ambystoma mexicanum. The sequence continues at coordinate 198,571,196 of NC_090931.1, forward strand.
ACAGGAACAAGGACTGGTACTACACACCCCTCCCCCCCCTACTTTCTCATACCAAAGAAGGACAGAGGACTGAGACCCATCCTGGACTTACGAGAATTGAACAAGTTCCTCAGGAAGGACAAGTTCAAGATGGTAACTCTCTCTAAAATCCTTCAGGCCCTCCAGCTCCAGGACTGGGTGGTATCTCTGGACCTTCAGGATGCTTATTTCCATGTGCCAATCCATCTAAAACACAGGAAATACCTGAGGTTCGCAATTGGCGACTCTCCTTATCAATTTCGAGTTCTGCCATTTGGGCTGACCTCCGCCCCGAGGGTCTTCACCAAGCTGATGTCGGTAGTGGCGGCGAGTCTAAGGAGGGAAGGGATCCACGTCTACCCCTACCTGGACAATTGGCTGATCAGGGCTGTATCAGGCCCATCTAGATTATGTCTGCCACTTCCTTCACAAATTGGGCTTCTCCCTCAATTTAAAGAAGTCACAGATGATACCATCACAGACTCCAGTTCATTGGAGCGGTCCTGGACACTTCCCTGGGAAAGTCCTCGCCACCAGAGGTGAGGGCTCAAGATATTCTGCAGATGGTTACCAAGTTTCAAAATGCCCAACGTCTCCCAGCCTTGGACTTTTTGAGGTTGCTAGGCCTCATGGCATCCTGCATCTTCCTTGTGCCAGAGACTCGCCTGAGAATGAGATCTCTTCAGTGGACACTGAGAAGTCAGTGGTCGCAATTCTCAGGGAAAATGACAGATCTCCTCCGGATTCCGGACAGGGTAGCCCGCGACCTTCAATGGTGGGCCTATCCAGAGAACATCTTGAAAGGAGAAATGTTTTGGCAACCATGGCCGGAGATAACAGTAGTCACAGACGCCTCACTCGCGGGGTGGGGAGCCCATGCCAACGACTTGACCATCAGCGGTCGTTGGTCTCCATCGGAGTCCAGACTACACATCAACCAATTGGAGCTGAGAGCAATCAGACTAGCGCTGAAAGCTTTCCTGCCATCAGTACAGGGGAGAAATGTCCTGATAATGACGGACAACACAGTGGCCATGCACTACCTCAACAAAAGAGGAGGCGTAGGATCACTGCCACTGTGCAGAGGGGCGATGCAGCTCTGGTTTTGGGCAATCCAAGAAGGAATCTCTCAACCGGCAGTCCACCTAGCCGGAGAGAAGAATTTGACAGCGGACGCTCTGAGCAGGCAGAGCACAGTCTCCCATGAGTATGAGCTAGCTCAGGAAGTCCTTCAAGAGATCTTCGCCCTTTGGGGAACCCCTCAGGTGTATCTGTTCGCCACAAGCACCAACAGGAAGTGCGAGCTGTTCTGTTCAAGGGAATTTTCCCCGAGAGGAGCTCTAGGAGTCGCGTTCGTAGTGGACTGGGAGTTTCCACTCCTTTACGCGTTCCCATCAGTCCCTGTTATTCCTCAAATGATCAGGAGGTTGAGAATATTCCGGAAAACCATGATCCTAATTGCCCCGGATTGGGCCAGGAGAACGTGGTACCTGGACCTTCTAGATATGTCCATCTGTCCTCCAATCCGTCTTCCACTCAAAGAGAATCTTCTCTCGCAGAAGGGAGGTCAGGTTCTCCATCCAGACACCAGAACCCTCAACCTTCACGCTTGGCTTCTGAAAGGGTGAGGTAAAAGGATTGGGATCTCCCTGATGACGTCATGGAGGTGTTGCTTTCGGCCAGAAGGCCAGCAACAACGTCTTTATACCGCTGCCGTTGGAACAAATTTCGCAGCTGGTGTACGGAAGAGCATATCGACCCTTTTTCATGTGGTACACCAACGGTGTTATCCTTTCTACTCTACTTGGCAAACTCAGGCCTTCAAGTTGGCACTGTAAAAGGCTATCTCGCAGCGCTTTCTATCTTCAAGCGCACTGCGGAGGAACCATCGTATTTCAAACTTCCTCTAGTGGTACGATTTCTCAAGGGATTAACTAATGTTTATCCCCCAAAACCATTCCAGGTTCCCTTATGGGACTTAAATTTAGTCTTAAACTTCCTAATGGGCACTCCATTCGAACCACTTAACTCTTGTTCGCTGAGATTTCTCACGCTTCAAACTGTCCTATTGGTAGCACTAACATCTGCTAGGAGGGTGATCGAGCTACAAGCTCTCTCCTGTAAACCCCCTCATACAATTTTTCACAAGGACAAAGTTGTCCTACAGGTGAATTTCATATTACTCAGAAAATTACCTTACCTTCGTTCTACCCTCCTCCCCATCCAGGGGAAAGAGGAGGAAAGGCTACATAGGCTGGACCCAAGGCGAGCTCTCAGCTTTTATATCAGCAGAATGGCTAGGATCAGGCAAGCAGACCAACTGTTTGTAGGATACTCAGGTCACAAATTGGGACTACCCAAAACAAAACAAACCATCTCCAGGTGGATTATGGCCATTCTGGAATGTTACAAACTGGCACGGAAATAGCCACCCCAAAGGCTCAGGCCTCATTCAACCAGGGGTATCGCAGCTTCTTCAGCTCTCCAAAGAGGGGTACCGGTCCGAGACATATGTGCGGCTGCCATATGGTCGTCCGCACATACGTTCACAATATTTTACAACCTGGATTCCTCCACTACTCAAGAGACCAGATTTGGCAAGGCCGTATTACATTCTGTCCATCCCTAAAGGGATACATAACATTCTCACTCCCACCTCCAATTACATGCCACTGCTATGGGAGTCTATCAAAGATCAGGAATACGTCGGAGGACACAATCCCTTCGAAGAACAAGTTACTTCTTACCTTGTAACGTTCTTTCGACGGGATGTTCCGACGTATTCCTTATCGCCCCTCGCATCCATCCCTGCATTGATACTTCCCTTGTGGTTGCAGCTTACGCTCCTTCAAGGTCAATAACCAATTCAGGCATGACTTTTCTTATGCTACAAAACGGAGCTGAGCAACAGACGCAGCGCGTGGCTATTTATGGGCATGGTGACGTCGGCGCCGATACGGTGGCCGTCGAGGGACATCTACTCGGCGGACGTCGACGCCCAGCGCCCTCTACAGAGAAAATTTCCGAGGCCAGCAAGCTGGAAACATATTATCAAAGATGAGGAATACGTCGGAGGAATATCCCGTCGAAAGAACGTTACAAGGTAAGAAGTAACTTGTTCTTCTGACAGTAGTCAACCTTCTGTAACAGGAAGTCAAGGACCACTAGGACAACCACTAATAGCAAATGGGGCTGAAGTAGCTATGGCACAAGTAGAAAATACCATGTATCAAGAAGATACAGAAGACTTAAATGTACAACAAGCAAAATTTAACAAAGATCAGCGCACCATTTTTGAAGACGTAACAAAATAAATTATACATGGTGTACAACACAAAGAATGTACCTGCCAAAATTACAAACCTATACTGCTGTATGTGAGTGGTGAAGGTGGATCAGGAAAAGCATTCTTAATCAGAATCAGCAAGTTCTTTAACAATTGACACACAAACTGTCAGCTGTTGTAACGGCCCCCACAGGTTTAGCTGTCTACAACATAGGCAGTGTCACTTTATACCGATTACTGCTGCAGAGTATTAAAACAAATGAAAATGCTACTAATAGTTGAAGTGAGCATGGTCTCCAACCTAATGTTGGCTTTGATTCACCAAAAATTACAAGAAGTACTTAAAAGTAACAACAAAGAAGTCTTTGCAGGGAAACACATTATAGTTTTCAGAGATCTTCTACAATTGACACCAGTGAAAGGTGAACCTATTTTTAAAACCTTAGGCCACAAACTCTGTCGGAGAACTGTTGGTAGCATAGGTAATGTCAACCTTTGGCAACATTTCCAATACAGAGAATTAACTGAGAACATGCGGCAATTTGCAGATCTCACTTATGCCAACATCTTGAAAAGTATTAGAGTTGGTGTACTATCGCAAGAAGCACAAGTTGTATTGAAAAACCGGCATATTCATGCACTTTATGGCGATAATGCATGTGCAACGGATGTTAAGGAACAAATAGGGCACCAAAATGTCAATTGTATGGCTTTAATGCCAACTCTTGCAAGCTGTTTCAAATTCAATGAAACAATGTTAAATAAAGAAATGCAACCAATAATGGAAATTAGCGCCACAAACTAGACGTACATGGTATGACACTACCCATGTGTGAGCCAGCCACAACAAGACTAAATGGCTTAGAAAATTCAATCTCCAACCAGCTGGGTTGGAAAAAATATTAAAATTATGCTTAAATTGTAGAGTAATGCTTAAACTGTAACGCTCACCTGATTCCCGTAGAGGCGCCGGTCTTGACTGGGCGTATACCGTATCTTCAAAGGTGATGTGTAACACACGGCTGGCTCTTTGGGCTGGACCTCTGTGCACTGTATGTTTGACTCGAAGGGTAAGATGTCTGCAGATAGAAAATATGGGATTAATGAACTGGGTTATTGAATGTCTCTCTCTTCTTCCCTTTCTCTTCTCCTGTAGGACCCCGAAGGTTAACGCTCTCACCTTAGGTAAGTGAACGCCGTGCTCTCCATCTGCCTCGGGGCAGGGTGCTGTAACCAGTTTCTTCACTGGATAAGGGGAGCAGGCCTCTTGACTTCAGAGGACTGCTGTCCGTCGTTTACTGCACGAACGGTAAGTTTCGAGTAATTCTAATGTCTTTAAAGTCTTTAGTAATGATGTCTCTTGTTTTGCAGGGTTCCGGCGATGGTGGATGACGGGCTGAAGTGAGTTGAAGATGGAGCCCGTGTGATGAATAGAAGCGCCTGGAAGCACGTAAGTAAGCGCTTGTTGCCTGCTTCACGATGCGCTCTGTCTTTTTATTTTGCAGGTACAAGTTCGGAGCGGCTGCAGGGTGCCGGAATACCCACTGGGTTAGATGTGGAAAGGAGTAATGGCACGTGAGTATTAAAGTTCCCCAATGTCTTTAAACGCACCTTGTTTTGTCTTTCAGATGCGGGATGCAGCGCCGAAGGCCTCCGGAGCGTGCAAAGAGTTGGTAAGCTTTTGTCTTTCAGATGCCGGAATGCAGTGTGAAGACCTCCGGAGCGCACGAAGAGTAGGTAAGCCTTTGTCTTTCAGAATGCAGCGCGAGGCGTTGGTGACAGCCGATGGCCCAGGTAAGTGAAGAGCTGTCACTGAAGACCGTAATGCTAACCTGTTCTTTCTTGTCTTTATAGGTGTTGCTGAAGACTGGATTCAGGATGGTAAGCCTTTTTCCTTAGGCCCAGGATCAGATGCAGAAGACACGATGAGCGTTCTGCTGCAGAGGATGCATAATAACGCAAAGCAAGATTCATCCATCGGGTGTGGTTTAAATAGCCTCCTGTAGTGCTTAAGTATCTCCTTCCACAGCCACGCCTAGGTAAGAAAGGAGTTCCTGCTTTCCAGAAGAGTTCCAGTGTTCTGAACCTAGGGAGTGGCTCCTGCCCCACCCAACAGGAAAAGTAGTTCCAAACAGAAGAGGATCAGAGGCTCAACTGGCAGGCAAGTAAGCAGCATGGTCTGCTGCAGGTAAGTCCACCCAAGCATTATGAGCCCGGAGCTTCCAGCGCTGGGACTGGGCATATTTATGAGCCTGGTGCCACTGGCGCCAGGACTGGGTCCAAAAGGTCCCAATTGGGACTGGTTGGCACTCGGAACCTGTGTTATGAATCTGCTTCCAAGGGAGTTGGGAAAACCCTGACCTTTTGGAAGCAGGGATCATGACATAAACATAACCTTCACGTCGAGCAAGGGCTAGTTAATGGAGCACTAGGTACAGTTGTTGGCTTTCAGTCATACCCACGTGACAGCAACATTCAGTTTGTCAATGTTTGCTTTGATAAACTTTCAGAAGGGAAAAGGATAGGGCGCTCAATTGTTAGATTCCTTCTCTTCAAAGACATGTATGTACATAGAGAGCAATTTTCTCTAACTCTTGCATATGCAGTTACCATTCATAAATCCCAAGGTCTTACCCGAGACAAAGCATTGATAGATATAGGAAACAGTCTTTAAAGAAGGCATGAGCTTCGTAGCATTATCATGCTTACGTACACTTGAAGGTCTATTGCTAATGAACTTTGATGCAAGTAAAGTGAAAGCTGATATTCCTTGCATTCTAGAATACAATAGACTGCGTTCACTGTACACCCCTCATCTGAAACAATATCCTGTTCCAGATAAAGTCAAACGTGGTAAAAGAAAACTAAATGAAACAGAAATGCAACAGAATCCAACAGCACATTCCTCAAAGAAAAGGAAAGAAGCTAAAGTTTCAGCAATTACCACAAAGAAGAACCTATCAGGGAATGTAAACCAGGGCCATCGGCAAAGAAGGAACGGAAATTCCGAAAAATGCACTCGGATACAGAACTAGCTGGTCCATTCAAATTTGCAAATGAAAGTGGGGTAAGTTGCTATGCAAATGTAGCAATGAATATTCTATTTCAATTGCCACCAATTGTTAGCAATATTTACTTGCACAGTATAGACCAATTGTGTTTGCAAATGTTAGTGCTTCATAGAAATGCAACAAGCAATCCTGATAACACATACAGTGTTCATGGAATATGGCAAGAATTGGACGACTGTGCTGGAATGGTGAGATTCACTCTGAACTCACAAGAAGATCCACAAGAATTTCTAATGTACTTACTATTAGTATTGGAAAACAAAAGCATACCTGTAAATGAATCTTCCAGATTTCAAACATGTGGAAACGTACATGCACTCTCTGTAGCAATGTGGTACAGGAAGAAATCCCAAATGAGCGATTAGTGTATATTTCGAGGGGATTGGGTATTCCGACGTGTTCCAGCTGTGCAGCTTCGGAAAATCTTTCTGCGTCCTGCGTCGATACGCCGTCCTCGAGGGCCTCCGTCGAGCTGACGTCACCAGATGTTATAAGTAGGACGTACGACGCCCGTAGCCTCAGTTCCGTTTTTTCCACGAACGTGTTGACTTCGGAGATCTTGGCGCGTCTCGATTCTACTGAATCCTGTTCTTTTGGTTCTCCAGCATGGGGTCTGGCATGGATTCACATGCTCATGAATATTCCCCGTCATCAGGCCGGGAATCCTCGCTATAGAAAAAAATCAGTATCAGTTTAGTTTCTGATCTGTCTTTCTTATTAGTAACCAATCACTGGTCTCTGGGTCATACTGGCCCCAGTCAATGACTGCCCTCTCCCTAAGCCCCGCCTCCGGCAGCCATGCTCAGATTTTTACCGCACGTTCAAGTGTTGGGAGTCCTCGTGCTGTAGCTCTCGAGCTTTTGCTGCGTTTTCGTGCTTTTTCAGGAGATTTTTCTCATTTTTCGGTTAAATAGAGCCTCAAACTCCACCATTTCTACATCAGATCAACGGGGATCTGTTTCGGAGTTTTCTACGCCCCTCAAGGGTGAAGATTTCGTCGAGTTACGCTTTTGGAGAATTCCAGAAGTTCCGAGGCCTACCCCGGACATGGCCCAGGAGAAAGGAAGCTCGACGCCCGGGAAGCTGTTCAGGACCTGCCCTGGATGCCAGCTTCAGAATGTTTTCAAGGAGGACGAGCATTCGTTATGCCTCTACTGTCTCCATGAGGACAAGACGCACACGGAGGACTGTGCGTTTTGTGGGAATATGTCGGAGCGGACCATGAAGGATCGCCACCCCCGTCTTGCCAACTGTTTGAAGTGAAGAGCCTGTCAGCCGAGAAGAAGAAAAAGAAGTCTGAGCGGTCTTCTAAGTCCTGTGAGGGCGCCCCGGTGACGGGGGCCCAAAAAAAGGCTAAGCACCGCGAGTCCGCGGGCAACGGGAGCGCCAAACGGTCGGGCTCCTTGGCTGCCAGGCAGGGCGCATCCTCCCCGGCGCCATCAACCACGAGCCAACGCTCTGGCTCGGGTAAGAGGAAGTCCGAGAACCCGGCGAATCTTCTGGAGAGGCCCGGTCGATCTCGAAGATTCCGGCAGAGGGGGTGCGAGGCTCGGACCCTCCCCCCAAGGTGAAGGCCCCAGGCGTACAGAAGGTGACGATGGCCTTAATTCACCCTGCTAAGACCTCGATTGAGGATGTCGCCGCGGCCCAGCGCTCAGCCTGTGGAGGCTACACCAGTGGAGGCGACCTCAGGACCCAGAGTCTCCCTGCCACCGCAGAGGGAGTAGTCTTTCATGCCCATTGAGAAGACCCCCACGAAGTCCTCGTTGGAAAAGGTGGGGGAGGGGCTGGTGGCCATCGTGGATACGGATACGACCTTTGAAGAAGAGCTCATCGAAGTCGTGGAAGAGGCCCAGCCCATCGGGAGGGATCCCGACGAGGACAACGAGAGCGACGGTGTCGCCGACGAGGCTCCTCAAGAGCCCTCGCGCCCGTCGTTTCCGGCGCCGCAGGATACTTCAGCGGCCATTTTGTCAGCGATTCAGTCCTTATGCTCGGAGATGAGGGCAAGGTTGCCCCTCCCCCCGACGGAGGTACCCGAGTCAGACCCGACAGGGGAACCGAAGCCAGGACCTTCGGAAAGTCCACCGCATAAGAGGACGCATCCTACGCCACCTCTCCCACCTCTGCGGCCTGCTCTGCCTTCCCCCCGGTCTACTACCCACGAGGATGATACAGACACGGACACGGCTACGACAGGTACAGATGACGGAGGCGACGACGGGACGTGTCCCCCGTCGCCCCCTGCTCGGGCGTCCCCACCCGACGAGATTGGATCCTTTCATGCCATGATTTCCAGGGCATCCGAGCTCTTCCAGCTCTGCCCAAAAGAGAAGAAGAAGGAAGGGTTCCTTTACCAACGGCGCGAGGCTAAAAGGAAGACGGTCCTCGTCGTACCGCTTATTGATATCATCTGGGATGAGGGGCTCGCCCTCCTCAAGAACCCTGCCACGGCGCCGGCAAAGAGGGGACCGGTACGAGAAGTAGTACTGGGTCCCCGACACTGCCCCCTTGTGTCTTCGGGCGCAACCTACCCCGGATTCGGTCGTCTCGGCAAAGAAAGCGGGGGGGGCATCGGCCTCGACATCAACTTCCCCGCCGGACGGCGAGGGCAGGAAGCTGGACACGATGGGACGACGGATCATCTCATCCGCAGCGACGACTATCAAAGCGGCCAATGCCCTGGCTATCGTACCCCGCTACGACAGGGAGTTGTGGTTCAAAATCGCCCCTCTGTTGGACTTCCTTCCAGACGCCAAAAGGGCTGAGGCCCTTGAAATCCTACAGGAAGGTGAGATTGATTCGGACCACGCCATCACGGTGGCAACAGACATCGCCGACACCGGTTTCCGTCAGTTGGGCAACGGCGTTTGCTTGAGACGACGAGAGTGGTTCAAGGCCACAGATTTCCGCCAGGACGTACAAACCAAGGTTTTGGACATGCCCTTCGACGGGGACAACCTGTTTGGGAAGGTGGTTGATGAGTCCCTTCAGGCCATCAAGACAGACAGACTGCCCGGGCACTGGGAGTGCTCCAACGACGACGGCCGTCCCTTCGGAGCTCCGGAGGCAGACAAGGTGCCTCCAAGGGATCCGGCAGTGGCTACAGGGGACGCGGCAAGTCAGGTGGTGCCCGTTGTTGTCGACAGGGAGGTCAAAGAGGCAAGGCGGCCTCCAAACAAGAGTGAACCGACCGTGGGGTCGGGCCCCGCTGAAGCACCCCGGTGGGAGGCCGGCTGGTGAGGTTCGTCAGCGTGTGGGAGTCCATCTCCACCGACCGTTGGGTGCTGGTGGCCCTGGCCCAAGGGCACGCCCTCGAGTTTCAAAAGTGCCCTCGCGTTCCACCCGTGGCCAGGAAGGATAATCACGTCCCTCAACTACTGTAGGAAGTAAGGGCGATGCTCAAGAAGGGTGCCATCGAGCTCGTCCCAAAGAGGCTTCGGGGCTCCGGAGTTTACTCCTGGTACTTCCTTGTGAAAAAGAAGACAGGAGGATGGCGCCCCATCCTGGGCCAGCGACGACTGAACAAGTACATCAAGGCACAGAAGTTCCGTATGGTCACCCTCCAGCACATACTGGGACAGCTGGAGGAGGGTGATTTCCTGTCGTCGTTGGACTTGGAGGATGCGTACTTCCACATCCCCATTCTAAAAAGACACCGAAAGTTCCTCAGGTTCGTGGTTCAAGGGCAGCACTACCAGTTCAAGGCCCTCCCGTTCGGATAGAAGTCAGCACCCAGGGTGTTCACCAAGTGCCTCGCACCCGTGGTGGCGCGGCTGCGCCTACAGGGGATCCACGTCTACCCCTACCTGGACGACTGGCTCATCCGGGCAAGGACAAGGGAGCTCGCCATGGAGCACACTACGAAGACCGTTCAGCTGCTCACGGACCTGGGATTCGTCATCAACTTTCCAAAATCCCACCTAGTTCCGTCGCAAGTCGCCCTGTTTCTGGGAGCCAAGCTCGACACAGTGGTGCGGCTGGCCTCGCCGTCGGAGGAAAGGACCAGGACCATTCTGGGCAAGGTGCAGCGTCTGCTGGCAACAGACATGGCCAGGGTGAGATCTATCAAGTCCCTCCTCAGGATGATGTCCTCCTGCATTTATCTGGTGCGCCTTTGCAGGCTTCGGATGCGCCCTTTGCAAGAGTTCCTCGACGCCCGCTGGGTCCAGTCGACGGGCAGCTTCGAGGACAGGATCCCTCTCAACGAGACGTTTGTCTGGCGATCCGGTGGTGGGGTACCCGCTCCATCTGTCGGCGGGCACGGATTTGCAGACCCCAGCTCACCAGGTGACGGTGACGACGGACGCCTCCCTGGAAGGTTGGGGAGCGCACTCCGGAGATCTTCACGCGAGAGGCCTTTGGCTCCCGGAGGAGAAGTCGCTCCACATCAACATCTTGGAGCTCCGCGCAGTGTTCTGGGCCCTCGGATCCTTTCTTCTGTCCCTCAAGGGCAAGGTGGTGAGGATCTTCACCGACAACACCACCACGATGTTCTACATCCTGAAGCAGGGCGGAACCAGGTCCCCGGCCCTATCCAAGAAAGCCCAGGAGCTGTGGCATTGGGCCGTCGCCCAACGGATGTTCCTGGTGCCTCTTCATCTGGCAGGAATAAAAAACACGATCGCCGACTCACTCAGCAGGGAGCTGCGCTCGTGCCACGAGTGGGAACTACACCAGGATCAAGTGGATCGACTCTTCCGACGATGGGGCGAACCCCAAATCGATCTCTTCGCGACGGCGACAAATTCCAAGTGCCGGAGGTTCGCCAGGAGGTTCCCCCAGCCGAGGAGCATGGGCGATGCTTTCTCGTTCCCCTGGGACGGCCTATTTCTTTATGCGTTCCCTCTGCTGCCGTTGCTGCTCCGGCTCATCAACCAGCTCAAGAGGTCCCGGTGCAGGATGATCCTCCTCACACCGGCGTGGCTGAGACAGATCTGGTTCCCGGACCTTCTGGACTTGTCAATGTCCACACCAGTCAAGCTGCCAACGGACGCAGACCTTCTCTCCAGAGAAGGAGGCGCCATTCTTCACCACAGCCCGGAGTCGCTGAACTTGCAGGCCTGGCACCTGCAGCACTAGAGTTTGGAGGGTACGACATCCTGGCCGACTGCAGAGAGGTTCTTGCAAAGGCCAGGGCGTCTTCAACTCACAAGTGCTATGGACATAAATGGAAGAGGTTCTCTGTCTGGTGCCGTGCACAGAAGATTAACCCTCTGCGGATTACGGCCCTTCAAGTACTGCCATACCTACTGTCGCTAGCCAAAGCTGGACTGGCTCACGCCTCCATCAAAATACATCTGGCTGCAATCTCCCGATATACCAGGACTACGGGACGGGCTTCCTTGTGGTCGCATCGCCTGGTGAAAGAATTCATGAATGGACTATTCCGATCATTCCCGCCGGTGAAGGCTCCTGCCCCGGCATGGGAGCTTAACGTGGTGCTGACAAGGCTCATGGGGGGCCCCCATTCGAGCCTATGCATTCGGCGACTTTGAAGTTCCTGCCATGGAAGACAGCTTTCCTTGTGGCCATCACCTCTGCACGACGAGTAGGAGAGATCCAGGCCCTATCTTGCAAGCCTCCATACTTGACTTTTCATGACACGAGGGTGGTGCTGAGGACGCACGCCTCTTTTATGCCCAAGGTGCCGTCGGACTTCCACCTCAACGAGCCCTTGGTGTTGCCAGTTTTCTTCCCGTCGCCGGCCGAGAGGACTTTGCACTCGCTGGATGTAGCTAGAGCGCTGAAGTCCTACGTGGACCGCACGAAGAGTTTTCGGAAGACGTCACAACTGTTTGTGAACTTTGGGACTGTGAATCAAGGGAAGGCTCTCTCGAAGACTTCCATTTCCAGATGGCTCTCCGGCTGCATCATGCACTGTCACCGGTTGGCAAACCGGCCGTCCGAGAGCCCATTCGACCAGAGCGATCGCTGCTACCATGGCGTTCCTGTCTGGTGTGCTCCTGCTGGACATCTGCAGGGCTGCGACGTAGAGGTCGATGCACACCTTCACAAGATTCTACTGCGTCGATCGGGACTCCAGGGAGGAGTCTAGGGTCGGCCAAGCAGTGCTGCGTAACCTGTTCGCCTAACGTGAGCCTGGTGAGGAGGTAATAGATGCTTAATGTTGAGTTGTTGTATTGCTTAATGTTCAGCCTGTTGCCACCTCCCGTGGTTGTGCATGTGTGTACTGCTATGTATTCTCTTATTCATGAGCATGTGAATACATGCCAGACCCCATGCTGGAGAAGGAACAAGTTACTTACCTGTAACTGTTGTTCTCCAGCATGGGTCTGGCATGGATTCACATGCGAACCCTCCCGCCTACCCCTCTGCGGCTCTTCTCTTGGTACTACTGCCACTTTACGTGCTACCAAATCTGAGGATGGCTGCCGGAGGCGGGGCTTAGGGAGAGGGCAGTCATTTGCTGTGGGCAGTATGACCCAGAGACCAGTGATTGGTTACTACTAAGAAAGACAGATTTTAAACGAAACTGATACTGATTTTCTTCTATACCGAGGATTACCGGCCTGACGACGGGGAATATTCATGAGCATGTGAATCCATGCCAGACCCATGCTGGAGAACAACAGTTACAGGCAAGTAACTTGTTCCTTCTTCGAACCTGTTCCTTCATTGCTATCGAATATGTCTTCAGCTTCTTCCACCCCGCGGTCCGGGTTTAAGAAGTGTCGGCTATGCGGGTGCAAGATGTCCCTGACGGATACGGACAACGCTTGCCTCTGGTGCCTCGGGGAGGACCATGATACGGACGACTATGTCGACTGCCAATCGCTCACTTCAAAGGCCTTGCGGGAGCGTAAGAAGAATCTGTCGGTCGGTAAGTTGACCAAGCCGTCGTCGTGAGTCTGGGGGTTCTCGATCTGGGAGTCGGTCCCGCCATTCCTCTGCCTCTTCGAGGCACTCCAGGAAGCGCCATCACTGGTCGCCTCTTCCGAGGACTCCGCCCGTCGGCGGGTAGCTTGTCCCAACAAGCATTCCACTCCTGAAGAATGGGATTCGTTCCAAAAGGAGAAGTTGGCGATTTTTGAATCGCAGGGCTCCGGTCCGGCTGCACCGTCTGAGGACGCCGGTCGAGGCTGCGTTACAGACACTGCTCGTCCGCCTTCGGGCTCGAGCAGTCGTCGCGACCACCAGGCGCCTTCGAGGTCCCGGTCGGAAAAGGATGGTCGCTCTAGGCATGCCCGCTCCAGGTCCCGTTCCTCGACACCATCGAGACCGCGAGACTCTGAAGTCTTTGAAGAAGACATCGACGCCGGCGGCACCAAGGTAGTTGATGGACTCTCGAGCCCCGCCTCCGAGGAAGTCGTCGACGTCATTGGCGCCCAGGCTGTCGAGAGACACGCTCAGGGCTCCGCCCTCGAGGCCTTTGTTGACACCTTTGAAGCTGTCGGCGCCGCGCTCTGTCGACGGCCATTCCGTCGACGCCCTCAATGCCTTTCGAGGCAGCCTTGTCGGAGGTACCCTGTGGCATGGTGGCACCCCCCAGAAAGGCAATGGCTAAGGCTAAACCTGTCTTTGTGCCTTTTTCTGTACCCTCTTTCCAGCCTCTGTATTATATTTCTGAGGTGGATGAGGGGTCTGAGGAAGGCGAGTTTCCTGCATTGGTTCCTGATGACATTGTTACTGGTCACATTCAACTTGAGGACCTGCATTAGTCACTGCACGATGCCAGTGGTCTTGACACCTCTCCGGAGGTTGAGTTTGGTAGGCTGGAGCCTGCCACGCATGCCGGATCTTCATATCGGCGCCTCATGTCGAGGGTTACTGAATACCTGGGTTGGTCTGACCCCCCCTACCCTCCCCTGGGGATTTTTAGCAGGTTGACCTGACTGATATCTTGGACCACGGTCCTCCAACTGACCCGGTGCTGCCATTCCATATGGCCTTGCAGAGAAGGGTGGCTGCGGCTTGGACTTCTCTGGAGAGTCTCCCGGCAGTGAGCAAGTCCTTGCCGAAGAAATATCGCCCTGCCAGTGGCGACCTCTGCTACTTGACAATGCACCCTACTCCGGAGAGTTTGGTGGTGCAGGCGACTACGGCCCCCGCAAAGCACGCGTCGTATCCTACCATCCCTCCTAATAGGGACGACAAACGTTTTGACAGCTGGGCGAAGGTATTTTCTTCTAGGGGTATAGCGCTTCAGGCTGCCAACTCCGTTTGTGCCTTGTCTCGTTTCACGCACACTCAGTGGAACTGCATTTCCTTAGCGGCTGATCATATCCCCAAAGGGGAGGAACGGGATGGTTTCCTTGCTATTGTGCAGGATGGCAAGGACGCCATGTGTGAATCCGTTCAGTCGGTTTGGACATGGTTGATTGCGTCAGCCGGTCCATGACGGCAAGCACCGTAATGCGCATGTTTGCGTGGTTGCGGATGTCGGGTTTTGCTCCGGATGTGTAAAGCCGGCTCCTCAACATGCCCGTTGATGGTGAACATCTTTTTGGCAGTAAGGCTGACGAGAGTCTTGAGAGGTTGCAGACCTCGAAAGCTGCAGCGAAGTCGTTGGGCGCTGCAGTCCGCCAACCTCCGCCTTTACGTCCTAGGGGACAGCAATGGAGGGGAGGTTCCTTTCTTTATTATTCATCCTTTAGTAGAGCGAGAGGAGCTGCAAGTCAAACGGCCGACCGTAGGAGTGCCAGAGGTAGAAAACAGGATACTCGTGGGTGCCAAGGCCGCGCGAGCCATTGCCTCTTTGCCCTCAGGCACTGACGCAGCCACTTCAGCTCAGTCATGAGGCCCATGCTTCGCCGGTTGGGGGAAGGCTAGCGCAGCATCTTGTTGTAGAGTGGCGTGCCATTACTTCAGATGTGTGGGTTCTGGAGATAACCCACGGCTACTGTCTTCCTTTCCGGCAGAGGCCTCACGACAATCCACCAGGGAATCTCTCTTTGAAGAGTCCGGATCCGCTGCTTGCGCAGGAAATTCAATCCCTGCTGGAGAAAGGTGCCATAGAACTGGTGCCTGTAGCGGAGAAGAACAAGGGATGGTATTCCCCTTATTTTTTTATTTCGAAGAAAGACGGGGGATTGAGACCCATCATGGACTTGCGCGGTTTGAACAAGCTCCTTCGGAAGGACAAGTTCAAGATGGTTACTCTTTCTCAAGTAATCCAGGCCCTTCAACTTCAGGACTAGTTGGTGTTTCTAGACCTCAAGGACGCTTATTTTCATGTGCCGATCCATCCCAAGCACAAGGAGTACCTGAGGTTCGCGGTTGGCGACTCGCACTTTCAGTTTCGGGTCCTGCCGTTCGGATTGACCTCCACCCCGAGCGTCTTCAAGCTCATGGTGGTGGTGGCAGCGTATCTCAGGAAAGGGGGATTCACGTCTACGCCTACCTGGACGATTGGCTGATCAGGGCTCGCTCTCCCGAGTAAGTCCTGGATCATCTGTCCGTCACTTGCCACTCCCTTCACAAGCTGGGCTTCTCCCTCAACTTAAAGAAGTCCCACTTGATGCCAACTCAGAGGCTCCACTACATCGGGGCAGTGCTTGACACGTCTCTGGGGCAGTGTTTTCCTCCCCAGGTGAGGGCTCATCACATTTAGCAGATGGTGCACAAGTTTCAACATGCCCAGTGTCTCCCTGCGTTAGAGTTCTTGAGATTGCTTGGCTTCATGGCATCCTGCATTCTTCTGGTGAGAGAGGCCAGGTTGTGGATGAGTTCTTTGCAATGGGCACTCAAGCTCCAGTGGTCTCAGTCCTCCAGCAGGATGTCGGACCCCGTTCAGGTGCCGCCCTCGGTCGCCAAGGACCTTCTGTGGTGGGCCGTCGAAAGCAATCTGATGAAGGGGGCTCCGTTTTGGCTGCCCTGGACTGAGGTGACGATCGTGACGGACGCGTCCCTCACGGGATGGGGAGCTCATACCAACGAGCTGACAGTCGGCAGTCGTTGGTCACCGTCGGAGTCCAGACTCCATATCAATCTTTTGGAGCTGAGGGCCGTCGGGCTTGCCCTGAAACCTTTTCTGCCGACTGTGCGAGGAAAGAATGTCCTGATTCTGACGGCCAACAGTGGCCATGCACTACCTACCTCAACAAAAATGGGGGGTGGGGGGCAGGGTCACTTCTTCTGTGCAGGGAGGCGATGCAGATCTGGTTCTGGGCAATCCAGCAGGAAATTTTGATCTCGGCAGTTCATCTGGCCGGAGACGAAAACGAGACGGCAGATGCTCTGAGCAGGCAGAGAGCGATCTCTCACGAGTGGGAGTTGGCTCAGGAGATTCTCCTGGAGGTCTTCGCCTTTGGGGGACCCCTCAAGTAGATCTCTTCGCCTCCAGTGTCAACCGGAAGTGCAAAAGGTTCTGCTCGTGGGAATTTCCTCCAAGAGGAGCCTTAGGAGACGTGTTCGTGGTGGAGTGGTCATTCCCACTGCTGTACGCGTTTCCTCCAGTCCCCGTCATCCCGCAAGTGCTGCGGAGGTTAGAGGTTCGGTTCCCGGATGATCCTCATTGCTCCAGCATGGGCCAGGAGGACGTGGTACCCGGACCTTCTCGACTTGTCCATCTGCCCTCCACGTAGTCTTCCCGACCGAGACGATCTGCTCTCACAGGAGGGGGGGGCTCAGGTTCTCCACCCAGAGCTCAGATCCCTCAGCCTTCATGCTTGGCTTCTGAAAGGTTGAGGTATAAGGATTGGGACCTCCCTGTAGATGTGATGGAGGTGTTGCTTTCGGCCAGACAGCTGGCAACAAAGTCCCTGTACCGTTGCCGTTGGAGAAAGTTCTGCGACTGGTGCAGGGTTAAGAATGTGGATCCTTTTTCATGCAACATTCCTGTGGTTCTGTCTTTTTTGCTTTCTTTAGCCCACAGGGGCTTGCAAGTGGGTACCATTAAAGGTTACCTGGCGGCGCTGTCCATCTTTAAGCGCTCGTCTGAGGAGTGTTCTTATTTTAAAATTCCTTTAATTTGTCAGTTTCTAAAAGGGCTCACTAATGTGTTCCCTCCGTCACCTTTCCAGGTGCCTGGTTGGGATTTGAACCTGGTTCTCAAGTTTCTAATGGGTGCTCCATTTGAGCCTTTACATTCCTGCCCTTTGAGACTGTTAACTCTCAAAACTGTATTTTTAGTTGCGGTCACTTCCGCTCGCTGAGTGAGTTAGAGGCACTTTCAGTTAAGCCACACTTCACTGTGTTGCATAAGGACAGGGTTGTCCTTCGAGTTCGTCCTTCCTTTCTTCCGAAGGTGGTGTCGGAATTTCATTTAGGCCAGAAGGTTATTCTTCCAGCGTTTTATCCTCCCCCACATCCTGTTGAGGAGGAGAGGCTCCATAGGTTGGCTCCTAGGAGAGCTTTAAGCTTCTACATTTCTCGCATGTCCCGGGTCAGAGTGGACGATCAGCTCTTTATTGGTTACGCTGGAAGGCGTTTTGGACAAGCTGTGACTAAGCGGACTTTGTCCAGATGGATTATCTTGGCAATTTCTGAATGTTACCGCCTGGCGGGTAAGGACTCTCCGGTAGGCTTACGGGCCCATTCGACTAGGGGTATGGCTGCCTCTACTGCCCTGCAGAGGGGTGTTCCTATTCGTAACATCTATGATGCAGCCACTTGGGCTTCGGTCCATACTTTTGTACGTCACTACTCCTAGATTCTATCCATGGGCAGGATCTGGCCTTTGGCAAGGCGGTCCTTTACTCTGCAATTTGATTGGACACTCTAAATTTGTGTATCCTAAATTCTTTTCCCACCTCCTTACGTTGGTACTGCTTTGGGAGTCTGTCATAGATCTGGAATACGTCGGAGGACCCAATCCCCTCGAAGAACAAGTTACTGTTTTACCTGGTAACGTTCTTTCGATGGGATGGTCCGACGTATTCCATATCGCTCCCTCGCTGCCTTCCCTGCTACAGAATTTTTTATGCGAGTGCAGCTTACGTTTCCGCAAGGCTTTCTGTGGTCATATTGGCAGTTGATTGGTGCCACACGTTCTGGGGAAAAAACTACAACTGAGGCTACGGGCGTCGTGCGTCTTACTTATAACATCCGGTGAACGTAGGCTCGACGGAGGTCCTCGAGGACGGCGTATTGACGTCATCGACGCAGAAAGATTTTTCCGAAGCAGCAGAGCTGTGGTGATTACTGTCATAGATATGGAATACATCGTCAGACCATCCCATCGAAAGAACGCTACCAGGTAAGAGTAACTTTTTCTTCCATACCAAATTGTGAAAGCATTCCATTTCAGCAACTTGTACAGAATGCAAACCTTGGCAGATTATGTACTATTTGCAATTCAGACAATTGCTCCACCTTAGTGATACAATCACATAGTGCCTACATATTTATTCTTCTACGTTATAATGCAGATGGTACCAAAAACAACTGCAAACTGACTGGATTTATACACGGTCAAGTGTCACTTGGAAAGAAAACCTTTACAGCAATAGGTATAATCTACCATGCAGGAACAACAACCAATGCAGGTCACTACACTGCACACATTAAAAAGAAATGTGGATGGTTCGAATGTAATGATAGCACCATTACTCTAAAGCAAAGATTGCCAGCTAATCTTACAAATGCGTATTTAATCTTCTTAAAGCCAAAATTTAGTAATTAATGTGTACTTCAAGATTGC
The DNA here is from genome assembly GCF_040938575.1 of Ambystoma mexicanum. Taxonomy (NCBI): domain Eukaryota; kingdom Metazoa; phylum Chordata; class Amphibia; order Caudata; family Ambystomatidae; genus Ambystoma; species Ambystoma mexicanum. The sequence goes on from NC_090931.1 coordinate 198,590,175, forward strand.
CAAAAAATTATGTGAAAGACTACAAACAGAATACGCCAATAGGTATCTAACTGCCCAAGAGGATAGAACAATGACACAAATAAATGGATATCACAGATTTGTAGGAACAAATGCACAGTTGCAATACGCCTACAGGTATGTAACTTGTTAAAACTCGGAAGGAAAGCAACAAACCTAACATTAATCTGAAAGATGAAGGAAATACTCAAAGGAAACGAGGAAGTAGGTAGTACCATAGCAATAGAAGGTTTTTTTTTAAATCCGACAAGGATTTTTTGTTTCCCAGACCCAAGGATTAGAAAAGCAAACACAGAAACTGAGCACAATGCACAGTACACTGGTCTGTAAACTAAATATGAGGGTAAAAAAAAGGTAAACTGTCTATTATGCAATTTAGTGAGTTTTCATAAAATGCAAAGACTAACATACCTTTTTCTTTTATCACAGAAATTAAAAAAGGGATACTTCCGCATAGTACGAAAAGCATTTCAAAAATATATGTGGATTCTGAACAAAGTAAGGAGTAAGTATATTAGCGGTCATTTTCTACACATGCAAATCTACAGTCTAATCTATGGTAGAAATAGGCTGCAGTGGCTGGAGGCTGCCCCTTGCATCTTCAGTGTCTAATCTACGACCTACGCCTTACGACCAAAGTACAAAGAGTATACTTCCTAGCCACAACCATTGCTGCATATGGAAACCATGGTCCTTGTAAATTAGCTACTTATAAATTTACTGTTGGGACCATCGTCTGCAGCCATGCAGCCAAGACATTAGGGCGTGCACACAACTAGCGCATTACACCACTCCCATATTCACTTAAAACTCCACTGCTTATGACTTCAGTCTTGGGTGCATGGCCTTTGGGCTAGGGGTGACACAGTATGAAATTTTTTACGGTATGATAACCTTCCAATGAAAATACGGTATACCGTGGTTATCGCAGTATAGCATACACATGCTTAAACTACTTTATGTTGCTAGGAAAAATCACCCAAATGTAGTTTGGTAGTCCAGTTTAACTATCATATAAAATACAAGCTTAGCAGAAGTTTATATACCCATCACAGAAGGACAAGGCTCTGCAGAACAATGCAGCGTGTACTCATACCTATTACTCATGCACTTTCATTGTGTGTGCCCTCTTCACTGCTTGTGCAGTGATTTGCTGTGATACTTCAACAAAGTTTGACATATAATAAATGGCGTATTTTCTCACAATGCTGTGCAATGAGAGCACTCAATGGGATTACAAGACCTTTCTTTTTCAGTCATTCCTAAGGGAGCTGATACGACTTAACCGACCCATCTTTAAATGTTTTTTGGAAGCCACCGTATTTACATGTTCTCAAGGGTGTGTCAGTAAAATACAAGCAGTTTTTCGCACTACATTCTTCCATACGGCTCTGACTCACACACTATTGGTCTGGGTCCACCACACTTAAATCTACAAAAATAAAGTTATCATAAACTCTACCCCACATCTTTTGCAAAGACTGCCTTTATTTATTTGCATATATGTAAACTGTGCAGTACCCCGCTCTCACAGAATTGTACTCTACTTATCAACAGGCTCTGAACCACCACTGCAACAAAAGTAAGTACTCTCTCTTTGCAAGCTTAAGTTCTGGCTTTTAGCAATGAGGCATGTAATTCAATTTCAGGTAGTGGTAGTGCCACTCTAAATTGGAGCTTTCCTCCTGGCAATCACTATCATCTCGAAGGGGGTCAGTTTAGTGAACATGCAGAACCAGAAATATTGGTGCCAACATTTGATTTTCACTACGAGAGCAGTAATACTCCTGCCCTGAAAACAAGCAGGAAAGCAAACGAATTGAGGAAGCCTGACCCCTACCCATTGGCGTCACTAGGGTTGGTGACACCTGGTGCAACACTCATGGTGTCGCCCCCTGGGTTACCACACTCATGGCATCATTAGGGTTCACTCATGGCGTCACTAAGGTTGGTGACACCTGGTGCAACACTCATGGTGTCATCCCCTGAGTTTCCGTAACCCTAGTGACGCCACTACAGGTACTTGTTATATTATAAACAACGAAACCTGCAGGTTCTGCCTAGTTGGTCCCCTCATCCCCCACATTTTCTTTTTAAATTTCATAACATTTTCACGTTGCTTCTAAACCTATTATATGCGTGCCAATGCATCTCATTTGTGTGTATTGTAAAACATCTTTTATTTCAACTGTTTATTTGCTTGAAGACAAAAAGAGCATGTTTTTATTGTTATGCTATGCACGTGTAGCCACTCAGACGTGCGTGTGAGCGACAGAATATGTATGCACTGTGTTCCGGAAATGTGTATCTGTGCTCAGTGTTGGACACCGCCGAAGAACAGCTGAAGGAGGATGGGCAGTGGCGTTCTTTCTTCCAACCACCTTTCCTCGTCCCTACGGTGTGTCACTCTAGGATACATTTTCCTGGAAAGATAGCTCAGTGACTTGCATGCCCACTGCATAGGTGAGTGTGAAACATGTGCCCAAGAGTTTCAAATCATATCAGTGCAGACTCTGCCTTTCATTCTTCAGTGGTTGTTGAAATGAGGACCCTGAGTTAGGTTAGCCGAAGTGAAACAAACACGTGTTTTAGCACCAAATTACTAGTTCGTGGCGTGTGAAATATCCAATATTACAATCTGGACCGAAAAAGCCCAGCACTCCTCTGCAGAGCTGTAATGTATTTTCTTGGGGAACCCCTTAAGCATGCAGCTCTGCACATTGCATTGAGAAGCGATCATTCTCGTTTCTCCCAGCACTTTTAACTCGAAAGCCTTATGTGGTCGAACAGAGGCCAAGCCATTTGCACAGGATCACACAATGTCATTCAAGTGGGGAAGGCAGGATTAGGACCCGGATCTCCTGGATCCACATTTGGTAACAATAGCATAACAGCTAAAGTACACCTCTTCCTTATCACCTCTTGCATTATGCATATTTCAATTGAATATAGACTTTCACCCAGCCAGTAAAGAATGCTCTGGGGGCTATTGCATCTACCCCTGACAACAGCGTGAAACTCGAAAGATAGTGTTATTATATTTTAAGTGTGCTGGATAATAGTAATGCCTGTTATTTAGAGCGCTATAAAGCAAGCCACCAGTTATTATTGTAAATAAGGCAAAACTCGACTAAGACGAAAAGGTCACAATAAAATAACGTGAGACTTTAAATTGAACTACGCCCCTTTTATTTTCCATAAGCAACCACCTTGTTAAATTCATGTATTAATTAAATGCTTTCAGTGGACTTTGTACACTTACTTGGTGCAGGCTCGGGTTATCTTTTCCTTCCACCTGTTAGTTGGCAAGTTTAAAATATAGTGCTTCTCGGGTCCTGAACCTTTGACCTGCCTGCTTGGGGGTCCTGTTGGTACTTCAGAACCGTCCTGCAGGAATCCCAGCCCACTTTCTCCAGGCAGCTTTCACTGGTGAATGGGGGCTGCTGGAAAAACATACCGTTGAATGGGGCTGGGGGGGAGGGGAGAGTAAAGCGTTTGTGGGCTGCTGAAAGTGAAGTAGAAGCACAGCAGGTTTTCGTCTGTGTTTTGATTTTTGTATAGTGCTTACCCACAGGCGTCCAAGCACTTTGTGTCCGGTTTCAGCATGCACTTTGGTTTGTGCCATTTGTCATGCGTGCTGCTAGTGTTATTCCCAGCCTGTGTTGTGAATAACTACTCTGTGGCTAATAACACCAGTCGCACCGCTGATGCCAACTCGGTCCATGTGTCTCCCTCCAAGCCTGGCGAGGTGGGGTGATCTATCCAGTGCATAGTGCTATAGCTCCTAACTTTCATTGAGAGAGTCGACACACACCTTGCCCTACCAGTCTGGAAAGTTGAAAACCTATAACAAGAGGGCCTTGGGGAATGGTTGCAAGCAGCATTACAAGATGCTGCTTTACGTTGCTCCTGGAATGGGGCAGTTTCTTCCCTTTTTGTCAAAAAGACAGTTTGAATAAAGATGCTTTTCTTTCAATTGCAGCTCTTAGAATGGGTTGAGACGGAGGTATATTCGTTTATTTGGAAATGCTGGGTAATGATGGTCGGTGCTACCTACACTAGGCTGGTTCAACCATGATGTGGCGCTAAATTTATCTGTACATATTGCCCCTGGAATTGTTTATAAACTGCATGCACAAGGTGTCATGGGGTTAAATAGTGACTGGGCATAGTGTGGTAAAGCGTTAATAAGGGTGAGCCAGCATGCACCCTTTTCACATGAGTGGAACAAGTGATGTGCAAAAAAACCTGCTAAGTGAGCAACACTTAAAATGGGAAATGCAGAAAAGAATTGGAGAATAAACCACATTTATGGAAGGTGTATTTAAATCATTCTTACTGGGGTTTTCTGCAGCGTTGCCCTTCTCGGTTCCTGGAGCTGCGCAGTCCTGAAATGAAACTTGGTGCCGGTGAACTGAAGATAAGAAGCCAGCAATAAAGCCACGAGGAAGTTAACTCTGATTGAAATAGGAGATCACTTCCCCCATGGCGTATTGTTGCTTCTTCACTTCGCTCCTGTGGCGCCAGCCTGGGAATGACTTAGCAGCTCCTGCAAGAGTCAGACTCGGGGCTATGGTCCGGGCAGCAGGGATGTTTATCCAGGACCCTAGCACATACCACTCGACCCTTTACAAAACGTGCTCTGCTTCGAGTGCAAACTATAGTAATTAATGGCATGTTCTGGAGATGGCAAAAACAGTTACATTTATCTGAGCATGGGGGCTCTCAAAACAACGAGCCTAGTTGCTCTCTGACTCGCTCAGTCATCTGATACCGAATGAAATTTGTCTTTTGGAGAAACCCGAAAAAAAAGCTTTTGTTCAAGTATCCTGCCTATAAAATAAAACTTATGACTTGCATTGCAGCAGTTCACTGCAGCTCCTGATATCCCTTCCTGTGAGGGCCAGACCCCTTGCAAGCAAGTGCAAACTGTAAAACGAGCTGGGTGTTGATGTTATCTGTAGTAGATCAGAGCACTCCCCTGCTCGTTTTCAAAGTATTTTTTCCTTCAGTATTATACACGCAACACGTTGTTAGGAGGAGGCCTCAGGCACTTCTGAAACTGCCCATTTGAAGCTCTGCCAAACTAAATTTAGTGCTGTATGTGACTGTGGTTTAAGGCTCAAATACTAATAAAACAATATCACTTATTTGCACTCAGGGCACAAGGAAATGCAGGCGTGGCACACAGCTCTGAAACGAACCTCTGTTGAAATAGAAGCTTGGAGACACAACACCTACCAGTCCAGCTTTGCACGCATACTCTGCTCAGTGAGCCTCTCGTGCTGGCTGGTGGTCCGGACCTGTAGCTGTTATCTTGGACAGTTTGGTATGGGTTAAACAGCAGCATATGGCTGTTTTTTTGTGAATCCCAAAGCGGAGCCGCTACTTGCCACCACTGTCTTCAGCACAGGTCGCGCTACTGAAGCAGCCCAGGCACACAGCCTCACAGCTTAGGTGCCAGAAATGCCACTGCACGTGTTGCAGACTTTACTCTGTGTGCCGTCAATTGTGCACCCAACTGCAAAATCAGGGGAAGGCTTCATAGCAGGCCCCACGGTACACCGGTATAGATCAGACAACTGTTATTATTTGTAAATGAAATGTTTGATGGTATTTATACCGGTATACCGGTGTACCGTTACACCCCTACTTTGGGCATGCAGTCAAGACTCTGGGTCCTGGCCAGAAACACCACAGCATATCAGAACCATTGTGCCTTCTCATTTCACTATATACAAAGTTGGTTTTGGGTGCATGGCCTTTGGCCATGCTCCCAAAATACTACGCCCTCCCCATAACCATGATGTTCCATAGTACAAGTGTACCAATAGCTGTGATGTGCGTACAAGGTGGCCATAGAAAATACATCATGAAGAGGTTCTAACTTTGTTATTGGGTGCATGGCCTTGGGTCATGCACCCAAGAGTGCAGGGTCTCCCCACAACCACCTCAGTGATGTGTGGTAGTTGGCTTTTTTCTATAAGTGTGGTATCCTTCACTGCTTCTGGCCAGAGGCTTCACTCCTACTGAATGTTCATAGATATTACATGGGATGTGTGTGCAGTGGCTTCCACGTCCAGTACTTACAACTTTGTTGTTGGGTGCATGGCCTTTGGCCATGCACCCAAGACTGCACACACTCCCCATAATTTAGCAATCGATATGCAATACTACGGGTGTATCCACGGGTGTGACATGCTGCAATGGTTGTGGCCAGGGCCTACAGTCTTGGAAGTAAGGCCTTCGGCTGACGGCCATGCATCCAAGACTGTAGGCCCTGGCCACAACCACTGTAGCATGTCACACTCATGGCGGCGTATTAATGAATATAATAATACCCATAGGAAAAAGTATTGCAATTATGGCCAGTTGTCAATTTCAATGTTCGCTACCACTACGCGTCTCCTTACAACAGTAACAAGTTTCCTGTGCACTGCATGGACTGAAATGCTACCGTTATTACACCCCTCATTTTCTGTGCGTTCAAGGTGGCCATAGAAAATACATCGTGAAGACCGACCCCCAGAACAAATGCATTGATCACCCATGTCTTACTGTCTGAACCTGTCCCAAAGCTCCGTGACACAGCAAAAGAGTTTTATAAATATAGCATGTGTACGCTGGGTGTTGCTCCGCTATCAGCGGATCCAAGATGTCTGGTGCAGCCAAACAATCTGATGCAGAACACGTCTCGCAGCAGCCAATCGGCAGAGACGTCGCGTGTCCGCGGTCATGACGCGAGCCCATTAGCCAATCGTTATCTTGTCCGCGGAGCGAACAGGGAAGTGTTACGCGGAGCGGACATAGATATCACTAATTTTTTTAGACATACTTTTTGGTCGTTTTAAAGAAAAATACTGCACGGATTGTCAGCAAATTTACAAAAGCACGCTTTTTGGACCCAAGGCCCTATACCTGCCGCAAATTTCGTGAAAATCCGTCCAGCGATTTGACCTGTAGCCAAGCGCAAAGTTTTTCCCCCAATCAGTCTATGGGGAAAAAGACATTTTGAACCCCGCCTATAACTCCCCCAAACTTCCACCCCCCCTATATATATATATATATATATATATATATATCATTTTTTTTTTTCTCCTGGTTGCGAGTGCTGTGAACTTCTGCCAATAAAGAAAAGTAAAAAAAAAATAATAATTCTGCTCTTCTAGTGAAGGGTAAATGGGGGCACATTTCTCCAGTTTCTCTTTCCCAGTGGCTATTTCCCACACCCGATTAATAGTAAGTAGTATTAAATAAATCATTTATTGAGCACAAACTTCACCAGAAAACCAGTTTCAATGTGGCGTACAAAATAGATGGCAAAAGCCACTAAATAACAGACCAGAATAAATTAAACAGCTGATCTATCCCAGTTAATTAATTCAGGTACATAAAAATAGTGAAAGTGTTGTTTCAACTGGATATTAAGTCTGTAATGTATCGCTTTTCTGATATGGATTGCAATGTATTGCACAGTCGACATCCCACAACACACAGTCGATTTCCATAGGGAATTCTATTAAATGTACCTACATAAAGTTTTTTCCTGGATCTAAGAACACATATTGGAGTCTATTGCTGAGCCATATACGATGCATTCTCATGTGCAACCCCCATTAACAATTTTCCATAGCTGTATAAGGTCTCTGATCTGCATCAGGTCTCCAATACTTAACCACACTAGTTCCAAGCCATGGTGAGAGCTACAATCACATTTTCCTAGAACAAATATTACGTGCACAGCATGATTTTGTACTGCTTGAAGCTGTAATAGGCCTTCTTTTTTAAAATGCCTAGTTAAAATGGGTATAGTCTAGATCGCACTACCGCCCGTAGTCTTAAGCTGTCCTTATCTAGTACTTTATTGCATCGACTGATGTTATAAAGATGGAAGTTTGTGTTATTAACCCCATCAATGAGTACAAAAAGATTCCTGGCCACTGCCAATTCTGCTGCAGTAGACTCGAAGACTCGAGGGCCAAGAAAATGGAAGTGGTGGTTCAATGGAGCATCCTAGGAGGTGAACTCTCTTGCCTTCATTAAGACAAAGAGAGCTGTTTTGCATCCAATGCTGTACTGCGCCCAGACAATCTTCCACCAATGTATTACCATTTATTCCCCTACATAGGTCTACCAAAATCTGGTTGTCATCTGTAATTGACATTGTAGGCCCCACTTTGCATATTTATGTTAATGAGTAGGGGAACAAGGCTGAGCCCTGTGGTACCCTGCATGTCAAAGGGTTGCAAGACTAAATTAAATTCCTTAACTTTATCTTCTGAGTTCTATCTTGCAAAAAGAATTGCAGGCAGGCCAGAGCAGAGCCGTTTATAATAGCCACTGTTCTACGATGCTGTACTAGAATACTATGGTCGACGGTGTTGAATTCTGCTGGGCTACCGTGATCGGAGTTCCAGTAGTCTCCCCAGTGAGTGGTACTGTTGTCTCTGTGCTATGCAATGGTGAAAAGCCAGATTGGGACGCAGCCAAGAAAGCACCCCTTTCAAGGGGTTTAGATAGTTGACCGGTTACCTCCCCTGCAAATATTTTACTAAGGAATGGGAGTTTCGAAATAGGTTTAAAATTAGCTGGCCCAGTTGGGTCCAAGTGCGCCTTTTTCAATATAGGTGAAACGTGAGCTACTTTTAATTGCACAAGCACAATGCCCTTCTGAAATGAGGCATTCACAAGAAGTGATAGGACTTCAACTTGCAGACCAGTGCGATATTTTCTTTGTTTCACCACTTTATTTATCATCTCAATGCACATTCATAGATAGCTTACATCCATTTGTACATACTGTTATTCATTCAACTTATTGAACTTCAACTTCAGTAATCAATAACTCCCCCCCCACCCCCCCTTAGTCTTATCGCTCAAGTGCCAGCTCTTTCCTCTTCCTCCTCTAAGATTCCCTGTGCCTGTAGTCTCTTTGGGATGTATAGAAACATTGTGTCCCTGATTGCATGATGTATGAAAGGAGACCAAACTTTACCAAATGCCTTCAGTGTCCCTCGTATTGTCGCTGTCATTTTCTCCATGTTTATAGTGTCCCAAATTGCGTAGTATCATTGTATAATTGATGGGGGTTCCTTTTGATTCCACTGTCTTGTTATGCATCTCTTTGCGGCCATCATTAAGTTTGCCCAAAGTCTTCCGGCATTCCGCCCTACTTTTTGTTGCTGATCAAATGATGCTTAGGAGTATCTCTGCCCCCTCAAATTCCCTTTCTTTTTCCATTATCTCCAGTACCTTAGATTTTACTTCCTACCAGAAGTGTTTCAGTCGCTGGCATCCCCACCATATATTTTCCACCGTTCCCTTTTCCCCACAACCCCTCCAGCACTGCTCTGACCTTGCAGGAAATATTTTATGGAGCCTCTCTGGGGTGTAGTGCCAATGATGTAGGAGCTTGTATTGTAACTCTTGGTGTTGTAGCAAGGTGTGCCAGCCCCTTACCACCCTGTCCCATTCCTCGTCGTTCAACGCCTTCCCTTTTATCTATCCCATTTATCCCGCACAGCCCCTTCCTCATTCTCCCCTTTCTTTAGTATCTTGTATATTTCTGAGATCAAACCCCTATTGTTCTGTCGATGTAATCAGTTTTTCCCTCTCTGTATGTTCCCTCAAGGCCCCTTCCAATATTATGGGGATCCCTGTTCAGTGTTTCAGTTGTTGGTATGCATACCGGTCCTCGTCTTTCAGACCCAAGTCCCTTTTACAGTCTGCTAATGCCCGAAACCGTGTCCCTTCGTAGAGGTCGCTAATCACCCTTATAACCCCTTCCATCCATCTCTTGAACCTGCCATACTCATTGCTCAGTGGGAACGTGGTGTTTCCGAAAATGGGTGTGTTCGCAGATGGCCAGGGTGATGGATTCAGCCTACCATTCACCTTTTTCCAGATCTTCAGGGTGTTGCTCATGATTGGGTTCTTGACTAGTCGCTTTGGCCTGTCTCTTTCCCTCAATCCCGTCCCGTTCCACAGGTGCTCTCTCGCCACCGCCCGTTCCACACCTACCCAGTGCTTCCGATTCTCTGCCCTTCCCCACTCTGCAAATGCCCTCAGTTGAGTCGCCTGATAATATTTAATTATGCTTGGGCAAGCAACTCCACCCCCCCTCCCCAGCACCTTATTCCTAAATAGCGTTTTCCTTCCTATCCTCTGCTTTTTCTCGCCCCATATGAAGCGCATAATGCATTCTTGAATCTCCTTCATGAGCTTCCCTGGCACTGCTAGAGGGATTGCCTAGAATAGGTATAGTTTAAGGTAGCACGGGTATCTTGATTGCGGCTACCCTTCCGAACCAAGATATGTATAGCCCCCTCAATCTTGCTAGATCTGCTTTAAGTTGCTTAATCACCCGGGGAGGTAATTAGTCCCTACTATTAGTTTGATGGACATGGTAAGGATCACCCCTAGGTAGTTGACTGGTCCCAATGCCCATCCAAAAGGTTGCTTCTTTCCAATTGGTCCTTTTACGGTTCCCCTACGGACATGTTCAGGATTTCCAACTTTCCAGGGTTCACTTTAAAGCCCGATACCTCAGAGTATGATCTTATCTGTCCCATTATCGCTGGCAGCAACTTCCCCGGTTGTGATCATTAGGATCACGTTGTCCGCAAATAGTCCTATTTTGCGTTGCGTCCCTACTCAACTAACCCCTCGGATTTCCTCATTTCTTCTTATGCGGTGCGCAAAGGGCTCCATCATTAAGGCTAACGGGAGCTGGGACAGTGGGCACCCCTGCTTTGTCTCCCTTTTTATTGAGAATGGATTAGTTCCTGTTAATTATCACGTTTGATTTTTACGCCCAAACCATGGGGTATAACGACATAGGTTACAAGCATGTTTAGTATCTTAGAGGTTACATGGAGTGTTTGACATCTTAGTAATTACATGGCTTAATTGCCATCTGAGTATTCACATACAGTAGTTACAATTATAGATTCAACGAGAGAGCATGAATAGGTATACATGGTTGTTTATTCACTTGAGTAGGCTGTACAATGGGGTACTAGGCTTTGTTGAACACCCAGGTTTTTATTAGTTTATTGAATTTTGTATAGGAAGTCGTGTTGCAAATGTTTGGTGGAAGTGAGCTCCAGAGTTTGGGGGCTGCTATGAGGAAGCTCGACCTGCCGGTTCTAGCATTGGTGAAGCGAGGTATGTTGAGGCTAGTCGCCCGTTGACTTTTACACTGGCTTGCGGGTGCCAGTAGTTTGCCTGTATCATTCTCACAAAGTTTGGGCCCAGTCTCCCCTTCTGTAGTGTTTCTTCCATGAAGGCCCAGTTGGCCCGATCAAATGCCTTCTCGGTGTGGTTCCCCCCCCCCCCCCCTTCCCCGCCTTGTCGCTCACATGTAAGACCCTTCTTATGTTGTCAAACGTGATTTGCCCCTGTATGAACCCTGTTTGGTCCTGCATCACCAGCTTTGGTAATATCCCTTCCAGTCTTGACACTTGGCACTCTCAAAATGGCGCTGCTCGTGAGCAACACGAGACGAACTCAGGGATTCAAACCTTTAATTACAATTCTCGAATTCCCCCATGGACCAGCGAGAGGGCAGGAGCCCGCCTCCCTCGTCGACTACAGCAGCTGACTTCGGCTGCACAGCCCTACTTCCCACACAACTGCTTCGTCGAACAGACTGAGTCCCCTACTTCACGTCTTTATTAGTGCTGATCTGCGGCATCCTTCCAGGCCTATCGGTAGGTCCTGAGCTGACCAACCTTCCGCAGTGTTGCTTGCAACCTCCGAGGTGCATCCGTCCCGACGAGCACCGCCTGGCCCAAAATGGCGGGCGCAACGCGGCACGAAAGCGAGGCTGCTTTCGGTTGCTAAGCAACCAGCCCGCTTTTTGCCCAATCCGCTGCACCGGCAGGCAGAAGCCTGCAGCGGGAGAAGGCCAGTGAAAAGGCCCTGTTTGCCTCCTGTTCGCCGCGGTGAGGAGCGGTCATCCCTTCTGACTGGGTAAGCCTCCACCCGACCACTACTTCCTACAATGTCTCCTACTACCTCTGATGCTAACCACAGCATGCGCTCGATGGCCACATACTCTTACGCTATTCTGGGATCACCTGAACTCCTCATCCACTCTTATCAGCAACCATCCGCCTGACACTCCCTTACCTGCACACTGATGTATGTATAAGTATCCTACATGCCCATATAAGCCTCTATCATGTGTGGACTGCCTGAACTATTTGATCTAGCCTACGGCAAAAGGAGCATCCAGGCTCACTACCCCTCTGCACCCAACTCGATCTCGCTTTGCATTCATGCCTAACTTGCCTATGGTACCGTGCTCACTAAATTTTGTACGCATTTGAGCCTAGCTTAACTAGCCTACTGCATTTTATGTGTTTTGGAGTTTATCTGAACTATCCCACTGCATTCTGTGTGCATCTGTGTATTCCTCCCCACCACCAAGCTCCTACACAGACTCGGGCTCATCAGCCCCTCTGTTCCAATTATCTACCATTTGCGCACCCCAAGTGACTCCTTATTGCCCAGCTTTGTTGCACTATGCACTGTATCACCCTGTTGTGCCATCCTCAAAGCTAGAAGTGCTGCTTTGCCTTGCTATGCCCACATTTGAATCTAGTCGCATCGCATCCTGCACTGTTCTGCCTTGTTCTACTCTGCCTGACATTAGTCTTTAGCGTTAGTGCACTTTTGCACTGTGTAGCCTGTAGAGCCCATCAACTTTAGCATTACTGTACGTGCATTGCCTATCCAGTGACCGTCACATCGGCCCGGTGTCCCAGCCACACCGTATCCTAGTATCATGTTGCCACACCTACTTGCACAAAACCACCTTCTCCCACCATTAAGAGTACTCTTTGTACTGTGTGCATTCACCTGCGCGCTCCCTACACCATCCACCAACACAGTAACACCTACCACTCTGCACACTGCAGCTATGGCCCCTACCTGCAGACCTGCTGACACCTGCCCCAGTACTGCTCCTCCGTACCGCAACATCTACCTTAATGCGCCGGCCTTATGGCTCGACCACTTCGCTCAAAAACCTACACCTAATCAACCTTGCACTACAGTCCTAAGAAACCTAAGACTAGGCTCTAGACTTATGGGCAAGAAGGGTCACCCCATGTACCCTAGCGTATCTCGGAAAACCCTGAAGCCTTGCTTGCCCCCCCAAACCCCGACCTCCCTCACGCCCCAAGCCCTTCAGACCAACCTTGCCGCCTCAGTCAACACCAGCCCAATTAAGGCAAGGCAAACCTTGACCGCACCCATGCCCCAAGGCCCTCAGACTAACCTTGCCGCCTCAGGCAACATCAGTCCGACTAAGGCAAGGCCAAGCAACGCTGGCCCGATCAAGGCTGCCATGATTAATGCACTGTCCCTTGCAGCTCACGCCCTGGACATTGCTGACCTTATCAAGACCCAGGAGCTTGACTTCATCGCCATTTCTGAGACCTGGTTGCATCCCGCCTCCGGCCCGGCTCTCTCACTGGCTATCCCACCGAACTATTCCATCACCAGATGCGACCGTACCTCCAGAGGTGGAGGAATCGCATTCATATACAAAAACTCACTAGGACTCAGAACCCTACCGAGCACTAAGATGGAATCTGCAGAGCTACTCTCTGCCAAACTCACCATCAGCCAACCAAACAGCCACTATCCACCTAATATACAGACCACCAGGTCCCCCCACCTTCTTTGTGGATGACATCACCGCTCTAGTATTAGACAAAGCGAAAACCAACTCTCAAACTATTATCCTCGGTGACCTTAACTTAGGTCACCAAGATCCCAATGACCCCGCGGCCCTTGATCTTGCTAATACCTTAAAAAATCTAGGCTTTTCGCACCACATACAAGCTCCCACTCACATCAAAGGACGAGCCTTAGACTGGCTCAGCGACACCAACTGCAACATCCGCCTACTCTCGAACGCCTCTTGCGTCTGGTCGGATCACCACGTTCTCACTTTCAGCATTGAAGCAGCCTTGCTACCAACGCCTCCTGTCGCCCCAACTACCCTCACCAGAAACAAAAAGAACATAACTGCTGAAAAGCTACTCCCCCTCATTCTCCCCACCCTCAATAATGCCACGGACTCCTGCTCAGACCCCACTATCCTAGCCAACATCTACAACCAGTCAGTTCTTACAGCCATAAACTCCATTGCCCCTCTCAAACTTAGAAGACCCAAACAACATGCACACCTTAACTCGTGGTTCACACCACAGCTCAGAGTGCTACGCAAAGAGAAACGCAGTGCAGAGGCACGCTGGAAAAGTCACCCTTCTGACACCCATAAGGACAGTCTCCTATTAGCCACCCTTAACTATAAAGAAGCTCTACTCAAGGCCAAAAAAGATTCATACAACAACCACATTACATCAGCACAATCAAATACGAAGGAATTATTCAAAATTCTCAAGGAACTTGACACCTGCAGCCCCCCCTGATTCCTGTCCTAAAGACAGCAACTGATGCGCGAACATTCAGACAGCACTCCTAGGCAAAATTGCCACCCTCCAAACCAAAATCAAAGATAAACAAATGCCTTTACAGTCGAACCAGCCATTGCCCACATCCACACCTAGCACCCTACACCAAGCCAACCCGGCCGTTAAACCATTCGCCTTCTCCCCTCTTACCATCCTTGAAGTAGAAGGAATCATAAACGACCTCAAACCATCCAACTGCCAAGGTGACCCTTGCCCGGCTCCTATCATTATCCTCACACTACCTTGCCCCTTTCATCACAGCGGGTACAGTCCCTGACAACCTCAAGGACGCGTGGGTAATCCCACGACTCAAAAAACCGCCCCTTGACCCTAACATCCCCACTAACTTCAGACCAATCACTACGGTCCCGTTCTTGCTTAAGATTCTTGATCGTGCAGTTTACCTGCAGATCCAAGACTACCTTGGGTCTAACAAACTCTTGGGGCTAAAACAATCAGGCTTCCGTCCCAAACGCAGCACTGAATCAGCCTCGTTAGATCTGAAAACCCAGATGGAGACATTAAAGGACAATGGGAAACTAGCTCTACTCCTTCTCCTTGACCTCTCTGCAGCATTCGATTTGGTCAACCACCAAATACTTTGCCAACATCTTAAATCCGCGGCCTACTTCTCTGACTCTGCCAATGCTTGGATCCACTCGTTCCTCAGTAACCGATCTATGCGGGTCTTCTCACCCTCGGCATCGGCCGACCACTCTCCTATTCTTTGTGGTGTCCCTCAAGGTTCTTGTGTATCGCCTACATTGTACAATGTATTTACCAAGCCACTTTTCGATGCGCTTGTCTATCTGGGTGTATCCTATACCAACTACGCGGATGACACCCAGACACTTATTCCCATAACTGGTGATTACACAGTCGATACCAAAGCCTTGAATGATGTCTACTTGGTCATCCAGGCCTGGGTGGCGCAACACGAGCTCTGCCTCAACGACGATAAGACGGACCTCCTACTACTAGGATCCACCTATCGTCTTAACAAACTTGACCAAACCTATAAGGCCTTCACTATTGACGGCAACGTCATCAAGGTCTCCAAAGATGCCAAAACTTTAGGGGTTTATCTGGACTCCACCCTTTCCCTGAACAGACAAATGCTGTTAGGTCGGCCTCAGCATACACATGCAAACTTATCACCGCCTGCAGACCATTCCTGAACCCTCACAACTGCACTACTCTGGCTAGAACACTCATCATGTCCAAAATAGACTACTGCAGTGCCCTCTACCTAGGGACTAGTCATTCCAACCTCAATAAACTTCAAACTATTCAAAATAATGCCATAAGGCAGCTCTCAATATCCCTAGATTGTCCCATATCTCCATCATCAGATCTAACATACGCTGGCTCCTTGTGAAACAAAGAATTGCCTTGAAAACGCTAGCCTTGACTCACAAATGCCTGAACAACAATGCCCCTCCTTACCTCTCTTCGTGCCTCACACTTCACTCCTCTTCCCGCCCCACCAGATCAGCCCAAACTCGCAGCCTAACCCTACCTAGATTTAAACTCCAAAAAGCGGGTGGTGTGAGCTTCCCTGTCCTAGCTTCCAAACTGTGGAACGCTCTGCCAACCTACATAAGAATCGAACCTTCGTTCCCAACGTTCAATAACAACGCCAAAGCTTGGCTGTTCAACCAGAAAGCATGAGGTTCCCTACGCTAGCCCAGCTCTCTACCTGCAATATATCCCATCTGTGTACATATGCCACTCTGTATCGATCATAATCTTGTAAATTCTGTATTTGTATATAACCTGTAAATTTGTACTTGTGTATAACCTGTAAATTTGGTATTCTTGTATACTCCTGTTGTAACCTCTACCTAAGATTATGTGCCCGGTTGCCCATGGGCCTGGTGCGCTTTACAAATAAACTAAACTTCAAACTTCCAGTCTTGCTGCTAGCACCCATGCATATATCTTGGCATCTACGTTTATGAGCGCTATGGATCGATATGAGGAGCACACGTGTGGGTTCTTCCCTGCCTTTGGGATCAGGTTGATATGTGCCATGTTCATGGATGTAGCGCCCTCTCCTGTCTAAAGTGGTTGAATAGGTTCGTGAGAATTTTGGTCAGTGAGTCCCTAAATGTTGTGAATAATATTGCCGTTAGACCATCCTCCCCTGGGCTTTTATTCGCCTTTAATCGAGATATTGCCCTTTGCACCTCTTCCAACCCTATGGGCTCTTCCAGCTGATCCTTTTGCTCAGGTGTTAACCTCAGCCCTTCCCAACCTGCAAAGTAAGCAGTTTGTTTTCCTCTATCCACAGGGCCCTCCCCATATAGATCCACATAGAAATCCCTTACAATGCTTCTCTTGGCTCCCTCGGCCCCCACCCACCCGCCTGCCCTTTGTCCTCCAGCACGTCTATAAATATTTTATGTTCTTTAGTCCTCATTTGTCTCACCTGCGCTGTTCCCACTCTATTGCCCTGTTAGTAAAACCTTTGTCTGCTCCTTAAGAGCGTGCTCTCGACCACCTTGTTCGTCAACTGCCTCAGCTGACCTCTCGCATGCGCGAATTCCCTTGCTACCTTATATGTACCTTTTTCTTAGTTCCTTTCCTCAAGTTCCCATATCTTTCTCTAAACCCTTTCAAACCTCCATCTGCTTCTCTCGCATCTTCTTTGTCAGCTCTATGAAGAATCCCTTTGTGCTGTTTGAACGTATCCCATCTCTCCCCTGGGCTACCACTTTCCCTCCTCCCCCTTCAAATTCCCGTATTTCAATCTCGATCTCGATCTGTTGCCACACTTAGTGGTCTCTAATTAGGTAATCCTCTAGTCTTCAGCCCCCCTATCCCTCTCCGAGTGTTGCATCCTTCCCACTCTAGTGTGACCGGCGCGTGATCTGACAGTCATGTTTCCCATTTGTATACTACTGGTCGCTTGAACTATACCTAGAGTAGGTCTTGTGGACATGAGAGTAGTAAGAGTAATCTCTTTCTTGTGGATGTCTTGTCCTCCACACATTGCTGAGCCCCTCCTCCTGAAGCCTACCCAACAGTTGCCTGGACATCGTCCCTGTTGCATGCCCCTTTAGTTCCCCAGACCTGTCCCATACGGGGTCTGCTGCCAAGTTAAAATCCCCAACCATGATCATCTCCCCTTCCCTGAATTTGCTATACCCCTCCAGGAGTCCTCCCAGGAAGCCTTCTTGTCCCTGGTTGGGGGCGTAGACTGATGCCCATGTGTGCTTCTGGCCCCTTATTCTCCCTTTCACCAACACATCGCCCTTCTGTGTCCCGTTTAACCTGGATTCCCTCGATTCTCATGCTTTTATGGACTAGGATTGCCACCCAAGTGTGCTTTGATTTTGCCGTGGCATGATACTGCTGCGGGTAGTTCCTGCTGCTCAGTGTCCCTAATCTTCCTTCACTAGGTTCTTCTCCTGAAATAACGCTATTTGTGGTCCCTCCTTAACCAATTCTCTCAGGACTGCTACCCTCTTGCTTGGGCTGTTCAGTCCCCTCAATTTCCAGGTCCTCAATCTATACATCCCACTTTAATTATATTTTCCCCTGTGTCCTCTGGCCCTGCCTGAATCTTCTGCGTGTTTGAGCCATCACCCCCTTGTCTCTTCCCACCCTTTAGACTGGTTGTAAGTTCCCCTCCTGTAACTGTCCCTGGATCCTCACCCATGTTCTTGACGTGGTCCTTCCTTGGTGAACCGTGCGTGCTATTACCCACACCCCGCCTGCATTTCCCCCCAATTTCTCACAGAACATCAGGCTATGTTCTAGTCCTTTAGTTGCTTTTACTGTGATCGTGGACTCATCTTACATTGCACTTCCTCGGATCTTCCTTGCCTTTTTCGTAGTCCAGCCCTGCATCCTGGGTCGAGCCTCAGACGTTGATCCTTGCTGGTGGGTTCCCAGATTATCGCCTCCCGTCTCCTTTGAGGCCATCTCCATGGCCCTCATTCTTTCCTCAACCTGGGCGACCGTCTTTTCTTTGTTGCCCATGCAGAATTGGAACCGCGTCGAGCCACCTATATCATAGCTTCCTCTTATTAAGTTCCCCTGTTAGTGGTTTGAAAGCGCATCTTCTCGCCACTGTGGTTTGGGATAAATCTTCATACAGCTGCACTTCGTATCCTCTCATTCGGATCTTGCCTTTGACCTTGATGCCCCTATTAACTGTGCCTTGTCCTTGTAGTTGTGCATTTTGACTAAGATGTCTGTGTCTCGCCCCTGGGTCCATACTCCTGTTCCCCATTCTGTGTGCGCTCTCTAGCCCCATGTTTCGGGCACCGCTCCTTCCACACTTCTTGAACATTTCCCAAAAGCAGGCTTCCAGGTCGGTACCCTCCGCTCCTTCCCCTGGGATTTTAATCCGAATGTTATCCCTTCTCGACCTGTTTTCCAGGTCCTCACACTTCTCTTCAAATGTCCTTAGTCTCTCCTCTGTTTCATTTGCTTGTTGTGTCCATTCAGGCCCTTTTGCATCTAGCTCGGTTAGGTGCCCTTCCATCACTCGCTCTCCCAATGAGTCAATGTCCTTCCGGTTATCTGTGATGGCTTGCGAACATTCCTCTTGCATGCTCGCACCCTCCGCCTTGACAGTGTCTGTTAGTTTGCCTTTGAATTTGGCCAGGGCTATGAGCAGGTCTTCTTTGGTGAGGGCCATTGTGCCTACGTTCTGGAAGCTTCATTTGTATGTGGCCGTTGTTGCGCCCTACCTGCTCACGCTCACCCAGGTTAAGATTCTTCTTGTTTGGTCCCATCGACTTACTATTCCATTGCTGCCCGTCACCCTGCTTGCAGTCCCCAGCTGTCTTAGATCGCCTGGTGCGCATTGTCCCAGGCTGCTTAATGTTCCTCTGCTGTCTATTTGGCTGAGCTGTTGCACCTTCCTCTGTAGCTCGTACCTTAAGGGCCTCTGCTCCCCCCGCCCCGCCGAACATGCTCCTTTGGTGCGATCTGGTGTTGTGCCCCTTAACTCCTTAGACGACTGGGTCCTGCTTTGCCTGCACCTGGGGTCTCGGGGATTTCCCCCCTACTCTGTGAGTTGGGTCTTAAGTCCCCCCCCCCGGCCTCTTCTCCACTAGGTCTTATATGCTGGTATGCAGGTTGGTTCTCCAGTCCCACCTCCCCTCCCCTGGCTGCCCGGGGAGGGGGGGGGGGGGCTCTAGTCCGTTTTTCGGTTTCCCCTGGAGTGTGCCTCACTTTCTGTTAATCGCCCCCGGGTTTGTTGGGGCTGGGCTCCTCTCGGCTGTGTTGATGTCCAGGTAATGCTACATGCAATAGGGCATGCTCAGCCCCCTCCAACCAGTCTTATCACTGCCATGCTTCCTGGGGCCTCTCTGGACCTCCCCGGCTATTCGGGGGTCCAGTTGTGTGCCACTCTGTTTCCAGCTACTGGGCTTACTGTGTCTTCTGATGGGCATCAGGATCCGTTCAGGCCCCTCCTGCCAGCATTGTCACTGGTGGAGCTTTCTGGGGCGTCTTCGGCCTTTCCCGGCGAGCTGGGGGTACAGTTGCGTGCCCCTCTGTATCCTACTTACTGGACTTGCCGACGACCTCAGAGGGCCATTCTCCGTTCAGGCAGCGTCTCCATTGGCATTCCTTGCATCGATTCACACTGGGGCTCTTTGGTGGTTCTCCATCCTGCTGGTGCCCTCGACTTGTCTTTTGCTTCGCTCTCTTCCTGGTGATGGGTCCTCTCACCGTTGTGGCCTCCCCGGCTCTCCTGCCGTGTGGGCTCTAATACCTGTGTCCCGCAGAGCTCCCCCCTGTGTCCCGATCTGCAATCCCTCCTCTTTGCTGGCTTGTTCACCTTTTGCCAGGGCCGTTGTCCTCTGCTTTTGCTTCTTGCTGCTCAGGTACACAACGCAGCGGATCCCGCTCAACCTCTGGTGCTCTGCTCCTTCTTGGCACCTCATCCTGACCCTCGCCTGCAGACCTCCTGCTGGGGTGCCGGGTCGTTCAGTCTTCTCCGCTTCCCACCACCTTTAACTGTTCACTGCTCGGCTCTTCCTCTCCCCCTGACCTCTTTACTTCGTTTGAGAAGGCTCGTACCGCTCTCTTTATTTCCCGTCTCTTGCTGTGCAGGTTCGCTGCCCGATCTCCTCTCCCTCGCTGCTCCCGATCCCCCTGCCCAGGGACCGTTACAACTCTTCAAGACTAGCCGAAGCTGGGCGCCATTTCTCCAGGATGGGGTCTGGCATGGATTCACATGCTGAGGAATATTCCCCGTCAGGCCGGGAATCCTCGGTAAAGAAAAAATCAGTAGCAGTTTCGTTTCTGATCTGTCTTTCTTAGTAGTAACCAATCACTGATCTCTGGGTCATACTGCCCCCAGCCAATGACTGCCCTCTACCTAAGCCCCTCCCCTGGCAGCCATCCTCAGATTTTTTACCGCACGTTCAAGTGTTGGGAGTCCTCATGTTTTAGCTCTCAAGCTTTTACTGCGTTTTCATGCTTTTTCAGGAGAATTTTCGCATTTTTTCGATTAATCGAGATTCAAGCTCCACCGTTTCTAATTCTGATAACGGGGACCCGTTTCGGAATTCTGCTACGCCCCGCAAGGGTGAAGTTTTCATCGAGTTACACTTCTTGGAAGATTCCGAAGATTTGTGGCCTATCTCAACGGTCATGGCCCAGGACAAGGGTAGCTCGACGCCCGGATCCAAGCTGGTTCAGGAGCTGCCCAGGATGCGGATTGCCAAATGTTTTCAAGGAGGACGAGCATTCGAGATGTCTCTACTGCCTTCATGAGGACAAGACGCACGTGGAGAAGGACTGTGCGTTCTGCAAGAACCTGTCGGAACCGACCAAGCAAGATCGTCGTTCCCGCCTCGCCGCCTGGCTGGAGAAGGGCACAGCAGGTGAGAAGGCGAAGAAAAAGTCTGAGCAGTCTTCTAAATCCTCTGAGGGCGCCCCGGCCACAGGGGCCCAACAGAAGGCCAATCACCGCGAGTCCGCGGGCACTGGGAGCACCGAAAGGTCGGGCTCCTCGGCTGCCAGTCAGGGCGCGACTTCCCCGGCACGATCAACCACGAGCCAGCGTTCTGGTTCGGGGAAGAGGAAGTCCGAGAACCCGGGTAAGCTTCTGGAGAGGCCCCGGTCGATCTCGTAGGGTGCCGAGGGGGAGCGAGGCGATGACCCTCCCCCCAAAGCGAAGGCCCAGGATGCACCTAAGGGGGTGAGGGCCTTGATCCACCCGGCAAAGGCCTCTATCGAGGTTGTCGCAGCGATCCTGGCAAAGCCTGCAGAGGCTACGCCAGTGGAGGCGGCCTTGAGGCCCAGAGTTTCCCTGCCGCAGCGAATCCTCTTTCCAGACCATCGTTAAGACCCCCGTGAAGACCCCAGCGGTAAAAGAGGGGGGGGGCGGTGGCCATTACGGACTCGGATTCAGCCTCCGAGGAGGATCCGGTGGAAACCGTGAGAGGCCTCAACGAGAGGTTCATAGGCCTCAACGAGAGGTTCGAGAAGGTTCGATCCCAGGGGGAGGTTCCCGCTGATGTGATCGAAAATAGCGACGACGAGGGCCCAGTGGAGCGGCCATCCCGTCCGTCGCAGCCATTACCCGAGCCCCAGGATAGCTCGGCGGCCATTTTGTTGGCGATCCAATCCTTATGTACTGAGATAAGGACGAGGTTACCATGGAACCCGACGGAGGATCCAGAACCAGGCCCATCGGGAAGCCCTCCGAACAAGCGGAGGAGAGTCCACCCGCTCCGCCCTTCGTGCCCGCGAGGCCTGTGGACCCCTCATCCCCCTCGCCAGACCCCCCGGGAGGATACGGCGACATATACGGGGACGGACGACGACGGCGGCGGCGATGACGCAACGGACATCCCGTCATCACCCCCCCCCACCCCTCGGGCCTCTCCGTCGGATGAAATTGGCTCTTTTCATGCCATGATAGCCAGGGCATCCGAGCTCTTCCAGCTCTGCCTTGAGGAACAGAAAAAGGAAGGTTTTCTTTACTAATGACGAGAGGCCAAGAGAAAGACGGTCCTCACGGTGCCGTTGCTCGACGACATCTGGGACGAAGGGCTGGCTATCCTCAAGAACCCTTCCACGACACCCGCCAAGAGGAACAGGTACGAGAAGTAGTACCTGGTCCCCGATGCCGCCCCCTTGTGCCTCAGGGCCCAGCCCACGCCGGACTCTGTCGTCTCGGCAGCGGCCAAGAAGAAAGCAGCGGGTGCAGGCTTCAACTTCCACTTCCCCGCCGGACCGCGAGGGCAAGAAGTTGGACTCCATGGGACGAGTCATCTCGTCGGCGGCGACAACGATTAAGGCGGCCAATACCTTAGCGATTGTGGCCTGTTACGACAGGGAGCTTTGGTTCAAGATAGCTCCTCTGCTAGACTTCCTGCCGGACTACAAGAGGGCGCAGGCCCTACAGATTCTGCAGGAAGGAGAGGTGGCGTCGGATCACGCCATAACGGTGGCAACGGACATTGCCGATATCGAATTTCGCCAACTGGGCAAAGCGGTTTTCCTCCGACGAGGATGGCTCAAGGCAACAGACTTTCGCAAGGACGTCCAGACCAGAGTATTGGACATGCCGTTCGACGGCAACAACCTGTTTGGAAAGACGGTGGATGAGTCTCTCCAGGCAATCAAGACAGACACGGAAACAGCCCGAGCCCTAGGAGTCATTCAGCAACGGCAGCCCTTTCGGAGCTCTGGAGGCAGACAGGGAGCCTCCAAGGGATCCAGCGGTGGCTCTTCTACTTGCCGCCAGGCGGCCCGCTCCTCGTCCCAGGAGGCCTACAGAGGCCGCGGCAAGCAAGGAGGCCAAGGCGGCAAGGCCATTTCCAAGCAGGACTGAACCTGCCGTAGCGGCGGGCCCCCACCGAAGCACCCCGGTGGGATGCCGGCTGACGAAGTTCGTCAGCGTGTGGGAGTCCATCTCCACCGACCGTTGGGTGCTGGACACCCTGGCCCGCGGACACTCGCTGGAATGGAAGGGGAATCCCGTCCCTTAACTGCTGTTGGAGGTAAGGGTGATGCTCAAGAAGGGTGCCATCGAGCTCGTCCCCAAGAGGCTCCCTGGCTCCGGAGTATACTCAAGATACTTCCTCGTCAGAAAGAAGACAGGCGGTTGGCGCCCCATCCTGGACCTGCGTTGGTTGAACAAGTACATCAAGGCACAGAAATTCAGGAGGTCGCCCTCCAGCACGTGCTGGGACAGCTGGAGGAGGGCGACTTCCTATCGTCACTGGACCTGGAGGATGCTTACTTCCACATCCCCATTCTAAAAGGACACAGAGTTCCTCAGATTCTTAGTCCAGGGGCGTCACTACCAATTCAGAGCCCGCCGTTCGGATTAAAGTCGCTACCTAGGGTGTTCACCAAGTGCCTCGTACATGTGGCGGCGCGGCTGCGCCTGCAAGGGATCCACGTCTACCCCTACCTGGACGACTGGCTAATCCGTGCAAGGTCAAGAGGACTCGCCGTCGAACACACAGCGAGGACCGTCCACCTGCTCACGGAGCTGGGATTCGCCATCAACTGCCCCAAATCCCATCTGGTCCCATCGCAGATGGCACTGTTTCTGGGAGCGAAGCTCAATACAGTGAAGCGATTGGCATCTCCGTCGGAAGAAAGAATGAAGGCCATTTTGGGCAAGGTGCAGCGCCTGTTGGCCACGGATGTGGCCAGAGTGAGATCCATCAAGTCCCTCCTCGCGATGATGTCCTCATGCATCTACCTTGTGCCCCTTTGCAGACTTCCGATGCGTCCGCTACAAGAGTTCCTCGACACCCGCTGGATTCAAGCGGCGGGCAGCTTCGAAGACCGGATCCCCCTCGACGAGGAGTTCCGTCGGGCGATTCTATGGTGGGGTGTCCGTGCGCACCTCGCGGCAGGCATGGACTTTCAGACCCCAGCGTATCCGGAGACGGTAACGACGGACGCCTCCCTGCAGGGATGAGGGTCCCACACCAGAGATCTCCACGCAAAAGGCCTTTAGCAACCGGAGGAGAGGTCTCTTCACATCAACATACTGGAGCTACAAGCCGTGTTCTGGGTGCTCAAATCGTTCCTTCCGTCCCTCAAGGACAAAGTGGTGAGGATCTTCACCGACAACACCACCACGATGTTCTACATCCGGAAGCAGGGAGGCACCAGATCCCCAGCCCTATCCAAGGAGGCCCAGGATTTGTGGGACTGGGCCGTCGTCCAGGGGATGTTTCCGGTTCCCTTCCACCTGGCAGGAATAAAAAACACCATTGCCGACTCACTCAGCAGGGAGCTGCGCTCGTGCCACAAGTGGGAACTAGACCAGGACCAGGTGGATCGGCTCTTTCGACGGTGGGGCAAACCCCAGATCGACCTGTTCGCGACGGCGACGAACTCCAAGTGCCAGAGGTTCGCCAGCAGGTTCGCACAACCGAGGAGCATGGGCGATGCTTTCTCGTTCCCTTGGGACGGCCTGTTCCTGTACGCGTTCCCTCCGTTGCCGTTCCTACTCAGTCTCATCAGCCAGCTCAAAAGGTCCAGGTGCAGGATGATCCTCGTCGCACCAGCGTGGCTGAGACAGATCTGGTTCCCGGACCTTCTGGACTTGTCGGCATCCCGACACATTAAGCTGGCGACGGACGCGGATCATCTCTCCAGAGAAGGAGGCGCCATTCTTCATCACGACCTGGAGTCGCTGAACTTGCAGGCTTGGCTCCTGCAGCACTAGAGTTTGGAGGGTACGATATCCCGGCTGACTGCAGAGAGGTTCTTGCAAAAGCCAGGGCGTCCTCAACTCTCAAATGCTATGGACATAAGTGGAAGAGGTTCTCTGTCTGGTGCCGTGCACAGAATATTAAACCTCTGCGGATTACGGCCCCTCAAGTATTGCGTACCTACTGTCGCTGGCCAAAGCTGGACTGGCTCACGCCTCCATCAAGATACATCTGGCTGCCATTTCCCGATACACCAGAACAGGACGGGCGTCCTTGTGGTCTCATCGCCTGGTGAAGGAATTCATGAAGGGACTATTGCGATCGTTCCTGCCGGTGAGGACCCCCGCCCCGGCGTGGGAGCTCAACGTGGTGCTGACCAGGCTCATGGGTGCCCCATTCGAGCCTATGCATTTTGCGCTGTCGAAGTTCCTGTCTTGGAAGACAGCATTTCTTGTGGCCATCACCTCCGCACGACGAGTGGGAGAGATCCAGGCCCTATCTTGCAAGCCTCCATACTTGACTTTTCACGACACGAGGGTGGTGCTGAACACGCACTCCTCCTTTATGCCCAAGGTGCCGTCGGACTTCCACCTCAACGAGCCCTTGGTGTTACCAGTTTTCTTCCCGTCGCCTTCGACGCCGGCTGAGAGGACTTTGCACTCGCTGTATGTGGCTAGAGCGCTGAAGTTCTACGTGGACCGCACGAAGAGTTTTCGGAAGACATCACAGCTGTTTGTGAACTTTGGACCTGTGAATCAGGGGAAGGTTCTCTCGAAGGCTTCCATTTCCAGATGGCTCTCCGGCTGCATCATGCACTGTCACCGGTTGGCAAACCGACCGCTGCCCGGCCGTCCGAGAGCCCATTCGACCAGAGCAATCGCTGCTACCACGGCGTGACTGTCTGGTGTGCCCCTGCTGGACATCTGCAGGGCTGCTACGTGGAGGTAGACTCACACCTTCACAAGATTCTACTGCGTCAATCGGACTCTAGGGAGGAGTACAGGGTCGGCCAAGCAGTGCTGCGCAACCTGTTCGCTTAAGGTGAGCCTGGTGAGGAGGTAAGAGATGCTTAATGTTAAATTGTTGTATTGCTTGATGTTGAGCCTGTTGCCACCTCCCCTGGTTGTGCATGTGTATACTGCTATGTATTCTTATATTCATGAGGATGTGAATCCATGCCAGACCCCATGCTGGAGAAGGAACAAGTTACTTACCTGTAACTATTATTCTCCAGCATGGGTCTGGCATGGATTCACATGCGAACCCTCCCTCCTTCCCCTCTGCGGCTCTTCACCTGGTCATACTGCCACTTCACGTGCTACCAAATCTGAGGATGGCTGCCAGGGGAGGGGCTTAGGTAGAGGGCAGTCATTGGCTGGGGGCAGTATGACCCAGAGATCAGTGATTGGTTACTTCTAAGAAAGACAGATCAGAAACGAAACTGATACTGATTTTTTTCTTTACCGAGGATTCCCGGCCTGACGACGGGGAATATTCCTGAGCATGTGAATCCATGCCAGACCCATGCTGGAGAACAACAGTTACAGGTAAGTAACTTGTTCC
The DNA here is from genome assembly GCF_040938575.1 of Ambystoma mexicanum. Taxonomy (NCBI): domain Eukaryota; kingdom Metazoa; phylum Chordata; class Amphibia; order Caudata; family Ambystomatidae; genus Ambystoma; species Ambystoma mexicanum. The sequence continues at coordinate 198,616,900 of NC_090931.1, forward strand.
TTTCACATTCGGCTCTTCTGCCCTTGCCGTAACTCTGGTCGTTCCCCTCTCCCTATCACTCGTCGGCGTATCTTTCCAAGTGTTGTCCTCATGCGGGCTGCTTCCCGCTGTTCAGTTTCTTTTCCGGCGTGCCTGATGTTGGGTTTCGGTATATTGCATCGGCCAGGGCATAGCTACTCCCAAGCACGTCCACTCTGCCCGCCATCTTGGCCACGGGCCCAGTGTGATATTTTATAAAGTAAGACGGGGGATCTAGCAAATAACCTGTTCCTTTCAATCCCTGCACTCATTTTTTAATATTGCTTGCGGGATACTAAATCAAAGGTTTTACACTCTTGCCTAGTATCCATTCTGCTATTCTGGTTCAGCTGCTATAGCTTCTCACAGCTTACACATTTTAACCATTAAAAAAGTTTGCTTATTCATTACAGACAACTTGTGATGGAATGCAATTAATCTTTTTTGTATTATTTTAAGTGGTTCACACCTGATAGATTTTTTAAAATTCTGAAATGCTGGAATGTACTGCTGAAAGTCTTTCAGAAAAGTACCTTTTCTTGGCCTGCTTTATTGCCTTTTTATATTTTAAGCAATGCTGCCTACATGCAATAAACGATTGATTATTAGAATGGAATTCAGATTCTTTTTGTTTCTCAATTAAGGGAGCTAATGCATCATGACATCCCACTATTTTATGTTAAAGAATACCTGTACTGCGCACTATTACCACCGGAGTGTTCCCTTAGGGCTCTGGCGGATCTGAAAGGGAAAGAGGGTGGGGTGGGTTAGTAGGACTGAGCAGGAGAAATGTAAGAGAGTTGTGATGTGCTGTTGGCAGCATCAGTTCGTTAAACACTGTTCGCTGAGCTTAAGTGTGCTGTTCGGTTGGTTGCCGTCATGTGCTGGTATGCAAGACTGTGAGGTTTGTTTTGTTGGTGCGGTGCAGTGTGTGTGGTTTGTTGTGCTTGGAGGAATGGCTGTGTTTGGTTTGAGTAAGAGGGGTGTATGCAGAGGGGGGAGATTTTTAATAGGGTTGGTTAATGGCATCACTATCTAAATATGGCGCATGCTGAACTTCGCTATTTTTTTTAGATGTGACGCATGTTAATATCCAAAACAAGAAAAAAGCACATTTATAGGTACAGTTAAATTATAGTCTGATAGGCATGATGGATTGCTTGCATTTCATCCAACTGAATAAACTTTAATTTGCGTGCAAAATATTTGGAATGCTTGGAGAACAATTTATTTCTAGATGTCTTTGCTTCCTTGCTAAATAACACACAAATGATGTTAAAGCATGGTCTGACCAGGAGATAGGTAGACTAACCTCGCCCATAAGGGCAATATTACAATCAAGTACAAGATCTAATGGGTGTCCTGCTGGATAGGTTGGACCAGCCAATTGTTGTGGACAGTTCTTTCAGCAGTATGCCTGCCTTCTCTAGTTGAGAGAGTAAGACCTACCTGGCAGCCATTCCTCTCCTAAATACTCTTTTGGGAGAAACCCTCAGCCAGAAGCTACACCTACACTCTCCTGTATAGTTTTTTAGGACAGATATTAACATTGTTGAGAGCCGCTGAGTGAAAAGCCATCCGGATTTGTGGTCTTTTACTTATTGGTGAAATAGGGCCATATGTTTTGTTTCTCGTGCTCTTGTGTAGTACTATATCTCCCCGAAACCCTGCTCCCAATATTTACTCCCCCGCTGCTTAATAACCCCCCTCCCACTCCCTTTCTTTACTGAATACTAGTAACTGTTTAGGGTAGTTTATCTTTGCACATAACCATAGTCCGTCTGCATTTTACCCGCTATGTTAAATTGTGCTCCCCTGTGCAACACATCAGGCAGATGGACCAGTCTCCTTTGATTTAACTCATTACTCCTACGTCCTGTCCCCTTTCCTCCATACTCATGGGACATCTCTCCGTCCTGTGGGACGGGACCGGAGCACTTTGTAAAAAGCATCCAAAACATTTTTTTAAAAATGTCTTTCCTCTCTTTCTTGCGCGGGGCCTGGCACACGGCCGTAACCCCGCCCACTTTGGCTCTGCATCGCCCATCAGTCCTTTTCTCTGCTCGTTCGGGATTGGACGCACTTGCATCCTCTGGAGATTTTCTTCCCTTTTTTCCTCTCTGGCTCTCGCAAGCGATCGTGTACTAGTCTCTGTCGTTCAAACTAGACTTTCCATATTGTCACCGATGCTTTGCAAGGGCGGATCCCCATCCTCTTTGTTTAGAGTGTTTGGGTCCGGATCACCGTTGGGACTCCTGTTTTTACTGCGATTCCCTTTCGGTCCGGGCACTTCAACGTGGGTTGGAGCAGTGGGAGGAGGTGTTCCGACGAACTCCTCCTTCGCATTTTCAGGTATTCATCGACGAAAAGAAGAATCTCCCGGTAAGTTCTTTACTTTTCAGAGCACCCCGACCTGGGGGATACCTTTCCAGGTTCCTCCCGGGCCGGGAGGAGCATTCATCGCTCTGTCACCGGAGATTGCCCTGAGGTCCCCGTTGGGCCTAATAATTGTACCAGAGTTTTCCCCGAGGGTCTCCGTAAGGGGCCGGTGGATACCGGAGCACGCTCCGAGGCCCCTCCTGTGAGGGCAGTGTTTAGACCCAGTTCTACTGAGTCATGGGGTACCCGAGCTCGCTCTGAGGCCTCTCTATCGGCTTCCCTCGAGAATAAGACCGGGGTGCGCCCCGAGGCCTTGGCGCGGCTTGGTGTCACCGAACGGATGTACGAGGCGCGCGCGGTTAAGGTTGTTACCGGACCTGGGTCCGAGGTCCCTCGTACAGAGGGTAAAGCTACCAACATTTCTGAGAGGCCTGACAAGGCCTTATCGGTGAAGGCTGTTTCTCACCATTCCCAATCTTGCGGCGACACCAGATCTGTTGAGGGGGCAAAGAAGGAAAATTCTTGTTTTACCAGCAGTGCCGAGGTCCTTCCTGGGAAGGCTAATTTGGCGGTTGGTATGTCGCAGAAACATTCCAGGCCTCATAGTACCGGCTCTGCCGAGGTTCCTTTCGTTAAGGCTAAAGTTAAGACCCCTGATCCATCGACGGAGACCCCTGCCTCACTTCCTCACGTGCCGCAGTTCCCCTCAGGTGATGACAAAATGGTGGCCGTTCCTGCCACGACCGCGGCAGCCATTTTGGGTGCTACCCCTACAACTACGCCTTCGGCCACAGGTGTAGGGCTTGTTTCCGTGGGTGAACCTAGTTCTTTGTGCGCATCCTTATCGGCCAGTTTGATTGGAACGAATGGATGCCCCTTTTGCACAATGTTTCGTTGCCTTCGGGGTCTTTACCTTTGATTTATGTGGATATGTCGGTGGAGGGGCCGGTGTGGCACCCTTCCCCGTTACGTCCCTGGAATTATCCTCCTCATGAGAGGCCTCCTCAGGTTCCAAAGCAGTCCCCGGAGGACGCCTTTTTCGGTAAATTTCAAACGCTCAAGCGTACCGATCCCATGAGGGAATATTTCAAAGGCTTTTTAGGGAGATGTCCGCCCGCGCCTCCGGCTTCACCCGTTCCTCCGGTGGTTCCGCCGGCGCCTCCCTTGCCTACAGTGCCTTCCCTGACTCTTCCGCCTTTGCCCCCATTGTCCCCCGTGGACAAGGCAGCGCCCGACACGGCTCAACAGGATCCTGACCTGTCGGATGACGCGCAAGCCGATCAGGACAATGAGGACCTGCCCCGCTCTATTAGAGCTTTTCGTGACCGGGTACTGGACATGATGTGTTTCTTAGATGTTCCGGTGTCCGAGGCACCCGCTCCGCAGGAGGGCATGCTTTCTGGGCGGTTCACCCTGTCTCCTTTGGAGTGTATCGGCCTGTTCTTGCAGAAGGACGTTCTGGCCGAGGTCTGCAGGATCTGGGAAAAGCCACACTCTGGACTTTTCGTCAATAAGAAAATTGACGTGTGATACAGGCTGCATTCTTCAGAAGAGGTGGCCCTGTCGTCTTGTTCGCCCCCCCTCCTCCACAGTGGTGGCTGCAGCCACTTTGCAGTCCAGGCCTGCAGCATCCTCTTCCACGATGGCTACTTCAGGTTCTGGGAAAGGAGGATAAGCTCCTTGACTCCCTTGGGAGAAAAATGTTCGCCAACTCGGCCTTGCAGCTCAGGCAGGCCAATGCCTTACTGGTGTTAGCGGGGGCTAATATGCGGATGTGGAAAGGTCTGTCGGAGTTTGAGGAGTTCATCCCGGTCGAGAAGCTGGATGACTTTAAGTTGGGATTATCCGACGCCAGGGTCTTGGCCCAGGATCTCCTGGAGGCTGCGGCTCATCACGTAGACACCTCGGCTCGGGGCCTTATGCTGGGGGTTGATACCTCACTGCAGGCGTGGCTGCATGCCACTAAATTCTCAAAAGAAGTGCAAGACAAGGTGTTGGACCTTCCGTTCGATGGTAAGGAGCTCTTTCATTCTACAACAGATGTAGAGCTCAGCAAGACTAAGTATAGCACTCAGACAGCTAAGTCCTTGTCGGTCCTTGTTAAGACCCCTTTAAAAACCCAGAGTCCATTGTCGCAAAGCAGACTCTCCTCTGGCTTTAGGGGCTTCCTTCACCGGAAATCTCGCAGAGTGCATACCCCTTCGGGGAATAACCGCCGTAGGCAACAATGGACTCGGGTTTTCGCCCTCTCCTCAGCTTCCCCCTCAGGTTCAGATGGCAACACCACCGAAAAACCTACAAAAAGAGGGTTCTTCGTGCTCGCACGAGACCCCGGTGGGAGGACGTATTGCGTCTCATTGGGAGGCGTGGCAGACCATCACCGAAGACAGATGGGTCTTGTCAGTCGCTCGGGCAGGCTTCCGCTTACCCCTACCCTCTACCCCACCCTTCATCCCTCCTTTTCAGCTGTCAGGCTCGTCCTCCCTCAAAGCCAAGGTTCAGAAACTTCTGGACCTCAGAGCTGTGGGACCTGTTCCCCTCGGGGAACGAGGGGAGGGCTTCTAATCCCGGCTGTTTACGGTGCCCAAACCCAACCAGGCTGGCCTGCGCTCCATCCTAGACCTCTCCCAGTTCAATCTTACCCCAAGAGAAATTCAAGATGATCATGCCCAGCCAGATACGGTCCTCCTTCCAGATGGGCAATTGGCTCAGTGTAGTGGATCTTCAGTATGCGTACATGCATATTCTGATTTGGAATCCACACAGGAGATATCTCCATTTCTCTTTGGGAGAGGAGCACTTCCAGTTTCGAGTGCTTCCTTTTGGCCTCAGCTTGGCGCTGCGTGTCTTCACGAAGATGTCGGTGATTGCGGCCCATCTTCGTCTGCAGGGTATCCATGTGTATCCGTATTTGGACGACTGGCTCTTAGGCATCCCTTGTCCGTTGAAAGCAGCGGGCAATCTTCATTCTCTCCTTCAGCTCCTGTTCCATCTTGGGCTGTAGGTGAACTGGCGGAAGTCTTCCATGACGGTCTCGCAGGACTTGATTTTCCTGGGTTTTTGCTGGAACACTATCAACTGTAGAGTGTACCTGTCCGGGGACAGGATGGCGGATCTGTTAGCCACGTGTCAGATGTTTGCGCAGTCGCAGAGCATGTCGGCCTGGTGGTTCCAGAGGCTTCTGGGCCTCATGGTCTCGTGCGTGTTGGCTCTTCCTCTTGCTTGTCTCAAGATGAGGCGGACCCAGATGGCTCTTCGGAGTTCTTGGTGTCAGGCTGTCATCTCTCAGCAACCTGTTGGTGGGTGCAGGGTTTCAGGACCCAGCCCCATACGGTGACGATCACGACGGACTCCTCCCTCCTGGGGTGGGGTGCGACGTTAGATCCTCTTGAGGTCTCGGATCTCTGGTCGCCTCAGGACAAGCTCCTCCACATAAATCATTTAGAGCTTCTGGCAATCTTCCTAGCGCTCAGGGCGTTCAGACCGATCATAGCCAACAAGGTGGTCTGCATACGCACGGACAATGTGGTGCCGATGCATTACATCAACAAGCAAGGGGAAACCAAGTCTCCCCCTCTCGTGGACCTGTACATCCAGATTTGGGAGTGGGCTGTGCTTCATGGTGTTTGGCTGCTTGCAGTGCATATCCCGGGCCACCTGAATGTCACAGCGGATGCCTTCAGCCGGCGGACAGTGGTCAGCTACGATTGGGAGTTGAAGGCGAAGGTCCTCTCATGGATTTTCTTGCGTTGGGGCACACTGGGGGTGCACCTATTCGCTGCGGCGATAAACAAGAAGCTTCCTCAGTATTCCTCCAGAGGGGGGCTGGGAGGCCTCCTCTATGGGGGATGCTCTCGAGATTCCATGGCACAACATGAGAGCTTACTCCTTCCTGCCTCTGCCTCTAGTCCATCGAGCAATTTGGAAGCTGAAGAACTCGGTGAACTGTTCCCTTCTACTCATAGCTCCGTCGTGGCTGGCCAGGTTTTGGTTCTCAGAACTTCAACACCTGTCAGTGTATCCGCCGATCAGGTTACCAGTGACCCCCGACCTTCATCAGGTGGAACAGCAGATGTGGCACCCCTACCCACAATCGCTCAGCTTGGCGGAATGGTGCCGGAGTTCAAGTCTTTAGAACATCTTAACTTGTCTGCGGATAACATGTGTATTATTCAGGCAGCCAGGAAACGCTCGACTATATCCCAATACAGAAGTAAATGGCTCAGGTTCTGTCATTGGTGTTTGGAAAAACAGTTGGACCCAAGGGGGGCTACGATTGACATGGTGCTTTCCTTCGTATCCTCCTTAGCAGAGTCGGGTGTTCACGTTCTGCCATCCAGAACTTACCTTTCAGCGGTCTCCGCTTATCTTTCTACAGACCAATGTTCTTACTCCGTGTAATCCAGTGGTTGAGACATTTTGCAGGCTTGACATGCCTCTACCCTCCAATTCGTAGTCCTCACCCGCCGTGGGATCTAAATGTAGTCCTGACGGCGTTGTGCCATAAGCCTTTTGAACCAATGGCCACGGTGGACCTCCAAGTACCTATCCTGGAAAGTGTCCTTTTTGGTCGCCGTTACGTCCGCGAGGCGGTTGAGTGAGCTCCAGGCCTTGTCGGTGGAGCATCCCTTTTTGGTCTTTCACAAGGATAAGGTAGTCCTACGGACGAATCCTGCTTTCCTGCCGAAGGTGGAAACTGAATTCCATCTGAATCAGTTGATCTCCCTGGCGGTCTTTTTTCCGAACCCTACCTCAGAGGCAGAAAGGGTTCTGCCTTGTCTCGATGTCAGAAGGGCTCTTAAGTTCTATCTGGACAAACCTTCAGAGTTTAGGAGTTCTTCTCAACTGTTTGTGACTTTTGGTAACCCTCAGGGTAAGCAAGCGTCTAAGGCGACCATTTCTCAGTGGATCGCCACCTGCATTACGGAGTCTTTCACCGTCCAAGGGCTGAAACCTCCTAAGGGTATTCATGCACACCTGGTGCGGGCAAGGCAGCCGCGGTTGCTTTTCAGAAATATGTCCCCTGGGAGTCCATCGCTAGGGCATCTTCTTGGGCCTCCCCATCTGCTTTTTGTAAGCATTATTGTCTTGACATGAGCTCAAGAGCTGATGCTCATTTTGGTCAGGCTGTGCTGAAGAACCTTTTTCAGCAAGGGGTATTTCCATCCACCCGTAGTTCCTGTTAGGAGTGCTTCGGAATCTCCCATAAGTATGGAGGAAAGGGGACGGGACGTAGGAGTATAACCAGGTTACTCACCGTAGTGACCATCTTACTCCTAGTCCAGTCCCTTTTCCTCCATACGCCCGCCCGCCATCCCCTCTAATGATGATCCTCTATTATTGCCAATAGGTCTCTGACCTGGCGATAGAAAAGGACTGATGGGCGATGCGCGGGGCGGAGCCAAGGTGGGCGGGGTTACGGCCACGTGCTGGGCCCCGCGCAAGAAAGAGAGGAAGGACACATTTTGGAAAAAAATGTTTGGATGCTTTTTACATAGTGCTCCGGTCCCATACCACAGGACGGAGAGATGTCCGATAAGTATGGAGGAAAGGGGACTATGGACTAGGAGTAAGGTGGTCACTATGGTGAGTAACCTGGTTATTAAACCTCCTGCTCACATGACTGCTTTGATCTTCCATTAATGTGTGTCTACAACTGTACACAAATGACTGCATTAGTGTTACACTCACGCAGACACCACGAGTGGGTATCCTTCCGAAGAACCTGGGAGTAGAAATGTCCATGTGCCTCACCCCACACTCGTAAACCCACACATCTGATTGCAAGTGCAATGGCTTTGGTAAAAGTGCAATTGCATGGCGCGCAGAGGAAGCAATATTTGTTATCTCTTGCGTAACGACAACAGAGCGGATGTAACCCTGCCCCCCATGCTATAAAAAAGCAAACATTCTCATTGGTTCTCTCACCCGTATACGCTGTTTTTTAATGTGCAAAAGTCCAAATTCATTGCAAGGCAGCGTTGTTTTTTTAGTTTTTTTTACCTAAACCGTCCCCAACACCTGAGCAATGCACACATGGTCGGGTCTGCAGCAATTTGGGGTAGGCAGTATAATGTAAATAAATATAAAGTGTGTGTCCAGGTTAGGAGAAAGCGATTTAGGAAAGTTGAGGTTGTGAAAGCACACGATAGACCAGGATTGGATGGCAGTGACCTTAGAGACAAAATAAAATGCCGTTTTTGTTTATTTTTGTCAGTTACTTTTTATTTGCTCATAGATCCAGTGCCTGAGCATGGAGCGGATGTTGGGTGGTCTGTGTGGAATGGATTAGAAAAAATGTTGTGGTAATCTCGGGAACACGGTTGTGTAGGTAGGGTTCAATGCTACAAATATGTTAATGTTCGTGCGAGTGCTATGAAAATGAAACGTGCTTTATGTACGTGGTGACTCAATCATACAGCCCTTTATCAGATATATTTAACAGATCGATATGTGATCATTCTAATGTTCTTTGGTTTCGTGCAAAACAGTCTCGTACGCCCTGGCTTTCCATCTTCGAATGATAACGTATCGGCAAATGATTTACATGGTCATTCTAGGGTTTGACACTCTGCTTTGCTTAGTAAGGCCGCTGTAACATTCTTATTAGTAGACAATGTATTATACCGCAGGGGATCGTTAGAACTGAAGATTTAACATTTTTAAATTGAGTTTGCAATGTTAGTACAAATACATATTTTCCCTTTTTAATGAAATTGATTCTTTGCAAACTACCCCCTCCCCACATGGTATTTCCTGTGGTAGCTCAGCAGTCAAATCTGACATCGAAAGAGAGCCGACCTACAGAGACAAGGGAATATCGGAATACGATAAGCGGGTACAGCTAGTTTGATATATCCAGTAACTTCCCGCTCCCATTCCTAGAAGACCATCACTAAACGACCGACGTTGCACTGTACAAGACGTTTGTTTGTTTCATTTTATTTATGTATACACATCTTAGTTTAGACATAGGCCACTAGAAAAACAAGCCATAGAAATCTGTCAAATTGTGTTTGAAAGGTTTTCTTTTGCAATAACTGAAATCTTGCTACGGCTGCTACCATTGATCTCGCAGACATGCACTCCACTCATTCAGGTAGGTTGTTTTATACCTGGCACCGCTACCACTCAAGGGCAGTGCCCAAGCGAAAAATTAACGCATACATATCGTGCGTCTTCGTACATGCTATGATAGTACATTATAGTGTAATATATTTGATATTGTTAACTTGGTCACAAATCAACATATTTGTTTTATTCATGGTCTAGTTACTAACCTGTGTACTGTGTTTGAGCACGTTAGGGGTGCAGTTTGTAATTTTATTATTTTTCCCTTTATAACTACTCTTTATTTCCATCTTTGACATTTGGTTGCTATCTTAGAACGCGTTCACACTGGCGCATGCCAACGAAACACAGCCCTTTGCCAAAGTTTAAGAGGTGATCAGTGAGTTTCTGTGCTACCCGAGTTTTTTTTTTTTAATCTCTGAAGACTTTGTTGTGGTTTGGTGTTTCCGCGGTGCTGCCTGATTAGGCCTCCTAAAGCTTGGACACTACAATGTTTGTTTAATTGAAGCCTGTATCACCATTTGCTGTAACCAGTTGGTAATTGTGGACACCTCCCTATTAGCATGGGCAGACATCACTATACTGAGCATCCTAGCATCTTTTGCCACCAATCCTGCACACATTTGAGGTTCTTGTGTATCGGACCTCAACATTTTTAAAAAACTTCTCCAGCATGGGGTCTTGCATGGATTCACACGCTCACGAATATTCCCAGTTAGGCTGGGAATCCTCGGTAAAAGAAAACAGTTTCACTTTAACTTTAAAACTATATTTCTCCTCTACACTAATCACTGTCTTTTGGGGTCATACTGCCCCATCAAATGACAGTCCTCATAAGCCACTAGCCTGGCAGCCATCTTCAGATTTTTACTGCACGCTTAAGTGTTGGGAGTCCTCGAGTTGCTCTCTGAGCTATTTGTACATTTTTTGTGTTTTACTACAAGAAAAGTTTGTTTTTTGTTTCAAAAAGCCATTGTGCTCTTTCCTTCATGTGCCAACACCTGGACCCATTGTCAGTGAAGTTCTGCGCCCTTCAAGGGCTAGCATTCATCAAAGATTCTCCAACCATGATGGAGAAGGAGGTAATGTCTCTCCTGGACCTGCACCAAATGCGGGCTACAGAATGTGTTTGTAGAGGACAAACATCTACAATGCCTCTACTGCCTACACCCGGGCCATAAGGAGGTAGAGTGCGAGATATAACTTGGTTTATCTAAAGAAATGACTAAGGACAGGCATAGTAGGCTGGTGGAATGGCTTCACACCAAGGCCTCTGACCCGTGCTCAGAGCAGGATCATGCCTCGTCCAGAACCGGCCGGTCCGCCAATCGGTCTTCTAAGTCCTTTGAGGGTGCCGCCCCTGTGGGGTCCCAATAATGCCAAGGTCCGCAAGTCTGAATCCACCGGGTTCGTGTTGGAAGCGGGTCCCAAGGTGGATAGGGCGATATCTGCATCACCTTCTGCCTCAATTGCCAGCCTACCATCAAGTTCCTCTTCAAAGAGGAAGTCATCTACCCCGACTAAGCTACGGGAGAAATCTGAGAAGCCGCGGACAGAGAAGGCTGTGCAGCCTACTCGGGCTCAACAGGCACAGGAAAAGACCTCATTGGCGACTTGGTCACCGGCTACTACTACCACGGCAGCTGAGGGCGCTGATCCTACGAGGGTGACTCCCACAGTGCAGAAATTATCCCTGCCCCCACGGCGCGACACCACTGCAGAGACTTTGATACAGTCGGCAGGTACACCAGAATGGGTGATGATACCGGCTCAGGTCCCCCAAGGAGGGAAACGGTGGGGGGGGGGCAAGAAGGCCCCGTAACAGCCTCCCAGGTCATCTCCCAAGCCATGGAGGTCTCAGCCATGGACGTCGAAGATCAGGTGTCCATGCATACGGTCCACAAGGATGATGACAACGAAGGCGATGATGGCACAGGGCCTAGTTTCTGTGTTGCCTTCTCAGCCGAGGGACATTTACTTGGATATTCTGTCAACTCTCCACACCTTGGTGTCAGAAATCCAGATAGAAATGACTATGGCACCGGTACCTGTGGTTCCCCAGGTCCCCGGTCAGCCTCCGCCGATTGCAAAGTAATTGTCATCTGATGCCCCAATATCAACCTCCGCGTCGGGACCCAACTCCCCAAGCAGACCCAAACATGGGAACGGATACTGCCACGAGGAAGGATGACGACTAAGACATCCTGGCAGCAGATGGTGAGTCGCCACATTTGGATGCCCCGCATAGGGCTTCCTCACCGGACGAGGTGGGTTTGTTCCACCCCATGATGGCCAGGACCGCAAAGCTATTCCAGCTGGTGCGTGAGGAAACCAAGAAGGAGGGCTTCTTGTATCAAAGGCGAGAGGACAAGAGGAAGACTACCATGGGGGTGCCTTTTCTGGATGATATTTGGGAAGAGGGCATAGCCCTCATGAAGAACCCTTGCACATCTCCAGCCAAGCAGGATCGGCTGCAGGATTCTGCACCCAAATGCCTGAGGTCGCAACCATCGCCTGACTTTGTGGTGTCGGCGGCCGCAAGGAAACTGCTAACCTGTCCTCAGTCTTCGGTCCCTACGGACAGTGAGGGGGAAAAAAGTGGACGCCATGGGGAAGGTGATTTACACCATGGCGTCCACAATCAAGGCAGCTAAAACACTGACAATCCTAGCCAGGTACGACCGGGAATTTTGGTACAAACTAGGACTGATCCTGGAGTTCCTCCCTGACGATAAGAAGATGGAGGCCCTCGCCCTCTTCCAGAAAGAAGTGGCATTGAACCACGCCATCACAGGGTCAGTGGACGTCGCAGACACAGGGTTCAGGCAAATGGGGAACATTGTCTGCCTTAGTCGGCAGGGATGGATGAAGGCCGCTAACTTCCGTCAGGATGTCCAAGCGGAGGTGCTGGACATGCCCTTCGATCTGGAAAATCTGTTTGGGAAGGCAGTCGACGAGTCCCAGGCCAACAAAGCGGATATGGAGAAAACCCGCTCCCTCTGCAATCTCCAACAGCAGCGCTCATCGTCTTTCTCCAGCATGGGGTCTGGCATGGATTCACATGGTCATGAATATTCCCCGTCGTCAGGCCGGGAATCCTCTGTATAGAAAAAATCAGTATCAGTTTCGTTTCTGATCTCTTTCTCAGTAGTAACCAATCACTGGTCTCTGGGTCATACTGCCCCCAGTCAATGACTGCCCTCTCCCTAAGCCCCTCCCCTGGCAGCCATCCTCAGATTTTTACCGCACGTTCAAGTGTTGGGAGTCCTCGTGCTTAGCTCTCGAGCTTTTGCTGCGTTTTCGCACTTTTTTCAGGAGATTTTCTCATTTTTTCGGTTAAAAGAGCCTCAAGCTCCACGTTTCTACTTCCGATCAACGGGGATCCGTTTCGGAGTTTTCTACGCCCCTCAAGGGTGAAGATTTCGTCGAGTTAGGCTTTTGGAGGATTCCAGAAGTTCCGAGGACTACCCCGGACATGGCCCAGGAGAAAGGGAGCTCGACTCCCAGGAAGCTATTCAGGACCTGCCCTGGATGCCAGCTTCAGAACGTTTTCAAGGAGGACGAGCATTCGTTATGCCTCTACTGTCTCCATGAGGACAAGACGCACAAGGAAAAGAACTGCGCGTTTTGTGGAAACATGTCGGAGCGGACCATGAAGGATCGCCACCTCCGTCTCGTCAACTGGCTGGAAGGAAAGAGCCCGCCAGGTGAGAAGAAGTCATCGTCCGAGCGGTCTTGTAAGTCCTGTGAGGGTGCTCCGGCGACGGGGGCCCAACAAAAGGCTAAGCACCGCGGGCACCGAACGGTCGGGCTCCTTGGCTGCCAGGTAGGGCGCACCCTCCCCGGCGCCATCGACCACGAGCCAACGTTCTGGCTCGGTTAAGAGGAAGTCCGAGAACCCGGCCAAGCTTCTGGAGAGGCCCCGGTCGATCTCGAAGACTCCGGCAGAGGGGGAGCGAGGCTCGGGACCCTACCCCGAAGGTGAAGGCCCCGGGCGTACAGAAGGTGACGTTGGCTGTGATTCACCCTGCTAGGACCTCGATTGAGGATGTCGCCGCGGCCCTGGCTCGGCCTGTGGAGGCTACACTAGTGGAGGCGCCCTCAGGTACCAGAGTCTCCCTGCCACCGCGGAGGGAGTCGTCTTTCAGGTCCATCGAGAAGACCCCCACGAAGTCCTCGTTGGAAAAAGGGGGGGAGGTGGTGGTGGCCGTCATGGATATGGACACAACCTCTGAAGAGGAGCTCATCCAAGTCGTGGAGGAGACACAACCCATCGGGAGGGATCCCGACGAGGGCGACGACGAGGGCGACGGTGACGCAGACGAGGCTCCTCAAGAGCCCTCGCGCCCGTCGTTTCCGGCACCGCAGGACACCTCGACGGCCATTTTGTCAGCCATCCAGTCCTTATGCTCGGAGATGAGGACTAGGTTGCCCCTTCCCCCGATGGAGGAGCCTGAGCCAGACCCGACGGAGGATCCAGAGCCAGGACCTTCGGGGAGCCCACCGCCTAAGAGGAGGACGCATCCTAGGCCTCCTCTCCCGCCTCTGCGGCCTTCTCTGCCCTCCCCCCGGTCCACTACCCACGGGGATGATACAGGCATGGACACGACTACGACGGGTACGGATGACGACGGAGGCGACGACGGGACGTGTCCCCCGTCGCCCCCTGCCCGGGCATCCCCGCCCGACGAGATTGGATCCTTCCATGCAATGATCTCCAGGGCATCCGAGCTCTTCCAGCTCTGCCCCGAGGAAAAGGAGGGTTTCCTTTACCAGCGGCGCGAGGCTAAAAGGAAGACGGACCTCGCCGTACCGCTTCTTGATGACATCTGGGATGAGGGGCTCGCCCTCCTCAAGAACCCTGCCACGGCTCCTGCGAAGAGGGACCGGTATGAGAAGAAGTACCGGGTCCCCGACGCTGCCCCCTTGTGCCTTAGAGCGCAACCTACCCCGGACTCGGTCGTCTCGGCGGCGGCCAAGAAGAAAGCGGGGGGGGGGGCATCGGCCTCGGCTTCAACCTCCCCTCCGAACGGCGAGGGTAGGAAACTGGATACGATGGGACGACGGGTCATCTCATCTGCAGCGACGACCATCAAGGCGGCCAACGCCCTGGCCATCGTAGCCTGCTACGACAGGGAGTTGTGGTTTAAGATCGCCCCTCTGTTGGACTTCCTTCCGGATGCCAAGTGGGCTGAGGCCCTGGAAATCTTGCAGGAAGGTGAGATTGCCTTGGACCACGCCATTACGGTGGCTACGGACATCGCCGACACCGGTTTCCGTCAGTTGGGCAACAGGGTTTGCCTGAGACGACGAGGATGGCTCAGGGCGACAGATTTCCGCCTGGATGTTCAGACCAAGGTTTTGGACATGCCCTTCGATGGGAACAACCTTTTTGGCAAGGCGGTTGATGAATCCCTTCAGGCGATCAAGACGGACACGGAGACGGCCCGTGCACTCGGGGTGCTCCAACAGCGACGGCCGTCCTTTCGGAGCTCCGGAGGCAGACAGGGTGCCTCCAAGGGAGCTGGCAGCAGCTCCTCTACTTACCGTCAAGCGGCAAGGTCTTCGTCGCAGGAGGCCTACAGGGAATGCGGCAAGTCAGGTGGATCCCGCCGTCGTCGCCAAGGTGGTCAAGGAGGCAAAGCGGCCTCCAAGCAGGATTGAACCGTCCGGCGGGTCGGGCCCCCGCCAAAGCACCCCAGTGAGAGGCCGGCTGACGAAGTTCGTCGGCGTGTGGGAGTCCATCTCCACCGACCGTTGGGTGCTGGACGCCCTGGCCCTGGGGCACGCCCTCGAGTTCCAGAAGAGGTGCCCCCGCATTCCTCCCGTGGCCAGGAAGGAAAATCACGTCCCTCAACTGCTGTTGGAAGTACGGGCGATGCTCAGGAAAGGTGCCATCGAGCTTGTCCCGAAGAGGCTTCGGGGCTACGGAGTTTACTCAAGATACTTCCTTGTGAGGAAGACGACAGGAGGATGGTGTCCCATCCTGGACCTGCGACAACAAAACAAATACATCAAGGCACAGAAGTTCCGGATGGTCACCCTCCAGCACGTGCTAGGACAGCTGGAGGAGGGCGATTTCCTGTCGTTGTTGGATTTGGAGGATGCTTACTTCCACATCCCTATTCTAAAGAGGCACCGAAAGTTCCTCAGGTTTGTGGTCAAAGGGCGGCACTACCAGTTCAAGGCCCTCCCGTTCGGATTAAAATCGGCGCCCAGGGTGTTCACCAAGTGTCTAGCACCCTTGGCGGCGCGGCTGCGCCTGCAGGGGATCCACGTCTACCCCTACCTGAACGACTGGCTCATATGGGCAAGGACAAGGGAGCTCGCCGTGGAACACACTGCGAAGTCCGTCCAGCTGCTCACGGACCTGGGGTTCTCCATCAACTTTTCAAAATCCCACCTGGTCCCGTCGCAAGTCGCCCTGTTTCTGGGAGCACAGCTCGACAGTGGCGTGGCGGGCCTCACCGTCGGAGGAAAGGATAAGGACCATCCTAGGAAAGGTGCAACGTCTACTGGCCACGGACGTGGCCAAAGTGAGGTCTATCAAGTCCCTCCTCGGAATGATGTCCTCCTGCATTTATCTGGTGCCCCATTGCAGACTTCGGATGCGGCCCTTGCAAGAATTCCTCGACGCCCACTGGATCCAGAAGACGGGCAGCTTCGAGGACAGGATCTCGCTCGACGAAACGTTCCGTCAGGCGATACGATGGTGGGGTGTCCGCGCTCATCTGACAGCGGGAACAGGCTTCCTAGCCCCGGACCACCAGGTGACTGTGACGACGGATACCTCCCTGGAAGGTTGGGGAGCGCACACCGGGGGCCTCCACGCGAGAGGCATTTGGTGCTCGGAGGAGAAGACTCTCCACATCAACATCTTGGAGCTCCGCGCAGTGTTCTGGGCCCTCAGGTCCTTCCTTCCGTCCCTCAAAGGCAAGGTGGTGAGGATCTTCACCGACAACACCACCACGATGTTTTACATTCGGAAGTAGGGCGGAACCAGTTCCCCTGCCCTGTCCAAGGAAGCCCAGGATCTGTGGCATTGGGCCATCGCACAAGGGATGTTTCTGGTACCCTTTCATCTGGCAGGGATAAAAAACACCATCGCCGACTCACTCAGCAGGGAGCTGCGCTCGTGCCACGAGTGGGAACTGCGCCAGGATCAAGTGGACCGACTCTTCCGACGATAGGGCGAACCCCAGATCGATCTCTTCGCGACGGCGGGGAACTCCAAGTGCCGGAGGTTCGCCAGCAGGTTTCCCCAACTGAGGAGCATGGGCGATGCTTTCTCGTTCCCCTGGGACGGCCTGTTCCTTTATGCATTCCCACCGTTGCTACTCCGGCTCGTCAACCAGCTCAAGAGGTCCCGGTGCAGGATGATCCTCGTTGCACCAGCGTGGCCGAGGCAGATCTGGTTCCCGGACCTTCTGGACTTGTCAGCGTCCACACCAGTCAAGCTACCGACGGACGCGGATCTTCTCTCCAGAGAAGGAGGCGCCATTCTTCATCACGAACCAGAGTCGCTGAACTTGCAGGCCTGGCTCCTGCAGCACTAGAGTTTGGAGGATACGACATCCCGGCCGACTGCAGAGAGGTTCTTGCAAAGGCCAGGGCATCCTCAACTCTCAAGTGCTAGGGACACAAATGGAAGAGGTTCTCTGTCTGGTGCCGAGCACAGAAGATTAACCCTCTGCGGATTACGGCCCCTCAAGTATTGCCGTACCTACTCTTTGGCCAAGGCTGGCCTATCTCACGCCTCCATCAAGGTACATCTGGCTGCCGTCTCACGTTACACCAGAACTACAGGACGGGCGTCCTTGTGGTCTCATCGTCTGGTGAAGGAATTTATGAAAGGACTGTTGCGATCATTCCCGCCGGTGGAGGCCCCTGCCCCGGCGTGGGAGCTCACCGTGGTACTAACTAGGCTCATGGGGGCACCATTCGAGCCTATGCATTCAGTGCCGTTGAAGTTTCTGTCGTGGAAGACAGCATTCCTCGTGGCCATCACCTCTGCACGACGAGTGGGAGAGATCCAGGCCCTGTCTTGCAAGCCCTCCATACTTGACTTTTCACGACATGAGTGGTGCTGAGGACGCACCCCTCCTTCATGCCCAAGGTGCCGTCGGACTTCCATCTCAACGAGCCCTTGGTGTTGCCAGTTTTCTTCCCGTCGCCTTTGTCGCCGGCTGAGAGGACTCTGCACTCGCTAGATGTGGCTAGAGCGCTGAAGTTCTACGTGGACCGCACAAAGTTTCCGGAAGACATCACAGCTGTTTGTGAACTTTGGACCTGTAAATCAAGGGAAGGCTCTCTCAAAGACTTCCATTTCCAGATGGCTCTGCGGCTGCATCATGCACTGTCACCGGTTGGCAAACCGACCGCTGCCTGGCCGTCGGAGAGCCCATTCGACCAGAGCGATCGCTGCTACTACGGCGTTCCTGTCTGGTGTGCCCCTGCTCGACATCTGCAGGGCTGCTACGTGGAGGTTGACGCACACTTTCACGAGATTCTACTGCGTCGACCGGGATTCCAGGGAGGAGTCCAGAGTCGGCCAGGCAGTGCTGCACAACCTGTTCGCCTAAGGTGAGCCTGGTGAGGAGGTAAGAGTTGCTTAATGTTGAGTTGTTGTATTGCTTGATATTGAGCCTTGTGCCACCTCCCGTGGTTGTGCATGTGTATACTGCTATGTATTCTTATATTCATGAGCATGTGAATCCATGCCAGACCCCATGCTGGAGAAGGAACAAGTTACTTACCTGTAACTGTTGTTCTCCAGCATGGGTCTGGCATGGATTCACATGCGAACCCTCCCGCCTACCCCTCTGCGGCTCTTCACTTGGTCATACTGGCACTTCACGTGCTACCAAATCTGAGGATGGCTGCCAGGGGAGGGGCTTAGGGAGAGGGCAGTCATTGGCTGGGGGCAGTATGACCCAGAGACCAGTGATTGGTTACTACTAAGAAAGACAGATCAGAAACGAAACTGATATTGATTTTTTCTATACCGAGGATTCCCGGCCTGATGACGGGGAATATTCATGAGCATGTGAATCCATGCCAGACCAATGCTGGAGAACAACAGTTACAGGTAAGTAACTTGTTCCTTTTGCTCCTCCAGTGGAAAATCGAGCAGTTCATCGAAAGCGTTCTCTGTCGTACAGATAGCCTTCCCGAGCCTCAACGCAAGAAACCCAGAGGCTGCTCCCAGGCCTACTGCAGCAGGACAGCGTCGCCGTCGCTCGTAGGGCAGGATGCCAGTGCCCAAGCAAGCCTGAACCGGCTACGATGCTGGGCCCCCTCTCATGCACCCCGGTGGGAGGTCGGCTGACGAGATTATTCAGCGATTGGAGAAAGATTGACAGATGGGTGCTTTATGCTCTCGCCTAGGGGCACATCTTGGAGTTCCAATGCAGGTTTCCTCGTATACCGCCGGTTCCCTGGCAGGAGCAGCACATCAATCCGCTTCTTGAAGAGGTACGGGCCATGCTACAAAAAAAGGGGCGATCGGGCTACTTCCCTAATGGCTCTAGAGTTTATTCTAGATGCGTTCTAGTCGGTGAGAAGACAGGGGGCTGGAGGCCAATCCTTGTACTTCGAAATCTGAACAAATACTTTGAGTCCCAGACATTCAGGATGGTCGCGTTGCAGCACGTGCTCGGCCAGCTGGGAAAAGGAGACTTCTTGACCTCGAGGATGCATATTTGTACGTCCCCATTCACAAGGAACATTGGAAATGTCTACTTTTCGTGGTGCAGGGTTCAGCACTACCAGTTCAAGGCCCTTCCAATCGGCTTGTAGTTGGCCACAAGAGTATTCACGAAGTGCCTGGCACCAGTGGCGGTCCATCTACGTCTACAGGGCATACATGTATGCCTGTACCTGGACGACTGGCTAATTTGTGGCCGCTCACAGGAGCTGGCCGAGCACACAAAGGCGACCGCCCCGCTATTGACGGATCTGGTATTCTCTGTCAACTATCTGAAGTCTTGCTTAATGCCATTGCAGAACGTGCTGTTCCTAGGTGCCAGACTCAAATGTTTTGCCTGGTGTATCCCTTGGAAGAGAGGCTGGCAGCCATTCAAGGAAAGATGCTTGCCATCAAGTCGTTACTGGGTATGATGTCCTGCATCTACCTCATCCGCCTCTGCAGATGTGACCATTTCAAGAAATTATGGATGCCCATTGGATACAAGTATCTGGAATTTTCAAGGATAAGATCCCTCTCAACGAGCGATATAGTGGTGGTAGGGGGTCCGCACTCACATCGCCCAAAGCACAGGATTTCAAAACCCCCATACCAGGAGACTGTCACCACGGATGCCTCCCTGGAAGGATGGGGAGCACACACCAGACGGTGTGAGAGAACTATCTCCATATCAACATCTTGGAGCGATGGGCAGTATGCTGGGCCCTCAAGTCGTTCCTCCCATCTCTGAAGGCAAGGTGGTGAGGATCTTCACGGACAACACCACCACCATGTTCTACATCAGGAAGCAGGGGGATACTCTAACCGCAGTCGCTCTCCAAGAAGCCCTAGGATTTGTGGCACTGGGCTGTAGGACAGGGGATGTTCCTCGTCCTCCTTCACCTAGCAGGAGTTACCATCGCAGACTCCATCAGCAGGGAACTCTGATCCTGCCACGAGGGGGAGCTTCCTCAGGATCAGGTGGACCGCCTTTTCTGTAACATGAAAAATGGGGCAAAACACATCTGTGGTGTAGTTTAGTTATAGCCTAATGTGTCCAATTTCCGAAAAACAGGAGATGAACAGACTGTTTGTGGAAAACACCACTGTGGTTGAGGGCAAAGTTAGTTGTAAGGAAACAAGGCTGTGAAGAAAGACAGAAAGGATACAGTGAAATTCTAACTATCACTTCCTCCTATCCACACCTCAGCCTGGGAAGCGCTGATCTAATGCCTATCAAAAAGGGGATAGGATAAGAAGGTAAACCACTTACTTGTTCGGATAATGCCCATCAACCACTCTTCCACCATGTATATGCATTGGAACAGACAAATGGCTAGACGGAAAAAAAAAATCAATGCATCAATGGTCTTGGGTACAACCATCCACTAGGGTATTCATGACTTTAATGACCTGGGCATTGCCTGTAAACCTAGTGCACTGAGACTTGAGAGACGCACAATACAAACATTCCAAGTTTGTATAATAAAACAACATGAACACAATACACACTCCACTCAGCGTTTTAGAGATGTTAGTGTTTGAACGTTGGGTGGGGTGAAGTAAAAAGATTGTTCACATACAGTAGGTCAAATTAATGCCTCTACAGTGTAGCCGTCACCGTCTAACGGTTTCAGTGGCATAATCCTTACTATGGCCACTTTCTTCAGGACAGTCTTATGGTTCCCTAGATCAAAGTAGGTCTAATCAGTACCTACCATGTATCAGAACCTGAGAGGATAGGGTTATACTTTACCACCCTCTTAATGTGCCATGGGGCTGGAATAGTCCGGTGAACCTTTTATATGAAGGCTTGTTTTCCTTTGTTTTGGTTCAGTCGTGGTCATAGAAATTCACAGGGTGGTACCACATATCAAAGGATGTTATTTTCTTTCTGCTTGCTGACTCTAATCTCCATCCCAGTTCCCGTGAACGTCGCCTGTTCGCCAAATGGGGCAGAGCCCAGATCAATCTGTTTGCGACAGCGGGGAACTCCAAATGCCATAAGTTTGCCAGCAGGCTCCACCAGCCGAGGAGCTTGGGGGGGATGTGTTCTCCTTCCTGTGGGAAGGACTGTTTTTATGTGTGCCCCCCGACCCCCATTCCCTTTCCTGCTACGAGTCATCAACACACAGTGCCAATGCAACATGATACTCATTGCCCGGGCATGGCCGAGGCAGATTTGGTACACGAACCTTCTCAGCCTGTCAGCGGCGCCACCAGTCAAGTTGCCGGTGGTTCCTGATCTTCTCACTGAGAGGGAGGCTCAATCCTTCATCAGGACCCAGGGTCGCTGAACCTTGAAGTTTTGGCTCCTGCAGCCTTGAGGTTGCAGGTTATGAGTTGAAAGTGGACTGCAGGGAGGTCCTCGCCAAGGCCAGGGCGGTATCCTTAAAGTATTAGAACCATAAGTGGAAGCGTTTTGCTACCTGGTGCAGGTCGCAGAAGATTACCCCTCTGAGGGTCACGGCTCCACAGATCCTTCCATATTTGCTATCCTTGGCAAAGACTGGTCTGGCGCATGCCTCCATCAAGGTGCATCTGGCGGCTATCTCCTGCTACACCAGATCCCGAGGAAGATGCTCACTCTGGTTCCACAGACTAGTCAAGGAGTTTCTCAAAGGACTTTTCCAATCTTTCCCATCGGTGAAGGCTCCTGCCCTGGCGTGGTAACTCAACATGGTTCTGACGAGGATCATGGGGGCTCCCTTCGAGCCTATGCATCAGGCCCCACTCCAGTTTCTCTTGTGGAAGACTGCTTTCCTTGTGGCCATTACCTCTGCCAGACCTGTAGTTGAGATCCACGCCCTATCCTGCAAGCAACCGTACCGGACTTTCCACGAATCAAGGGTGGTACTGTGTATGCACCCCTCATTCATGCAGAAGGGTCTGTCGAAATTCCACCTCAACAAGCCTTTGGTGTTAGCTGTTTTCTTCCCGAAACCTTAATTGTCGGCGGAAAGGACCTTGCACTTGCTGAACGTTGCTCGTGCCTTGGAGTTCTACGTGACGCACACAAAGAGTTTTCGGAAGATTTCACAGCTGTTTGTGAACTTTGGACCTGTGAACCAAGGGAAGGCATTGTCCAAGGCTTCCATTTCAAGGTGGCTTTTGGGCATCATCCCGCACTGTCATCGGTTGGCGAACCAACGGCTGCCTGGCCGTACCAGAGCCCACTCCACCAGAGCAATCTCTGCAATGACGGCGTTCATGCCTGGTGTGCCCCTGCTGGGCATCTACAGGGCTGCTATGTGGAGGCCCACGCACACCTTCACAAAGTTCTACTGCATCAACAGGGATTCTAGGGAGGAGTCCAGAGTCGGCCAAGCAGTGCTATGCAACCTGTTCACTTGAAGTGAGCCTGTTCCAGAGGTAAGAGTTAATTGCTTCTGTTGTGCTTTGCCACCTCCTGTGGTTGTGTAATGTTGTACTGCTACGTCTTCGTTATTCATGAGCTTGCAAATCCAGGCCAGACCCCGTGCTGGAGAAGGTTGAAGTTACCTGTAACTATTGTTCTCCAGCATGGGTCTGGTATGGATTCACATGCAAACCCTCTGTCATACTGCCACTTTACATGCTCAACAAATCTGAAGATGGCTGCCAGGGGAGGGGCTCAGGGAGCGGACTGTCATTGGATGGGGGCACTATGACCCAAAGGACAGTGATTGGTTTAGAGGAGTAATGCAGTTTTAACGTGAAACCGTTTTTTCATTTACTGAGGATTCCCAGCCTGACAAGGGGGAATATTCATGAGCATGTGATTCCATGCCAGCCCTATGCTGGAGAACAATATATACAGGTAAGTAACTTAAACCATATTTGTATATGTTTTTTTTTTCAGCACACATATTAAATATATATTTGTATACATTTTGCTAACATACAAACATATCAACTTTTCCCCACCATCCCCCTATTCCTTCCTGCCCCACCAGAGGATCCCGTCATGCCATAGGTTGTGTCAGCCCCCTTTTCCCACTCCCAGTATGTCCAGAATTCGCAGTTTGTGTGAGCACCATTGCACCATATTGTCACTTTGGAGATGCAAGACACTCCCCCCAATTTTGTTTAAAGTCTGTCTGATTTCCTTGTGTGTACGTTACCCATTCTATTGCCACAAAGTACCATAGCTTCTGTAACCGTTCGTATTCTGTTGGTGCTTGTCTTTTGTTTCCATTTTTGTGCAGTTACAAGCCATGCTGCTGTTAGAACCATGTAGCCTCTAAATTGCCTCCTAGTATATATGTTGCAATCTGGGTCCCGCAGAGCACACAACCATCCATTTGTGCTTGTATTTTCTGCCCCTTAAAAAATATTTCTCTCATCTGTGACTTTACCCTGTGCCAGATTGGAGGCTCGGCTAATCCCACCAAATATGGGTCCAGTCTCCATTAGCCGTGCATCCCCTCCAGCAGTCAGACAAAACATTGGGGTAGATCGCATGGAGCCACACGGGGGTGTGGTGCCATTGTAACATTCTTATACCGCATTTCTCGCATTTGGATGGATCGTGTTAGCTTTGGTATATTGCCCCTGAGTTGTTCCCACCTTTACCCTGACGTAGCATCCCCGAATGGGGTCTCCCACCTCTTCATGTACCTCCATTGTACTGGTGTTAATCTTTCATTGAGGAATTTATATAGGGGTGAGACAAATGTTCTCGACCCGGAGTGGGTCATAATAAATATCTCAAATGGGGGGTTAATCAGCATGTAGTTGCTGCCTTTATACGATATGCAGTGATTATGTGGAATCACAAAATAATTAATTCCAAACTAATGAATTTGAGAAAAACCTAAAAATGGGGCTGTGAGTGGGAACCAAGAAAAGGCATGACCACCAGTTACTCACTTGATAGTGCAGTTTGTTCTATTTTGTGATCCCTATGTTTTGTTTACAGGCCTCAAATGATGGACATTCTGCTTTGTACCATGCCCTAAACAATCCGCTTGGCAGAACTGGGGGTTGTGGAATAATGGCAGAAATGGGGATGGAACCATAGAGAGGGCCCCTTTCGCCAGCACAAAGTCCCAGATGTCCGCTGCCAATCCTACTGTTTCACTAATGTGCACATTTGGTAGTCTATGCATCTTTCCCACCCATAGGAGACCAAATAGGGGTGTTCCTGTCATTGCTCTTTTTTGCTGTGCCCACATTTTCATTGTGTTACCTGTAAACCATTCCCTCACTACCCGGAGTTGTGCTGCCTCAGTATTTACAAAAGTGTAGGAGCCCTAGTCCCCCCTGGTTTCTTGCGCTGTAAGGGTGCCTACAGCAATTTGGGGGGTGGGTGGTTCTGATATATATACACTGAGATAATTTTATTCAGGAAATAGTATAACCACCGTGGGAGAATAACCATCTTGGCCACCGCCAGCCTTCCTAGCCATGAAACTGAAAGGGGGCTCCATCTTGGCAGTTCTACTCTTATTTTCTGTAGCAGCTGAGGGTAGTTAGTATATATAGTTGTCCTAGTGTCTTGGTTATGACAATCCTCAAGTAAGAGTTCCCTGTGTGCACTAATTTAAGCTGTGTGGGGGTCCTTATCTGCTCCAACTGATCCGGGTGGACTGTTGGGTTCAGTTCAGCACACATTGTACCACCCCCAAATAAAATGCCAAACCATAAATATCAAAAAATATAACAAGAAAGCAACATAGGGAACATATACAATACATTAGCAGTACAACGTGAACATAATAACAGCCATGACCATCAATCCCCATCCTCAAAGCAATACTATCCCACTCAATAAAATCTAATAATCCAAACCATAGCCATCCTGAACTTTGCAAGAACTGAAAAATGCTCCCCTTAATATTGAAAAACAGCCTTACTAGCCGGTCCTCGCCCAGCCCCCTCTTCCACATTGGCCCCACCTGAGAAGCCTCCTCCCCACAACCAGCCCCCTACTTCACACTCCCTGAGAACCTCACTGTACACCCCATTTGTCTGTTTATGGCCCCCATGCTTCATAAGAACCCATATCGTTGTGTGCAAGACAAGTCAATTTCTCCATTGAATAAATATCCCACATATTATGTAACCAATCCTGTTTATCTGGCACTGACCATCTTCTCCACCTTTTGGTCTACCGCCAAGCTACTTGCTTTAAGCATGGCTTCCCACATTCTAACACCAACTGGACTCCTGTCACCTCTCTAATCTAATTTAAAAGCTCTGTCCAATAAATCTGCATGAAGGCTCATAACCACACATGGATGGAGGAACCCACGTGACCACATGCCAAAAACACAACAGAGAAGTCTCTATGTACATTTTAGATAATTTCAACGGTCTCTGTGCCAGCCGTTTAACACCTTAAAATTGTGTTCTATGGCGTCAGTTGAGAGATTGCAGTAGAATGCAACTTTGTATATTTTCTCCCACAGGGAGTGTCATTTCCTCCCGTTCCAGGGTATCCCAGTACCTTTTTATAGTTGTCTACCGCCAAGATCACTCGTAATTAGTACCCCATGCATCTTTGAGGTTATCCCTTTTCTTGACGTAGAGTCATCTTAAACGTTCTCAAAAGCCATAGGATCTCTGAAAATGTCCCACCCATCCACAGTCCGTCATATGTCCCTTCAAACGCAGATAATCAAATTCCAATAATCGTCCGCCCCACCATGGTACTGAATTCATCAACCTCCTTAAACTGACTTTTTGAAAATAGATTGCCCACTCTTTCTAGGCTCCGGTTAGACAACTTCTGTGTTTTTCTAATGCCTAAAGGTCTCAGATCTATTAGAGGACCCCATAGGGAGCTCAGTGGAGAGGACCAAGAGGACAAAGACAGGTTCAGACCTTACCTCTTCCAAATGGTCCAAAGTATCCCTACTGGGTATCACCTTCACCGGGGACCTTGGCATATCTCGAACCTTCCTGGGGTGGGCTACCCAATCTTCCAAATAGGACCAGTACGTACCTAGACTCTCCCCTATTTCTCGTAAGATTCAAAGTTGGGCAGCCCTATAATAGTTCAATTAGGGAATCCAAAGCCTCCATGATCCTTAAGGAGGGTCAGTGTTGTCATTTTAATCCTGGGCTATTTTCCCTGCCAAATGTATAGACCAGAAAATCAATGTCTTTAAAAAAATCTGTATGGTAGAGAGGTGGGAAGCATTGTGAACAAGAAAAGCAGGCAAAGGAGAACGGTCATATTAATTGTGGGCATCCTGCCAGATCATGGCGGGGTGAGCGCAGACCACCTCTGAAGGCCCTTCCTCAGACAGAGGATCAGAATTTAGTGCACAGAACTTAATTAAATCCCTTTGGACTCTAACATCCAAATACAAAATCGAGGACTCTTCCACTTTCATTCTGTGAACCTCTCTGACCTCAGCAGGGCTAAACCCCTCCCCCGTATACAAAAGGGTTGGCCTTGCCTCTGTACATTTTTATCTTTTGTTTTACTTTTTTAAATAATTTGGTTGTGCTTTCACAATTTCCTTTTTAGGCACCAGGTTTTTCACCCGCCCCGCGGCATGTGACTGGGCGCCACCTGCATGCATTCCTGTTACCTCGTTGCAAATGCATTTAATTATTTCATTTTAATTTCATCCCTTTTTAAAATGACTTGGTGTTATGCCAGTAGCTGGCAGAAGGGTGCCTGGCCTCAAGAGTACACTGAGGCCTGCGCTAGTGTTGTATCAGTCTTTATTTTCTTTCTTGCCTGCAAGCATGATTTGGGGGGCAGTCGTTACTCACTGTCGATAGGCAGTGGGACTGCACTGGCTCTGGTTATATAATGCCGGTACTTAATAGGGTTGCCCGACTGTCATTTTTAAAATGATCAATCATTTTTACATAGTTCCTTTACATCATGAGATGATTTATTTTCTTTATTGGATATTTGTAAGGCGCCACAAGACAAAAAAGGGGAGTGGGGGGACAAGGAAGAAAGATACCATAATGGTCCTACTAGACTTTGACATTCAGATCGTGTTAGTGCAGAAAAGGAAGTGCGAGGGGGGTAGGTAGAGGGGAGTGGGAGACTAGATTCGGGTCTGAGCAAAAGCAAAGTGATAAGGTGGGAAGGGAAAGGGTGAATGGGCGAAGTGCAATTGCTAAGGGTAGGCCAGAGGGCAAGTGCCAGGGATTGCATATACGTGAAAGGAAGTGGGGTGGGGTGGGAGGGGGGCCTGGGCCCCAGTAGTACTCTGAGGGAACCAGGCAGCCAGTCACTGAGGCAGGTGTTAGCAGGGGAGGAGGAGAAAATTACAGTTTTGAGGAGCTTCCAGAACTTAAGGAGATGGGATTCAAGCCTGAGGGGGGCAGGGAGACCATTCCAGAGAAAGGCTCCTGCTGATGACGGACATTTACCCCCGCACTTTGCTTAACGAAGTGTCTGCTTCGCAGAGAGTTTGACCTAGCAGGTCTAAGGGCTCTAACAGGAAAGTATTTAGGGAGAGAGAGTTGAATTTTGCGGGGTCCCAGGCAGTGCCTTGAATTTGACCCCATCAGCAACCGGGAGCCAGTTGAGAGAAAATGGGACTGGAGAGATGCGGTCTCTGGGCTTGAGGCCAAGAATAAGTCTCGACAAGCCTAGAGCTTAAGATGGAAGCACGCCTAGTTTTATGCTATGAGCATATGTTTCTTGGCACTTTTTAATTGTAGATCGCCCACCGGGCGTACAGTCAGCCTTTCTGAATCTTTTTTTGGACCTTGTTGCAGCTCTCCAAATAAAGTTTGCTAACTTGGTGGTGCTGGAGTTTCAATACCCTGCAGACTCCAGTGCTGGCTCAAATTTCTAAAGCAATGCTGGATTTAGGGTTCCATCAGTTAGTATGTGAAACCACTCGTGCTCAGGGTGGTATACTAGACCTCATTTTCAAATTTGAAGCTAGTATTCACGTTTCCTCATGGAGGCAGATCTGATCACTGCCTCATACCCTTTACAATACTGGGGCCAGCAGCTTCTGCCAAATCTGTACCCGCTGCTTCGTAGATGCGCAATTGCGCCTTGTGTGTCATAATTCGTTACTCACTCTGATCTCTGAGAGGTCTAGGGTTTCCCTGGCAATATCTGTCTTCTCACAGATATTCTGTGATGTGGCTAACAAGGTGGCCCACTTAAACTTATTCAGTCTCCAAGAGGTCTCGCCAAACCATGCTTCACAGATCACCTTAAAATAGCATGCTTGCAATTTAGGCAGGCAGAGCTTAAGTGGCTTTGCTCATATAGTCCCACAGAGAAAATAGTATTTCGGCAGTTTACCAGAGAATAACACCTAGATATCCAGACTGCTAAACGTCTTCACTCAAGCAGGTTCTAAAGCAGTTCAAAGAGTTATCTGTGGCGAAGTCATTTGCAGCTACCATGCGCTTTTCTCCGGGAGTCTCACCCATCAAAACTCTTTGTGACTCACTCCCAATTTTTTTTTTTTTTTTGTATCACCAATGTTGCTGATATTTAGAGGAATATCCACTCGGGTGGTCAGAGTACAGTCCATATACTCCCTATGCAATTGAAGGATACCACTACTCACGCCTGGTTTCAGTTTTCTGGAATTCTCCAGGGAGCTTTTGTGGGTGGTCAGCTGACTTAAGTCCCGTTACCCCCTCTGACGTGATTCCTTTGGCCATTCTTAAAGCTATTATGCCAGGCAGGATCTCTTGGATGACAGCTGCAGTACATCTCTCCTGTCAGGCAGGCTTCATTCCCAGTGAACTAAAACAGGCAACTGTTATACCCTTCTTTAAAAAAAAAAAAATATAGATGTATCAGTTTTGACTAATTTGTGTCTTTTTTCGCTACTCCTTTTTTCATGAAGTTGTTTGAGTCTCTGGTGTCTCCCCTTCTTCTTTCTTGGAAACCTATGATTTCTTTGACTCCTTTCAGTCTGGGGTTCTTCCGGGGCAGGGCATGGAGGGTGTCCTGGTGCCCGTGGTCGATGATCTGACCATGCTGGTTGACCAGGGTGGGGTAACATTCCTGATACTTTTAGATCTGTCTGCAGCTTTCAACACTGTCGGCCGCTCCATCCTGTTGTCCCCCTTGGCATTGGCAAACCTTTCCGGGCCCGTCCTGACCAGGTTAACCTCTTTCATGGCGGATGGGCGCCAATCGCCTTCTCTTCCTCCTTTTCTCTCGTCAACATGTGCACCGTCTTGTGGTGTCCCTCAGGGCTCCGCCTTGTCCCCTATGTTCTTTAATATCTATGTTCAGCCGCTGGTTTGCCTCATCTGCTCCCATGGCTTCCGGTGTTACTCCTATGCTGATGACACCCTATTCTTGTCTGGTTAGATCTGGATCAGGCTGAGGTGTGGTTGGCTCTTTGGGAGTGTCTATCAGCGGTGGGGGGAGGTGGATGAGTGCGAACTGGCTCAAGCTGAACGGGGACAAGACGGAGGTCTTGGTGGTGGGTTCCCTTTCTGGTTCTGCCCTATGGACATGTTCATTCTGACCACCTACCTTTGGTTATCTTCCTATTCCATAGACCGTATTTAGGAATTTGGGGATCCTTCTTTCATCTCTCTCAATGTTCCCTCAAGAGAGTGCCGTCTGCAAAACGGTATTTTCTTCTTAAAGTGCTCCGTCAAGTACTTCCATTTTTCCCTAGCCAACTGCGACCATTGGTTGTCGCATCGTTGGTCAGTAGTATATACTATTGCGACACCCTTTATTTGGCTCAGCCCATGGGCTCTATATATGTCCTGCAGCTGCTGCAAAATTTGGCAGCCTGTGTAGCCGCCAATTCTCTGTATGGATCTCACATTGGCCCAGTGCCTTACGCAGTTCATTGGCTCCCTGTGGACCAGAGGATCAAGTTACTTACTACTTTGGAATTATTGCGCCAAGCTGCCTTTGGGTGAATGTGCACTGTATAAATGTGACTAACAGAACATACTTGTAAAGGAAGAGGTAGATACTATCTTGCCAGTTCCTGACCCCTCACCGTTGTCATATTGGAACAATCGAGGAAAGAAGATAAATGGGGCCGCCTGTATTGTTCCTATACAGCATTGAGTGTATGAGAGACGTTATGCACTCAGCCATACAGAATGTACCCTCACATTGAAAGTGTGGAAGGATGTTGCATGGAATAATGCTAATGGAAGGATGTTGCCTGCTGAGATGTCAGAATGCATCAATGAATACCATGGAAGGACATTAAAGAGAAATCTGATGAGGACAAAGTGATGTTATAAAGATATATTAACCTATGCTAAAACGATAAGAACATATTTAGAAGTAACAATGTCACTGAAGCACTAAGAGTAACGTAAGTCAAGCTAAAGTAATCATGGTTCTAAAGAAGATGTAACTTACTGACAAATAATTGTAAATACGCAGTAACGCAAGGTAGAAAGAAAACGTATAGAAGCTTGCTATAGAGGAATATGTAACATGGCAAAGACGGCCATAGTAATAAAACGGATGCTGGCTCATGTTGAACTTAACCAAGCTACCTCAGACAGGCCGAGGCTGTAGAATCAGGAGATGTAGAAAAACAGCTGTGTGCAGAGCCGACTATGAATCAAGGTTGGCCCTGAATTAAGGATGCTATTTTTAAAGGATAAGCACAAAGGGAGTACATGGACAAGCCTGAAATACGCGACATTCTTCATCGATGAAGGTAGAAGCATATAAATATCATATTCGATACAGTAAGCAAGTCTTTAGAGGCCAAGAGGAGCAACAGCACTCTGCATAAGTAATTCAAATAGCAGTAAATAGAAGGCTGAAACTGACAAATTTGTGGTCTCTTCACACGTGACTCAGAAGTCGAAAACAAAGGCTATTCATTAGAGGCTTAAGCTAAGATAGTTGTGTGCTCACACTCCCTTGAATGTTCCAGGCAGTGAGCAAGCAACAAGTTCAAACTACAAATGGAAGACTTTGGCTGATAGCCTACCGATGAGAGGTGATGAACTAATTGGGGAAAATGGGAAGTGGTCTGATGGGATTCATACACTTATGTTTCGTTTCACGTACGTGCTGCTAAAGAGCCAAATATCCAAGGTTGGGAAAGTATGCCAACCGATCGGTGGGGCTGAGGGACAACCGAACGTGCAATGTAGCATAGACCAATCTACTGTTTTGTCCGCTATATTCGGTATTATACTGTTAGGGTAAATTTTGGGGTCGGCAGAGCTGTACCTAGAGTCAGCGGAGCTCCAGCTCTCGGAAGGCCCTAACTCCTTCCAATGTCCCAAAGAAGTCGAGGTCCACACAAAGGTCAAAGGGTTACTGCTGTTTTGCTATAGTAAAAAAGCAGGAATCGCACACATGGAGCAAAATCCAGTCTGTGCACCTCTCGGCGATTTTGGGCTCGCAGGCCACTTTTAAATACTTGTGACGTCACAATCAGCGTCACTTAACAAAATCCTTCCCCGAACCTAACGCTTCTCCGGGTTGGCTCCCTGAGTGGTAGGTCCAATATAGGAACATATAGTGCGCGTTGTTACTGGTGGACACTGTCAGGTGGTATATTTGTATTTATTTTATTTTTTTTTATTGGTTATATTACAAACCTTTAAAAAGAAGAGGAAAAAGAAAAGTAAAAAGGACAAAATCAAGCTAGGATTTATACATTCATCTCAAATCAGTACAAAGCCTCCTCCCTTCATCTATTTCTCATAACATAGACTCGGGTGTGGACCTCACGACCTCCCAACGATCGGATCCACCGAGCTATCGTGTAGATGATCTTTTATAACACGAAGGAAAGAAACCAAAGCATATAACAACACTCTGTGTGACCCATCAAACAGAGTTCTCCACCAGTCATCGCGAGTGAGGCACTGAAAATTCATTGTTATTGGGCTGAAGATGTTACCTCTCTGTCTCAAACTCGGGGCACATTATGATTAGGTGTTTAAGTGTTTCCTTTGTGGAGGAACAGAATCGACACACAAGGTACGAGTCCGGAGATTGAGACCAATAGCAAAGACGTTCTTTGGTTGTCATAGCGTTCAGCCTAAACTGAAGGTGAGCGGCTCGGGTCCACTGGTCCGGGAAGCAAGCTAAGTATGGAGGTACGTATCCATATGCTCTTGCCTCAGCTGGCACTTCACGCATGGCTTTAGTATTGGCTCTTTTGTCACAAGTCTGGATCCAGTCATTTCTCCAAAGCTTTAGTTTCGCGGCATCTGGATTTTCGAACAGCAGTTGCATCGTAATATCATACGAGCTAAGTACATCATAACATATCTTGTTCCATTGAAATGCGATTGTAGGTGCTTTGGCGAACTGTAGGCTGTGTAGAATCTTCATCTGGGGCAATACGGTGTTAAGGTTTACTTTCCTAAAAATGCTTAGAAGATTCCAAGCGACTCTTGCTTGCATGGATATGTAGCCAAGTTCTTATCTGATGCAAACAGTGGAGGTGCCTTTGGGTAGATGGAGAACCCTGGTCCAGAAGATGTTTTCTAGAGAATTCCACACTTCAAACCCACACCCAAAGGCGTTTTCGCCAGCATAAATCAGAGACGGTACCACCTTCTGCTGAAAGAAGGTTAACGTCGGTCTTAAAGTAAATTTCCCAAATTTTTTGTTGATTATGACTGCTTGGCACGCCAATTGACGGCATTTTTTCTTCACTGAGTCCGCCCAGGGAGCGTCATTTCTGCTGGCACTTAGTTGCATTCCTAAGTATCTGGTGTTAAAGACGCGTCCGATGGGTTCTTTGTTCACATACCAATTGAATTTCTGCCGGTTTGAATTGGATCCTTGCAGTCTTTCAAGGACCATTATTTCGCATTTCCCTCTATTGATAACCAATCCGTTATCTATTAGGTATTTTTCTACGGCATTTAGTTTGCGCTGTAAACCTATGGGGGTTGAGTCTATCAGAATGATATCGTCTGCATAGACTAAATAGTCCACATGGGAGCCATGGAGTTTTGGCGGGAAAGTGCGTAGGCCACTAAATGCGTCCTTGATATCGGATATGAACAAATTGAATATAGTTGCCGCGAGCGGGCAACCTTGTTTGACACCTCGGGAGGTGTCGATGGGTACAGATAGGTTGCCCTTTTGATCTAGGCGGACTCTGATGGTCGTATTCGTATGGAGTTCATGAATAGCGGCCAGCAGACTTGCAGGGCAATTCCATTTGGTCATTTTAGACCAGAGTAATTTTCTGTTAATACTGTCGAACGCCTGAGACAAGTCCACCAAGGCGAGATAGATCTTGGAATTAGATCGCAAAGCTTCCATTTTCAATAGATTTAGTATTAAAAGGTTAATGCCGCAACCCAAGCCTTTGACAAATCCCGTTTGTCTGGGATCCATCTGATTACATTTTGTTAACCACTCCGTCAGTTTTTGTTGGAGGAGAGTGGCATAGACCTTGCCCAATACATCAAGTAGTGCAATTGGTCTATAATTCTTGGGATTCTGATGATCGCCTTTTTTGAAGATAGGTATGATCACTGCTGATTTCCAAGACAAAGGGGTCTTGCAGTTGTTGACAATTCTTTTGAACAATAGCTCACAAAAGGTAGCCCATAATTCAGGTTGGAGTTTAAGCGTAAAGTTCGTTAAGCCATCAGGTCCGGGGGCTCTAGAGTTGTGCAGGTTCCTAATGACTCTCAATATATCCTCATAGTCAAAGACCAAGACCCAAAGTAGCAGTGCTGGAGGACTCCAGTCAACGACCTCATTGTTGTTACAAAAGAGGTTGGCATAAAAGGATACCCACTCAGACTCAGAGACCAGGTTTGCCCGGAGAGCATGTTGAGGAGCAAAGTTGTCGTTTATCAATCTCCAGTAATCAACAGCGTTGGAGCTCTTCATTTTTGATAGCATCAGCTCCGCATCATTCTGCAGCATAATAGATTTATGGGACTTAATCCAGTTCTTATAGCTTTGTTTGAAATTTCTTACCAGCCCATTTGCAACACTGGGTGTTTGTTTGTGGGCCGATCTTATCTGCCAACGTAAGAGGCGTTTCCGTTGTTGCACCTCAAGATCAAATTTATGTTGTGGAAAGAAAAGACTAATGCCCATGTGGTTCTTACGTTCTTGGTATTGGGTTAGGAGGTGGCTGTATTCCGTGAGTTCAGAGGTCTGAAGACCTTTCAAGATATTACCTGTCTCTGTGTGGTCTAGGTTTAGGCGAATCCTACCGACTCCTGTTCTAGTTGGAAAGGCCCAACGATCTTGAGGCCTTTTGTCAGTTGCCGCAAATGTCAGTACCACCATATCATGATCACTATGCTGCATTGTTCGGACGGACAGGCTGGACGTTCTCGTATGAATCCCACTGGATACAATGATGTAATCCAAGGTTGAACTTAAGTCACCTCTTCTCCACGTGGGGGCAGCAGGAATATCGCCTAACGTATGACCGTTCAGCATCATCAAGTCACGTAACTCCATTTCCAGAGACCATTGCGTTGCCAAATGAAATTCTAAGTTGTTAGAAGTCTTCTTGTGACCTGGTGTGTCCTGATGGTCAAAACAGTCGATATTGAGGTCTCCACAGACTATCAGGTTAATTGGGGGGCAGGCTTCCATCTGCTCGTCCAAAGCCTTGGTGACTTCGTCTATGAAGTTTATGGCTCCACTGGCCACGTGGTTCCAGTACAGATTAAAGATGCTGATGTTGGTTGCTGCGCCAGCAGCCGTGCCGCCCACCCCGACCGTGGTCACTTGAATATATGGAGAAATGTCAATTGATTTCAGGATCCGAAGACCTGAATTAATCCTGACGGCTACCAGAAGGCCTGACATTGGTCTTCCCGTAGTCTGTTTAAGGGCTGGTGTATAGGCAATTTCGAAACCTTCCAGAATGGGTTTATCACGAAGCCATGTCTCCTGTAGACAAATATGTCAGCTATCAATTTAGACTGGACATGTAGAATAACTGCATCATTTTTGCTTTCTTCAAGAAATTCTACAATTTTTAAATCGCCAGATTCTATTGCCCGCAGGCTCGGTACCAGATGACAAAGCCATAACACATTATGCCGATTCATTATCAAGTCATCGGCAGAGTCGATACGTTCTACAAGTACTTGGTGGTGAGAAGGCTCATTCTTCCAATGTTTGCTCTTAAGGGAATCATTTGTTGTTTGTTTATTCAGTGATAAATTTCTTTGCGAAACCCCAATGGCCTTCGGTTGCAGCAACTTGGGCAGAATACCCCTAGACTTAGAGCCTGATGAGTCATTCTTGGTGACTACCGAAGATGGCAGGTTGATACGAGGGGCAGAGGGAACTTGTGCCTCTGGATCTTCCGTCTTAGATTGGCCGTTGTTAAAAGGGTCACACGTCTTGCGACGTTTCTCCTCCAGCGTCATGAAGGGTTGCGACCAATTGTCTGTGTCATCTATGGAAGTAGTGAAAGGCCCAGTTTTTTCACCTAAGGATACAATTCTGGACGACTTCGAGGCTGGCACTTGTGGATGAGTAGAATTATGGCCAGACGGATTTGATCCAGTGTCAAGCTGGGTAATCATTTGAGGACAGGCAGCACTCAAAGGACCGGCTGTGTTGCCAGACTGCTTGGATACATCAAGTGGGTTAGCCGGTAGAGTGTCAAGCTCAGCAGCCCCCTCCACGTCCTCAGCTACTGCATCTTCATATACAGACATGTTTAGCAGGTCCTCAGATGTGCCACATAAGTTGATTGTTGGTTCTGCGGCCGTATCCAGGTCGCTAGAAGCAGCATTTAACAGAGGATCTGGTGCATCATTTGTCCCTTTTAAGATTGTTTTATTAACAATTACATTCACCGTTTTTAAGTTACGCAAAAATTTCCTGGAATCATTTCCTCGGTTCCTTTTTTTCGTTGGCATGTTTTTTGATTTTTTGGCTTCGTTGCCTCTACAGTTTCCAGCTTTCGGACCTGTAATGGGGCCACTCGTGGGATGCTTAAAAATGTCATAAACTGCAGCAGCAGCGTCATTTCCATGTTTTTGTGCAGCATTGGACACCTCTTTAGTGGGATCTGGAACAAGATTTTGATTAGAGGAGGCAGCCAATTGAGAGTCCTGAGGAGGCAAATTCGCTGCAGCTTGAATTTCCACAATAATGGCCTGAGAATTGGTCAATAAAGATGGAATTGGATCAATGGCGGAGGGGGCCAACTCATCCGTTTGCGGACCTAAAAGGCATGGAGCCGGCAACAACGAGTATTGATCCTGACCAACTTCTACGGTCACTTTTTTATTACAGGCCAACTTATTTAGACTTCTTTGATTCAATAGCAGTGGCCTCAGCAATTTGGGCACATGTGGCTAGTGGAATCCGAACAGATGAACAAGCTACCGGGTTGTCTGGAGTATGGGAGATCAGAAATCCTCTATCTTCGGGAGTTCCAATATAGCCAGGCTTATCGATTTTTAGCTGAAAAAGGTGTAAAGCCTGTTTTGCCACTTCAGCCAATAATTTTCTATCTAGAAAAGCGTTTTTGTTACTGTCTATTAATGCACCTAACGCCAGTTCCACCTGTTTATCAGTGTGCAGAGATGTGTTCTTTAGAGTCGTCTGAGAGTTCTCCAGTTCAACAATCTTAGTATTCATGCCAAAAATTAAAGCTGTTAGATCTTTCATGTTGTCGTTTATGTGTTCATACATTTTTAAAAATGGAGCCAAAGCAAGAGTAGTTGATGACATAATAAGCGTCTGAAGCTCTTGCATGCTTGGTAAAGAACGTTCATTTCCAGTGCTATCCAAAGGGAGGCCTGTTGATCGTCTTTTACTCAAAGGAAGGCGTCTGATTTTTGGAAAAGGACGCTCCATTAAAGATGAGTCCGATGAAAATGAATCTGACGTAACGTCAGAATGAAAACCCGCGATTGAAGGTCTATCCATACGTTGGTACGAATTCGGCGCTATATCATTTTGCGGTGTAATGGGGTCAGCTCTTTTTGCTGTGGTAAGTTTCTTCTGTGAGCATTGAATGCTCGGAGAGAAGCTCGAGCGTCTGTGTCTTCTTTGATTCACCTTGGCTATAGATAGGCTCTGCGGAGGACTTTTATTCCGCAGTGCAGATAGGGGCGCCTCGACCGCAGAAATAGTGGATGCCCCCACATGGGCTGTAGCACCCGGCGTGAAGTTTTTTAATGCTGAGTTGTTCGATCTGTTTTTATTCAAGTGCTTGAGGTCGATTAACAACTTATTCACAAGTTCCAAGGAATTTCTTTGGTTGGTAGGGTCTTTTTCTTGCTGAACCGACAACCTCTCCCACTCAGCATTTGCAGAGGAACCACGAGAGAGTGATTCTGACTCCAGATTTTGATCTGGTTTATCCACTTCGTCAAATGTGAACGCTGTGTCAGAGGGACCAGCTTCGGGCATTGTGTTCAGTGACGTCACAGGCGACGGTAGCAGCTTTTCGTGTGCACTATAGAATCTTATACGCGGAGATCCGCTACCTGTTTCTTTTTGCATTAGAGCACAAACTGCGTCGCATGCACATGCGCTCTTTTGAAGAACCTGAACATCAGACGTTGCACCAGTAGGCAAACAAGGAGGCATTTGCGCAGTGCCACAGGCATGTTGCATTGTGCTACTGTCATGTGGTGCGGCACAAGTTGGCAGTACATCAGAGCCACGTGTTGAAGCCGAGTTAGACATCGGTATCAGGATTTTCTGTGCTTCATATTGGTTATCATGTTTGTCAGATGGCTCATCATATTTACATTGACACGGGGAGCGGGATGGGGAGTCATGGAGGGTGTCCATTTGGGATGGACTGGACTGGACGATAACAGTGTCAGTAATATGCTGTATTACAGATGACTCGACCACGGACTCAGGACACACACCCTCAACGGAACCTCTCGTGTGCCCAACATGGATGGGAAAGTCTGAATTTACTTGCGAGATAGTAGACACACAAACACTTACTGTAGTTTCATCGTTGTTGTGTGTAGGGGCCAAGGTCGCGGCTAACTGCATCAGATGCTCCGCTTCATTCGTAAACTGTACGCATTCAGCAGCAGCAGAAACCAGAACAGGTGTGCGAGGCGCCTCCGAGGATTCCGCCGAGAGCCATGAGCGTTCAGAGTCGTTGCAGGCAGACTCACGCGCACGCTTCCTTTGGACTCGAGTCTTTATGACAGCGCTCATAGATTTACCTGTCGCCGAGGCCATTGTAGCGTTGGTTCGCATTGTGGCCTTAGCAGCAAAACAATATGTGCGGGGGAGCAGGGGAGGCCGCAGGGAAAACCAAGAAGGGAGTCCCGGAACCCACGGACTCCTCAAACTCTACCGGACTCCGTTTACTTTTGTAAAGCGGCCCCAGCGCGCCGAACAGCCGTACAACAGCCAGCGCCCTTTACCCCTGTCGGGCTTAACGCTGCAAGGGTGTGCTGAGCTCTGTTTTATGTGCCTGGATAGGTCAGGTGATCAGTCACGTGACGGCACAGCGCTCCGCCTCCTCCTGGAAGCGAGCGAGCAGGCGAGATGGAAATGCGCGAGTTCTTAGAACTCCCAGAGCACGTTGACAGAGTATAGCAGCAGCAGCAGCAGCAAGAAAGTGTTCTCTCCTCACGGGAATGGCACACAGGTGGTATATTGGGATCGTCCCTAAAAATTGTTACCTGAAAAATATTACATTAGAGAGCCTGATGATTGGCTGGGGATTCCCGCCCCTAGCCCCCAGTGTCCTCATTGGTCAGGCCGCGGGCCCCCAAGCCTCGGACTACCGTTGTTCCCAGCTGGCAGGACACCTGCTTACATACAGTGTGTATCGATAAGGTGTGTGTAACGCTCACCTGATTCCCACGGAGGCGCAGGTCTGGCTTTGAGTGCTGATGCTTCTTCAATGGTGAAGCGCAGGACTCTGAAGATGGACAGGAAGGGCCCTCTACTCTGGCTTCTCCGGCTCGCAGGAATATTCCCCTGTGCGTGAAAAGGGAGTATTACCTACTGACTGAGTTATGCTCAAGCCTCCCACTCTCTTCCAACCCTCCACGAGACCCTTCCACGATTCCCTGTAAAGTCTCACCTTAGGGTCAGGAAGGATGAGCTCTCCATCCTGCTTCTGATGCAGGGGCGCGTTGAAACCCAGTTACTTCACTGGATTGAGGATTGATGGGAGTTCAGGTAAGCTTGACTATTCAGGGAAGGCTCTGTAAAAGTTCTGTTGCAAGTTCAAAAGTCCAAGCTTAATAATAATGTTCATTGTCTTTTTGCAGCAAGCGCTAATGCTTATGTCTTTTTTCCCCTTAGGGGCCGGGGTTCGGAATGCCGGAGATATGGCACCGACCCGAAGTGAAACGTGCAGTTCCAGTTCCAGTAAATGGCAGGTTAGTTCTGGATGAGCGCTCGGGAACTGTCTTTGCATACGCTCATTCAATGTCTTTGTCTTTTTTCCCCATAGGGGCTGGGGTCCGGGAAATGCCTGGAAGCGGCAAGACCCGAAATGAAATGGGAAATGACCCAATAGGTAAGTCTTATTCCCTTCCTTCTCTCACCTCTTATTCTTGTCTTTTTCTCTAGGTTCTCGGAAGTGGCTGTGTATCCGGATGATCGCTGCTGAAAATGGAGGAACCCAGGAAAGGTGAGTGAAATGCAGCACTGCAGCGATCGTAACAAAATTCTTTTAAAAATATTGTCTTCCCTTTCAGGATCGTCGGTGATGTCTCCGTGGTGCAGATTTAGCTGGTAAGGTCTCTTGTCTCCCTTTGCAGGTGACCCAGGATACTGACAGGCGTGGCTGAAGTCCAGATGCAGGAGCTGACACGGTGAGCGTCCAGCTGCGAGGAGCAGAATAACGCGAAGCGTGAGTTGCTGATCGGGTGTGGTTTAAATAGCTTTGGAAGAAGTCCCAAGTGTGTATCCTTCCTCTGATCAGGTATGTATCCTTCCCCGACCAAACCCGGGTGGAAAGTAGTCCCACAGGTAAAGTAGTTCCATTCAGGCCTCAAGAGGGCCTGGATGTGGCAGCATGGTCTGCATCAGGTAAGTGCACATGAAAACACTTGAACACATGTCTAGCTTTATGAGCCTGGCGCCTAAGGCGCCAGGACAGAGGTCCAACATGAGCCTGGCGCCTAAGGTGCCAGGACTGCGTCCAAAGGGCCCCAGCTTGGGCCCGCTGGCACTCCCCTGGGGGAAATGATGCCTGCCTCTGGTGCCGCTGGGTCGGACCTGGCTCCTTGGAGGTAGGCATCATGACAGTGTGACTATGTGACGGTGTGTAACAATGGGGTGCTTCTGCTAATGCCATGAGTTGTCCATTGCCAGCGCACGCTATATGTTATTTTACTTTGCATGTATATAGCGCCTTATGTACCATTGGTATGGTCTGAAGGCACTGGTAGGTTGAACGCCCTTGGGAACCGAAGTTCAAGTCAGTAGAGAGAGTCAAAGGTGCGTGTGAGCACCGGATAAGTGTGCAGTTGGTGTGGCATTCGTGAAATAGCTGCTGCTTAGCGGTAGGTGTGGTGGTTGAGAGATCAAGAGTATGTGTTCGTTCTGGCAGGATTTATCCAGACCAATTGTGGCTGCGTTAGGTCTGAGGCGTACGCCTGGCAGGGGGGTGTGTAACCAGCAGTGTTTAGTTGGTGATGGGCAGTATGCGGCAGATGTTGGTATGAGAACAGCTATACTGAATGGTGTCCTAGAATCTCTGTGGTCTAGTTGAATGCTGGTGTAAAGAAAGAGAGTAAGCGTGGTGATGTGATATGATGGGTTGCATGCTCTTTCAAGCGTTCCATGCACTCCAAACCATTCCATGTAAGTCGTGCAGTTCTATGCACTCCGGTCCGCTCCACGCACTCGGGTCCGCTCCACGTGGATTGTTATAATTTGTAGCAAGCTCGGTCCCCGTCATGAGACAGCCGCGCCTTCCCAGCTTCCAGGCCTTTGCATTGTGTCAGTTCGGCCAAGTCACGTTCAAGGAGACCGTCGGTGAGGCCGAATTACTTCGGTGGGTGAGGAATTTCACTTGTAACATGTCCTTGGCGGCTGCGGTCCCTGCCAGGGCTATTCTGCTTGCATAGCATTTTGTGGCTTGGAATGTCTGTGAGACGATTCTGGCTTGCTGGATTTTCCTAAAGCCTACTTCGACTCTGATTATGCATTTGGCGTAATTATCCATAGATTTAAGGCATGTCAAGGTTGGTCAGGTCCCTTGAATGCTCCTGTCCAGCCATAGGGTTAATAGCTTGTATCATCTGCAAGCATATACACAAGCTTGTCTGTCATCTTGCGTTTCTGCGATGCTGTGGCGAGCCTAAGTGGCAAAAACAACCTTGCAGACAGTATGTATAGGTCACTGTCCTCCAACTCATAGAACTGTACGCGCGTGTTCTTCATGTGGATTGGTGGGAGTGTCCCGAATGTGCATGTTGCCCGTGTGCTTCCCGTCTAACGCAGCTAGGTCGTCATGGTGTCTCTAATGACCTGCAGCATGGTTTGCGGGAGATTCAGTCGATTCGGTCCATATAATCAACTCCAGTTCGATCTTGACTGTCGTCACTTGGTTTGGATAGTCCGTACAATCGCAGGGTTATATGGTTGGGTAGCTGGGTACCATTCGTGGTACGTGCTCATGCTGGGAGCGGTGGGGATTGGTGCAACCTCATACAGTCGGTGGTTATTCTGTCGGGTGCTTCTTACGGTTGGGGTGGGCCCGTCGGTAGTGAAGCGACATTCGGCTTTTCCCTCTTCAATGCGTATGTAGAGGTAGTTCAAGGCGTGCCCTACAGGTGAGGGGTAACAAATGGTTCACTTATTCTTGCATGTTCTAGAAGTAGGTGTTCCCTTAATCCAATCCCTTGCCTTGATAGGTTTTGTATTTTGCCATGTAGAATGACGCATATTGGTGTATAAGACCTTCATGTAATCAAGGTTCTATGCAAGTGTGCATGCATCAGTCCGATGTCTGAGAGATCACCCTACTTTATTAAATTGATAAAGTAGTACTTTGCCATATTCTTTGAGTCTGTCTGATTATTTGGTCTGAGATCATTATTGTAATTCCATCTATCGCAAAGGATGCTTCAAGGTGCTAGAGCACTTTTTGGTAGCAGAGGATGATTTTGGTCTAGTTGATCTAGGGCAGATACAGACCCCCGAATGCTTGGCTACTCCCGCCATTAGCCAGAAGACAGCAGAGCTTCCTCTGGAGATCGGCGCACAGTCGCGTGAAGATTTGGTCGCAGGTCACCCTTTGACGAATTTCCTTTCCAGTCCCTGCAGGTGCACTGTGGACAGAAGGTGAACTGGTCAGTTGAGGGAGTGTCTCTGCCAAAGGACTCGAACTGAGTCACGGATGTAAGAACAACTAACGTGGCAAAAGAGGGGGAGGGAATGTGTTGTAAATAATAAGTGTAAAAAGTAACTGGATTTTTTGGGAGGAAATTATAAAGTGAAATGGATATCTCGAATCCTCGTTCCAGGGGGACAAAAGTGGTATGCAAGAAGAGTGCGTATCAAACTCCAGAATGGAGTGAAACAGAGAAGAGATACATTTACTAAGATAGGAAAGGAAGTTGTACGCAGTAAAAATTGTAGGGTTATAAAATGGTTAATATGTTGTGTCTAGACTGATGAATATAAAACGATAGTAAAGAGATTGGTGAAAAATTTGGATTAAGAGATTGAGGTCGATCAGGAAGGGAAAAATCAAAGGAAAGTAATATATAAATAAAGAAGAGACTCTTAAAATACTAATAATAAAAGAATATAATCCAAATTGATATAGTAAACGAAGGAGGAAACAATTTCATTGCATAGATTTTTAAACAAAAAAAAGTGAGCCGTTAAAATATATCCTGATTGGCATTATAACCAGTGATTGATGGGGCTGCGCCAATTGATTGGCATGGTATATTTTATCAAATAAAGAATCTAATAAAACAACGGGTAAGTATTGACGATCAAAATCGATCTGTCATCATGGGGGATGCATCTCTTTTGCATTTGTGTAGGACATTGCCGATATATACAAAGAAAATAAGTAATGACCATTCTGAATGGGTTCGAGGTACAGCCAATAAGACACACATGCCGTGGCCTCAGGAGTGTTCTCTGTCAAGAGACCTATAGCGGCATATGACAATATATTTGCATGCCACATATAAGGGGGAAAAGATGCAGAAAAGGCTGGCCATTTTAGAACTTTGGAAAATGTGCCAGTGTGAGAAAGAAGATCCAGCTTGTAGTGAGTGGATGCTCAATCGACGTAAAGGGGAGGATAAAACACATATGGCTCCCCCTTCTCGTGAACAGAAGAGTCCAGACACACAGGAGAAGGGATTTTACCCTTTAAAGGAATTACAGCAGCAGCGGGGCTATGTTTATCCAACGTATGCGCCCCAGTTTATAGCAGCGAGAATAATGTGGAAGATGGCAAGAGTACAGCGCAAAAAGATATATCTGCATGTGGTGAAAGTAAAAACAGAGTGACGAAAGAAAGGATAGACAAGACCGACAAATGGAGATAGAGGAAGAAGCAGGGAAACAAAGTAAAACGATAGTTAAGGGAATAATGATAGTACAGAATTAATGGATTGGAGGACATCTTTCTTAAGCTAGATGATGAGGGCATTGATGTTTGAGAAAGAGAGAGGAGAGGAGCGGGACAAGAGAAGGAAGAGCATACAAGGAAGAGAGGGATAAAGAATACAAGCGAAGGTAAGAAAGAAGATAATGAGGCAAGGAAAGAAAAGGAGAAATTAGAAGAGAAGAAACAAGAAGACATGGAAGCCCAAGGAATGAAAGTACATGGGTTGCAACGAAGGCAAGAGGAAGATGAATTAAGGGCGATGAGAAGAGAAGAAGAAATTAACAAGAGTAGGGGATTAAAAGATGAGGTAGTATATTTATGCCATAGGAGCATAGTGCCGATTGATGTACCAGAACGATTGGAGGAAGAGAGGGTCACAACGCCCTGTAGGGAGCTGCAAGGAATCCCGGGATCAGCATGGGGCGGTGGGCAGGATACAGAAGACATAGAGCAGAGACATAGGAAGGTATACAGGTAAATGAGAGACAGAGGTTAGGTATGAAACCCAAGAGAATGTAGAAGGATCCCTATTAAAGGGAACTGAAGGTAGATCAGGTGATGTCATAACAGACGAGTACAGAACATTGTCTTTTTAACAGATTTGAAAAAAGGGCACCAGAACCAACACCGTATGCTGAGCGACCACCATCACGTTTGCGTAGTACAGGGGATATATCCCTGCCATATGTAAGCAGGTTAAGAACAATACCAGGAAGAAAACAAATGGGCGATGCTAGCTCTGCTTTGAAGACGAGGAGTGTAGGTAATTATGATTATGAAGTGGAATTTTAACAATTCCCATTGTTTGAGAGGGGAAGGGGGGACCACAACACATACTATGGCCACAGATGGATAAAGGCAATTTAAGGTGTAAATTGCAGAGTTGATCTTCTGGTGCAGAAACTTGTTTTGAGTTGGAGAGGATGACATCAGGAATGACATTTGCTATAGGTAACGTAAAAGGGGCTACCGGTGGCTATTCTAGGCAAGAGAGCTGACGACCTTTGGAAGCAAGCAGGATACGCCGGTGTGACTGCGCGACACATAAT
Organism: Ambystoma mexicanum; assembly: GCF_040938575.1. NCBI lineage: Eukaryota > Metazoa > Chordata > Amphibia > Caudata > Ambystomatidae > Ambystoma > Ambystoma mexicanum. The sequence goes on from NC_090931.1 coordinate 198,661,521, forward strand.
ACACGATGGAGCACCATTTAATAATTGCAGAGCAGACGTATGGCGGGTACTCGGAGTGCAATATCCTGATACATGAGATATGGCTGTGATTATGACCCGGAAGATGGACGAGGATGAAGATACTGTTGCCTTTATTCAATAAATTCAGGACAAATGGCAGCAGGAGACTTGTGAACCGTGGGATGAAACTGTAGCATTATTTTACCACCTATTGTGTCAGGGGCAGCCCGGGCCAATGCAACGGCAGTTGAAAAAACAGGTGGGAATGGAAGCAAAGCCATAGCCAGAAATACAATTGACAATCGCGAATCTCTGCTGATTAATGCAGTAGATGAATAAGAAGAAAGCTGAGAACAGAAAGCAGGAGGAAGCAAAGTTGGTTCAGAAAAAGTTAGCCAGAATGGTTATCGAGGGTGCGGTTTTGACAAGTAATGAAGATGGGGTGACACAGGAAATAGTGGGTACAATTCTTGACCAAGAGGAAGAGGGAATGGGCTTAGAGGAGTAGGGTCAGGCGGATTTCACAACTCTCCGGGAAGAGAAGGATTTAATGGTGGACAGCCACAACAATGTTGGAATTGTGGAAGAATGGGACACATATCTAGGACGTGCAGAAGCAGAGGAGGCATGCAACATATTTGGCAATCTCCAAGAGGGGGTATGGGTCATACTCCACAATACAATGTAGAACTACAGGAATATTATGGCCAAGATCACACGTATGCTCAGACATGTGTGCCAATATCCCAACAAATGCAGCCAGAAACGTTGCAAATGCCACAAGGGCAACCCCAGCAGGCACTCATGCAAACACAACAGGCACAACCACAGCAAGCACAAACAGCGGGCTCTGGTACGACAATGGAATATGACCCCATGAGTCCAACAGGCATCTGTGCCCAAATTGGGGAGTGTGACTCTGATAGGAGCAAATCTTTTTACAGGTACAGGGATGAATTTATATCCACAATAGGACAGCCCACAGAGAGTTGATATGTTCAGTACTATCAGTGATACCAGACCCCAAGAGAGAAACCAAGGGATAAGCTGATGATAGGAGACCAGAAATGTTAATTTCTAGTAGACACTGGAGCCACTCGTTCCTGTGTCAGGAAGGGAAAATAACCAACATCAGGTACTGCCATGAATGCTCAAGGATTCTCTGGGGCGATGAGTTTAGTTCCTTTTACAGACGAATTACCGATTTCTAAAGCAGAACTTGAAATGGCAATGTCATTATTGTACTCTAGGCAGACACCAGTCAATCTATTGGGGCGTGACTTAATGACAAAATTTAAAATGATATAATCTTTCACTGACGAAGGAATAGTGTGCACTACTCCAGGGATACACTATATGAATGTGAGAGGGATTATATTTCTCTTTACACGCCAGAACGCATTACTTGAAGTGCCTTTTAGATCCAGAAGTATGTTTGTATGGAGTGACTAGTCTATTATCATGGTTACCCAGGTTGGTAGGCAAAATATTGAGAATACCTGATGAATTTCTTTTCAGAATAGAAATCCCCATGGACGATGAGGACGGTTAGATCATTCCCTTAGAATTAGAAGCAGTGGTGGTCAAAGAAGAAAGCCTGATGCTTCATGGTACAGATAATGAAGGAAGGGGATAGGGGACAGCGATAACCCTCAGTGAAGGGTATAGGTTGACAGATTTAAAGGACGAAGAACTGTTGAGATGATTCTGATGATGAACTGGTATTTTTAGAAGTATCACTTATTGGATTAAAGTAAAGAATATAGAAATACAGCAGAGAATGGCATTGGTAAAAAGAAGACCGCCATTCTTTCAGGAAGACTTGGAGAAGGTGCCCGAGATTTTATGGACTACGAGCCCATCTAATGTGGTTTTATTAAAATGGATAGGTGCAGTTCAAAACAAATTGAAACCTGGAGCTCTTTTACCACACGCAAAACAATACCCCATGTCCAGATAGGCGGATCAACGTGTATTTTAGACCATCTCTGCTTTAATGAAGCAAGGCATATTGGTGCCATCAGACTCTTCATTTAACACAGCCATGTACCCTGTGAGAAAATCAAAAGGGTTTGTGGACATTTATTCTGGACCTTCGCCCTTTAGACAATATAGTCGAAGCTGAGTTTGCTTTACTTCAGAATCCTGCAACAGTACTTTGTAACATTGCATCCACTACCAAATATTTCACAGTTGTCGATTTAAAGAATGCATTCTTTACGATTCCCCTTCATGAAGACTCACAAGATTTGACTTCCTTTACGCATTGAAATACCCACCTGAAACATACTAATTTGCCCCAGGGGTACTGAGAGTCCCCTTCAATCTTTAACAGAGTACTCCAGATGGGCTTGGGTAATGTGCAGCTCGAAAGTGCTACAATTCAGTAAGTGGATGACATTTTGTTGTGTAGTGAAACACAGGAAAAATGCAGAAAAGACTCAGTTAAACTTATGACCATACTTTCAGAGAAAGGATAGAAGGTAGACCAGGAGAAATTACAATATTGTCAAGAAGACTTGTACATAGGACAGTTGATCACTCATGAAGGGGGGAATTTGGTGCCTGAAAGAGCAGAAGCAATCATGAAAACAGTAGCACCTAAAAAAAGTGAGGGAAATGAAACGGTTTCTATGCTTATGCAATTATTGCAGAGCCTGGGTTTTCAATTACAGTACGTACATTCAACCACTTTTAAAAGGACTTAAAGAAGCACCAGTAGATAAGAGCACAATAAAATTGACAAATGAGATGACTGAAGGGTTTGAAGATGGGAAAAAAAGGCAATCCATACAACCCCTGCGTTGGGGATCACAGATTACAATGAAGAATTTTATTTATTCTCCCATTCAATTGGAGAAGTCATGACAGTAGTTCTTACAAAGAAGACGACATTAGGACATGGATATAAACCAATGGCGCATATTACAGTGGGATTTTAGATCCATTAATGAAGGGACACTATCCCTGTGAGAAATCTTTAGCTGCTGCTGCATTCGCAATTGAAAAAGCTTTAAGTATAACAATGCAATGCCCAATAACATTATTTGTAGAACATGCATTATTTGTAACTTTAGAGAAGCCTAAAAGTACATTGACCACGCAAAGAGCATCGGGGTACAAGGCGATTAAAATTGTTAGATGTAAAACAGTAAATCCAGCAACATTTATAGCAGAACCAGCAACAGAGGATGACTATGTACATGATTGCACAACGTATACGGACTGTTTTAATGAAATTCCTTAAGCTAGAGAAAACGGCCCCAGAGAAGGGGGGAGGGTGAGTTGTTTTTATTGATGATGGTTTGAAAATTGACCAGACAAACGAGGACAGGCATATTGGCGCAGCGGTAGTGAAGCTGAATAAAGCAGGTGAATTCGAGGTAGTAACAAGCATGAGCTTGTCTTGTAATTATTCAGCACTGGCTGCAGAAGTAGTGGTGCTCATAGAAGCTCTGCAGAGCTTCGAGGATGAGGAAGGGATGATGTACTCTCTCCTCCTATGTGACTTCTACTGTGCACGTAGGTTTGTCACGCTGGAAATGGAGGGTCTTCCTCTGCGCAGACAGCACTGCAGTGCAACACAAGACTCTATTGGATAGGCTTATAGAGGCATTGAGTCTTCCGTTGAACCTAGCAGTCCTAAAATGCTCAGCACATTCTAAACAGACTTACTACAAAGCCGCATAGAGGCCAAAAAGGCAGCCCATTATGCACCACATCTAGTTTAGAGAGAGAAGACATTAAACAAATGACAGGACGATGCATGTTAGTAAAGGAAGGCTTTAGCATGCAGTCTCTATTGTCCAGTTAATTGAAATACAAGGTTGAGCTCCACATGAAGAACAGGAATTCTGGAGAAAGTGGGGGTGTTCATTATCCCCCACCAATTTGGAGGCAGGATAGCACTGGCAAGCCAGTTCTGCCGCTAGCATTGAGAGTAGCGCTGGAGCAGCTTCACTACCCAGCACACACAATTCAAGAGAGTCTAGCTGCAACAATTGCAGAAGAGTGGTTCTCGCCCAATCTACTGGAGCATGTGGCACAATTAATTGTGAATTACATAGTGTGCCAGAAATGTACCACAGGGCACGCTCTGCAAACAGTGAAAGGTGCAATCCCTAGACCAATGCTCCATTTCAGCATCTACATATAGATTATGTAGATATGCTACAGATATGAAATGTCTAGTCGTGGTATGTCCTTTTGCTGATCGTCAGGTCTATGCACTTTACTGATGCCCTGTGCGCTACCAATATTCTTGTGCGCGTGGTGTACCCCAGGTGGGTGGTGTGTGAGGTTTTGCGGTCTGACAATGGACCACATTTTTTAAATGAACTTTTTTAACAGAGTTCCCCTATTGGGTATAAAACCCAAGTGTTCCTCCGCTTATCCCCCACAAGTGAATGGCGTTTGCGAGCGATTAAACAGATTGTTAAAATAACTACAATTTAAAAATCACTTTGAAGAAGGGATAGCTACATTGCCTTTCCCTTTGCCTTGTATTCCCTGATAAATCAGCCTGGTTCAGATCACCATCTAACTCCTCATGAGTTGGTGACTGGATGCTGTATGAAAACCCCATTAACTCCTCCAACTAAGCACTAATGTCCACAGTGTAGCGAAGGCATTAGGCGTCGAGATGCACGATTATCTAAAAAGAATGATTGCAAGTGTTTCATGTCTCAACCGAACAGAAGGCATGGGTATTACGAATCTGGAGGGTATTAATGAAACGTCTATTGTCCCTGCTAAAGGCACAGGCAGCATGTTTTACAATATAACTAGAATGTTTTTTCGAAAAGGGATGTTGAGGAGGACCACAGAGAGATGAATACATAACTAGATAATTTGGCTTGTTAAAAAAATAACCTATGGTCTTCCTTAATACTGTATGCCATGAATGCAGCAAGGACATTTATGGCAAAAGAAATACCTGTACAAGATGCAAGATGTCTGTCATTTAGCAGGATGCACAACAAGAGAACTTTTTGAAGGAAAATGGGCAACCCTAAGGAGGTTGAGCAAGACATTCCCATATGAAGATGTGGATATCTTTGTGGTTCTGGCGGGTCAACCACTCCTAGGTCTTTCAAGTGTAGATGCTGTATTGCTGGTAGTAAGAGTGCTGTCTGCGTTGGGGTCGTCTGCAAGCCAGCTCACCACATATTGCATATGGCATGCTAGATAGTACAGTTGGAAATTCAGGATGCTTAACCCTCCTTTTTCATGCAGTCTTTTTAGAGTATTGAGTCCCACGCTATGTCTACCACCCCCTGCCATAGAAAGATTCTGCACTCTTTTTTTTCTAGTTTTATAAAGAATTGCCTCGGTATGTTCTATGATATATTCCCAAAGCAATGTAGCAGTCGTGGCAGGGTCACCATTTATAATAGTGCCGCCTTCCCATTACTGACAGAGGCAACTTCCCCCAGAAGGTACCCTGTTTCAAACGCTTCGTTATATACCCTCGTCGGGACCGGTGCCAGACTTTCCGCATATACTTTATAGTATTCACCTGGCAGTCCATCCATGCCCAGTGTCTTACCCGAAGGCAGTGTTTTTATTATGGCCAACACCTACTGCCATTATGGGTTCTTCTGATATGTGCACTTGTTGCTCATCTAGGTGTGGTAAGGTTATGATGTCTAACGCTTCCTGCATTTCCCCCATTTCTTTCTGCATGGGAGTCCTTGTACAGCTCTCGGTAGTAGTCTTAAACGCCTTGTTCACTCCTACCCGAGTATTACTTGTGTTACTTTCTGCCTTTTGGTTCGAGTCTATTGGTGTTTCCTGTTGTTGCTCAAGCCAACAGTTTGCTAGGTTTGTCACCCTGCGTGTGAATTATTTCTAGGTATTGTGCATAGCTGATGTGCCCAGCCGGTCCCAATGGGCCAGGCACTCTTGTCTCAATTTTATTTGTTCACTCAAATGGTCTCGTTCTGCTTTGTGTATTACTGAGGTGATGGCTTTGCCCCCCCCGCCCCCCTTGATCTTTGGCTAACCTGTCTCCCCTGGTCACTACTTTATATTCTTCCCATATCATACCCACTCCTTTAACACTACCTTCATTAATCTTGAAGAACTGTTCTCTTACATGTTCTTTAAATGCCATATCTAGGAGTGACTCACTTCTGAGCCTTCAGGTTGGTATTGGCGGTCTTGGGGCTGTTATCACCCATTTGAGAATTAGCAGGGCATGATCAACAATACTCTTGCTTTGTATTCTACTTCTTCGAATTCTCTTACGAGTTACTTCTGCGTGAATAAGTAGTCTAGTCTTGTGTGTACTTTATGTGGGGCGGAGTAGTCTCTCTTCTGTGTGAAGAGTCCTCCATATGTCGACAAGGATGCAGTAGTGTAGGAAGGTGTTCAGCACCTTTGCAGGTGGAGCTGGTCTTTTTAACCTGTCGGACATGTCTATTTTGGGATTCAGTGTACAATTTTCCCACCCCCCTATCCCTCAAATACTATGTCCTCATCTCTGTACTGTCCCAACCTAGCACATAAGGACCTGAAGAATGTTGTGGCATCATGGTTTGGTGCAGAAGTGTTTACTATACATAGTTCTCTGTTTTCGAGCATACCGTGCATCATTACCTTTCTGCCTTCGTCATCTGCTTTAGTGTGCAGGATTTTCAGAAGGATTGTCGCAGCCACCCAAATGAGGACTCCCGTGGCATACACAGAGTATGTGGATTCCACCACTAAGCCTCCCCATTTTCTTGAAATGTAGTCTTGTCTGGGCTTTCCTAAGGTGTTTCCTCTGTAATAGGGCGATTCCTATTTTCTGTCTGCTCAAGTATGTGGTTACTTTCTGCTTCTTTCCGTAGTTTTTCAGACCTCAGACATTCCAGGTCATTACCTTAATGTTCCCAGCCATAGTTTGTTTGCATGGACTTTTCAGATGCTTCAAGAATGCCACTTACTGTTCTAAAGGTTGTGGCTTCCTGTGCGTTAAGACTAAAGAATGCTCTATCCGGCTTTCCACCATTCCCCATAAACAACTCCCCACCCCCCTTTTTACTCAACCACCCCTTTCCCAACTTTAACTGTCCAGTTCTGCGGTGCATGCTTAGACTTCCCCACTTCCTCCCTACCTAGTCACCGGACTAGGCGATCAGTGACAGACGGGTGGGTACTTAGTATCATACCCTAATAAAAACATGTGGGGTAGTAGGAGCTCTCCTCTGTCCTGTGTCCCTCCTTCCAAGCAGCATGCGTCTTCTCTGCCGTCTTCCTGCTTGTTACAATTTTCTCAAACTGCATCTGTAATGTGTAATCTAGAGTTCGGTTTCCATTATGTTCCAAATCATTTTGTTCTCAAGTGCATGAATTTTGCCTTGCTCTGGTTTCCAGCCATTTGTTATTTGCTTTTCATTGTTCTTAGGGCTTGTTCTTACTTTTAACACATGTAGTGGTAAGTCTTTTCCATTGTTGGTATTTTTGCACTGTCCATCCAGTCTTGCGCCTCTTTTGGGCTGTCGAATACAGGGCTCTACCATTATGTAGTATCTTCAATTTAGGCGGCTAGATTAGCATGTATTTCAGTCCGGCTTTCTGCAGTCTCTCCTTTGTGGCTATACATTGGGCTCTCCTTTTCTGCACTTGGAAGTTATAGTCTGGGTATATTGCCAGTTTCGCTGCGGCTCTTTGTATAGTGCCTGGAAAATGCCAAGATCGTCTCCCTATCCTTGTAGTTTAAAACCTTGGTGATGATGGGCCTAGGGGGAGCTCCCAGTGACGGCTTCCTGACTTAGGATTGTTGTGCGCGCTCGATAGTGAATCCCTGTGTGAGATTTTCCGTTCCCAGTTCTTTTAGCAGCAGGTTTTCTACATAGCTAGTTGGGTCGGACCCCTCCATGCCCTCAGATAGCCCCAGGATTCTAATGGTCCTGCGTGCTCGTCCTTTGGTGTCCTCTGCTCTTTCTTCCAGCAGTTTTACCCTCTGTTTTAGTATATTGACGTCTGTCATTTGCGCTACTGTAGTATTCTCCTGCACTTGCTCTTCAAGTTTCACTGTGGGCTCCGCTAGCGCTCACGTCTTGCCTTAACAGTCGCACGTCAATCCTTACTGCGTCAACCCTTGCTTCCAAGGTTTTTTGTAATGCTGCTATGGCATCTAGTATTTGTTGGTTATCATTGTCCAGCTTGTCCTTCATGCCCACAGCTGCCCCAGCCTCTTTCTCTCCTTTAGGGCTATCTTGCTCTTTTGCAAACTCTTCCATAGTGGTCTGTTTACCTTTGGTTTTGTGTCCTTTATTCGCCATCAGTTGTGCGAGATTGTCCTGCTTCGGCTAGTTGGTTTCTTTTGCCTGGTCTCTGTTGTGCTTCCGCTATTCAGCCCGTCTGTCTTTCCGCTCTCTTCTTCCTTGTTTCTTCTCCTCCTGTTATCCTGGGTAGATGTTCACTTTCTACCCTGATCTTCGTTCGTGTCCGGTGTGTGCCATTTCTTAGTTGCAGATCTCTAGGCTTCTGCTCGCTCTCCTGTTCCTCTTTATAACAGGACGCTCACTTTCCTTGACCCTGACTCCTGACCCCTTTGTGCTCTTCACTGTTTTACCAGCCTGTCCATACATAGGCTGCTTCTCCTGGTATGGGTCTGCACCGTTTCTGTTGTCCCTTCTCCTGCGTCATGGCTGTTGCTCAGCATGCTTTCCCCTGTTTGTTTGTGTCTCTTTCTTGTTACATGCCTCCTTGTTTCAAAAGCTTTCCTCTGAGTCCCTAGGGGGCTTCGTTTCGTACTTGTTCAGGGTCAGGGGTGCTCCCTTGTAAATGTGTTGTAGCTGGGTCACTGCTCACTTAACTGCTTAGGAACAATGCCCCCCCCCTCCTCTCTGCTCCTTACCGTTGTCATCCGGAGTCCCGGAGCTGGGGGCACGATCTGCAGCTTGCTGAGTTCCTCGCTGCTCGCCCGGACTCTTCTCTCCTCCGGTCTTGCTGGGGCCGTGTCCAGCTGCCTGCTGACGTTGGGCACCTCCTTGCTTCACCTTGCCTTCTGCGTTGTTCTGTTGGCGCTGCTGCTTGCTGCTCCCCTCCCAGGTCCACGGGCCTTCCTCTTTTTCCACTGGGGAGGTATTCCGGCCCTGCTACTAGCCGCCTTTTTCTGCCGGGCTGTTCGGATCTGCACAGTGCGAAATCCTCCCGTTTCCTGCAACCCGTGCCTCCTAGAGCCTGGTTGAGTACTTGTTACTTATGTTGAAGCTGTTACCACCGAATTGTGCATTTAATTATGGTTTGGGCATGCCATATTTAGCTTATCTACCTGTGGTGTTCCCCAGGGGTCTAACCTCTCGCCCTGGCTTTTCAACCAATACCTGGCAACTCTCGCCCACTGCATTGCCATTTTCTGCTCAAACTTCCAGTGCTACGCTGACGATACTCAACTCATTTTCAGGCTTCCCTCAAGCACCTCCTCTCCCATCTCTGATTGCCGAACTGCCATTCAAGATTGGTGTACCGGCAATGATCTCTGTCTGAATGCCAGCAAGACGGAGATCCTCCTTATCGGCACACCTTCACCATCCTTTCTCCCTCACTATCTGTCCGGCCTGCCTCCTAACCCCACCTGCGAGGCTAAGAGCCTCTGGGTCATTTTTGACTCCACACTTTCCTTCTCCGCCCACATCTCTGAGGTCTCTAAAGTCAAATTACCTACTGCACTTCCTCAGAGGTACTCTGCCTTTCCTCTCCTTCCCGCAGAAGCTCACTGTTTCCCAAGCTCTGGTTCTCTCTAGGCTGGACTATTGTAACAGCCTCTTTCTAAATCTACCTGCCTCTACTCTCCGCCCTCTGCTACTAATCCAGAACAGGACTGCAAGACTTGGCCTCAAGCCCTGGGATCATATCTCTCCAGCTCTGAAATCTCTCCACTGGCTCCCAGTGGACGCTAGGATTCAATTCAAAACCCTCTGCATTGTCCACAAGGCTTTCTGGGGCCTGGGTCCAAAATACCTTCAGCTACCCCTACGCAAATACCTGCCCTCTCGAGCTCTTCGCTCATCTACTTCTAACTCCCTCAGGGACAGAACCATCTCTGGTTCCGGAAGCTCCTCAAGACCTTCCCATTTGCTTCCGCTTTTGCTCTCCCTCTCCCCTGCTGAACTGCTCTCTTGGCACCGTGCACCTGGCCACCCTCTGTCCCCTGGGCCCAGGTACCTGCTCACCCTGCCACCCTCCTGGCCACCCCTTGCACTGGTGGACGGTATCTGTACCCATACAGTTTCCCACACCCCCATGCTCTTCTTTTTTTCTGCAATTATCAGACTTACCCAGTCTGCTGCCTTAAACACAGCACTTTCTGACTGCACTACCACTGTTTATTGCCTCTACTATCTATTTATTTTCATTATTATTTATGTTCTTCTCTGCTCCGCACTTTCCACTCTCCCCCTTCCATGCACTTTTCCTCTTTCCCTTTCCCATGCACTTTTGCATTCTCAATGTCACTGGGCCTAGTAAGATCGTTTTGTTCTCCCTTGTTCCCCTCCCTTGCCTTGTCGTGCTCTGAAACACTTGTTTAAGAGCGCGATATAAACAAATTATATCATATCTTTCAAGGATCGGGAGGAGCTGCAGAGACGTCTGATTCACGTGGCAGCTAGCCACGCCCCCGTCCACTGTGCATTCTTATCTTCACCTTCTCCTGGTATGTTCTGCTGTATGCACATCACCGAACCAGGGAAGCTATCCATACTCAGCCACGACCCAGACTCTTGGACTGGGGCCTCGGGCTGAGCGCAACTTCTCCCGCCACTCAAGCGACGTCCGTCTCCGAACCCTGGGTCTGTCTAATTACTGCTTCCACTGGCACTGTTCCCCAATCCTCTGACAGCTCTTTATGCACCACTCATCCGGAGACTGCCGCCCAAAACAAGGGTTTCTTCTCACAGGAGGAGAAACTGGATGCCCTCTAGGCGCAGACCCGATTCCCCGTCCTCTCAATCTGCCGATCTCTCCATGTGATGCACCCTGCCACTACTGCTCTGGATGTTAGCCTGATACCTTCACCCAAGCTGATCTCCAAGATCCTCGTCGGCCAAGGGATACCCAAAGCACTGCACTCCTCTCTGGGCTACTTCATACCCCTGTTGCGTGACCACCAGGGGCACGGGGTAGCGCAAAGTCCCTCTTTGAACGTGGGGGGAGAGGAGCTTGTTAACGGAGTGTCCATCTTGTTCAGACCTCAACATTTAAATCACTTAAACATGCCAGATCTTCATTTATTTTATTTATCAGAAATGGATATGTAGCAAGTAATCTGTCAACCCATTTCCTCAATGCACATGAACTGTACTGAAACGTGGCTTGAGGAGGGACCTGATCCAGGCTGTCTTAGAGTGCACCAAGAGACTAGATCTTCATGTTCATAATCATTTGGCATATGCAGGTTTTATTAATCTTCCTCTGGTCCCAAATCGTTTGTAACCTTGGTTAAATCACCTTTGTCAAGCTGAATAGGCTTTACTTGTGCACGTTTTGTATATGAACCCCACACAAATCACTCACTCTGTGTGGTAGGGTGCCTGTGCAGAGGGAGGCTATGAGCATTTGATCTAAGGCATTTTTTAGTCTGCTGTGTGGGTACTGGTCCTGGACACAAGGCACATATTCTTGAAGTTGGCACGTGCTGAGCAACCTTGTTATTCTCTAGTCGCGGTTGGTCACTTCTACGTACGCCAGTCATGGCACCCAGGGCTGCACACCTTATCTTACTGATATTGCAATGTTAATCTGATTGAGGGGTGTTTGTTTAGGGGCTTTATGTAAAAGGGGCCCATATAGGTCTCCTCCACACTCGTCACATTTCCCCATGACGTATGTTTTCAATCATCTTTCATTCATTATTTCGTTCATTACTCAAAGTAAATGTATGCAACGCTGTTTAAGTGTTGACAATGTGGAATATGTGAATACAACTCATCTTGTGGGCATCATTTACCACGTAGAGAAAGCCTTAAAGAAACCCACGTTGTTTAGCGCTCAACCTCTTCTGCTCTTCCCCTTCGTGCTTTCATCTGATATCCCTTCACCTCTTACTGTTATCAATCCGTACATACGTTTATTCTGTTCCTTTCTCCCTCTTCCCCTTTGTGCCTACTGTTTCCCAGCCCCGTTTCCGCTTTTCTCCACCAGTTTGTAGTCTTTCCCCTGCCCTATTTGCTTTTTCAACAAGCACCAGTCTTCATTCTCACCACTCATTTTCCCTTCCCTGTTGACTTCCTTCTCGTGGCCTTCCATTTTTCCGCCTCTTCCCTCCTCTCCTGATTAACCATGGTGTCCTTTCTTCCCACATCTTCACCCCGCCTTTCCCCTCTTCTCTCTACATCCTCCTGATCCTTTCTCCTGGCTTACCTCCTCCTCTCCCTGCCCCCCTCTTTTTTTCCTCCCCCTCTTCCCCCGGCTTGAACCTCTGTCTCATTTCTTCCTTCAGCTCACTACTTCCTTCTTCATTCCTTTGTTCTAAACTGCATTTTAGCAAAGACTCAGCTTGTGTTTCCCCGCTGTTGTGTAGATCTGTTCAGTGCTGGCAGACTCTCCCCGGGTTCTTTTTATATACTCCCTGCAACAGATTGAAACTCACCGTGCAACAGTGAGCGCACACGTCTCATACAAAGGATGGTGCGTGGGACGGCATTCCTGGTGTTTTTTTTTTTCTTTTTCGAAAAGAGCAATTGTCGCTGTAGAAACGAATGCAAATGGCTTTCGTACGTGTAAAAGGGATACACTGCCTTTTTTCTGTTTAAGTGTCAAGACACCTACAATCTTCCAAAACTTTATTCACCGATACTAGGTCTGATTCTACCTTAGTGTGCCAACCAGCAAAGAGTGTTTCCCATTTCTCCATCAAGGTCGTGCCTCCATATCCTGGGACTCCTTCCCCACCAGGTCTGCAAGTACTAATAACGTAAAGGTTTCGTTATATGGATCAGGTCAGCGCATTACGTTTCTTTACACAATCCATGGCGTTAAGTATTTTGATCAGGAACCCGAATGTGGTGGTTACCTTAACTATGTAAAGCTTTGATATTACAATGGGAAAGTTGACCAGATGTAATTGAGAAAGATGAGTCTTTCGTTAGTATAGTAGTGCTATCATCATGTGTGCATGTTTGCACGATCGTGATTTCCCCCATCAGGAAGTCCCTGAATGGCATTGTGCTAGAGAGTCTTGTATATGCCAAAAGTGGTTTCTCTAGGCAGAGTATTGTCTGGCTTCAGAAACGTTGTGTTCAAGATGTGTTTATACAATTTCTTCCAGGTGTATGGCTGGTGGAGATGAATTGTTTTCCTGAAAAGGTGGGCAATTTTGGAGACAAACTGCAGCAGGGATTGTTTGAAGGAGCCGGACACAGGTGGTGACGAAGGCATTTTGGGTGATTCTTTATGACTAGTGAGGGTCTTTCATTCTCCAAGGACTTTTTGTTGCGGTTGAGGCCTAAGTAATTCTCGCATGCAAAATGGACCACCTTAAAAAGGAACCTGGACTGCCAATTCTGCTACAACTTGTAATGCCTGGTCACCACCATAATTTGGTTTCTCATTCACATCGTGCCACAAGTGATGGAAGAGCCCTGAACCAAACTGATAGTTAGACAATTAAGGGGGCATTGTCTGTATTTCCTGGTCGGGACATCAGGCAGTGAATAAACACTGTGCATGCTTTTTAGCCACCACCAGTTTTTTGCAGAAGCCTCTAAAATACCCAAATCTACCCATTGCTTAAATTACCCAGTTCTTAGGTAATCCATTTTTAAATTGCACGAGGCAGTGTATGATGCAGTAGAACATGGCCTCAGACTATAATTAAATGGTCCTTGCATACTAATTTAGTCCATTCCATTCAAAAACCTCGTATAGCTGGTGCAACCCATTAAGGATTTGATTTCCAATATCCCCCGTTCTAGCTGGAATTAACATGCACCACTTGTTTAAAAAGGCAGAAGCATAGCAGTTATACTATGCTCCTTTCCCCTTACAGGCGAATGCTGTGACAGAGTGTACACTTCAGCATTCAGCTCAGCAAAACGTTCACTTGCGGAGTTTCCAAAGCAGTCTCTCCGACTGCTCGCGGTTTCCTTACCTTGACCACTGATGCAGCATGCCCGTAGGCCTTCCATCAAAGGTACTTGAACAAACTTTTTTTTAAAACTTTCTTTATTGATTTTTTATCTACAACAGGTAAATAACAATCAACTTTCTCTTGCCCGATTCATCCCGCCCCTTCCTCTCCCTCGACTCATGGTAGTTCCAGACATGCCATTATATTGACACTGTAGTCCTTTTCTACTGATCTTGGCAGATGTTACAGGTACTCCTTCCTCGAAGTCCTGGAGCAGTTTGAACAACACTACTCTCGCTCTGGCTATGTTGACATCCTTTTCTCCATTGTGTATGTTCCATAATCTGTGGCGTTGTTCATGACCCGTGTTACGGGCAGGTGTCCCATCTCTTTAGGCTATCACTGGTGATGCAGGCTTTTTTTGTGGCCCTAGAAGTCGTTTTTATGGACTTCCTTCAGGGGATTGTGTCCCTTGTTGCGCTCCTAAGTAGTATTGACGCAATGGGGGCCAGCAGTGAAATATGCGACTATTTACTGGGAGCGTTGAAGCATATCTGGTTTCTCTTTGTTTGCATGTGTTCAGACTTTCCAACCATCTCGTGAACGTGGGTGCAGTATCTTTTCCCCAGGACCATGCCACCAGATATCAGGCCGTGGCTGCGGCCATTCCCAACCGTTTCCTTTCGGTACGGGATCCTGCTGTGATCGGTGCTAAGATGTACAGTTTTGGTGTATAGCTCAATGTCGTGGGGAGCATTGTAGTCATTGCCCCTTCAATCTTACCCCAGAATGTTCAGATATCTGGACAGGCCCATGCAACATGGTAAGTCTGCTGGTTCTGTGCCACATCTTTAACATAAGTGTGATCTCTCCGGGAAGAACCTATTTAGCTTGAGGGAGTGTACTATGCTTGTTGAAGGAATTTGTAATTAATTAGTTTGAAACGCCAATTCAGGGATAGTCCCCGGGTCTGCATGCACACAATTTTCCAGTATTCTTCACTCAATGACATTACCAATGAGTCCTCCCACGCCCTTTTGTATGGCAATTTATTCGCCCCCCCTCCCTAACCAGTCTGTAGATGGTCGAGACTAGTTTTTTTTTGGATAGAGGGTTAATCATGTATTGTTGTGCGGTATGGGAGCTTATGGGAAATTAGGCCCTTTGGTTTTCAGTATCTCTGAGTATATAGTGTCTCCACATTGTGTCCCCCCCCCATGGTCCGGAGAGTCTCCCATTTAATGAATTGACCATCATGTCCCCATAACCTGGATCCCCAGGGCCTGAAAGTGCACCTGGATAGATCTTTCATGTGTGACTGGGATTCCGACTACTTTATACACTGGGAGATTGGGAAGATTGCATGTTTCCGTTTCCAAGAGTCGGCCGATCTGTCCCCAGGCTTTGCATGTTACAGCTAATGGTTGGATCTCCCGACGGGGTACTGACCCTCTGTTTCCCCAGATCATTCCCATCAAATCATTCGGGCTCTGAATTGCTTTGGCCAGGAGAGAGTGTGGGGGGGGGGGGTGGTTCGGACGTGGGGGGATTTCCACTCTGCTATATATTGGACCTGTGTTGCCAGGTAATATAGGTACATGTCTGGGTATTCCAGCCCTCCCTGTTCATAGGATCTTGTGAGAGTGTCATATGCTATCCTACCTACGTGAGCCAACTTCAGTAAGTCCCAAGCCGAACATGCACGAGTCGCATGCCTAAAATTAAGACGCATAATAACTCCACTAAAGGCCATACACTGGCTCACATTGGTGCAAATGGCAAACTTTCAAGATAGTTGTGCATGGTCCCACAAGGTGTACTTGTCTCTATCCCACTTGTCTAATAGGCTGACCCTAAACTACAGACCTGCCGGGGCACTGACATAAGAAAAATGATACCAACAACATTCATCCAGAAATTTGGCGAAGGAAGAGCTCTGGAAATACTAGACCTAGCATAATGGAATTGACTGGATCTGGCGGCAATGCATCAACATGGCTTGTATAGCTCTAGAAGGATTTCAAAACCATACTCTTCCTCCAAGTCTTTGTGCTCTGAGTAACCAGAAACAACTGTCAGTCCAGAAAAAACTAAGCACCCCTTGAGGGTCCGGAAATGAATGATAATTGGTTGGCCGAAGACCAACTGCCTCATTCACAGTGTAAGAATATATATATTCATTAGTCATTAGTTATTACGTAGCTATTAGTTTAACTAGAGTGTAGCCATTTTAAGATGACCAGAATCGCCATTTTGTTTTCTCTCTCTGCTCTCTCTAACGTTGCCACTTTGCCTCATGTAAAACTGCTTTGCTGTAGATATTATTTCACTTCAATGGTCCAAGGCTAAGAAACATGTTGAAACATTACACTGGAGAGCCAGACAGGAATGCCCGATTCCCTCCCTCACGTATCCTTGAAGACGGGGAGCAAGGCATTTAATCAGTATACGAATGCCAGCGAGTCTCCTGAAAGAATAGCAATGTACGAAACTAGCATTTAAAGAGTTGAATTATGATCATCTTTACGGCCCCCCCTTTCTGAGCCCAGTGAGGCCCCGGAGAGCGGGCTGACTTCTAGAGAGAGAATCGAAACTTAGAGATAGTGAAGCCTGGTATGTGCCAGTCTCCTACGCGCAGCTTGCCCATGAGAAACAGAAACGCTGTGTTCTCGCAAACAAAGAATGGTGTCTGTAAAATTGGAGATTGCAAACTGTTACTAAATATGGTGGTCTAAGGTGTCATATTTGTCACGATGGTCAATCATCGCCTCTAATTCAAAGGGAAATCAATTGGGGGCGGCTTCAAATGTGTCATAACTGATTGTAAGATGCTCCTTTCGTATATATGTAACTGATGTACGTTTCACGCTCTCTTGCGTCCCCCGAGGTCTGTTAGACACACGTCGCGGGGCGTGGGACCACCTGGCCAACTGGGACTATTTTGTATTGCAATAAACCCTAGACTTTGGGAACAGAACCTCGTGTCTGGCGTATCTATTTGTGTGTGGTGACTGTGCCTTGTTTCCACATCCGAGGGTCCCTCAGGGGCCGCTTCACAACATGCACAGTAACCCAAATGCTGTTAAGCACAGTATTGTCGTTACCTCTTTATAACTTTATTTCCTATAGCCCCCTTTACCTCGTGGTTCTCTAAAGTGGCCTCTGAGCAGCACTTGTTACCCTTCAAATCAATTGCATAATTTAGATTAACCTTCGCCCAGCTTAAAGGGTCTCACATCTTTGGTACATCTCCCGATGCCATCTAGAAGTCAGATGGATATAAAAATGACAACATTATAAAAAGCAATTAACCTGCTGGCCAAACAGCACCAAATTCCATATCAGTTTACTCAGTCCTTTTTAATTTTTATTTAATTTTTATTTTTAAAAAGCCATATTTCCCACCTACATCAGCAAGGGAGTAAAGAAAGCACTAAATGTCTGTGAGTGAATGAGAAATGACTCTGCATTTACCGGTAACCCTTTTGCTAAGTTTTAGATTCATAAATCACTGAGCACCCCTCAACCCTTCTGGATTCCACTTTTGATAGTGATAGGACACTAGGCAAGAAATGTAGCCTGCCAATGTCTCTTAAGTGGATAGTTTCCTCGGCCTGACCAAGAGCTCCCTATTAATAAGAGATCAATACAGTCTCTACGTTTTCAGACTATAGATGTGTTCACCTTCAGGATCCATGAGAAACATAATCGTTTAGGTTTTTGAATTATTATGGCTCCCCACTTCCTGGGAGAGTTTTCTGCTTATCTGTAAAGGGCTATTCATGTATGGGTTTTGCCCATGGCCTCCTTTAACCCTCTTTTTCTCATCTCACTTGGGGATGAAATCTAACTCTTCATGTAGAACACAGGAGCATGTTGTGGTACACGCTACTGGTGTAAGCCTGTCCCATGATTGCCTGCATTATGGAAATCTACCTTAACAGTTTAAATTCCATCAATGCTATGGTGATTAAAAACATATCAAAACATCTTGCAAAAAGTAATGGAAAAGTTGAATAGGCTGGTCCAGCTAACACGCCAGACATGGGGGGAAAAAGTAATTAAATTAGCCTTAATACTGTTTCATGCTGGATTCCAGCCTCTGAGTGTGGGACTGGGTATCAAACACCTGCTGTCCATCGAGTGTTGTCTTGCTTCCTAGACAAGCATGTTGGCCCTGAGCTATTCTGCCACCCAGTATCCATCTCCAGTTTAGGATCACAAATTGTATGCCTATTAGCTGAAACACTTATTTTTAGCTGTATGTTGGATAATAGTAATTCTCCTGCATTGGGTCTTCCATAGATTCGCATGCTGTGAATATTCCGTCATGCTGGGAATCCTCGGCAACTTAGAGCAGTTTAAACTTTAACTGAAAACCTAGTCACTTTTATGTTCTATAATAGTAATTGTGGGTCATACTGCCCACAGCCAATAGGAACACCTCCTATAGCTCCTCCCCTGTCAGCCATCTTCAGATTTGGCAGCGCACTTGAGTGGCAATAAGAGCCAAAAGATGAGCCATGCAGAGTAGGTGGGAGAGTTGCATGTGAATCTGTGAAAGATACCAATGCTGGAGAACCGGAGTTGTAGTTAAGTAACTTATTCCTTCTCCAGCATTGGATCTTTCATAGACTCACATGCTGTGAATAGAAAGCAGTATTACAAAAATACCCATGGGCGGAGGCAAGTTCCCAGCATTATTTACCACTGGAGACTTGCCCAACTCACGCAAAAAGGTTTTGCAGAATCGATTGGCCGACTAGATTCTTTTGCAGACTGTCTGTTGACACACTAGAACCTGGTGATTGTATTCACCGATCTCCAGGTGGCTGCACAGCAGATATCAAGCAGCGGCATTCTGGAGAGAAAAGCTGTGGATGCATCCCCTGCTCTTGTAGAATGCATCCAGGGCCTGTCGGGAAGCGGTCTACCAGCTTGCTGATGGCAGAATGAGATACAGGCAGCAAGCCATCTTGCAATGAAGGACTTTGAGAGAGCCTTATCAGGCTCATAAGGTCCAAAAGAAACAAACAAATCATCTGTTGTACGGAATGATTTAGTACGTGCGACGTAGCATTTGAGGTTGCGCACAACATCAATGTGTGTGCAGTGTCCGCTCCTCTAAAGATGTTTGGTTTGCCAAAGAATACCGGCAAAGACACCTGCTGGATTAGGTGGAAAGCAAATGGCACTTTTGGCACAAATGTTGGTTTGGTACATAGAACAGCATTGTCCTTGTGAAACGTTTAATATGGTGGTTTTACAGAAAATGCCTGGATTTCACCGACTTGTCTAGCTGAAGTAATGGCCACCAAGAAGGCAGTTTTCCAGGAAAGATGTTTAATAGATACTTGGTGCATGGGCTCGAAGTGTGGTTAAAAAAAAATATTTTTTTTAACAACTTTATTTTAGTTTTAAGAGCATCGTAAACATATGGATATTAACAACCAGTTATTAACAAGCGTACATTTAAGCCAGCTCAATTACCATAAACCTGGGATTTCAATGCAATTTAAATCCATTGCTCATATTTAAACCATACATAGTAAACCGTAACTATCCCCCCCCTCCCCCAAAACATAGTCCAACAAATGGGTGGAAAAAAGTTCTGCTTTGTTTCAAATGGCCAGCTGGAGCTAGTAGGATCGCTCTCAGGTTTAATGATCATATTTGTCAAATAATAGAAATTGCACGGAGTGCTCTGGGTTTGAAGTACATCTGTTCTCTGCTGTGCATAAATTGATGTAGTGGAAGCCAAGTATTTAAATATTTCGAGTATGAGCCAAGGGCTATTGCTGTCACCTTCTCCATAGCCATTACTCCCCACAGTCTCACCCACCACAGGGACACTATAGGTCCATCCTTGGTTTTCCATAATTGTGCAACCGTGATTCTGGCCGCACTCAACATATGAGTGATAAGTGTGGCCGTGGGTCCAGAGTTTGCGTAACAACCCTCCACCGCTTCTCCCAAGAGCACCACTAGTGGGTCGAATGGAAGTTGCGCGCCAGTTATGTCTTTAATATGACTTAAGATCTCCTTCCAATATGTTTCGGCTAGTGGGCAGGAGCATCAAATGTGAATAAAGTCCCCTGGAAGGCCACCATTTCTCCAGCAAGTTGCAGGGAATTCTGGGTTGGAGTGTATTCGAGCGGGCGTAATGTACCAACGGAGACATAGTTTATATGCTGCTTCTTTAATTGGGGTGCATCTAGAACTCTTGGCGGTTCTATGCCAAATGCGGCCCCAGGCGTCCCCGGGGATTGTTCTGCCCAGATCTGTTTCCCACTTCTGCATGTAAGAGAGGTTTTCCTTGGGATCTGTTCCCCCCCCCATTAGGCAATATAGTCTGGTTATTCCCTTATCTGGTAGGCCTTCTTGTATTGTTAGTTCCACCCCCGTTGGATTCCTGGTTGCCCCCTCTTTCACCCATGCATTTGAGACCCAATGCCTGAGCTGGGCATAGTGAAAACGTTCTCTTTCTGGTATGTTAAACCTGGATTTGTAATCCTCAAATGTCAGAGGTGACCCATCCATGTAAAGATCCTCCAAAACCAAACTGTTTTCTCTGCCCCCCCCCCCCCCCCCCAGTGTGTCCAGAAATTGGTCTGCATTCCGGGGGTGAAGTCTGGGTTACATGCAATCGGTGTGAGTGGTCCCCCCCCACTTTGATCTTTCGGTTTCTCAGTACCTTATCCCAATACCAGACAGTGGTTTTAGTTGATTCCAACAACTGACCACCTTGTTCCTTGTGACGTGTGGCCAGGAAGCCCAGGTTTTTAAGGGGTATCTTGGTAGCGGCTTTTTCTAATGTGACCCACCGATTTCGGTCTTCTCCAGCGGCCCATTGTAGCATTGGGGCAACACGTGCTGCCCATAAATATCTACAGAATTCTGGTACCCCGAGTCCCCCCAAGGCTTATGGTCTAAAAAGTACTTTTTTGGGGACCCTCGGCTTTTTCCCCCCATATGAAATTCATTACTTCTTTCTGTAAGGATTGGATTACTGGGCCCGGGATTCTGATTGGGAGGGCACCCATTACATATAGAAATTTAGGGAGTAGAGTAATTTTAACCGCTGTAATGCGTGCTAGCCAGGAGAGTTCCTGCAGTTGCCAGCATTTCAAGTCCCCTGTTCGTGTTTTCAGAAGGTCCGGGACATTGGCCCCGTTTAGTCTATTGGAACTGGGGGTCAGTTGTATCCAGAGAGATTTTACTGCCTTGCGTTCCCATTTCAAGGGGTATTGGTTCTCCCACTCCAGAATTCGTTCTGGGATTTCAGTAATGTTAAGGGCTTTGGACTTGGGGTAGTTGACATTGAATCCTGAGACTTTCGCAAACTCCTCCAGCAGTTGTATGGCTGCCGGTAGGGAGTGCCCGGTATACCCCAGGAATAGAAGAATGTCGTCCGCATAGAGGGCTATTTTTTGTGGTCCGATATTGCCCACCTCCACCCCATGGATTCCCGGATGATCGCGGGCCCTGCACGCAAGTGGCTCCATAGCCATGGCAAAGATCAGGGGCGACAATGGGCACCCCTGTCTTGTGCCTTTCAGGATGGAGATACTCTGTCAGTTTCCCATTGACCATCAGTCTTGTGGATGGGTTTGTGAAATTGGCCATTACCATACGAGTGAATATTGGTCCACAACCGAATCTTTCAAGGACTAGCCTTAAAAATCCCCAGTGTAAGCTGTCGAAAGCTCTGGAAGCATCCAGAGCTGCCACTGAGAACCTTTGACCCGACCTCCGTCCCCAATTAATCACATCTATGGCCCTTCAAATGTTATTGTATGCGTGCTGCTCCTTTATAAAACCTGCTTGATCTAGATGAATTATCCCCGGAAGTACCGTAGCTAATCTCCAGGCTAAAATTATAGAATAAATCTTTGCGTCCCCATTTAGTAAAGAGATCGGGTGGTAGCTTGCACAACCCATTGGATCTCTGTCTGGTTTCAGTAGTAGTATTGTAATTGCTGGACCCATATCCCCGGATATGCACCCTCTGTCTCTGATGAGGTTAAATAGTTGGGTCAGGGGGCCTACTAAGATGGACCTAAACGTTTTGTAGTATGCGTTGCTTAGCCCATCTGGGCCAGGAGGCTTATGTCCTTTCAGTGCCCCTATTGCCTCCCCTACTTCCTCCTCTGTTATAGGACCTTCCAACTGTTGCCTATCCACCTCACTGATATGTGGCAATACAACTTGATTTAAAAAGGTGACTTAGGCTTCTTCCTCTAAGTTTTCTTTCTTTAGGTTGTTAGTATAGTATGAGAACATCACCTCTTCTATCTCTTTCTCCCCCCTCACTATATCCCCGTTCCGGTTGCGGAGTTGGGTTATCCGGTTCCGGAGTTTTTGGTATCGCAACTTGGCAGCAAGGAATCGGTTAGCTTTACCCCCATGTATATAGTAAAATTGTTTAGTTTGCACCAGAAGGCGTGCTGAATCATCTGTTAGGTGTGTCTCTAGGATTGCTCTGGCCGCCTTTAGTTCCCGCCATGCCCTCTGTGAGCCCCTGTCCTTGTATTCCACCTCTGCTTTCAGTATGTTGGTTTCCATATTGCGTCTCACCCTTTCCCGACTCTTAATATAGTGTGACGTTTGGGCAATGAATTCCCCCCGTATTACAGCTTTGCTGGCGTCCCAAATGGTCAACCAGTCCATCCCTGCAGTCATGTTTTCCCGAAAGTAGTTCTGTAGGGTTTGTTCTATACTTGTTCGGACTACCAGGTCCTTCAACAATACTTCGTTTAGTCGCCAGGGCTTATGGGATTGTTGTTGCGGGTGGTCCAACTCTATTTTAAGTAGTACCGGGGCGTGATCTGATAGGCACCGCACTCCGACTTCCAATCCGGTGACCTGTGGGATCGCTGTTTCGGAAACAAGTATATCGATTTGGGAGTGGCCTCTGTGTATTACAGAATAATGGGTGTATGATCTATTGTTTGGGTTAAAGAAACGCCAAGTCTCTAGGAGGTGTAGGTCCCTCAGAAATTTGGCGAGAGCCTGTCTGAATGTATGATCATTAGAAGTGGCTGTGAGTGTTTTGTCTAGTGTTGCATCCATTACTCCATTAAAATCGCCTCCAATTAGAACTTTCCCAATCCCCCATTGTGCAATTTTGGGCAACAGGTCCAGCAGAAAGTGGTCTTGTCTCGTATTGGGGGCATATATTGAGATCAAAGTAACCAATTGACCCATCAGTTTTCCCCCAAGCATCGAGTAGCGGCCTTCCGGGTCTCTCTTGATAAATCTTTTTTCAAAATTAATGCCTTTTGCCAATCGAATACCCACTCCCCGCTTTTTAGTCCCACTAGAGGCCAGGTATTGTATGGGAAAGGCTCTGTGTCTCAACCTGTGTTCATCCCCTGGTAGCAGGTGTGTTTCCTGCAGCCATACCACTGAAGCATGCATGTCTCTCAGCCTGGTTACCACAGATTTCCGCTTAATTGGGGAGTTGAGCCCTTGAACATTTAATGACACGAATGTCAACTCCAACATAACTACAGCTCAAGTAATGGCCCCATTCTTTGCAATCCCACTCACAGCTTTTTTACCAGTTATGAGCACTTTTGGAACTTTATCACCCAAGAACAAAACAACAAAGTTTCCCCCCCTGTCCCAACTCTAAAATCAGAACTTCTCAAAAGCATTTCCAACATATTATATTCAGTTTGTCACTGGGTTTTATACTCACCCGGGAAAATTGGGATCCGGACTCCTGTCTCTCCTCCCCCGGTTTTGCACCCCCCCTCCCTTTGGTTAGATGTTTGGTTTGTTTGTTTCCTGTGCATCTGAAACAGCTCGAAATCACATCCTAAAAGTAGGTCTCCCCTTTTGTATAATATCTGCATCCCCCTCCTGCACCCCCTCCCCCCACCCCAAGGTCTTCCCTGATCTCTTGGCTTTTGGCGGTTGTTCAGGTTGGATCCGAATGCTTTGGCTCCTTGTTACGCCCTCGCGGTCGGGGACGCCCTGGCCTCCACTGACCTTTTCCCAGTCTTCCTACTGTCTCTTCACTCCGGGATGGGGATCCTTCCTTGTCCGTAAGGGTACTCTCTTCCCCTTCCTGCATGAGTTCTGCCATATCCTCTTCTTTGGAGACGGAGAATTTTCGGCCCTTCCACTCAAAGCGTAGGCATGTCGGATGTCCCCAGCGATACCGCACTTCCTTAGTTCTCAACCAGTCTGTGACCACCCTCAGTTTTTTCCTTCTGGCGAGTGTGGCTTGGGCCAGGTCTTGGAATAATTGGATTGAGGTGGAGCGAAACTTAATGGGTTCCTTTTTACGGGCCGCTCGCATGATGTCCTCTTTCAGTTGGAACGTATGTATCCTGGTTAGGACGTCTGGAGTTAGATTCTTACTGAGTTGGTATGCAGAGTAAACTCTATGCGTCCGGTCCAGCACAATTTCTTTGGTCTCGTCTGCGTTCAGGATGAATCGGAGCAGGTCCACAACGTATTGCTGCAGGTCAGGATCTGGTATCGATTTCGTAACCCCACGGATGCAAATGTTATTTCGCCTGGATCTATTTTCAGCATCCTCCTGTTTACTCTGCATCCATTCAATTTGTTGTTCCAGCTCGAGGACTCTATTTGCCAAGATGTCATGCTCGTGGCTTTGCTCCGTCACCACTGTTTCAACTTCGTCAGTCCTTTTTCTATTGCCACGACCCCTTTGTTGAGATCTGAAATGTACTTGGCTAGACTATTTGCGCTTTCTTTGATGTCTTTTTTAAGCTCTTGCAGCATTTCCAGCAGGTCTGATTTCCGGATAGGTGGGTCCTCAGGTTCAACAGCATACTCCAGAGGGGGGGCATGCACCTGGGCTTGCACCTGATTGCGCTTCTGAGGTTCTGTCGTCTGCAACATGGCTTTAATATCTCCCGAGCCTTGGTTTTTGGTTTTCGTGGTTTGTTTGGACATCTTGAACGGGTTATGTTGAACTTGTCTGTTGCTTCAGATTAGACTTGGCGTGGTAGGGTTAGAGTTGTTTGTCGCCTTTTCTCATCTGACGTGTTTCCCCCTTTTTTCCACGACTTTGAAAAGTCCTTTACAGACGGGTCGAGTGTGGTTCCCCACTTCCCGCATTAGGCTGTGAGGAGGGCAGCTGGTGCCTCTTAGACCGCTCAAGTTAGTGTTCTGTCGTGTGGCCCTTTTACCCTGCTTCCTTGTGTATTCCGCTCCTTTTAATTAAGAATTATATGCTGCAGTGGCATTTGAGAAAGAGCCGCTTGAGTGCAGCTCTTCCAAGTGTCAGAAGCGGTTGAAATACTCAGACCCCGCCGTACAGATCCGCCATTTCCCGCTGCCGGCACTTCGTCTCTGTAGTACCCTGCCCCCTCGGAGTTGCGTCCCGGGCCACGTTTGTGGCCTCTCCGCTACATGGGAGTCCCCCGCTCACTTCTGCTTGCCGCCAAGCTCGGTTTCCAGCCCGCAGGTCTTTCAAGCCGGGTTCGGGGACGGACCTCGCCCGCTTTCTTCCCTCCAACTCCTCCGTGGATTGCGGCTCTCCGACTGCGACACGCCTCAGGTTCCGGCGTGTGCCGCCTCTACCAGCATCAGCCCATGCTTCGTACTGCGCGCCTCAGAGTGGGAGCGCCAATCTTCTTTCCTTCATTTGTTCCGCAACTAGCCATGATGCCAGGGCCTGCAGGGACAGCATTGTGTTTCGGGACATATCCATGTCTTTTCAGGATATTGCGGCCTTCACCTTACGCTAGGAATGCGGCGGTCGCCATTTTGGTGGGAGATCGCTACGCTGGATTTTCGTCTATAACTTCAGTTAAAGTGCCTGGTAGCAGCTTATTCTCCTCTCCATCGATGCACAAGGCAGTTTGACTACCTAGGTGGCCTTTGCATGATTTTCGGGTCGTTTTTGGGGGTTCAGGGGCTCCGGGCATGGGTGGAATCACGGAGCTCGCCGAAGAGCCATCCGCACAGGGCCTCGCTGGCCACGCCCCCTCAAAGAGTGGTTTTATGAGTCTTGCGAGTAGCACATTCAGCTCCCACGCTGGCGCTGGGTGGCGGACAGGTGGAAAAGAGCAGAAAAGCCCCCGTAAAAACTCCTTCACCAGCCTGTAAAACCACAGGGAATGCACATCCGCAGTGCGGTTGTACCTAGAATTTGCTGCTAGGTGCACTTGAATGGAGGAATGTGTTGACCCAGACTGAGCAAGGGACAGCAAATATGGCAACAGATGCTGCCGTCGGATGGTTTGAGGTTGCAGTCACTGGCTTCTGCACCATACTTGAAAATGTTTCCCCTTGCTCTTGTCGCATTTCAAGGCAGATGGGGCTCTAGCCTTGGCCAGGATAGCCTGGCAGTCTTGCGAAAGGGACAGAGCCCCAAGATCTAAGAAAACAAGAGACAGACTGTCAGATTGAGAGAGAGGCCAGGTTGTGGTGCAGTATTGCTCCTTGATTCCTGGACGTGAGCGATTGATGAGGGAGCAGTTTGATCGGTGGTGCCAACGAGAGGGCAAGGAAGGTCGGAGTACCAAAACTGCCCACATTTTCATGTGATCAACGCACGACAAACTCATAGGCCTGTGTACTCTGGGAGGGGGAGGGGGACACAGCCTATAGGTGTAGTCCTCCCTGTCACATTTAGTTTAGTACATGAAAGCATCATGACGAGGAGGGAAACGCCTTCCTCCTGCCATGGCCAGCCTAATTAAATATCAAAAGCTCCATGGATCCGCCCAGCCTATTGTCAGTTCTGCTGGTGACAGCGCATACTGATGAGTTAATTGATGCTAGCCTGCGAGAGTCCCGGTCGCAGAGCTGACAATGGGGACAGACAACAGAACACCTTTTTGATATGCATCTGTGTCAACCTTAAGTCGGCTCCCGCCCCTTAGCATCAAGGGCAGTGAAATGTCATGTCTGGGATAATGGAGACAGTCTGTTCTCGCCATAACTTCAAGGGAGACCTGCGCTTTGATCAGGAACCACAGAACTCCATTAACCAGAGAGACCATTTGATCCACAACAGAAGGAAGATGGAAGGGACTTAGTATTACATGTTAGTTTTCACCCCTTTACCTTTCCTGTTGCAAAGCACTCTCGTTATGACCTCACACATAACAGAAGATTGTTGGTGGGGACCCAGGATTTGTTCATTAAGATAGGCCTAGCCCGAACCAATGACTGGGTCCCATTTGGCTTTAAAAGATCGCTGAGCCCCTCTTGTAGTAGATCACCCGAAGACTTCGCAAGGAGCAGCAAGAAGGACTTCTTTGGACCCTGGCTGAAGGTACAGTCTGCCTTACAGATTAAGCCAGTGAAGGAAGGCCAGGGTTTCCAAGAGGGAAGCAAGATTCCTCCCCTAAACATCTCCCAGGGATCCGAGGGAGATGCTGAATACAGGGGACCCTACAGCAGCTCCAGACCTGGTACCCAGCCAGCACATAGCACGTCCTGTTAGGCTCTGCAAGCAAGCTTCCTAGGTGGGAAGTGCCAGAGAGTCTCTTTACTGAAAAAAGGACAAGGCTGTTGCCTGCAACACACTCCTCAGCTTTGGACCATCCTCCTTGAAGGACGACACAAGCCTAGCGAAGAAGCTAAGAGGCGTGCACCGACGAGCACCAATCACCGTCCAATTTTAAGGACATTTTTTCGAGGTAGTCGAGCCCATCAAGCTGCAACAGACTGCTCTACTCCCTGTTGTCACGCCGCAGTTGCTCATGTCGTCCGAGATGCCTCAACCAGTGCTTCAGACCCGCCAACACGCACTGAGACGATTCCTTACCCTGAGCCACCGTGTAGGCCAGCCTGCAGCTGTCCGTCCATCCTGGCTCGCTGAACCGCTTACCACATGATATCCGCATCTGTCTCCCTCTGTCGCAGAAGCTGCAAAGTGTCCTGAAACTGACTTGACGCTGTCGAGCATCAAGAACCTCTACAAGCACAAGGTACATTGTGGTTCTGTCCCCTTGGTCCTTCTCCAAAGGCCCCCAATGACATTTTACAACGCTTTGCTCCCCTTGTGCTCAAGCCAAGTATGCTTGAACTATTGAGGTTAATTACTTTACCAACTACCTTCCTGTCAGTATCCAGAGTGCATCCCTTTTCCTTCTTGAAACTGTCTGTAATCTGTATTCCCTTACAGAGGGTGGGTTGCTTTTTGTAGTGTGCTAGAACTGGCTGTTGTGATAATAATAAAGTAGATATTTTTATACAACCTTGGCTGGACAGTCCCTTTCATCATTGGGTAATTGTATTTTCGCTGTGTTGTAACTAACCAATAATCCACGTCCTTGCGGAGATGAGCCTGCCGTTCCATCCACCTTAGCAAAATTGGACAAGGAGGTTTGTAATTTGCTTGCGTTTTGCATCCCTTCTGGTGTACTAGTGGTGTGTGGCTGGTGGTTTAGAAACTGATATTCATCCCTGGACCACCAGTGCCCGGAAGTTGATTCGTCACAGTTGCCCTACCGACCTGGCCGAATTATTAAATGGCACAGCTGCAGGCACAAACTCAGACAGTAACAATCCCCATCTAGTATTGCAGTGATTTTGAAGCACTTAACGGCACTACAAAGTGGACATAGCGTGAGCGTCTGTTTAAATTTACTATACTGTTTGCACAGCTAATGGTGGTACCAGTTAAGGAACATCACATAGCCACCTGTGTCACATTGAGTAAGAAGCACCTTTGTGGTATTTCAGCGTGTGTGTAGTGTACTGCAGCATCAGTATGGCCAACGTTTATTCCCTTTTGGGGAAGGTCTGAGAACCCACATTATCCTGCATTAGGTCAGGAAGTACAGTATAAGTGCTTGGATAATTACAGGACTGTTTATGAAGATGCTGGACTCTAATTCTGATTAAAATAAAAACAGTTACTTGGGGGGTGGGGGGGATGCTTTGTGCAGTGTCTCATTTCTCAGCCTCTGTATATTCACCACATCTCCCCTTTACATATGGGCATTTATGGGCTTCTCAAGCCCTACCCTTTAACCTATCATCCTTTACTTTGAGGTTTTTCACTGGTCAATCGCCTAGTCCTTATTTCAAGCTGACTGATTCAGACTCCTTTCCTTGGCTATACCTGGAGTAATCCAAAATTGTTCACCCTCTTGTGAAGCATACTTCATTGACAACAATCCATACAATTTACCCAATGTCTCTACATGGTTCGAAATTAAATTTCGGTAAGCAGGAGCTAAAACCAGATCCTGGGTGTCGGGCATCAACCAGTAGGCAGGAGCTTCCTACTGCTGGGGACAAGGAGCGAGTACACTGCACACTGAAAATCGAGCTTGTACAGGAAAGGCAAACTTTAACCTTTTGCCCATTATCCATGATCCATTATGTTTTAAATATGTACTAGATGTGGCCTAATCCTCCTTTACTCACGCTCTCAAATACTCAACACCAGTTCGCCTAGGGAGCCAAAAGTAGCTCCTGGTAAGTGTCATGCCAACCAGACTCTCCTTTGCAAGAAGCAGGAGGTAAATGGCTCCCAGCAATTTCAAACCCTGTCCCTATTGTGTAGGTGGTTGTGCAAGCTTTCTGCCCACTTAAGGGCAAAGGGAAGGGAGCACCAGGTTTTTCCACAATGGAGAAGCCTATGGTTGTGGGGACATAGTGCATCCTTTAGCAGAAACCAAACTGCTCTGCCCAGGCTCCTTTCACCTTCTTCCTTGGGAAACTACAAGCCACAACAGTCAAATCTGGTCCTGAAATCTTCTTGGTATTAGTCTGCACTAATGTTCCTCTCATGGTTTTTAAACATTGAATACAGAACTTCCCCCTGAGGTTAAGCCAATTCACTGCAGTCCTGGATGGCTGGCATAGGAAACACCAGTGATACCCTCCAGTTTAGGAGTCAGGACAATTAACCCCTGACATCCATCCTACAGTTCTCAAGGGAAATTAAAATCCTACATAAACAAAATAAAACCGGCTTTCGTTAGCACTGAAATGACCATGGAGCGGACACACATCCCATATGTGATTAAAAGGAAGCTGAGGGTGCGATTTTGCCTGAGTGGTGTCCTTCTCTGCGAGGAATAGACTCACCAGACTTCGCACAGAAGGACAGTACAATCAGTCATCTGAGATGACCACATCCGTCTTGTGTATCCGAGGAGGATGGCCCACCCGTCGCTAGGACCACCTGCAGGAATGTGCGGGTAGCAGAAGCGGCCAGAGTGCGCATGTGGGCTTGGAACCTTGACCTCTGGCGGCAGGCATCAGAGGAGCAGTCAGCAAGTTAGTGAGGTTGTGAAAACAAGGGGGTAGTTATCAGTGGGATAAGTGGTAGTGATTTCCTCATTTCCTCGCTTACCAATCCTGGGCATAGGGCTCACCTAGTGTGGCAGTCCATTGGATTACATAATTGACTGGGAGGCTGATATGATTAGGCTCCGTCTGTAAAGGGAAATGAGAGGCACATGATTTGGTAGGTTCCAAGCTGAGTGGACAGTTACGTGACTAGGTGAACCAGCGAGTCATCAGTACCATGCTGGTTGGGAATTTGGAAAATAGGTTGCATAGACCAGAAGTGATGGCACCTAGGCAAACACTATAAAGCAATATGAGGTATCCTACCGGTAGACCTGATCTCACAGGAAGCACACAATCACATAAGTAATTGACCAGGAACCATCCGGCTAGACAATACTGTTAATCACTTAAATTCACCTCATCTAGTATTTCAACAAATTCTTCTTTATTCACAGTTTTAAAACATTTTCTTCAAAAATGTATGCTTGAGCAAGTTAACTTCATACATTCAGACATTGTAATACTTTTACAAACACATGCTTTACAATACAGTGCTTAGTGGAGTACAAATGTACAATTTGACACCCTTGCCCATTCGCGCTAACATTCCAAACACAAAATTCCCAGCATAGAAAACCAGGCACAAATGAACTTGCTTGGTTCAGTGCATGGGCACAGTTTTTTGTGGACTAATTAGATTCTACTCTTTGCACATTAACAAATGATGTATTATTAATATTCCAATAAATGTGGACATGGACTCTACCATGGGGCTATACTTATAGATAGATATTGTTGACACAATGTGTTTCGGCATTTTAAGAGCCCTTGGTAGTGAGCTCTCTTGTCTTGGCCTTCATCAGGAGAGTCACCTATTCACATTGTCTAAAAGTATGTTCCTATGTGATGGCTTCTACAAGTTGATAAATAAATGTCTGTTACAAAATGTGACGTGTATACGGAAGCATTATTTTCAGAGGCCTCACATTAGCCCTTCATCACCTTTACATATGTATTTTTCACTCTAGTATGGATACTTCATACCCTTTAGTTTCAGTTTCTTTAAATGTCTGTTGTTTGCTCAATCCCTAATGAGATTCTCTTATGTCTGCTTCATACCGAAGCTCTGGACATTAAGAGGGTCTGCAAGTAAGAGTTTTTTCTTAATAATTGCCTATTAGTTGTAGGTGTACTCTTAAGGGATGGAGCACTTACCCCAGCAAACTGATATAATAGTGCTCAGGCGTTCGTTCACATGTCAATTAATGGCTCTTCTGCCATATTAAGTGTTGTTCTGCAAGAATGGATATGGAGTTATCCCTAAGGGAAACCCGTTTGGGCATGTCAATGTGCCCTTGTGCCTCTTTACAAATAGTAATTGTATACCTTGTGGAACATGCATATTGTTAAATGAATAGTGTCTATTTTTGCCCTCGTGCCCTTATCCTCCAAGCACTGTATTATAAATCATGTGTTTGTAAAGTATTAGGATGTCTGTATGTATGAAGTTAACTTGTTCAAGCATATAGTTTAGAAAAACATTTTTATTTAACCTGTGAAAAAAGGGAATTTGTTGAAATAGAAGATGAGGAGAATTTAAGTGATTAACAGTATTAAACTGATGGTTCCTGGCCAATTGTTTGTGAACCTAGACAGCCCCTTCATCCCCCCTAAACACACACACACACACATCCCCACCATAGGACAGGGACTTTCTAGAACTGTCTGCATATATGGGACCACTAAATACCAGAAGTGGATCTGGCAGCTGTGGAACTGCAAATGCTGTAGAACGTGCTTTGGAACAGTTGGCTCAAGGCAATGCGAGGCCATGCAGAGCCGGTCCTGAGGGAAGTCTCGCCTCTGGGCCTGGAGCCACTGAATCCGGTGAGCTAGAGAGCAATGAGTCCTCTGCTAGTACTACGCAGAAGCACAGAGTCCTATAGCAGCGAGCAGAGAAATCCTGCCGCTGGTTTTCAGGAGAGGATGGCCAGGAGCTGGGGCGAACACCAGCATCACTGAGTTGAAGCCACCTCACTGTATTAGGACCTGCTACGGGTAAGGTATTCAGGTTGCTTGCAGCAGAGGGAGTCACAGAGAACATACTGGGAGAACGGAAGAAGGCAGGAAGAATCTAGATCCCTACAAGGACCAACACACTCTAGAGAGGGAGATGGACATAAACACTAAGAGTGGCTACGTGAGTCCTGTAGACCAGAGTCTTGGAATCGGCCAAAAGGCTCAAAGCCACACACCAAAACCAAGAGAAATTTATATTAGGAGCTGATACACATACCCATATGTAGCAAGAGAGAAACTAGAAAGAAGAGAATCAGTGGAGTCAGGAGGGCCTTTTAAGGCAAGTAAAGAATCATCCCAAAGGGAAACAAGAATCGGGCAAGGCCGGAATAGTATATGGAGAGACATACATACTAGGTGGTGGATATAATAGGAGGGGATACCCGTAATCAAGCTAGAAACTGGGTACAAGAAAAGAAAGGGACCAAGAGGGCCATATAATGCAAGTAAAGAATCCTCCCATGGGGAAATCAGAATCAAGCCAAACTGAAATCTTGTGGGAAAAGACCGACAACGTTGCTGCAGAAAGATTAAAGAAATATTCCTTCACCTACGACCACTGAGAGTTGACTTTGTCTGGCACTTGAGAATTTTGTGTTATACCCGAGGAAAAACCTTTTCTTTATTTGGAACTTTGGCAAGCCGGAAAAGAACTGATAAGTCAGGAGACATGCCACTTTTTGACTCCTAGTGGACACTAAAATCAGGAGAGATTCCCAGAAACACTGGGAGATGGCAGCGTAAAGAACATGGAGGGCAACATAATTTGCCTGTTTTCCCTTTTGAGTTGTTTTTCTAAGAGGCAGGTCCAGTTTAGAGGTTAAGATGTGGACAGAGGACCAGCTTTATTATTTGGACTATTCTCGGTATTGCCCAGAAAATAGACAGACAGTAAACCAAGAGAAACAATATACCTACCATTATGACAACCGATACATTAAACAATACTACAATGATTATGAGACATAGAACCCACTAACCAGAACCTCAGATTTCTGCCTACTTCACACAAAAACCCACACAACCACCTCTCACAGCAAACCGCACCGACTTCACCACACTGCAGCAACAATCAACACATATATCGCAACAGCATGGGAGGACTCGCTTTGATCCTAAATGCACACTCAAGCTCAGTGCACGGTGAAAACCGAACTGAAGCTGCCAACAGTACACCACCTCTCACTTTCCTACGCCCTCTTCACCCACTAACCCACCCCCCACCTTTTTGTTTACAGATCCGCCTGAGCGCTTGGAGACCAACTCCATTGGTGACGGTGCCCTATATAAATACCATTAACATTGATGAGCACCCTTCGTTTAGTAGGTTGCTAGTGAGTCTTGAGGAGGACACAAACTCACTGAGAGCATGATAACCAGTGTTTTATTAAAATAGGACAAAGCCCATCTTTCCCTAACACTATGGGTGTTCTCTAAGGTGCTTGTCAGTCAGTTATGAAATGTCCAAAAGGAGTAAGTCTGGTGTCCAAAACTATCCTTACTGCCCCCTACCATTATGAAAAACTAACTCGAGTAAGGAGAATGACTCTTCGTCTGAGGGTACTTCTAATACTAGTCTTTAGTACCAACAGTCTTTCTTGAATACTTGGACCAGAATTCTTCACTTCCTTGGTTGGGTTCTTGGGCTCTCAGTATTACATTAACAAATAGTCTCCTGACTTCTTGGATTAAGCTCTTTAGTTTCTTAATTGGGTTATTGGGTTTTCTCCTCTTCGCAGATCCTTTCTCAGTGATCTCTTATTATTTGTCCTTTCTTCGTTGTAGCTCTCTGAGCTTTGTAGTACTTTACTTGCAGTGTGATTCAATTTCTTATTTTCAGTAGGTTATGTGCCATCTCTGGTTTTCTGTTGAACACTATATTTCTACAGCATGGGGTCTGGCAGGGATTCACATGCTCATGAATATTCCCCGTCGTCAGGCTGGGAATCCTCGCTAAAGAAAAATTCAGTTTGTTTCGTTTCTGAACTGTCTTTCTACTAATAACCAATCACTGGTCTCTGGGTCATACTTCCCCCAGCCAATGACTGCCCGCTACCTAAGCCCCTCCTCTGGCAGCCATCTTCAGATTTTTACCGCACGTTCAAGTGATGGGAGTCCTCGTGCTGTAGCGCTCGAGCTTTTACTGCGTATTGCGTTTTTTTGAAGAGTTTACTCTTATTTTTTCGGTCAGTTCGAGCCTCAAGCTCATCCGATTAGTCTTCCGATCAACAGGGAACCGTTGCAGAATTGTCTATGCCCCTCAAGGGCAGATTTTCATCGAATTACACTTCTTGGAGGATTCCGGAAGACCTTTTGAGGCCTACCCCGATTCGGACATGGCCCCGGACAAAGGAGATTCGACGCCTACTGGATCCAAACTGTTCAGGAACTGCCCAGGATGTGGACTGAAGAACGTCTTTGAGGACAAGCACTCCCGGTGCCTCTACTGCCTACACACCGACAAGTCGCACATGGAGGAGGACTGTGTATTCTGCAAAAACATGTCTGTCCAGACCATGAAGGACTGTTGTAAATGACTGGCTGACTCGCTGGAGGCGAAGAGCCCAGCAGCAGGTGAGAAGAGGAGGTACGAGCAGTCTTCCAAGACCTTTGAGGGCCCCCCAGCGACAGGGGCCCAACAAAAGGCAAAGCACTGCGAGTCCACGGGCACCTGGAGCGCCGTTGTTCAGGCTCCTCAGCTGCCAGGCAGGGCGCAATGTCACCGACACCATCATTCACAAGCCAAAGCACTGGCTCGGGGAAAAGGAAGACTGAGAACCCGGGTAAACTTCGGGAGAAGCCCGGGTCGATCCCGATGGAGAAAACCAAGCGGGGGCAAGGCTGTGTCCCTCTCCCTAAGGTGACAACCTCAGACGCCCCCAAGGTCGTGAAGGCCCCGATTCACCTGGTGAAGGCCTTGATTGAAGGAGTCATGGTGGCTCTGGCGAAGCCTGTGGAGGCTACCCCAGTGGAGACAACTTCCGGGCCTAGAGTTTCCCTGCCAACCGGAGGGAAATCATCTTTCCAGCCTATCGAGAAGACCCCCCGAACCCCTGTGAAACCCCGGGATGAGAAAGAGGAGGGGGGACGGTAGCCATAAAGGACACAGATGCCACCTCCCGAGGATGAGCTGGCTGGTGTCAAAGCTATCCTGGACAAGAAGTTCGAGGCCTACGGGAGGGATCCTGACGAGGCAGAGGTGGGGAGCAACGGTGGAGCCGACGAGGAGCCGCAGGCCATGAAGGAAATGGGGGATCCTGCGGCCCAGCCGTTGCTCCCGTCGTAACTGATGCCTACGCCACAGGACAAAATTCAGGAGCAATCTAGTCCTGCGGCCCAGCCGTTGCTCCCATCGTAACTGATGCCTACGCCACAGGACAAAATTCAGGAGCAATCTTGATGGCTTTGCAGACCCTGTGTACGGATATAAGGACAAGGTTGCCCTTACCCTCAGCGGAAGATCCAGCGGCGCCTGGACCATAGGGGCGCCCACCGAGCAAGCCGAGGCGAACCCAGCCTCCCCCTCCCTTCCATCCTTCACCTCCATCCCCTCCACGAGGGATGAGACGGGAACGGAGACGGCGACCCAGGCCTCCCCTCCCGACGAAATTGGCTCCTTTCACGCCATGATCGCCAGGGCATCCGAGCTTTTCCAACTATGCCCTGAAGAGCAGAAGGAAGGTTTCCTCTACCAACGACGAGAGACCAAAAGGAAGACCGTCCTCTCAGTTCCGTTACTGGACGACATCTGGGACGAAGGCCTGTCCCTGCTGAAGAACCCGTCCACGGCCCCTGTGAAGAGGGACCGGTACGAGAATAAGTACCGGGTCCCAGACTCATGTCCTATGTGCCTCAGGGCACAGCCGTCCCGGATCCGGTTGTCTCCGCGGCGGCCAAGAAGAAATCGGCAGGGGCGACGGCATCAACTGCTACTTCCCCACCTGACAGTGAGGAGAAGAAGCTGGACACCATGGGACGACTGGTCATCTCGTCGGCAGCGACGACTATCAAGGCAGCCAATGCCCTCGCGATCGTGCCACGCTACGACGGGGTGCTGTGGTTCAAGATCGCTCCCCTCCTAGACTTCCTCCCAGACAAGAGGGAGGAGGCCCTTGAAATCCTGCAGGAAGGTGAGGTGCCTTCGGACCACGCCATCACGGTGGCCACGGACATCGCCCAGACTGGCTTTCGCCAGATGGGCAACGGTGTGTGCCTTCGCCGCGCGGTTGGCTCAGGGCCACCGATTTACATCAGGACGTGCAGACCAGGGTGGGTACTGGACATGCCCTTCGAGGGGAACAAACTGTTCGGCAAGGCAGTGGACGAGTCGCTGCAGGCCATCAAGGCGGACACCGAGACAGCCTGGGCCTTGGGTTCTCTCAATCACCTACGGCCGCCCTTTCGGACCTCCGGAGGCAAGTCTCAAGGTGCCTCCAAAGGATTCAGCGGCAGTTCCTCGTACCGCCAGGCGGCCCGCTCCTCATCGCAAGAAGCCTACAGAGGCTACAACAAGACTGGAGGACATAGTAGTCGCCAAGGAGGCCAAGGTGGCAAGGCCTTGCAAAACAAGATTGAACCAGCCGTGACGTCGAGCCTCCACCCGAGCACCCCGGTGGGAGGCCAGCTGGCGAATTTCTTCAGCGTGTGGGACTCAATCTCCACCGACCGTTAGGTACTAAATGCCCTGGCCCACGGGCACACTCGTTCCAAAGAAAGTGTCCCCGTGTACCACCTGTGACCAGGAAGGAAAAGCATGTGCCACAGCTGCTTCTGGAGGTACGAGCAATGCTAAAAAAGGGCACGATAGAACTCGTCCCGAAGAGGCTCTGGGACTCTGGAGTGTACTTGCGGTACTTCCTCGTCCGAAAGACCACCGGTGGTTGGCGGCCCATCCTAGACCTTTGCCGCCTCAACAAATACATAAAGTCCCAGAAGTTCCAGATGGTCACCCTTCAGCACGTGTTGGGACAACTGGAGGAGGGTGACTTCCTGTCGTTGCTGGACTTGGCGGGGGGGATGCCCACTTCCACATCCCCATACACAAGGGGCATCGAAAGTTCCTCCGATTTGAAGGGAAGGGCCTTGAACTGGTAGTCCCCAAGGGTGGGACTACCAGTTCAAGGCCCTTCCCTTCGTGTTGAAGTTGGAGCCAAGGGTCTTCACCAAGTGCCTGGCACTGGTGGCGGCGTGGTTGCGCCTGAAGGGGACCTACGTATACCCCTACCTGGACGATTGGCTGATCTGAGCAAAGTCAAGAGAACTTGCTGTCGATCACACAACCAAGACCGTCCACCTGCTCTCAGATCTGGGATTCTTGATCAACTTCGCAAAGTCCCACTTGGTACCGTTGCAGGACGCCCTGTTCCTAGGAGCCAGACTCGACACGGTGGCACGGTTGGCTTCACAATCGGAGGAGAGGACGAAGGCCATCCTGGGAAAGGTACAACGGCTGTTGACCATGGAGGTGGCCAAGGTGAGGGCCATCAAATCCCCACTCGGCATGATGTCCTCTTGCATCTACCTCGTGCGTCTGTGTAGGTTGCGGATGCGGCCAATGCAGGAGTTCCTCAGCGCCTGTTGGATGCAAGCGTCGGGCAGCTTTGAAGACAATCTCTCCCTCAATGAGACTTTCCATCAAACAATCCGGTGGTGGGGCACCCGCGCGCATCTCGCGGCGGGCATGGACTTCCAGATCCCAGCGCACCAGGAAACAGCGACGACGGACGCCTCCCTGGAGGGATGGTGAGCGCACACCGGAGATCTCCACGCAAAAGGCCTTTGGCTCCCGGAGACGAGGTCCATGCACATCAACGTCCTGGAGCTCCTGGCCGTGTTCTGGGCCCCAAGGTCTTTTCTTCCGTCCCTCAAGGGCAAAGTGGTAAGGGTCTTCACCGACAACACCACCGCAATGTTCTACATCCGGAAGCAGGGGGGCACCAGATCCCCAGCCCTATCGAAGGAAGCGCAGGAACTGTGGCACTGGGCCATTGCCCAGATGATGTTGCTGGTACCCTTCCATCTGGCAGGAATAAAGAACGCCATTGCCGATTCACTCAGCAGGGAGCTGCACTCTTGCCATGAGTGGGAGCTTTGGCAGGACCAAGTTGTTTTCCTATTCCGATGATGGGGCAATCCCCAGATCAATCTATTTGCGACGGCGACGAACACCAAGTGCTGGAGGTTCGCCAGCAGGTTTCCCGCAGCCGGGGAGCATGGGCGATGCATTCTCATTCCCCTGGGACGGCCTGTTCCTGTATGCATTCCTGCCGTTGCTACTGCAACTCAGTCAACTCAGACGGTCCCGGTGCAGGATGATCCTCATCGCACCGGCGTGGCCAAGGCAGATTGGGTTCCCGGACCTTCTGGACATGTCAGCGTCTCCCATAACCCCTCCCCCCCAGTCAAACTGCCGACGGACGCGGATCTTCTTGCCAGGGAAGGAGGCACCATCCTACAGCACGACCCAGGATCACTGAACTGCAGGCCTGGCTCCTGCAGCACTAAGTTTCAGAGGGTACAATATCCCAGCGGACTGCAAGGAAGTGCTTGCAAAGGCCAGGCTGTCCTCGACCCTCAAGTGCTATGGACACAAATGGAAGAGGTTCTCTGTCTGGTGCCGTGGAAGATGATTAACCCTCTGCGGATCACGGCCCCTCAAGTGCTACCGTACTTGCTGTTGCTGGCCAAGGCGGGGCTGGCTCATGCCTCCATCAAAATCCATCTGGCGGCGATCTCCCGCTACACCAGAACTCGGTCGTCACTGTGGTCTGATCACCTGGTGAAGGAGTTCATGACAGGACTGTTCTGCTTGTTCCCGCCAGTGAAGGCTCCGGCCCCGGCATGGTAGATCAACGTGGTGCTGACCAGGCTCATGGGTCCGCCATTTGAGCCGCTGCATTCGGCATCGTTGAAGTTCCTATCGTGGAAGACAGTGTTTCTTGTGGCCATCACCTCCGCACGACGAGTGGGAGAGATCCAGGCCCTCTCCTGCAAACCTCCTTATCTGACATTCCACGAGACGAGGGTCGTGCGGAAGACGCACCCCTCCTTCATGCCCAAGGTGCCGTCTGACTTCCATCTCAACGAGCCCTTGGTGTTACCTGTTTTCTTCCCATCGCCTTAGTCGCTGGCTGAGCGGACTTTGCAGTCGCTGGGTGTGGCTAGAGCGCTGAAGTTCTACGTGGACGGCACAAAGAGTTTTCGGGAGACATCACAGCTGTTTGTGAACTTTGGCCCTGTGAACCAATTGAAGGCCCTCTCGAAGGCTTCCATTTCCAGATGGCTCTCCGGCTGCATCATGCACTCTCACCGGTTGGCAAACCGACCGTTGCCCGGCCGTCCGAGAGCCCAATCGACCAGAGCGATCGCTGCTACTACGGCGTTCCTGTCAAGTGTGCCCCTGCTGGACATCTGCAGGGCTGCTACGTGGAGGTCGACACACACCTTCACGAGATTCTACTGCGTCGACAGGGACTCCAGGGAGGAGTCCAGAGTCAGCCAGGCAGTGCTGCGCAACCTGTTCGCTTGAAGGTGAGCCTGGTGAGGTAAGAAATGCTTAATGTTGAGCCTTGCCACCTCCCGTGGTTGTGCATGTGTGTGCTATGTAATCTTGTATTCATGAGCATGTGAATCAATGCCAGACCCCATGCTGGAGAAGGAACAAGTTACTTACCTGTAACTGTTGTTCTCCAGCATGGGTCTTGCATGGATTCACATGCGAACCCTCCCTCCAACCCCTCTGCGGCACTTCTCTTGGTACTACTGCCCCTTTACGTGTTACCAAATCTGCAGATGGATGCCAGAGGGGAGGGGCTTGGGTAGAGGGCAGTTATTGGCTGCGGGCAGTATGACCCAGAGACCAGTGATTAGTTATTAGTAGAAAGACAGTTCAGAAATGAAACTGAAACTAATTTTTTCGTTACCGAGGATTCCCAGCCTGACAGGGAATATTCATGAGCATGTGAATCCATGCCAGACCCATGCTGGAGAATAAGTTACGGGTAAGTAACTTGTTCCTTACTTTGTATAATGTGCCAAATTACTTCTCCCTTTTCCCAGGGCATTTTTTATCTTATTTTCTCTTCTGTCATTCACTTGTTCAACAGTTTCATTTTTTAGAATCACAATTGTTGATTCTCCTTTGGTTCAATTTTAACTGTTTCAGATTTGTTACTGGGACAAGTTAACTATGCATTATAATTATCTCCCTTGGTCCTCCCGGGCTTCCATTCTCCCAGTTACCTCCACTTTGACAGTAGAACGACTTTGGGAGTCTTCTCCCATGGAGACCCTTTCTTTGTTCACGGCTCAAAAGCGCCACCCTCTCCCTGGCGTCTCTCTCGTTGCGCTTTTCTGTGTCTCCGCTGTGTTGTCTCGCCCTTGTGCATGACCGGACACCCCACAGGCGTCTCGGGTTGGTAGTATCGGCAAAGTTGTTTGGACATTTGGTCCACCTTGGTCTCCCTCTCCAGGTCTCACCACCAATTCTTCTTGGGCTCCTGCCCTTAAGTTTCCCCCTTTCTTCAGGGTGTCCCAGTTGTTTATTTTGTGACTGGGCAACCAGCAGCCTTCTCTGGCCGGCACTATCGTCAACGTCCTTTGAGACTGCAGTCCACCATGGATTTCTTTTTGAGGTCTGGATACCACCTTCTATTGGGCTCCTGCCCTGCCACTCTTGTCCGGTTTTGTGGAAGCCGTAACTCTGGCATACCGCTGTGTGGTGCTGGGTGAGTTTGAAACTTGTGTGCTTCCTTATTTTCTTCACCGACAGGACAAATGCTGAGTGGGTCCTTCACTGCCTTGTGTCTGTGGTTCTTTCTTTTGTCTCGTTCTCTCGTCTCTCTGTATGCAGCTTTATCCACACGCTCGTCTGTGGATCGGACCTTCTGATTTTAAAGCGATCTGATCTGTTTCCATGAG
This sequence comes from Ambystoma mexicanum, assembly GCF_040938575.1. NCBI lineage: Eukaryota > Metazoa > Chordata > Amphibia > Caudata > Ambystomatidae > Ambystoma > Ambystoma mexicanum. Next base: position 198,702,823 of record NC_090931.1, read on the forward strand.
AGTACCATATATTTTGAGTTTCTTCATCCCAGCCCTAATAACTCACAGGATGTGTTGTATCAAAAGATTTCGTGTAGTCCAAAATATGTGCGGCCTGCAGGAGTCCTCACGGGAAAGGTGAGTCCTTGTCCCCAAAGAGGTATTCTCTCCCAGTGATGTCTCACTTGCCTCTACCTCTAGGGAAGGTATTGCGGCATGGGCTCACCTCCCTAGCCTCATAAGTAGGGGGCACTGCCTTGGGGTGAAGGTACGAATTCCCTTGATTCGTCACAGGCGCTTCTCTATTAGCAACAGGGTCAGTCAGTGTGTTTTACTTTAATTTAAATAAAAACACCTGTAGTAAAGCATGTCTTCTGGTCCGAGTCCTTCTTCTGGTACGCCACATTGCGTATTAAAAGGTAAGACTGGGGTGTTCACAATATCTATTCTTGGTCTTATTGTGCCTTCTACTCGTCTCACCCTCTGGCATGGCTCTGAATATAGCTCGAAAAAGAACAGGGTATGCAAATAGCTGAGCATGCAGCGGCTGCTCATGTGCGAACATGCTCCAATCTCCTGTATACATAACCGTAATCCCTAGGAGTATGATGCAGCCGTGGCTTTAAAGAGTACCTTATCCAAAGCTGTTGGGCGCCAAGACCTTCATTTCCGGATATAGAAAGCCCTGTAGTACATGTACCAACCTCCATAAATCTTCTCCTGTCATGTGTATCGTACAATGCTTAAGAAACAAAGGATTTAAACTCTTGTGTTTAATTTCACATGGCATATAGGAATCTGAAGTAGTGGAGCGTTATACATTTTTTGTTTTTGCTTAGCATCGGGAGAAGTGCTGACGGTGTAGGTTTTGTTGTTGAATAATGATCAGTTGTTGAGCAGTGAGTTGTGTTGACCGGCATGGTTCTAACTGTGTACTGTAATTTATTTTTACATTTTTATATGTATATACTCGTAGCCAAATTGACTTTGTATATATAGGAAAGTAAAACATAAAAATGATAAAAGCACTATATACATAATTTCATCATAATAGAAAACCTTTATTGATAACTAGTCTAAAATCATAATACACTTCTGATAAAAATTAATCATGTGTGTTAACCAATTAAGATCATTGCCATCCATTACTAATTTCCATAAACGATGCCCATCCTCATCATTCAGCCCGTGGTTGTAACATTTCATATATTTATGTCTAAAGGCATTCAGGCTGACACAGTGCTCAGATGTTTCAATTTCCATTTCTCAACATAGCCTGCATAGACTATCTGCTCGTGCTAGACCTCGTTTAGGGCTTTCTTCTCCAGTGCTCTGATAACATTGGACTTAAATAACAAATATTGTCTAGCTATATTGCTACTTGGATAGGCTTGTATATAGTGCAGCTCCTGCGTTCGACCCATCCAATACTGAGTAAAGGGGCCACTATTTATATTAGAAGCCAGGCGTACCATGTCTACTTGTATTCAAATTTTTTATGTCTAACCCATTTCATCTGTGCCAACAATATGTTGCCATTTGCCTTGGCTACAAATCCCACCATCCATGTGGTATGTTTTAGTGTCCTGTAACTGTGTACTGTAATACAGCCCTGAAAAATCTTCCACCTAACAAAAATGCCTTGCATACTATGGATCACTCTGGCTTTGATGCCACTTTAAGGCATAGTAGGGAGTGGAGGCTAAGAAAACTATCATATTTTTAAGGCAAGTTAAAGCGGTATTTAGCCAAACCCAGCATTTGAACGACATTTTTTTGCAAGTGCAATGGCCAATTAGAGACACTTCACTGCTCGTTACAGAATAGTACTTCACACAGGATTTGACATCATTTCTCTCGTACCGTTTTTAAAAAAAGGGCCATCAGCCATCAAGAACGATTTACACTGACCAGTCCTCAAATGGTCAGAAATGGCATTAGGAAAGGGACTATCAATAATTGACCTGAAGAGGTATTAGTAATAACAGCCATCAGCAGGCTTAGCAATAACGATCATTATTTTCTATAATCAGCAGCAGATTCGCAGTGAGGACAGGCTGTGATTAAAAAAAAAAAAAAGTTTTATGCAGCACTATGTATGAGGATCATCAGATTATCCTTAGTGTTGTATAAGCATGATCGCCACGAATTGCACATCAGGCACCTTCAATTGCATTTCTCATGGATTTGAACCATCTTGCACAATCTACACAGTGCCCTCGCACACATAGCCTATATTTTCACTCAAACGCTTTTCCCCATCCAACACTCCAATATGCTGGTCTACTTGTTAACAAACCGCCTGCGCACACGCATATTGTACCTACTCCCATACAGGCAGATCCTCACTCTCAATCCACCCCGTCACCCCTCCACAAGCACAGAAACCTCTCCTAGCCACACACCCTCCTTTCCGGACGCTGATTCATCACAAAGCCACTAATGACGGGCACCCCAACCCATTCCACTGTCCACATTGACACGTTGCTGCCCTACATCATTACTTCATCCGGCCTATGACCACTGCTCCTTCACTCTGCCCCACTGACAAAGGAGTAGAGGAAACCAGATTGGATCAGACTCGAAAGAGAAGTGGATGGGAAAGGAATCATTTAAAGAGGCATAGTACATACATTGCCAACATTGAAACCAGAAGATCGGAGTTACACTCTTGGTTTAATAATTAAACAAAAAAAACCACTAAGAGGAGCACCGTTTAGTGACTTAACTGGGACCGTTTAGTGATTTAACTGCAGATTTTTCAACCAAGAAGGTATGATTTAAAATCCAGGCTTCACACTTGAGCAAAACTGGGTGATTTGGCCACATACGTTTTTGCTCATTGTGTCCAACTTTACTTATTTGCCAAATGTCGTAGTGCTGACAAATAAACTGAAATCCAGTATACTATGTCAGGAGGGTTGACTGGGATAAGAAATAAAACTAAGTTCTCTGACTTCCAACTTACCCTTTATTTGAGCAGTCCCAGATCGGATGGCAAAATGTTAAAAAATAATAAAGGAAAAGTGGTAACCACACTTGGGCTTCACTTGGGCTTCAGGGTTACATCACCCAAAGTGTTCTGAAACATGGGCCAGATGGGAGTTCCGTCCATTCCTTTAGTTCCTGTTCCAAGGCCGGTTGGTTGTACTTCGGTCAGGATTCTCACACCATTAGTCTTCCCTAATCCTGGGCATTATTAAGGGTTTCCTGTACCCTCTGTTCTTCCTTTGCCAGGTTCTCGGGGTTAAGAGGCATCCTGCACCCAAGGTGGTTCTTGAATTCTTTCAGGGTTTCGTTGGCAGGTGGTAGAGGGGCGTCTTCAAACATCAACTGGGAAAAGATTTCTACGTGCTTAAGGTGCCTGGCCTAACCTTCTTTATTTCTGTGACCCCTGTTGACTTTGTTTTCCTTACCAGTCTTCACCTCATGCTTCTACTCTGTTCAATTTCTTCACCTGGTCCCAAACCAGCTGCTGCTAGAGAAAACCACCCTGACTGTCTGGGTTTGCAGTGTATATATATATATATATAAATATTAAGGGGATCCCTCCCCTTGGTGCTGGGCTCTGGGCAAGGGGCTGCAGCGGTAGTCTCGAATTTTTAGATGTATGTTATTGGCTGACTCGAAATGACCAACATGGGCTGCTTATGGGGCCCAAAAGAGCGAAATAAGCCTTTAAAAGACTCGTCCACCCTCTTGGATGGTAAAGCACAAATGTTTATATCCTCTGGCAAGCTGTGAAGATTCTGGTATGATGTTCCAACATTTGGCGATTCTTTCAGGATTGGCAACTGTAACCACTTTGATTTTCGTATGCTCTCTGACACTGATCATCGTGCTTGCAGTCCATAAGCCCTTCGAGTTGTTAATGTTCAGGAAGAGAACATGACCTTTCTCTGCATGATTTTACTGAAAAGGTTGTTCTATGAAATGAAACCGTCCTGATGCTCTGGTGGGAGTTTGTTTGATGATCTGCTAACGGGCTCTTTTGTGAAAGTCCTATTCCTGTAAAGAGGCTATTCGAATGGAGCTTTGCTGCTTCGGAAAAAAATTTCTCTCTCCACCAGAGGACGCTCCCCTCAAGGCTGTGGCGTCTATGTCCCTCGGCCACACCTGTCGACCACCGACGTCATCCGCTGTATAAATGCCTTGAGCGCGCCCGTTGGCTTCAGTTCAGTTTTTCCGTTGGCTTCACTTCAGATCGTTACAAACGGCGCTTCAGTTTTTCGTGAAGAAATATGTCATCTTCATCCAACTTTTCCACACTGAAGACAGGATTTAAGAAATGTCTAAAATGTTGAAAATGTATAAATGCTTTTTTGCTTTATTGCTTTTGTTGCTACTTGTTCAGTGGACAGATATTGGGACCAAGTACAATTGCACTGCTTATTTCCCTGTCTTGAGCCATTCTCAGAGCCTTGTGTTTTTACCCAGCCTTAAGGTTGGAAAACGGACCACTAAGATTGGATTGAATGCTATATCTGTTGTAGAGTGCTTTTAGGTTTGAAGTAAAAAGACTGGTTCCCTGGACGATAGAGGCCTCTACAATGATTTTTATAGTAGATAATATTATTTAGGAATGAGCTTCTAAGTCTGTGAATCTCCTGCAACCTTATTTTGTATTTTTGGGCCCTTTTTCTAGGAGGCTGTTGCCTTGCTGGCAGGTTTTGGATTTTGCAGCTGCTCACATTGAAGTCCCCATTGCCCATAAATGTTCAAAACCTCTTTCGCAAACTAGGAATGTGAAGTTTGAAGCCCTGTCTGAGGGCACATTTTGGTGGGCGGCTGTTCTTTGAAGTTATTAGAGACCTGTATTTTGATACTCTTTGCTTCTCCCTAGATCACCTGGTGGCGCATGGACGCATGGCTGAGAAGGAAGCACGCAGGAAGTTTAAGCAGATTGTTGCTGCTGTACACTTCTGTCACTGTCGGAACATCGTGCACCGCGACCTTAAGGCTGAGAACCTGCTTCTGGATGCCAACCTCAACATTAAGATAGCAGGTACGGTTGATTAATGTGTGGTGGTCATGAATGGGTTTGGTGGGTTTTCCCAGTGGTGGTATTGGGTTGTGGAGCAACAGTGGCCGGCTTTACCTGTGGGGGCTTCATTTGTGAGGTTCTCATGGGTTCTGACAGAAATTGAACGAAACTAGATTCAACAGTGAGGTGAATTGGTATATGTGGTACACATTCCAAGTTACTAGTTAGGCATAAAAAGCCATGCATCTCTTAAATCCCTACATACACATCACTCCCTTTTCTACTCGCCAAGAGTGAATTATCACCAGCGAGTGGCAAGTACACATTTTGGGGCCTACTGTGGCTGTCTGGAGTAATACATCTGGCCAGCTTTTCTAACCTCTAACAGCCACTGCATGGGTTTGTCCATGCTCTGGTCTTTTTCATTGTAGGTATTCACAGATTGGTTCTGACAGACACACCCAGCAGAATACTTTGGTTCTCGCTCAGTGTGGATGGTTGCTGTTTGGGGGTCACACGTGTTCCAAGCCAAAAGCAAACATGGCTACCCATGTTTGATCCATGCGCCTGCTGATGCTGACCAAGCATTGTAATGTGTGTCCATGCGTTTAGGAAGATCTTGTCTGTCTTCTTTCCATGTCCAGAGCATGCCGTTCAACATTTCAAAACAGTTAAGTGGGGGGATTTAGAACCAGGATATTGGAGTTTTTTCTCACCGTTGACTTGCATTAGAGGAAATTACATTTTAGTCGGCATACATTTGGAAAATATCAACCTTTATGGCTGGAAATCGTACGTCTCCTGCGAAAATTGAGCGAGTTGATCTGTCTTGTTCTTAGTATAATTAGGATGTCTTGAATGGTTCGAAATTTGCACTATCGATGTGTAGTCGACTGAAACTTTTCAGTGTAGCCTTGAAAAGTATACTTTGCCCAGTGCTGTATCCACAAGTACAAGAAATGCCTGCCGTCCGCCCATCCCTGAAATATGTGTGCGGGGCCAGTGCATCACTCAGAACTACCATAGGAAGGGACCACAGGCCTGAACCGAAGCCTTTCACCTCTAGCACCCCAGGGGAAGGAAGTTAGGAACAAAGGCGGAGGACGGAGAAAAGAATGTGTCAGCAGAAAAAGCTTCTAGGGGTCAGAGGAATCAATGTGTTCTGTAAATAGACCACATTACAGGATAGGGTGTGTGATGAAGGCCCCATGCACTGCAAGAGGAACGAGTGCTTATAGAGAAATGAGCAGGAAGATTAAGCAAGCGCCTGTGCCTCGTTGCTAATCATTTCACAGTATTTTTAACTTTCTAATATAAGCTTGGCCGTGACGGCTTTGAAGTGGGTGGGAAAGGCCAGCACTCCATTGAATGATTTCTTTGGCTTGAGGGCAGGATTTACCAGCAGGTCTGCAGAGGGTGGGAATCATTGGATGACACACTGGGGCAGCTGACTGAGTCTTGCACGGTGCAACTCTCTGAGGCCTGTGCTTTTGGAAGCCCTGTGACCCATGGGATTCTCAATTAATCTGTTGCAGCCACTGTTCCAGGTAGAGGGCTCCTTTTCTACTCGCAGTTGGTGGTGCTGTGCTGGAAGCCGGTCTAGAAGACAAGGTTTCGACTGTGGGCGAGCCTCACCTGTGTAGTGACGTAATTTCCACAGATGACTCCATCCTGGCATAAAGTTGCACCTGTTGCTGGATTTGTGTATGTGTACCTATTGTACGAGACCAGAGATCAACATTCTGTAGCAGACGCCATAGTTTCACAGGATAGGGCAGTGTGTGCAGGCACTTCAGGTCGTCTGTACAGGCGCCCGATAGTGGCGTCAGAGGATGCCCAAAGCCCTAGCGCTAATAATGTCCGTCAGTCTTGTGTGTTGGCCTTTGTGTTGACTGGAAGGACAACATGAATCCTAACATAAGATAGGCTGGAGGAAGATGAGAAATACTCAACAAAGCCCCAATGAAACCCATCATAACTGGGTTATGAAAAGGAGCAAACCATTTCTTTCATAGTGGGGGACTTATTAGGTACAGCTCTGCGCCTAAAGGAAGACCATCCTGTGCACATGGCAGAGATATCCTCTTGGGGACATGAAACTATGGACACACCTCACATCCATGCCATAGTATCACCTTTGCTTCCTAAAGACTATGAAATTCATTTGCCATTTTTGTTTCTTTCCACTGGGTTCACGAGAGGATCACTTCCACCTGGCCTGTTAACGGGCTATGGCATACTATGAGAAGTCAGGGACCTGAACTGATGCATGTTTTGCTGTGGTTATATTTGCAAATATCCTGAATAGTTGTAATCTATTTCCTTCCCTTTCCCTCTTCTGAAGAGATCAAGGTATGATAACAAATACCCTTAGGCGGGGCTCAGGGTTATTCTGAGTGTTTTACCCTTGAAATTGACACTGTACCCGCCCAAGGGCACACAGGCCATAGTTTGGAATGAACCAGGTTCCTGTGGATCCCCTGGTGAGCCAAAGGCGGCCTACCCCAAGAGATCCATGTCTTTTACAAAACTTTTTTTTATCCTCAAAAAACGAATCGCAAAAGAGAGGGGGGGTGGTGAAGTGCATATAAGGGGTAGGGGTGCTCGGGAATACATACAAAATAATACGGGAAGGAGGGTTTGGGGGGAAACCCCCCAGAAAGAAAAGAGAAATAAAATGAGATGAGTCCCCCCAAAATGTTTCGGAAAAAAACATTGAAAAAAACCTCCATTGATGAAAGAACTTCGAACCATTTTGTGCATTTTGAAGGTTTCTTTTCTTTCTTTATTCTTTTTTAAGCAGTAACGTCCCTTCCTCCTATTTTTGTTCATCCATTCTACTCCCTTTATCCGATTTACTTTTGTTATTTTGCGTCGCCTGAATGAAGCGTGCTATGCTGGATATGCAGAGTTGAAAGATCTGCTGAAAAATATGGTTTGATGTGAAGATATGCCACCACCTCAAGATGTGCCAGGCTGGCAGTGGAGAAGGGAGGGCTATGGCTCCTTTCAGACCTAAAATGCGCTAGTAGGCTAATCCAGCCACAGCTGGCAGTGTTTTAGGTCCTAATGGGGCTGCCTGCATGATGGGAAATGCTCCCCTTGGACCGAAGTAAAAATGCAGTTAACGAGTTTCTTCTCCCTGTGCCCCAGCCTTTAGTTGCACATGCAACATGTGGCATCGTACATTTTTCTTTGCCCCCTCCTTTTTCTCTGTTTCATTCAGTTCTAGGAGAATGCCATTCTCGCCCCTGTGACAAATCCAGACTCCCCTGCAAGACATTTCAAATGTATCTTTATTAAAGAAAAGGAAAATGGCTCTTTCCCTACTTTTTTCTCTACGTACCAAAACTAGATATGGTGCTCATCAGTGAATGTCTTAAAAGAATCTGCCCACCGTCCAAACTAACCCTACCACTATTTTAACAACTAAAGACTGGAAAATGACTCCCTTTAGCAAACGTTTGTTCAATAGCTGATTTTTAAATAGTCTCTCGTGACCTCTATCAGTTCATACAGTTCTGTCAAGATTTTCTTAAGCCTTGGTTTCTTCTCACATTGACATTTCTTTGACTCGGTATTGATATACTCCCCATTGACAATGGGTTTCTGTTGCTTAAAACTCTCCTTTTATTTTGTTGTACAGCTTTCTTTCGTTTTCCCAGGGTATAGTTATCCAGCCTTTCAGATTTTCTCTTAAAGTTTTCATCCTTCTTTAACAGGTCACACCCTTTTTCCTTTGTATTATCTCTTTGAACATATTTCTCAGTTTATCCTTCACCTCCAAGTTCTCTTGTAATCTCCTCTTTCTTACTGAAGTTCTCTTTACCTGGACTGTGACAACTTTGAATGCTGTTATAGTGAGTCTCATTTCCTTCTTTTTCTCACTTTCCTCTATATTTTAATTGGGCTGAGTATGGATATTTTTATATTGATCCTCATTCACATCTCTTCCACTGGGATAGTCAGTTTATCTTGACTGAGACGAGTATGAGCATTCTTATGATTTTCCTTCACTTCCTACCTGTGTATCATAACTGAGACGAGTATCAACAGTCTTGCAATCATTCTCTCCCACTTTACCTGCTATCTTTCAACCTCTGGGAACATGCCACAGGGATTTCCTTTTGTTCGGGTCTGACTCTCAACTTTGCCTGCCTGACTTATTTTACTCCTTCAGTTTCTCCTTTGTCTCTTCAATTTGGACGGCTTTCCTGTATCCCATATACTGGGATATCACCCTGTTTCATCCAGGTCGTGGTCTTGGCACTGTTGTAGGGACCTCTGGCCCACCACGGTTTCTTTGTGGCCACGAGCCGCTCCATTCAGCTTAGAACTCTAGCGGTCTGTGCAGCGTATGAACTTTGAGGAACGGAGAAGTCCTTATCCATGGCCTGAGACGAAGTGTCAACACGAGTTAACCAGAAGAAATCGCATCTTCTACTCTTGCAAGGGGCCTACATTGGACAAGTTGGAACCCTGTCTATGTACACCAGAGAGGCGGGGAAGCAAGAACCCCTGAGAATTGCCCAGTAATGGCCATACACAAATTAACAGAGATCATACTACCAAAGCAGCTTAACCACTAGTGTCCAGAGGCAGAAAACATGTCACCACAGCAGAATCTGTTCCACGCTTGATCTGGCACCCCGAAGTTTCTCAGGACACTTACAAGAGAGACACAATCCGAGGCCCAGAAGAAGGCACACTCGCCAAGAGCTGAAACGTCAACGGACCAAGCACCCATGCTGCTGAAGAGTCCACGACACACCTAGGGATCACCACACTGACGTAGACCCATGGATTGGTCACTATTGCTTGTTACTCGACCTATGTTGGGTCTAAAACGAGGACACATATAGTCCTAGAACCATTGTTGCACAGAATCATTATTTAGAGTGTGTTTAATATAGATGCCTAGTCATTATGACATTTTTGTTTTACTATGTTTAAAAGTGGCAATAGTGCACAAAATTGTCTTCGGATTGAACTGAAGGCTTCCACGTCTTACATTGTTTTGTCTGTTTTGCACTGATCATTTTGTGTTGATTTGTTTTGATTTTTTTGTACGTATGTATTTGATGAAGTAATAAAATGTTTGTGCATCTAATGCATTGTTTGTGTGAAGAGTATGTAGTAAAATTAATCCAACAGCCAATTAAAGAAAGCTGTCTATAGATCCATATAAATTGTAGTTGCATTTGTTTGTAGACTAATCCTGCGAACCTAAAAACAGCCTTGCGGTTCGGTTCATAGAGCAGATTGATTCAAGCTATTATATTCTAGAAATAGCTTCAACAGACATGAACTGCGTTATGTCGTAAACGTTAAGTGGCAGAATGCCTCCTTGTTTCATACGGCACCACATGTAGCTTCTCTGACGTGCTGCGTCCAGCTCTTTAGCTTCGGCTTGCCGGCTGGTTCGAACTTTCCAGGCTTCTAGGAGTTCTCGGTCCCCCTCACCCCTTTCATTTGTGACGTAGCCACAAGGCTTCCCTGGCTCTCTCGGCTTGCTGCAGCGTCTCATTCTTATGCTCATTCCTTCTCATCCCAGTTAAATGGTCATTTCCATTGAAAAGGATAGTCCCAGTTTCTGTTTTACAATAACACTTCCTTGTTCTTTTCTCATATAAACCGTGATGGAATATGTCTGAAGAAGTAATAAAGGAGGGCTCTGTAGGCAGTTACTCACAGGAACGTGAGTCTCTCCAGCTAAGGTCTCGCTTGTGGCTCCCGACCCTACATAACATTTATACCAAATCCCCTCTTCGATCACCTGGATGTCCTTGGCATCTCCTACACCAAATATGCCGATAACGCCCAGATCCTCCTACCCTCTCACGGGTAACCATGCACAAGAGACCATCACCATCAACAAAATATGACACCACACAGACCTAGATGGCCACCCACCAACTCTGCCTTAACACTGACAAGACCAAAATCCTCTTAGTAGGTCCCCCTCACGGCTAACCAAACTGGACCCCGCCTTGTAGTCCCTCACCACTGACTTGGTACCCAGTAAAAATATCTGAAACAAAACAGCGTGTTAAATTTCAGAGTGGACAAAAACACTGACAAACACTGTGACCATTAATTAAATTAAAGTAGTGGGGTAAAAGGGGTTAAAATAGGTCGGGGTGGAGTGAGGGTGGTGTTTTAAGGGTTAAAAAAACTTGGCTCGGGAGGGGAACCCCCAAATAAAAAACAACCAAAATCTGTTTTCCTGTATTTTTTCCACAATGAAATTTACCGCTCTAACTGTGGGCGGTATGATCACATATAACCCAGTGACTCCCTCACCATCCCAGTTTCTCCTTCTGTCAAAACCATAGGAGTCTACTTGGACTACAACCTTAGCATGACCCAGCACATCAACGCCATTGCATCATCAGCGGCCCCTACCACCAAGCTTGTGAATGCAGTAAAAGCTTTCCTGGCCACACAGGACCGCCTAACCATCGCTCTAGCAGTAATTGGCTCCCGACTGGAACACTGCAACTCTCTCTTGGCAGGCACCTCGGAGTGGAACCTCAACAAGCTCCAGATCATCCAAAATAATGCTATCCGTGCTGCCTTCAACCTGACCAAACAAGACCATGTGTCAACCTACAGAAAAGCAGCCCAATGGCTACTGTTGAGAGAGAATTCATTTCAAAATTCTCTCCTCACCCACCACTTCCTCTCAAACTCTAGTGATTCTCTGTGAGAGGTAGGACAGGCAAGCAATCATCCTCCAGACCCATCAGAACATATCTACAGCCACCGTCTGACCACTGCATGATTTATGCACATGAAAGTCAGAAGCTCCCACTTTCCAAACACTGCAGCCCATCTCTGGAACGCTTTGCCGCCTCATTTGCAGGCCGAAATATCATACTGGCCTTTCATGGAACGACTTCAAACCAGACTATTCATCTGAAACTGTATTTGTACCCGTTTCCTTTGTATCTGCGGCTCACCCTTGCTCCTTCTCTCTCTTCGATACCCCTCTTTGTAACCAGCGCCTTGATGCCTGTGGGTTTATGCACGCTTTATAAATGCAAAAATAAATAAGTGAACATCATCATATGTGCTCATATATGCAGAGAACGGTGGTCAGTCAAAAGGCTGAAAAAATAATACCGAATGACAAAAATCTCGAAAAAAAATCGAATTATTTATTTATTTGTGTTTTTGGGGTCAGGTAAGTAAAAAAAAAGGGTTAAAATAAAAAAAATAGAAAAAAGGGATGTTGGGGGGAACCCCCCCATTTCGAAAAAAAAAGTCATAAAAAAAATTCGATATTTTTTTTTCGCCCTTTTTTTTCCAAATTTTTGTTTTCGAGATTTTTGTATTCGGTATTCTCACTATAAATCGCAGAGAACACTGGTGCCATTAGGATTAATGGAGATCTTAAAACGTTTTTCAGTTGAGCTTCTTTGTCTCCTGAGGGGGAGCCCCTCCCAGTGAGATCCTGCTTGCCCAAACCTCTAGTAAGGGTTTTGTGTAAGCAGGGTCACATCCCTAGTCTTACAGTGAGCAGCTCCCTCTTCGGGAGAAGGAGTGAATTCCCTGGATTTATCACATCATAGTGGGAGGTGGATTGTTATGGTAGCAGGAAAGGGTATAGGGTTTCTTTTGAATTACCATACAGTGTTTAAACCGGTTTTTTCCCAAGGTGTCTTTGCTGACCTTGTATATCTATTTACAGTGGTCAACTTGTTTAGGTTACCCAGCAATCATTATACAGGGCTTATTTTTTTATTGAAATATAGCAGAAATAAATCTACTTTTTTCAATTTTTAATAAAAATGTACAAATTCTTTTTAAAATAATTACAATGGTGAGATAAAAAGCATTATAAATATGTACAAATCATTACATAAATCTACTACATTCATGCTAAGTTATAGATCATTTACAAATTGTCCACACATTGTCTTGGTTGTTTACATGATTATTATAACAGAGCATAAAATATATCAAATATAAAAAGAAAGAGACAAACATAACCTTGGCGTTTGCATATTACCCAATTTCACTATCAAAAAACAGCGTAGTGAAAAAATTCGCCAAGGCTATATTCAAGCTCATGTTATTGGCTTTAAGAAGAAAAGCCCATCTAAATTCAGGCTGCACATTTGCAACAAGTGACATATGTTTCACAAACATTTTGTTTCTCAAGGGAATCAGCCCTGAACACTCAATTATTAAGTGCTCTAGGGTTTCTTTTTGTGCTGAATCATTGCAAAATCTACAAAAGTTCACGAGATACAAGGATTTGTTTTCGTTGGGCCAAAAGGTCCCGAGTAAGCCACAGATTAAAGCGCATTCTCACCATAGCCATGCGAATATGTGGAGAGGGGGATTTAATCAAATATGGTGCAACAACTCCCATTCTCTTGTCGGCATAGCCTTTAAAGTGCTTATACTGTAAACATAATGAACGTGTAAGAATCCAATCATGAAGGAAGATTTTCTGTTTAGCTCTAACTGGGTTCATAGAGTGTTTCCAGGTCCACGTCTGTTGTAGCTAGTACTTGATAAACATATCTAGTCCATTTCTGGACGAAAACATGGTTTGATGTAAATAGATAAGATGTTAAAATTGCAAGAATTGACGATGCATTAGTGTTAACAAGGCATTTACGAAATAGGGCACATAGTTGCCAATGATATTTCGCACCTAAAGATATCAGACCCAGCTCATATCGCAAACATGCCCCAGGAGTCGATTGTGGTACTTTGAGAACTTGGCTTCTAACTTATTCAGAACATTGGTGGAAATTATTACTCTTGATTCTAGCCCATACAACAAAACAGGCAAAACTTTCTGTTGCCAAAAGAGGAGTGCTGGATTGATCGTAAATTTACCATACTTGTATAGTATTATTTTGGTTTGAGACACAGCTGATGTTAATTTTTCTTGTAGCATATGTGTATGCACTAATGCAGAATTATTGTTTTCAAAAGGTAGACACAGATATCTATAATGAGGTACTACATCTAAAATGATGTCTTTGACTCTCCGTACAAATCGATTTCTGCGTGTCAAGTTCATAGAATAAGCTACGATTTGTGACTTTTTGACATTCATCGTTATTTCATTTTCATCAAAGTATGCAGTGATGATTGATGATAGTTTTTGTAATCCTGTGGGAGTCTTGGAAATGAGAACAAGGTCATCGGCATACCATAATGCCTGGATTGTAATGGTATTTATCTTGGGTGAATCTGAAGCAATATGATTGAAAATGTCTCTAGCATCATGGATAAAAAAGTTAAATGGAGCCGAGGCCAAAATACAGCCCTGCTTCAGTCCTCTTGAAGTTTCTATGACAGCTGACAACAATCCCGTGAAAGTCAGACGAACTTGAATGGAGGTTGAGGAGTGCAATAAGTAGATAATATCAATCAGATCCCGTGGGCAATAAGCTTTAACCAGTTTTTCAATTAGTTTCACTCTTGAGACAGAGTCAAAGGCAGCGTTTAAGTCGATAAACGCAAAGAACAGTGATGTATGTGTATTTTTTGCTTGCTCTTTTAAAGCATTGATTATCATTAAGTTGACTGAAGTCCCAAAGCCTGGAACAAAACCCTACAGGGCTTCTTCTAATGTGATGTAGCAACATTATGTTGGGTGTATGCTGGAGTTTCCCATTGAAGTAATTTTTCCCCAGGATTCTTTGAAGTTGTTCATGTCAGATTTCACACTGAGCTTTTACCTGTGGTGCCATTAATGTCCTTAACACCTGTACCCTATAGCGGCTTCACGCCTTGCTTCATTCACACCATGTGCTCTTTGTTTTGTACTGGCTTTTTTCTGAAGTGTTCTTATCTGCATTTCTTCAACAAACTTACACTTTTGGCTAGGGTACCTATTAGTGTCCCCAGCTGCCTTGCCTTTTTATATTGCTCCCTGGCAGGGCCTAAGATGGGGCATTCTGATCTGAAGTTCCCCTATGGTCATTCTCATTACTCGGCTAGGAGAGGTATTCGCTTAGCTGACCCCCGGGCTCTACTGAGATATCGCTGGTGGCCTTGTAGGAGTAACCCGTCATTACGAGACTTTTTTTCATAGTCTTAATTTTGGTCGTTCTCTTTTGAGCAAATCGACCACTTTCTTATGCATATACATGTGAATGTGGGGGTAGGAAAGTATTGGGGTGGGGATAGAGAAGTATAGTGGCAGCTGAGGTAAGGCGTAGCGAGGGAGAGTTGTGGGTGTCTAACCCCACATAATACGAAAAAATAATTATCTGGTCGAATTCTGGTCGCCCAAAAGTGAACAACCAAACTGAAGCCTTTCACAAAGTCTTTTAAAACTTCTTCCAAAACACGTAGAACACTTGTAGGAGCCTTTCTTCAAAAGTTGAACCTAGTTTGTATTGGGCAGCTATGTGACCTTTATGACCTTTAATGCTTTCCTTAATGCTTCTGGTGGAAGGAGGACCAAGCACTTCTTTTCCCATATTCACTGCAATGAGTAACTCATTCTTTGCCAAGCGTATGTGAAAACCTTTCAAAAACCAACATTGGCGCTTTCATCTCACACATGGAGTTAATGGCTTACTGAGTTTGTGTGATGGTAAAGAAAATATTTAAGCTGATTACTTAGTAATGAGCCATGTTTCAGGCTCATGTTAAATTTCAAAGAATCAGACTGTTGGACTACTGAGAGTGTTGAAATAAATGGGCAAAGTATGCATGAAACACTTTCTGTGGCCACTCTATATTTCGTCATCAGTTGGCCACGGCTATCCCTAAGTGCTATTAGTGTTTTAAGTGAATGCCATTGAAAATCCTGTGCTTCTATGCATCTGTGAGACAGACATGGTATCAACAGTTGGACACAGACATGAGATCCAGTTGGAAAACCTTTATGTAAAACTTCAGGATCGGAGTACCGCCTAACTTGCCCTAACTCTTCCATCAACTGATGCATCTAAGGCCAGTCTGTGTCTGAGTCCAAAGTAAAATGCTATCTGTCTCACAATATATACTTGCCCTTACTTCTAATACTAACAGTGTGTTGGAATGTTCAAATTAAATAAGTGTTCCAAAATCATATGACAGTCTCTTTCAGGAGCTTCTCACGCAGCTCCCATCCACAAGTTCCAGACAATCAGGGAGTAAAGTTTCACATGGTTTCGGGATTCACTTCAAGTAAATGTCACAGTACCTTAACAGCTCACACAGCTTCACAATCTCCCTGTTTGTTTTTCTCAGATGCTCAAAAAACTATTTTCTTGCTAGGTTCTAAGGCTTCTCTTGCCTTAATGTCCACAGTACCTTTTAGATTCAGGTTTCCCTTGCCCAAGTCCCAGCTCTTAGGTGTAGCTGTTGTAGCTATTCACAAACACTTCTGGGGTTCTATTCCCCACCTCTGTGTTCCACTTTAAAGCTCCCGCTGGTCTGGGTGCAGTTGTCGGAACGCATGGTCCACCCATTACAGGTCGCACAACCTGGGGCCTGGGGCTCCTAGTTCGGCGCGTTCCTTGTCAGTTTACTTGGATCACTAGGTTTGGCTTTAATTGCTCTGGCCCTTTTTAAAAGTGTTCCTTTCTCGTGTACAGCCTTCTGCTGGCTCTCACGGTTTCTCGATTGCCAGTGCCATTTTGCTCGTACTTCGTACCTCAAACAGCTTCCCTCACGATGTCAATTTCCTTCTTTCAGTCCACTGAGTCTTTCGCCAACGTATTCTTCCTCACGCGACCACCCGGTAGCTTTGTATCACACATGATTGTATTTGTTTGTCTTGCCGCATGCAGTACTTTCACTTTGAAGGCCTTGACACTGGGTTTTCTTTTCCCACGCCTTCATACAGATTGTTTCTTCATTCCCAGTCCGCATTATCTGATTACCTCACAATTGTGAAAGACTGCTACAATGGATTTCCTTTCATTCCGCGTACTCTTGCTACATAGTATTAAGCCGCACGTATGACATTGCAAATCTCCCTGTACTTCAGACTCGCCTGCTGTGATTTTGCTTGCGCTTCCAGGCTATCCGCTCAAAGAACACTGCAGCTGAGGTCAGGGATTCGCCACAGGCCCCTCAGACACTCCTGGCCACGGCAGGAGAACTAGCATGCCTGGTTTACATAAAGGAAGGTCAGCCCTGCCCACTGCCTTCCCTTTTTTAGTACACTGGCTCCTTGGAGACACATCTCCCTTGCCTTTTCACCCCAGAGACTCTGTTCTGCCACAGGGTAATGTGCCGGCTCGTCAGTTTCCTCCAGCTGGTTTTCTGTCTGCCTACAAGCTGCTTGCCTCCAGAATGCCAGTTCATTGCAAGTCAGGGACCCCCTGCTGGACTCAGCCACGCAGCCTCCCTGTTGCTGTGTCTCCAATGGCTGCTTTCTGTGCTGCTCAGTGCCCCACCTTACCCAATTATCTGGACATGCCTATCCTTTAGCTCTGAGTGAGTTGGTTCTTTAAGGGGCAGTGTCTCTTCTTATTCATTTTAAAGGCCTTCAGGGGAAGTGTTGGTTTTTGCATGGGAGTAGGCTCACAATAGCCTACAAAGGCAGATGGGCTGTAGGGGAGGTCAATGTCGGGGGAGAAAAGGGGATACCATGATGTGCTTTTAGATCTTTGGCTTTTGTAATTTAGAGAAAAGAACAGGTTGTGATTTAGGAAAGACTGTAGGTGTTTTCCCCAGTTGTTCCTTTTCCTTGTTCCTAAATCTTTTTATAATAGGAATGGAGGTTTATCTTATCTCTTATGTCTCGGATGCTCATACCAGGTATGACTAAGGAGGGGCTGTTGGGACAGTGTTGGCAGTATCCCATAAAGGAAGAGGGACGAGCAGAAATATGACTTTCCCAATAGGGAAATTACTGCGTCTTGCTAACGGCATCCCCTACCCAGGTGATCCTTCATCGCTTGTCCACTCCCAGGTTCGGGATCCAAGCGTGATGGCTCTTCCTTGGCCACCTGAGCGAAGGATCCGGGGGGTGAGGGGGGTGGGAGTAAATGCCATGACGCCCTGTGGTTTCTCATAGCCTCTATATTTGCACTAGCTATTGGCGAGTGAAAATTCCTTGTTGGTGATTAACTAATTGTGTATTTATGTATGTGCAATCTCTCCTTCATGCCAGGGGGCGAGTGGATTTAATGCCTGGCTAGTAGCTTGCAACTTGACATTTGTTTTATCGTTTTCCATCTTGTCTGAAGTGTAAAACTCTTCTGCCATTAGTTTTGGGTTTGAATTTAGTTTAATTCTACAAAATAAGTGCTGAAGTTGTTTAAGTACTGTTAGGTTTTTCCAAATGTCTTCTAGAAGTAGCTAGGGTTTGGGATTCACAAACTCCCCCCCCCCCCGACCCCCCACCCATTTAGGATGTATATGTGAAGATGGGCACTGAGGTGGTTAATTGAACAAAATGTTTTACTCTTACGTCTTGTACCCTTTCCTCCATTCTTGTGGGAGTCCCCCAACATGGGTACGGTCAGTGAAAAATTGAGCTTCCTCTTTAAATTTAGTATAGCCTGCAGGGCGCAGCAAAGGGCGTGGTAACGCCTGCCGAGGCCCCACCCTCCAGTGCCTCCCCTCAGTCCCCTTTTCCACACGGAGGGGGTCAGACCTAGCAGCCATCGCAGAGACTTTTTTAGCTTTCTGCTTGCTCCTCGTTATTTAACTTCCCTTTGGTGCCTTACCTCGCCCGGGGTATGTCAGCTACTGGAGGATTTAAGAGATGTTCCTCATGCGACCGCTCGTTCTTGGCGTCAGACCCCCATGCACTCTATTTCGATTGTTTGGGGCCCGACCACTGCTGGGACGCATGTTTAACTTTTAACGCTCTCCGTCACAGGGCATTGAAGAATGGGCTGTTGCGGTGGAGGGAGATCTTCCACACTTCTCCGCCCCACCTTGAGAACTTACTCGAGGGGATTGTGTCCTCCGACGTATTCCACATCTTTGACAGTGATTACCACAAATGTGCTGATTCAGAAAACTTTTTTGGCTTAGGTGTCTTGCGTCGATGACGTCGACACGCTCCCTCGAGGACCTTCTCCGGTCGACGTCACTGGATGTTATATGTAGGACGCACGATGCCCGTAGCCTCAGTTCAGTTTCTTCCTTGAACGTGTTCGCTTCGGAATCTCTGTGCGCCTCGGTTCTCCTGTTGAATCGGTTCTTCTATTGTTGTTAGAAAGAAATATGTCTTCGTCTTCTGCTACCCCGAAGTAGGGCTTCAAGAAGTGTCAGTACTGCAGATCCAAGATGTCTCGTACGGACCGGCACGACGTCTGCCTCTGGTGCCTCGACGAGAGCCACGCCACCGATGACTGCGATGAGTGCCAGTCTTTGACGTCGAAGGCCTTGCGGGAGCGGAAGAAGTTATCGGTAGGTAGGGTTTCCAAACCCTGTAAGTCAAAATCCACAGGACTTTCGACTGACGATTCGAGGGGGGACGCTCCGTGTCCTGTTCCTGAGGGGGATTCATGCCCATGCGGTTACAGCCAAGGCCACGGCCATTGTGTTTCATAGACCTGCTTCTTGGGATGCCATCGGCAAGGCGGCTACCTAGGCCAGTCAGTCGGCCTTCTGTAAGCACTATTCACTGGACACCAGCTTCAAGCGCGATGCAGAGTTTAGTCAGGCGGTTCTGAAGAACCTTTTTGCTTTGTCCTAGATATGAGACAGGTTATCACAGCTCCACCCTATGTTCTTGTTCGGTGGAATCACCCACAAGGATGGAGGAAAGGGGATGGGATGTATGAGTTATTAAAGTTATTCATCCGTAGTGACTAGAGTACTCCTAGCCCATGTTCTCCTTTCCTTCATACGTCCCACCCGCCTTCCCCCACTGGTATGGCAATGGCTAATATGTAAAAAGCGTAGCCAGGTATCTAAGTGCCCAATGTGTTCAAAGGGGACTGAGGTGAGGCGCTGGGGGGGGGGGAGGTTGTCCTTGGTGGGGCATTTCTCAGACCGCGCCCCCACATGCTATACTAAATTTAAAGGGGAATCTCAATATTTTGGTGCCAAGGTTCCGGGACCGTCCCCATGTTGGTGGAAGCTCACAAGGATGAAGGAAAGGGGAATGAGTACTCTTGTCACTACGGTAAGTAACTGTAATTTCTTGTTTAACTTTCTCCGTAAGGTGATGCGAACAAAGCAGTTGAGGCAATCTTTGTAAAACATGATCAGTGTACATTTCAAATTGTAAATCACGTTATCTATTGAAATGCAAAGCCATTAGGCTAACACTTGACGTTTAATCATTTGCTTGATTTGTTTTGCTACAATGGAAAATGTCCTCTCACCAAGTCCATGATCATCTTAATGCCGCATAAAAAGAAAACATGTACCATAATGCCATGGACTACCACAAAATAGCCAAAACCACCAAGGTGGAAAAAGATAAAATTGTCATGACACCAGCCAGAAGGGTGTGAATGTATAGATGCTAGTTTTGCAGGACGAGCCTTGAATCACAGCAATGCGATTATGCATATAATTAATTAGTAAATACTCAATTAAGATCTGTAATTTGCTACTTCCACTGCATTATAGTGCAACAAGGGCACTGTGAAAGTAAGCTGGAGTGTATCTGTACGCAAAAGATTAAAGGATAGATACAGTAGGGTCTTCTGTATGTAGAGTTCTGCTCCATTAGAGAGCATTGTTAGTCCACAGAAGACTCAGCATTGTTGCCCTCATGGAACAGAGCCTAAATGTGTATGAGTACATTTTTATTCTCACTCAATCTTTTAAGAAGAGCGTGCAACTATTTAGAATACCACTATGGCACTAGAATCTACATCTGGTGAGCTTGGGCACATGGACCACTCTTAAGATATAAAACGGTGTCCTTTTTTTTTTGGGTCTTGTGCTTCCCTGTGATCCTTTACTGTGTGCGTTGGGGTTGTTTCCGATCAGGCTTAATTTTTCTGTTGGCTTACGCTTTTGGGCTTAAAGAGCTCTAATCGTGGCCAAGAAGATTTTAAAATCCTGGAAGAGTGACCTCATGGCCTCTATGGAAGACTGGATGCATGATTTGTCGAACCTTTTATGTAGAGACAGAAAGAGAGGGCGAGAGAAAAATTTACCAGGTCAAGAAAAAATAAGGTAAGTCCTGACATTTGAGATGTTTTTAATGAGTTTCATGCTTACGGTTCACCTCCCTCTTTTCTCTTGGTTTCTTTCTCATCTTTCTACTTCATTCCGATCTTCTTTCTCTTATTCCCTTTTCCTTTCCTCCCGTGCCTGCCCTCTTTATATAGATAATGGTTTACAGTTGTTACTATGTTTTGTATTTGATATCCCTTTGCTTACTTGCCTGATATTATATTATTGAGTGTATTAGCTTGCACATTTCAATAAATATATTTCTGATGTTTGTGAAATCTGCTTAGATCACATGCTGGGTATAGGCCGACATCTAGTGGAAGCTGCAGAGTATTGCAGTTTGTTTTTCGAAACTCGAAAGAGGACGTTAACCCTCACGCGTGTAGGACCCTCAGATTGTTATTTCCACCATACTTATCGGACGCATGTTGCGGAGTTCCTTAGGCGCTGAGCCGTTTATATTGAACAATTACCATTAGTACTTCTCCTTTCCCCTCCACTGTATGCTGAAGACCGACGCCGGTGAAGATCGAAGAAGTCAGCCGTCGAGGACTGTCACGACGGACTACGGGCCTTGGAAGGCCTCTGGCCTCGTTCCTATACACTAGGGAGAGTGGGGGGTCATGCAGGCTCTCTATTCCTCCCTTTCATACATATACTCTCCCTCTGCCATTTTCTACCATATGGAGAGCACTCCTTTCAAATTCTGCCCTAAATCTAATAGGAAGCTTCACTGGGTGGATAAGCACCTGACGTGCAATCTGTGTCTCCCACGAGACCATCCCGAGGCTACCTGTCGAGCTTGCAAGCTCTTCCAAGACGAAGACCCTTAAGGACTGCTTGACTAAGCGCTGGGCCCACTACGCCAGGCAACTAGAGGCCATGGACGTATAAGGGACATTCAGCAATGACAGCAATGCTGCCGAATCGGACGGCGAGGGCAAAGGGGTGATTTCGGACGCGCACGCTCCTGGCCATGAAGGACTGGCTGGCGGCCACGTTGTAGGGACAACACCCGGCGGCAAGAGCGCTTCACATCCTACCACCACTAAGCACATCAGCTCCGGTCGTGACTCGACATGCGTGTCGAGCGATCGGCACTGGACGAGACCACGAGAGCAGTCCAATTAATCTTTGTCCTCTGGGCGTTCCCCTCATGACAAAACCCAACCGTCTTCGGTTGATAAAGGTGTCATCCGATCAACAGCCCCCGAGGCACGATCGTCGGATGACGAAACTGCTTGGCATTCTGAAGAAGCTAGAGGCATTGCGTCTGACCGCACTCTCGAGACTACATATCCTTCTTCGGATCCCTCCCCCGAAACTTGACGCAATATGTTGAAACCTTCCGAGGCCCATAAAAAATCTGGTAAACATTCCTCTAGCCATGGGGGAGGGGATAAACAACATAAGAAGACATCTTCAGGTCCCCATGTTCATAAGGAGAAACGGAAGGCCCCAAAGGAGACCGAGAGCTAAAATGTCTGAACCTAAGACTCATTCCTCCCACTATTGAGGATATGGGCACTGATGAGGAACCAGAACCTGTTATTATTCCTAGCTCCAAAGAATGGAGCTCAGCAGACATTGACAGGGTCATGAAAGGGCTAACATTCATGGCTAACTTTTATGAAAAAGACCAAAACTACTTTTTGTAGTTACTCCAACACCTCTCCTACCGCTGCCCCTTCTGGGTCCAAGGTAACACCAGAATCCTCTCAACCCCGCTGCTAAGAAACTTCACTCTGACGCCCCATTTCAGGGCTTGGTCACAGACTCCTTTGTGGTGGTACCTTACCACCCCGATTCATATAGTGATGAAATAGAACCTCATTTTGTTGATGACCAGGCCGATGTCCCTTATTATGGGGATGATGAGGACCAGGAGGAGGGTGACGCTGAAGCCTACAACATTCACTCCCGGTTGCTAAAGACCCCCTAGGTGCATGACTCGCCTGCCGACAACCAACCCGTCCTCAATGAGGTACTGGCTAAGGCAGCTGCCCACTTTTGTATCGACACACAAGGTGTTCAAGAAGACAGGGATTTCGCTGAAGAAATCCTAGGAAACAAGAAAGCCATTACTCAGGCTATCCCTTTGTTAAAACCCATCCAGCGCACAATTGATCCCTCGCTGCAAACCCCAAATCTCACTCGAGCGGTTAATCCGCGGGTCGAAAAATGGTTCCTCCCCGCACCCTCCGATCTCCTGTACATTAGGGGCCAATTAAAGCCTGATCCCCTGGTTGTAACAACCACCAGAAAAAGGGCAGGCACCCCACTTGCTTCCTCGGAAGCACCTCCTGACAAGGAAAGTAAACGTATATAAAGTCTGGGGCGAAAGGTTGCCTCCAATTTGGCCTATGGGGCACGAATTGCCAACAGTGCCACCCTTTTGGCAAGCTACAGTTGCTATCAATGGGAGGAAGTGTCCGTTTTCGTTTCCTCCGCAAACGAATCCTTAAAGAGCCAGTTGGCTCGACTGGCAGCAGAAGCAAGGTCTGTATCAGGCTGCATGTTAAAAACTAATTTTGATGTAGCGGACAATGCTGGGAGGTTAATCACCGAGGGCACTACCATCAAGTGTCACGCTTGGCTTATGCAGTCAGGGTTCAAACCCGAAACCCAAGCAACCCTAATTGATATGCCTGTGGAACCAAATTCACTATTCGGCAAGGCAGTGGAGGAAGCTTTAAAGACGGCAAAGGATGAGTACGAGACCCTAAGATCTCTTGGCCAACTCACCAATAAACCCTCTGGACAAAGGGGTAGCAATAATTTTCGCCACTTTCAGGGTCAAAGTTCCCAATGGAGTTACCAAAACCAGGGAACCTCATGGGGTAACAACCAATCCCAATCATCACAAGGCTACCCCACAGGGCAGCGCAGGGTTCGCACTAGGGGTAGAGGCAGCCCTGCCAGAGGTGGTACGCCGCCCAACAAGCAGTGACGTTCTGCTTCAGACCCTCTCCCACGCATCCCCAGTAGGGCGGCACATTTCCACCTTCACCCATGCATGGGAGGGGATCACTTCGGACAGATGGGTGCTGTCCACAGTGTCCGGAGGATACTGCATAGAGTTGCTAGGGCGCCCCCATGACCATCCTCCACGACAGAAAGTACACTCGCTGGAACACCAGGAGATCCTCCTCGAGGAGATCACCTAGCAAAGGACGCCATAGAACTAGTCCCGGTCAACCAGGGGTATTTATTCAACCTACATCCTTTTTTTTTTTTTTAAATAATTTTATTTTTGATCAAACAATACATTAAACAGCAAATAAGCATAAAACCTGAAACAACATAAACACTGCACTCCCCCCCGCCACCCCCCATATGAGCCTGTTTATCCCTTGCTCTCTATCTGTTTCATGTGTCAGGGTTTCACTGCTTTCAGATCCTGCTGGGGCCACTGCCGCTCCAAACATTTCGGCTATCAGCAGTTTCCATGCCATTAGAGAACCCGTTTCCTCTTCACCCCCAGCGCCACTGGCTTCTTGCCACACAATTGTTTCTGCCTCCGCCCATTTTTGCAGGTCTTTCCACCACACCTCCACTCGCGGCCCGTGACACTTCTTCCACCCCATGGCGATCCTGCGCTTCGCAAGCACGTATGCCAGGTCTTTTAATTTTTCAATATGTCTGTGCTTCCGCGTTCTGGGATACCCCCCCCAACAGGCAGGCCCAGGCCGAGTCTATTGCTAGTGTGATCCCCTTTTCCGCTAACTTCAGAGCCACTTCCCCCCAATAGGCTTCAATTACCGGGCATGCCCAGAACATATGTATCATGTCTACATCCTCCTCGTCGCACTTAGGGCAAGCCTGGCGCCCAACATTTCTAAACCTTGATATTCTCCGAGGGGTCATGTAGGCCCTGTGCCTCATGTACAGCTGTAGTTGCTTAAACCTGGCATTTCTCGGCACCTTCTTGTGATATCCCAAAGCCCATTTCCACATCCCATCCTCCATTGGGGCTCCCATCTCTGTTTCCCATTCTGTTCTCAAGTGTCCCAGGTCCTTCCCGATGCCAATCATCAGCATCTCGTACAACCTGGACACTTCATGTCCCCCCCTCTGAAGTGTCGTATATCACCTCAACGGTGGTGTTCGGTTCCTCCGCCAACCTGGCTTCGGGCCACCTACTCAGGATCTCCTGTACTATCCTGTGGTAAGTTACATACTGACCACGGTGCAGTCCCGACATCATCCCAAGCTCCCCCAACTCCATGATAGCCCCTTCCTGCCAGATGTCTCCCAAGGTGACTAGTCCCACCGACTCCCAAGAAGTCCTAATGATTACCCTCAATTGCCCATCTCCCTTCGTCAGTGCGACCAGCGGCACCTGCGGGACACAAGGGAAAGGGTCCCCCATCATTCGGCAGGCTCGGCGCCACATGCTCCATCCCAACCACAGCATCCTAGGGCGCCCCCTCACCTCAGAGCTAGCCACCCAAATTATTTCCCGCAAGTAAAAAGGAGCACAATCTCTCGCGAGCAATCTGTGTTCCGGGGTCTCCTCATCAGAGAGCCACCTAGCTACGTACTGCAGTTGTGCCGCTACATAATAAGCCTCGAAGTTGGGCAGTTTAATACCGCCTTTCTCATAAAAGTTCTGCAGCTTCCATAATGCAACTCTGTGTCGGGTGCCATTCCACAAAAAGTCCCTGCACAGGCTGTGTAGTTTAACAAAAAACTTCCTAGGGATCATGTAAGGGATATTGTTGAAATAATGTAAAAGTCGGGGCAGGACCACCATTTTAAGCATAGCCCCCCTGCCCATCATCGTAAGGGGCAACCTCTCCCAAAACCTCATACACTTCCCAATTTTTCCTATAGCAATTTCAGTGTTGCGCCTGTGTTCCTCCTCAACGGAGTGATATACATCTATCCCCAAATAGTGGAAGGAGCCCACCACCCACGGGATCTGCAACACAGGTAGCCTCTCCACAGGCTTTCCCACGTACCTCCCCAGCGGGAATAGGCTAGATTTTTGGGGGTTCACTGCTATACCGGACAGTCTGGCGTACCGCTCCATCACCTCCAAAACATACTGAAGATTCTCTTCCGGATACATTAAATATAACAACAGATCATCCGCGTACAAGGAGATGAGATGCCTTTCCTTTCCTATCTCAATGCCAATCGGCTCATATTGTTGCCTGAGGTATATCGCTAGGGGCTCCAGGGCCAGGATGTATAACATCGGGGACCACGGGCATCCCTGTCTAGTGCCTTTGCCTAGCTGCCATCTCTCAGACACCACTGCCCCCGTACGGACCCTAGCTAGCGGTTCGCTATATAGCATTCTAGCCCATTTAATGTAACCCGGCCCCATGCCATACCCCCGCAGGGCCGCCAGCAGCCACGGCCACTTAACGGAATCGAACGCCTTGACCGCGTCCAGCGTCACAATCGCCATTTCGCTATCTTGTCCACACCCCCATTCGACCACTCGGTGGAGTCGTCTATGGTTGTGAGTGATGTTTCTGCTCGGGACATAGCCTGTTTGGTCAGGGTGAATCAACTTCCCAATCACTCTCCGCATTCTATTAGCCAAAACCGCCGTAAGGATCTTACTGTCCTGATTTAACATCGACAGAGGCCTATAAGAGCTACAGCTATGTCCTGGTTTATTGGGTTTGGGGAGCGGTATAATAATCGCCTCCCTAAGCGACTCCGGCAGCCGTCCCACTTCAAACGCCTCGTTAAGCATGTCTAGCATGGGTGGAAGCACCTCTTCCTGATACATTTTATAGAATTCGCTAGGGAACCCATCTGCCCCCGGGGCTTTACAAGTAGGTAACTGCCTCACCGTCTCTTTCAGTTCCTCGAGAGTGATTGGTGTATCAAGTTCCTCCCTTTCCTCGTCACTCACCTTGGGCAGGCCTATGTCCTCCAATACTTCCTCAATCTCATTTTGGTTGCTCTCCCCATCATCCACATATAAGGCAGTATAATATTTCGCAAATGCCCCGTTTACTCCCTCTTGAGTATCCACCGTCTCACCCTCCTCATCGATTACAGTCCGAATCGGGGATCTGGGGGCTTCGCTCTTATATAGCCACGCCAGGAGCCGGCCCGTTTTATCTCCTCCCGAATGTTGCCTTTCTATGTATTTTTTGTAGTTTAAATTACAGAGCCTGTCCCAGCATTCCGCACACTTCCGCTGTAGTCTAAATATTTCCTTCGTGTCTGCCTCATCTCCCTCCAGCTTCTTCTCTAGTTCAATCTCTGCCTCTTGTAGTTCAGCCATGACCCCACCTATCAACCCCTTTGACTTAGCAATGGCAACCCCTCGCATCACCACTTTGAAGGCCTCCCATAAAGTGCCCGCTGACTGCACGCTGCCAGTGTTCATTTCAAAATAAGCAATGATCTCCTCTCTCAGATCCTCTCTAAAAACAGAGTCTTTGAGCGCCTCCGCACGGAGGCGCCATGTTGGTATTCGCGCCCTGGGGGGGCAATACTGCCACCCGAGGACCAGGGGCGAGTGATCCGAGAGAACCCTAGCTTTATATTCTGCGTGGGTACTCTCAGTAACCACGTCCGGGGTGGCAAAGATATAATCAAGTCTCGTGTATAGCTGATGCGGAGCCGGGTAGTGCGAATACTGTCTCCCCTCGGGGTGTTTCACTCCCCACACATCAGCCAAGCCAAAGTCTGCTAGCAATCCTTGCAACACCTTGGCCGCTGGGCTGAGCCTAGCCGCCCCCCCGTCCGACCTATCTATTTTTGGATTCAAGGCACAATTGAAGTCCCCTCCCCACACCACCGCAGCCCCCGCACTCAGCTTAGTACACAGCGTCTTAAAGTATGCCGCCGTATTTTGGTTTGGGGCATAAGTATTCACTATACATACTTCTCTGTTTTCTAACAGCCCTTTGATTATCGCTAACCTCCCTTCTGCATCTACAGTTTCTTCAATCATCTTAAATGGGACATGCGGCGCTATCCAGACAAGCACTCTCCTTGCATAGGCAGAATACGATGAGCCCACCGCTATTCCTTTCCATTTCGTCTTCACCACTTCCAACCTCTCCTTCGTCAGATGTGTCTCCTGCAACAAGGTGATGTCTATTATTCAACCTACATCCTTGTGGCAAAAAAAGATCTGACAATGCGTCCAGTATTAGATTTGCACCCTGCAAACAAGTATGTCAAGCCACAAAAATTCCGCATGACTACATTACAAGAGGTTGGATGGGATGACCAACCTGCGGATAGTGGAAGGCGCTGGGGGGATTCAATAGTCCCAGAATATAGCAGCAGCGCTTAGGTATTGGTTCCTGGTCAGATCAGAGGAGTCATGGTAGTGTTTAAAATGTATTTGTTTTATTATTGCTTTTGCAACTCCACAAGGCAATTTAGAAACATCATAGTGGTGGCTAAAGCCAGTCGTGGAAATTTGGTGAGTGCAAACAGCCGACGCACGTTTCGACCTAAGTCTTTTTCAGGGCCAATTGAATAGTTTGGTGTGCTCTGATTAGGGCTGGTAGCTGGTCTTCCCGTGTCCGGGTGCCAGTGGGGCCGAATAGCCTGATCTGTTGCCGCGATCTGCGAAGGCGAGCGTATGTCCTGTTGACCGCGGTAATCTCTCTACTAAAAAAGGGGATTACGTTGCAATATTGGTTATGAAAGATGCCTATTTCCATGTTTCAATGTTCCCAGCGCACAGAAGATTCTTGCGTTTCAAGATACACAACCAGCACTACCAATTGAAGGTGCTGCCCTTTGGAATAGCCTCGGCTCCAAGGGTATTCACCAAGGTACTGGCGGTGGTGGCGGTGCACCTACGCAGGGAGGCAATCCTAGTGTACCCTTACCTGGACGACTGGCTCATCACAGGGGAGACCCCCTAATTTGCAGAATAAACATCCAAAGAACAATCAACCTCCTCTTCCAATTGGACTTCTCAGTCAATGAGAAAAAGTCAAGCCTGGTGCTAAGCACCTCAAAACAGTTCCAGGCAACTGTTCTAAATACCCAAGAGGGGTTGGCCTTTCCATCAGAGGAAAGAATTCAAAATTTGTTGCTGCAAATTCCTCAATATCATACCAGTCGCCAGATAAGGGTGCGCAAAGCTGTGCGTTTGCTAGGCATGATGACATCTTGCATTTACCTGGTTCCCAATGCGTGCCTGCGCATGTGACCCATGCAGGAATGGTTGATGAAACATTGGTCTCAGGAAAGTGGTCAGTGGGATGATCTAGTGGTCGTTTCGCCAACACTGGTTCAGAGTCTTTGCTGGTGGACAAGAGAAAATCATACAAAGGGGAAAACCGGCTACGATCCAGAGATACAGGCCGTCGTCGCAACAGACACCTCCCTGGCAGGGTGGGGAGCTCATTACCTTCACCACACAGCTCAGGATCTCTGGTCTCACACAGTGGCTCAGAACCACATCAATCTGCTAGAACATCTAGCAGGCTTCAGAGCGCTTTGGGCATTTGAATACCTCCTAACCAACCAGTCAGTGCAGATCCTAAAAGACAGCACGACTGCAATGTTTTGCTTAAACAAGGGGCACTTGTTCTCAATCTGTCCAAGCCTGCCCCGAAAATTTGGAAATGGGCACTCAAACGGAAGATTTACCCGTCATCCCAACATGTTCAGGGGAACTCAACTCGCTAGCAGATGCTCTGAGCAGAGATCCCCTTCGAAAGGAACACGAGTGGCGACTACACGAAGAGGTCGTAGGAGACCTCTTCTCTCAGTGGAGTTTCCCCCACTATAGACCTATTCGCCACAAGCAAACAGACAAGGCCCAAACTTCGCATCCAGATTCCCCCAGCCAGGCTCCAAGAGGAACGCCCTGTGGATGAACTGGTCAGGGATATTTGCCTATGCTTTTCCACCAACCCCTCTGATGAGGAAAGTGGTGTACAAGATCCACAGAGAACCGGTGACGCTCATCCTGGTTGCTCCTATGTGGGCGACACAACCATGGTATCCCACCTGCGCAAACTGGCAGTGTACGACCCCATCAAACACACATGCCGGTACAACCTACTCTCCCAGCACGAGGGACTAACAGTGCATCCTCAGCCAAACTCGATGAACTTGGCAGCATGGCTCCTGAAGTCATAGAGGTCGGACATCTCAATTTACCGCAAAGATGTATGGATATCTTGAAAGAGTCAAGAAAACCGAACACGAGGCACTGTTACTATGACAAATGGAAACAATTTGTAATTTGGTGCCAGAATAAACAAATCAACCCCATTGATTGTACTCCTTCTAATGTAACCTATATGCTCCATTTACTGGATGCAGGGTTAGTGTTTAACTCGCTAAAAGTACACCTGGCAGCCTTGTCAGCCTACACCACTTCCCATAACAAGGTGTCATGGTGGAAAGTGCCAGTCGTTAAAGCATTTATGGAAGGGGTAAAGTGACTCCACCCTCCAATTTCTAACCCACCACCAGGTTGAGACCTTAATGTGGTACTTGCTAATCTCATGGGACCCCCCTTTTGAGCCCATGCACCAGTCTAGTCTTAAACACCTGACTTACAAACCTGCCTTCTTAGTAGCCATTACTTCTATAAGAAGGGTCGGTGAAATCCAAGCTCTGTCAGTGCAGGATCCTTTTTTTACTATACATAAGGACAAACTGGTTTTACGCACTCACCCTAGGTTCTCACCTAAGTTCATTTCCAAATTCCATGTTAACCAGTCTATTGAGCTACCGGCTTTCTTCCTGGAACCCAAAAGCTCTGCTGAGGTGAAGCTCCACACACTAGATGTGAGGAGAGCAGTCCTCTACTACGTAGACGAGGCCCAACCGCTAAGAAACAGATCAACTGTTTGTCTCCATAGCGTCAGGCAGAGAAGGAGATCGCATGTCTAAAAATGCCATCTCTAGGTGGATAGTCAGATGTATCCAACTGTGATGTTCCCTTTCAGATAAGACACTGCCTTTTACACCATGGCCCACTCCACAAGAGGTACTGGAGCCACTCTGGCTTTCATTGCAAATGTCCCCTTAGACAGTATTTGCAAAGCAGCTACATGGAGCTCTAGTCACACCTTTACTCAGCACTACTGCATTGACACTCATTCAAAAACAGATACACAAGTGGGACAAGCGGTTCTAAGACATTTGTTCGCTCATGACTTTACTCGCATCCCACCTTCTTATAAAACTGCTCACTAATCCATGCACAGCATGTGATCTAAGCAGATTTCACAAACATCAGAAGGGATACATTACTCACCATAATCCTATTTCTGATGCTTGTATCTGCTTAGATTCACATGCGCCTGCCCTTCCTCCCCTCTGCTTGTAGTCTTATCTATCTGCTTGGATACTCTGTACTCACGCTACACCTCATGCTACCGCAAATCAGAAAAAATACAATCTGAGGGTCCTACACGCGTGAGGGATCATGGGTACAGGGGACGTCACACTAGGGATAGTATTACTGGCACGTCCTGTTTGACTTCCCTTTTCGAGTTTCGAAAAACAAACTGTAATACTCTGCAGCTTCCACTAGATATCGGCATATGCACAGCATGTGAATCTAAGCAGATACAAGCATCAGAAATACGATTACGGTGAGTAATGTATCCCATATATATTTAAACTGTCCTTTGAGAAGTAAACCGGTTACTAAAAGTAAATGTTTTAGCAATTGATTTCTATAATTGGATGCTAATAAAGATTGCCCAAGAGCCCAGCGCAGGAAGTCTTGATTCTATTAAAGACACGAGGCGAGCATTATGCTTCAATTTCTTTAATACTGCTGAACCACAGCATTTCAAATCTTACATTTTTTTTGTAACCGTTCTCACATGTGCAAAATAACAAAGAAAACATAACATGATAGAAAAAGGAACGTAGGCCCACTACAGTTCCATGAGGCTTTGCTGTCTGAGTCCTCAGCCTCTATCTCACTGGCCAATCCGAGTCCCACCTTCCTCTATTAATGCCAGCAGCACTGGGTTCCTTCCTCTTCTTTTTTAGTCACTGCCGTAACTTTGAATTATAGTATTTGTATTTATTTTTTTTATATAGCGTTTTAATCCAAAGCGCTTTACAGTATAACAGAATACATCGAACATAAAACAGGAGAAGCAAATAACAATATGTATGGATCAAACCATTAAAACACTAAGTAGGACAATTTACTTACTAGGGTGAAAAAGAGGAAGGAGTGGGGGAGGGATGAAGACGAAGAGGGAGAAAGGAGAAAAGTGAGACACTAGGACCACTCGAAAGTCAAAATCCTGAGGATAACTTAAAACTTTCTCTTCCTGCTTCATGCAGCCTTTGATCAAACTTGCATCTGCATATCCTTCCGTACTCCTTTCACTTGCTTCCATTCCTACTCCCGGGAGTTCTTTTGCTCTTCTCCTAAGCCAAAAGAGAATCACCATTTTAGGGTGGGGGAATACTTGCATCACTTTCTCATAATACTAACCTTGCTATCATTGTAATATCACAATACTACATTCCATATAGCAATCATAATATACGTATTCCCGCAGGGCGGGATAATGCTCTCCTCCATGTCTTTAATAGAATCAAGACTCCCTACGCTGGGCGCTTGGGCAATCTTTATTCTATGACCAGACCAGAGGCGAGCATTATGCTTGTTCAAAGCTTTCTACTACTGCAGATACTATATTGGAGACTGGTTCAGAGTAAAATGTTCTGAACACTGAGTCACTTGACCAGTCTGCCGCCTTCATGATCTCCTGCAGCGGAACTCCCGCTGCAAAAGCTTGAGTCCATAGCTCCTCTGGTGGCATGTGCTCGAAATTTCGTAATGTCTATACCTGCCAGTTCCATCACTTCCTTCGCCCACCTAGCTATGGGGGCTGTCACAATCGCTTTATATGGCTTCCTATGCACTATAAGCGGTTGACTAACTCCAGCTGGCCTAATCGCTGCTGTTGCCGTTCCATAGCACTTTATGCATTGCGCTACACACAATTTATCATTATTCGGGAAGTATGGGTACGAGATCACTATAGAATTGGTCTTCGTCCGCTGTGCTAAGTTAAATGCTATCCCCTCCGGATAGTAAACTTCCCTATCCATCTCCAGAGCTTTCACATCTGAGACCCTTCAGTAGGATGCTAAGCAGAGTAGTGTCGCCAACTTCCCTGAAAGCTGTTTCCTCGACAGGAGGGCGTTCCTTGGCCACTGCTCGAACAATCGTAAGATCCTGTGGACGACCCACAGCGAAGAATACCTCGGCATGGGAGGCTTGCCAACCTTCACTCCTTTCAACAGCCTTGTCACGGACGGGTGTTCCCCTGTCGGAGCAGCGTCTATGAGCTCATTCCCGGCGGATATTGCTGATCTATACACTCCTACCGTCCAGAAGGCTCTACCGGCGGAGGGTAGGCTGGCTAGAAAATTCACTACATGTACTATAGTTGCTGAAATGGGAGAAATACCCCTCCCCCCTGCACCACGATTCCCTGGCTTGCTACACTGAATTATAGCTCCCGATTGTGGAGGATGCCCATGATAAATGATACATTCTGAGGCTTCCTCTGAAAGCCCTGGCAGGCACCATCTACGCCTGAAATTCTGCATGCTAATAACGTTAATGTCTGGTCTTGTATCGGAGGGTGTGGGTCTCCCGCTGGGTTGGATAGGAGATCTGGTCTATACGCAATCTTCTGAGGGAAATCCGTAGAAAGTTCCTTCAGTACTGGACACCAGGCTTGCGATCTCCATTCCAGCATGACTATCTCTGCTCTGTCCCTGCGGACCTTTGCTAGCACCCTTGCCAGCATCTCGATGGGTGGAAATGCATAATTGACTTGATCTCCCCACTGGTGAAGGAACGCATCTGTCCGTTGCGCTTCCGGGTCTAACTTCCAACTGAAGTATCTCATCAGTTTAGCGTTCAATCGTGAGGCAAATAGGTCTTTAGTTAGAGGGCCCCATTTCCGCTCCAGCTTTTTAAAGGTCCTCCTGTGTAGCTTCCAGTCGCTGTAATCTAGCAAATATCAGGAGTGCCAGTCCGCCACTGTATTCAGGGCCCCTGGTAGATATTCCGCCCTGACTGTTATGCTCTTGTCTTGGCAACTGTGCCAGAAATCCTTCGCTAGCTCGGCTAGCATCCTGGATTTGGTGCCCCCTATTTGGTTTATAATTCGCACCATGGATATGTTGTCTATCCTCCGGAGGATGCAACATTGAGTTGGTCTTTGGTAAAAGCTTTTACTGCGAAGGAGCCTGCGAGAAGTTCTAAACAGTTGTGTAATTCTAGCTCTTGTTGTGACCATTTTCCTCCTGTCTGTCTGTCCGCATAAGGCCCCCCAGCCTGATCTGCTTGTGTCTGACTCTATAATGTGTTCCGGAACGTCTATGAAAATGGCCCGGCCGTTCCACGCTTCCATATTGTGGAGCCACCAATTGAGCTCTGTTTTGCTCTCCTCGTCTAGAGGAACTAACCGATGATACCTCCAGCCTTTCCTTACGTACTTGATCTGCAGCCTCTGAAGAGCTCGATAGTGTAACAGGCCGGGAAAGATCGCTTGAATGGATGCTGCTAGGAGTCCCACTATCCTGGCTAGATTCTGCAGCGAGATAACCGGCTGCATGAGCGCTGATCTCCGGTCTTTCTTGATCAACTATATCTTGGGTATCGGGAGTTCTAAGGTAGCTTTTCTCCTATCTATAGTGAAACCCAAAAATTCTAGTCGCTTGGTCGCCACTAGTTCTGACTTGTCCTTGTTCACTAAGAAACCCAGGCTCGAAATTAGTCTGATCGCCCACTGCACTTGTGTTTGCAACCGTTTCTGGTCTTCTGCCATGAGGAGGATGTGGTCTAAGTAGAGGATCATTCCAATACCTTGCTCTCGGAGCGCTGTTGCTACGGGCCTCATGAGCTTGGTGAATGCCCATGGTGCTGAAGGTAGGCCGAATGGTAGACTTCTGAACACCTCTTCTCTCCAGATGAATTTTAGGAAAGGGCGGCATTGATTACACTGCTATCGGCAGTGTTGGGTATACATCTTTGATATCCAGCCAATCCCCCTTTCTGAGCAGGTCTCCTCGTAGATGGATCCCCTCCATCTTGAAGTGCCTGTTCAGATTTATCACTTTGTCCTTGTGATGTACTAGGAACATGTTGCTCAGAAAGGTGGATCTGCGTGACGTTGCTCTTTCTATGGCATTCTTCTGCGCTAGGGCCTGAATCTCTCTGTCTAGCAACACTTCCTCTGCCTGTGCCATTTGAATACGTGGAGGACGATGCCTCTGTTCTGGCGGCTCTAGAAACTCCAATACAAAACCTTGCACTGTCTGCAGGACCCATGCGTCTGAAGACACACTGCGCCAGCTGCGTAAAGAATATATATTTCTGCCCCCCCACCAGAGGATAGCTCGCTGCGCGCTTGCTCACATGTGCTATTGCTCTGGTGCCAATAGTATCCACGCCCACAGCATCCCCTGGACCCTTTGCCTCTGTTGGGGAAAAATGCGTCCTGCTGATGAGATTCCCAATACTGCGCTCTGGGACCTTGGGGCCTTCTGTTGGAATTGAACCGGCAGACAGATCCTCCCTGGCAAAAATTCGCCCTGGCAACACTTTCCTTATGGATGCTTGGGTCTTCCCCAGGGCTGTAAATGTCCCAACAAATGTATTAATTTCCTTAACGAAGGTGTCTCTGAAAAGGAGGCCTTTGGCACTCAACGGCTTCGTAAGAAGCTAGGTCGCCCAGCTTATTATTGATCTTTAGGAGCATGGATCGACGACGTTCGGAAGATATTGCACAGTTGGCGTTGCCCAACATGCAAACAACCCTCTGGGTCCATCCTGCCAGAATAACAGGGTCTACTGATTCCCTTGTGACTTTTGCCCTTTCTGTCAGGTCCATTACTTTCACAATGGGTCCCTTTAGGTCCAGTAGCTTATCTTGGCATGTCTTCCATGCACGGTCCATGCCCTTCCTGGCATCTTTACTTGCCTTCGGAAGGTCGTCATCTTTGGGTCAAGTTCAGGAGTGTCAGCCACTTTCCCCGCTAGCTCAGGTCTTGGACACTCCGCCCTGAGGCGGAATCTGGTATCTTTCTCCAGGGGCTTTCTCATCTTTTGAGCCATGCATAAGGCCACTTTCGGTGAAGGGACCCATTCTGTGAACCTTGGGTGCCTAATGGTGTCCGGCTCAAACATGTCTGACATGTCCTCGTCATCTTGGGGGCTCTCCACAATGCTGGCCTTTGGCTCGCAGTTCTTCTTCTGCGAGGTTACGCTCATCTTACTCAAGCTTTGCGCATCATCCTCGGGTTCCTCCTCCTGTTCTGACTGCTCTGATGATGATGCAGCTTCCCCTGTATTTTATGCCCCTGGGGTAGGGGGTATGATGCTGGGCAGGGGTGCTTTTGGTAAAAAGGCACTCTCAAGCCTGTTGAATGCGTCGGCCGCCTTCTGGGGCTTTTTTATCTACCCCTTATCTGATCCCTGGGGAGTAGAAGAGTGTTTCCTCTTCCAGGCCACTTTTCTCCCCTTTTCATCGTGTTCCAGAGGCTTTTGTGTGGAGGACCCCTCACCTGGGTCATCGAGCGCGCCAGCTTTCTTGCCCAAAATCTCCTCCAGGATTAATAATAACCTGTCTAGTAGAGGCTTGACTCCCTGCGCCACAGCTCGCTCTAGAGAGTCTCCTAAAACCTTTTTGAAACTATAGGAGAGGTCTATTTCCTCTTCTCGCATGTACTCTCCTTCTTGTAGGTACATGCAGCACTTATATTAAGGTGTTGCCAAGTAGCCTGTGGTCCTTTCTGCGGACCGATTTAATTCTCCTTTTTTTTTTTCCTACTTCAATATGCCTCTGCTTTGTAAGGAGAACCGCTAAGAAATAACACTCTGTGCCTTCTGAGAGCGAGAGAGATAGCGAATATGTTCCGACCGCTAATCCGCGGCTAATCCGCGGCTAATACGCTATTGCGCATGCGCAAGATCTCCTCTGTGTGTGTGTGAGGAGAGTTGGTCTTGTTCGCTGTTTGCGCTACGGAGAAAACAGCCACTTGCTGAGGCAAACTATGAATAGAACTGACTGACTGACCGGAGCCCCCACGCGAGTGCCATCACTCGCGGGCCCGGCTTGCCAGTCGCGCTACGGATCTTTAATGAATTTGGGCGCATGTGAGGTACGCGATGCTCGGACTGAAATGCATGCGTCGGACCGTAAAGGTATGGTCAGCTAATGCAAATTAGATACTGTACGTTTGTGGCTGCAGCAAAAAAGAGGAGGAAGGAACCCAGTGCTGCTGGCAATAATAGAGGAAGGTGGGACTTGGATTGGCCAGTGAGATAGAGGGCGAGGACTCTCAAACAGCAGAGCCTCATGGCAACTGTAGTGGGCCTACGTTCCTTTTGCTATCATGTTATCTTTTTCTTTATTTTGCACATGTTGGAACTGGTACTTTTTTTGTTTTGTAAGATTTGAAATGCTGTGGTTTACCAGTATTAAAGAAGTTGAAACATAATGCTCGCCTCCGGTCTTGTCATAGAATTGTACAGAACCTGTGCATAGCTGAGACATTTGCGTTTTTTTGTGCTGTTATTTTTTTTTTTGTTGTCTGACCGCTAAATTAAATCCCCAGTTTTGATTCATGTGCATGACTTTCAGCTGGTAGAAGCCCGTTTTTATCTGAGCTTCTAGAGTTTGGCATGGGATTCCACCAAAGTCCCGGCCATCAAAAATGAAAATTATCTGAACACAATGGAAATAAAATATAGGTCTTAATACACTTAAACAAAAAAGGACAGTAAATAAATATAGGACCGGGATTGTTCTGTCATTGATAATTGCTTGGCCTTGAAGGCACCATTCTAAAAAGAGATGGTCTTGTGAACCCAGGAAAAGAAAGTAAGATATGGAATGCTGCTTAAGTATTAGGGAGATTGCCCAACACAGTGGAAAATATGCAGGGAAAAGATTATCCAGATGCCATATGTAGTGGAAATGTACTGCCATATATATTTTGGTTGGAGTATGGCGTGTTACATTTACCAATATGGATTAAGCAGTACAATATTTGTTTTAATCAGTGGTGCCTTTACTATACATTAGAGCAGTGGCTGGGTCTTATTGCCGGGAAACGTAGCTCCCTGGGGCACAGCTGATAGTTTATATAACGTATCCGAGTAAAGAAAGATGAAAATACATTCCCATATAGCACTTGGTGCTGCTTGCCGCGTTGGCTGAATAGAGCTGCAGCACAACCTTAAGGTACTGAAGACGTGGTCATTGTGCCATGTCTGCAACAGTGAAAACTTCGAAATTAAGCTTCACCAAAATGAAAAATACTGAAATTAGAGATACGAAGGAACTTTACTAAAAATGACTATGGTATAAAGGAAGAGAAATGACCCCTTAAAATAAATAAATAAAACGTGTGCAGGAGCCGTGTTTACAACAGGCAAGACAGTTGAAGGATACGAAGGGTGTTTGGGTGGTCACCATGATTAAAGTATAATTTCATTGATGAAAATAGGTAAGTGCAAAAGAAGCTGTGCTTGGTTTAGCCGGAGGGGGACGCATGGCATTTGTCTTGCTCTCTAAAATCCTTACTCCTATGTCGCACCCCATTTCTTCCATACTTATGGGCAGTTTCCTAATCGGGGATGGTGTCGAAGCGCACTTTGGATCTCTTGCGCGTGTTCCTGCCACCAACCACTAGTCCTCTTCTCGTTATAGACCGATGAGGACCCTTCTGTGGAGCAGCACTCTAGTTTTCTGGAACATGACTCTATTTTATCATTTTTGGGACCTCCTGTTCGATGCTATTGGTCAACGGCTTTAAAGAGCGTATGTCCTGTGGCAGATTTGTTTCTGTGGCGGACATGCACTCTTTTTGTTTGGTGTGCCCAGACCCCGACCATAACTAGGCCCTGTGCTCTTTCTGTGATGCACTCTGTGTTCCCTTTTTCGGATTCCTTCTTTTGCAGCAGGGTGTTGGTCACCAGAGCTTTCCTGAGGCATTAGGTTCTTATATTGATCCTTGGACGGAGAGGTCTCCTCCCACAGGGCGCCAGCCTGAGAGGAGCCTACTGCTTCAGTCTTTTTTTGCACGTGAAGTTGACGAAAAGAAAACCCAGTTCCCAAGACCCTCCTCAGTGCTAGAGTTTGTAGCTTCACATCTTTGCCAGACTACATTGCCTTATTTACTCAAGTAGCTGGTAACTCTGCAAATCAGCCTGACAGACTAGTGGGGAACATGCGTCCTCTAAAGATCATGGTGCATCTGTTTCCAGTAAGGGCAAAGTCATTACGTTTCTTTCTGGACTGAGGATGCTTTGCATCACCACAAATTGACAAAAGCTCCCAAGGAGGTGGTTTCTTCTGGGAACAAAGAAAAGAGGAATCCGCAGTCAGCGGTGCTAAGTAGCGCTCCAAGCCCTCGTATGTTTTGGCGGGTGTGATCTCAAAGGTTTTCTATTCTCAGTATTTTGTGATTCCCAAATGCCAGCAAAGTTATAGTTGGTGTACAAATTCTTGAAGAATACATTCCTTGCTGCCTGAAATGTGAAAGTAGAACAACCCCTTTGAGTCAAAACACATGCCACAGCGCTAACCATTACGCGTTAATGGAATTTCCCCTCCAGTTTAGAGACACATGAGCAAAGCATGGTTAGTATGTCAATTAGCTGTAATGGAAGCTCTTCTTTCCAGAAAATTATTTTTTACTGGTCAGTGCTATTTATTAAATAGCTTCTTCAACCCAAGACTGGCAGTTCCCCATGCGGCAGACAACTGTATTCCAGTTTCACCATTGTTATGGACTATCAGTACAGTATAGTCTGACAGCCTTGTGTTGGAAAATTGGGGCATGTGTAGCAAACACAAGCAAGAATCAAGTTGGGTATAAAAGGCTGGGGAAAAAACCTCCACATGAAATGTAGAATAAGCCTATTGTGCAAATTCGTACATGCCATCTTTGACCCTCCCATTTGGCCAGTTTCCAGTAGTGACTGGCCTCTTTCCCAAACTCAGGGCAGGGTGCTCCACTCCCTGGTTTCCGCACTTAGCAGCATGGTGCCCAAAGACTTTGTTTGGGAAGCCCTGTCTTTCTGAGGACAATTTGTTTAAATAATTGTATTATCAGAAATAAATAATGGCAAACAGTACACACAATTTAGCCATAAAAAAGGTAGCAAGCGAATAGTCATCTAGTCTCAGTATTCTAGTACGTGGTCCAGATTCTGTTACTGGTGCATTGAAATATTCACCAACAGGAGCCATCTTTGGACATCTTTGGACAATGTTATAGCTTTCCTTTCTCCTCTGATTTAGTCAGGAATTTAGTCACAGTTCTGCAGGACTTACCTTTCCGCTATCTCTTCAGGTTCAAATGATTTCTGTCTGGTGAACCCAGTGATTAAAATGCTGTTTAATAGGTTGAACGAGGCAGTTCTCACTGGAATACATCAAGTGCACTCTGGAATCTTGACGTGGTCATGGCAATGTTGACCCATAGACCGCTTGAAGCCATTGCCACAGTGGATGCTAAAATTATGATGGCATGTTCGACCACTTTCCTTGTGGCAGTAAATTCAGCCTGCCGTATAAGTGAATTGCAGGCATATTTTCTAAGAAACCTTTACCAACTTTCCACAAAGACAATATGGTGCTTCGGACACACCCTTTGTTTGTCTTGAAAGTACCCTCAAAATGTAATCAAGAGATCTCTCCCTCCATTCTTCTCGGAGCCTCAATCGGAATTGCAAATGCCACTTCACTGTTTAAATGTAGCAATGGCTCTTAAATTCGACCTGGAAAGGTCAAAAACGTTCCCATCCTTTTGCCCATGCCTTTGCCAGTTATGGTGATATTTTTCCTTGTCCAGCATCTTCTGGCGTCCGTAGCAAGATGGGTAGTGTCCTGGATATTTTGGAAGCATAACATTTTGGCAAACTTGCTCCCTCACCAATGGAATGACCTCTCGTTAAGTATGAGCCAGGGCAGTTTCTGTGGCAGTTTCTATGGCTTATCAGAAGCAGTTCAATGGAAGACCTTCTGTTTCCATCCCAGGCATCAGGTGAGCTTGTGCACTGCGACCCCCAGGCCCTCTCTGGAACCATCCTGGTGGCGGCTAGCACCTCGGGACCCTCACGGGCTGCCGTGCCGGAGCTTGCCTTCCCCATATCCCATGCCTGTCCCTCTTCCAGGCCCTGATTGGCCAATTCCTCCCAACTCCCTGTGCCATTTCCATCTGGCGACGGTTAGGACGAGCCGTGCCGGAGCTTGCCTTCCCCATATCCCACCCCCTGTCCCTCCTCCAAGTGCACGGTTTCCTTGCTTCCTTGCCACCCCCCCCCCCTGCTCCCGCTTCTTCCCCCCCCCCTCGGTCCCCTGATAAGCTAGATCACCAGTCATTACTAGCCTTCTCTATGGCGGCCCCCTGCCCGGCAGCCCCTTCAGCTGGGGGCCCCGAGGCAGGGGGCGGCTCCTGCATTGGCGGCTCCAGGGCGTGTCTGCGGGCGTCCACTGGTGAAGCCAATGAAGCCAGCAGTCACCAGACACCGACAAAAACTAAGTGTTGGCATGGTTGGGGTGTAGAGCAATTACTCTACTCCAGAAAGCTCCAGCCACTCTAACTTACCTTTCCATAACCTAGGCTGCCACAGACTTACACCATGCATTATTAGAGAGATATGGGACCAGCATCCTAAACTTATTCATGGCTGGACGCCAAATATTGCCTGCATTACAATGTTAACTAGTACCATACCCAGAGAAAACTATGGAAATTAGCCTGCGTCATATCTAAATATATTTGTAAATGTTAGCATGTGCCACACATAG
Source organism: Ambystoma mexicanum (assembly GCF_040938575.1). Taxonomy (NCBI): domain Eukaryota; kingdom Metazoa; phylum Chordata; class Amphibia; order Caudata; family Ambystomatidae; genus Ambystoma; species Ambystoma mexicanum. Next base: position 198,744,622 of record NC_090931.1, read on the forward strand.
ATGGAATTCCTAAGTCTAGCCTACTCGAAATTTAGATAGTAATGTGATTCAATGATTGACGTACTATTCGCCAGCCATGCCTGGACCAAGCGTTCAATCATGCGATCAATAACCGACTCGCTAACAATTTCACCTCTCTGCATACCTCTCAAACTCCAAACACAACTCTGACACAAGAAACCACACAAACTTCAGCACACTACAACAACAAAACACACATAATCTCGCACAACAGTACACCAAGGCTACCGAACGGAAAGCACCCCAAGCCCAGCCAACGGACCCACTAGGCTGAGGCTGCCAACAGCACATCACTGCTCTCTTGCTGTTTCCCAGCTTATTCCCACTAACTCACGCCCCCTCCTTCCCTTTTTCAGAGCCGCCAGGGGACCATTCCCAGTGATGATAGTGCGCAGTACAAAAAAAATATCCTTTAACATAAAGCCGCCACGTGGACCTGCCCTCATGCCTTCTGCCACCATGGGCCTCCCCTCATGTCTTCTGCACACGAAATACCTGGGATGTAACCTGTCGGACTGATGCACTATTCTGACAGGTGGTACTCTGGAACTTGTTTTGTTAGCGCTGCTGTCCGAGATTACTTACTCCTTCTCCCCGCCCATGTTCCCTGAGTTGAGGGTCTGCATAAAGCACTAACAGTTGGGGCGGACAGAGTGTAAAAGCCAGGAGGTGTGCGTGCCGCATGCCTGCGTCCTGCGCTCTTATTTGTTAAATATGTGCCGTACCTGTATGAAATGGGGCACTGCACTAAGAATACAGCAGTCAATATGGTGTATTTAGCAATTCAAGAATATTTTTTCCAAGAACAAATAAAAAGGATATTGTTTTTGGGAAAGAAAAATGATGCGTTTAGTTATTTATATTTTCTTCAAATAAGTCTACATTGCGTTTAAAATACGCGTAGTTATCACCTCCGTTATTTATTATTTGACTAGGTTATTATTGCAGGTCCATGGCACCATTTCAAAGCTACTTGTTGCGATTCATTGACATAGCACTTATTCCAGCCCAAATACAAAAATACGTTTAAAAAAAAGAAATCTAGTAAACTCCATTGGATGGAATCCCGCTGCATCCAGGGGCGTTGCTTGCAGGGTGGTGGTGTGGAGGGGGGCACTCTTCCTTGTATTGGAGGCTATGCAGATTCTCGCCTCTCAAACCAATCTCTGGGTTTCTCAATGTGGGTAGGCACGGCTTTATGTGGCCTGTTACTGTATTTCAGTATAAAATGGCATCTTACAATGAGCAAGCCATTGCACAGTTATTGTGCCATGGTTGGCGCCACCAAACAAATAACCAATGGCTTTTGAAAGGCATCTATGCAGCATTACATGTTGCTGTACAGATAGAGGTGGAATGGGGTGCGATTTTGGCTAATGCAGAAGCAAAGTACATTGTGTCAAATTGCAGCTCACCCTTTAAACAAAGTATGTGATCCTGGGTAAGTCACTTCATATTGCTCAGTGCTATTTCCCTTAGCTAACCGATAGAATGTTCCTAACCATGACGTTCTCCCCACTCGGCTTCCTTCTAACCCCCCTTCCATTCAGCCTTGCATTTCTGCCCTGCTGGATGGTGCCAGTGCTGATCGCTGGTCAGAAATTAAGATATACTACTTAACACGCTGGTCGTCACCCTCGCTTAAATAGAAACATGTCCGATCTAGTAATAGAAAAAATATCTTTTGTATTTCTAACATGGGCTGACGCTGGAAATGGTAGGGACATGTATGTGTAGCACCAGCAAACCACCCTTGCTGCAAATTCTAGCACAAGACTATGCTTATCCTGGAAAGATTTTTTTTTCTTTTTTGTCCAGTGCGAGAAAGCCTGCTTTTGCTACATTTCTACCGTGAGAAGGTGAGGACAGAATTAAAAACAAGCATTGGCAATGGCAAGAGTTTGTTCCCTTTTGTAGGCATGGGAAAGGCACTTGCTAAGCACTGCCGTAGTGGTAATACCTGGCTACTGATGGTAGCAGGTGAAAAATGGTGCGAGTACCTGGTCATATAACAGCAGTCCCTGGAAAATGCCTAATGCTTGTAACACAAGCCACAAAGAGTTTGACAATGCTGGTTTTGAACACAACTACATTGAAGGACCTGCATAGTGCTTATAGATTGGCTGGATCCAAACTTTGTTTGACATTTTTATTACACCAGTAGCAGGTTTACAACTCCAATTAAGTCCTTAACTCTCACAAGACTGCTTTGAAAAAACACTGGCAGGCCCTTCGAGTGCAACGTTTGATGGTAAAGCTTGATTATAGCAAACTCAGAGTTCCCATGAGGTGTGTTGGGCAAAGGAGGGTAGGAACTGGGTTGGAATTGCCGTAGGGATTAGCACAGCCGTGGCCAGTCAATGGGTGGTGTGACTGTTCTGGACAATTCGTCCCTTCTCCCCAGATTGGAGACGCCCCCTTTGAGGCTAGGAAGGTGAGCCCGCTACACAAGACCCTCCCTAGAGGTCTGCACAAGTGGAACCTCACTGGGAGTGACTCCTCTCTTGGAGAGGAGAGCTAGTATTTCATGAAGGAACTCCCGGTCCAAAAAACCATGGGAATGGAAAAGACTTTGGCATCTTCTGTTATATCTTGAAACGGCAAAGAACCTCATTTTAGGTAATGCTGAAACACCTCTGAAGGCCATGATTAAACAAGACTGACTCAATCTTGTTTGTTTTAATTACACACATAAGAGCAGCGCAGGCTGCCAATGGAGGAGAAGGGAGTAGAGTCTTTGCTACACAGAGACTGGGCTCTGTGGAGACGCCGTCCTGGAAGGGTGGGGTGACGCAGAGCCACCAGTGACATGAAGGCAGCGAGACCCGCTAGCTCGAGGCTGTAAGGTGGGCAACCTGACTGAGGAAGCCGTTCTATTCAGGACAGAAGCCAAGGTGGGAAGAGAAAAGTCTTCACTGGTGGTGCACCACTGGCAAACAGTTGTGGGTTGGACACCCGACAACTGACGCACAGACCACGAAGGAGAGCGAAGCACACATCCTCACTCCATGAGACAAGCGTGTTTCCTGAAGAGACGAGAACCCTGAGGGAAGCAAAGGCTCCCAACTCAAGGATGCTGGTGAGCGTTACAAACTCCGACTCTCGAGAGGGCTGAAGTTGACAACGTTCAAAAACCTGCGGGAAAGGGATGGTGTCCCGACCCAAGGAAACCCAGCTGAGAAGGGTACGAAAGTGTGCATATCACGGTTGGAACAGCCACCAGAAGTATGAGAAACTACATGAAGCTAAATGGGTACACAGACACCATTAAACTGAGTGACAGAAATACGAATAGTGTGCACCAAGGCTGGCATATATGACCAGGCTATTAAAGATGGACAGATATACATCCTACAGGGAAGAAGGTGACCCACCTGCTTCTCTAAGACTTGTTTCAAAGGTGTTAGCTTACAACTTAATTGCCCATCCCAACATCTATCTGTCGATAGCCCAATTGCAGATAAATAAGTGGGGGTATGGGTCGAATCTACAGTGCTTCATCTAACCCTGTCTTGCTCAGAAACCTCCCATTACGCCACAGCTGGCCCTCTTACCAGTCCTCCCTCGTAGTAACGCTAGTGCCAGAGAGGTTGCGCTATTTTGTCTCTAATGGGAGGGGTCTAAAGACAGCTAAGAGGCGAAGGCCACATTGTCACACTTTCCATGTCTCTCAACTTTCTCCATAATCCCCACAACGTTGTTAGAATAGGGCGTGCCCGTACCCTTGATGGTAGTATGTAGGGGACCCAAAGCCATTCACCAATAGTAACCAGAGCCATCAAACCATTGTTTATCCCGATTTGCCCTCATTGGTCTATGAAGACTCAAAGTTGTTGCACTAAGTCCGGAAGTCTCCCTCCACCTTTGTCCTTGGTAAAGGTCAGGGTTGTATACGCAATTCGAGTTCTTTTCCCTCCCCCAACGAAATTACTGAAAGTTTTCTTCACTTCATAAAAGAATGATGCCGAAACCTCAATCGACTGAGCTAGAAATAGCAGTAGTAACCTAGGAGGGACATTCATTTTTAATGTGGTAAATTGCCCTGCCCAGGATAGCATTATTCTTGCCCATTGTTTAGATCCTTCCTAATTATATCCCATAGGGCCGGTTAATTGGGCACATACAGGTTCTTAATCTTCCTTTTACTGACAGTACCCAGATATTTAAGCCCGCCTGGCTGGACACGCAACCCATGAAATGCAGAATTATGATCTCCCTCTAAAGTCTTTCAATATGAGGGTCGCTGACTTGTTGAAATTAGTTTTAAAGCCTGAGAGCTTTCTGTATTTCCCAGTAACTCCTATAAGGGTGGGCAGTGAAGTTTTTGGGCTAATTATGTATGCTAAAATGTCATCAAAAAGAGCCAATTTATGTTCCTTCCCGAATCTTTCTAACCCGTGGATTCTCTCATCCCTTCATGTCATCATTGCCAATGGTTCCAAGGACAACACAAAGAACAAGGGGGGTAGTGGGCATCTCTGTCTCATTCCCCAACTTTGATAGAATCCCTAAGAGGTTATTCCATTGACTATTACTTTTGCCATTGGTTTTTCATATAATGCCATAGCTCCCATGAACCATCTAGATACCAACCCAACTTTTTGCAGGACCTATCTCTCAGGAAGGGCCACTCAACCCGGTGAAAGCCTTCTCTGTGTCTAATGGCACCAGAAGAGGCTCACAGTACTCCTCCCTCGGTCCTGCCATAATATCTAGAGCTTTCCATATGCTATCCGCTCCCTGTTTTTCCCTGATGAAGCCCTCCTGGTCGGAGTGTATCAGTTTGAGTAGGAACCTCCCCAACCTCTCTGCCAGCACACACTTCTAAATCTTCGCGTACACATTTAAAAGGGATATTGGATGGCAAGACCCACATTCCAACGTACCCTTGCCTTCTTTTGGAATGATTACTATTCTCGCTGGGGAGAATGACTCTGGAGCCCCCCGCACTCTCTAGAATTTTGCTGAATAGTCTACACAAGAATGGCACCAATTCCGTTGTATGCATTTTGTTAGAAGGTCATAGTAAACCCCACCGGGCCCAGACCAGACCCCGCCTTCAGTTTTGCAATAGTCCTAAGCACTTTGCATCACTTGATTGGAGTATCTATCTGTGCAGCTTCCTCTTGTGACAGCGTAACTATTGAGTTGTCTTCCAGGTATGAGCCCATCTCCAATTCACTCAACCTCCCGCTGAAGCATACAGTTGGGCATACAGCCGATCAAATTTGCAAACTGTCTTCTCGGTGAGTGAAAATATCAGGATCGTCCCTTATTTTGTAAAAAAAAAGCCCTTTCCGCCCTATAATCCTTTAAATGGGCTGCCAATAGCACGTAGGCCTTGTCCTCGTTTTCATAGAACCCGTTGCTTTAAGTATTGGAGTTAGGCCAAGGCCTTACCACTCCGCAGCTCTCTAAGCTCCTGTCTTCGATCTGACACCTTTTTCAGTCTGTCGTCCATAGGGTATTGCTCTCCTCTCAGGTCCCTTTCCTTGTCCCTTATAAGTTGTCCGAGTTCGGTTTCTCTCAGGCTTCTGACCCTCTTATTTGCTGCCACCTCAAATATTAAGAGACTTCAGAAGGTAGCTTTTCCTGCTTCCCACACAATACGGATCTCGAGGTCTCTGGAATAGTTTGCCTCACAAATTCCTCTTTTTTGTGAATTTTATTTTTTTAAGGTTGTTTTAGTTGAACATGTCAACATTTTAAACTGAACTTATTCATGAGCTCGAATTTACAGTATATGAACATTGATAACATCAGCGCATAATCAACCAATGTTGTGAACGATGAATACTACAATTCGATTCATGCAGAATGATTGTGATGAACAAATCTCAGTTCAATAACAAATCATCATTAAAAATCACTGAGCAACTCTAACAAAAGGAACTAAGATTAAGTAGTCATAAGTATAAATCGTTTGCATGAATTAAATCTTGTCATGGATGATTATCGATGTCATCAAGACCCCACCAATGTAAAAGGAAAAGCAACTTCTATACATAGGGCAGGATAGTATAGTTTTGTCTTTAGCAATTCTAACTTGAGGTTCAATCAAAAAACGTTAAATAAACGTGAGCTCAAAGTTCGTCACTTCTCGCCAAAACATGAAGATTCTTAAGCAATGAGACCAGCATTCGCCATTACAATGGTGAATTCGTGAGTTTTCAGGTCTCGTAAGGTAGAAGTCATTATGTATGCTACTCAAACATTGATGGACAATATGATTAGCGATAATTTCTATAAGACATCGAAGAGAGTAAGTTACCATTTTTAGATAGTCTCGATGTCATTAGATAAATTATATGATATCAAGGGTTCATAAAAGAACTCGTCTGTCAGACTTAATTTCATGAATGCAGCTAATTTTAGGAGATGGAGGGTTGGTGTAAGTTTAGAATCAATGAACAGGCTCACTTTAGAAACACTTTAGAAAGAGTTGTGATTTAAATGTAAAGCTTGAAGAACATGAGCCATTGCAGTGTTAAGAGAAACATTACTAAGATTGAAAATGTAGATCCAAATTTTGTCTTTTGTTAGTTGTGTGAACTGTTTGAAATGTTTGAGGGAAAAGTTGGTCCTTAGTTCTAGTTAAGCTGGGCAATCAATAACGGTGGCGTAAAGTTTCATCAATTTGCGTGTTTTTGCAGAATCTGTGGGACGCGTCATTGTCACTTAACTGGTAATATGTTGCTCTTCTCGCTTTAGTTGGCCATAAATTAAGTCTTAAACTAAATATCGCAGAGGCGTATGCTGGATCAGGAAATTTTACAGGGTAAGACGGCAGTGGATTCCTGGGTTTGTGTAAAAAAGCCCCATGTTTGAATATTGTATGTTTTACATGTGGCCCATGTATGGCACCAATCCCAATGCCATATTTCTGCTTGGCTTTGTCTGGATCTTCAAGTAAGAGGTCTATGGAAATCTCGGCTTCATCTAAGATTGTATGACCGTGGGTTTTCTATAGGTGAAGAGTACCTGGCTTTGGGGTTATTAGAATTGCTTTTAGGACTGGCAATACATTCAATGGTGAGGCCGAAGATGTTAGACGTTTATGATGAGCTGCTAAATATTGCCAAGAAACTACAGTAGACAGGGCAGTTAAACAGAGTTCAAGACGTATAACCGCTTTTGGTGTGCTAGATGGTAATGTTAGCATTGTTTACCAATATAGGGCTTCCAGTATGTCCCATTTTTGAGCATTGCTTGGGGGTTTTGACTGCGCTCCGTATGTAATTACGGGTATAACTTTGTCTGAAAAACATAATTGATGCTTTGAATGAAAATTTACCAAATGTCTTTTGAAGTGCCTTACCTTAAGTAAGTAGTAGTGTCATTCTGGTCCTCCTTTCGATCTTGTAGGGCTGATCAGATCGATGAATATTCAAGTTAATACCAAGCTATTTGTAGGATGTCACTTGTGTCACTAATGTTCCTGCTAGACTCCAGTTGAATTTAAAACCCTTTTGGGAGATGGTGATGGAAAATAGGAACTTTGGATTTGGATCTGTTAATTGATAAATGATTAGACTGGGCATAGATCGCTAGTGCTTGTAACTTGCTCTGGAGACCAATGGGTGTTTTTTGTCTAAAATCACTAAATCATCTGCATAAAGCAGCCAAGCAATTTCCTTTGACCTAATCTTGGTGGGAATTGTCGAACAATTTAAAAGCTTTCTCTATGTCGTTAATGTAAAAGTTAAATAAAATGGATGCAAATATACATCCTTGCTTTAGCCCTATATTTGTTATGACGGGTTTCAATAAAACACAGTCAGTTGTATGCTTGACTTTTATGACTGTTTAAAATTGGCAAATAAAATAAATGATATAAGCAGGGCAGTTTGCATTATTCAGTTTGTTCCAGAGATGCTCTTGAGAGACTCTGTCGAACGCCTGTCTACAATCAAGGCTAAAAACACAGGCTGTTTAGTTACAATAGCCTACTTTTTAAAGGCTACTAAAATGGTTAAGTTTAAAACAGTGCCCACTCCTTTTATAAAACCAGATTGATGAATGTCTAGACTCCTAGTTTTACTCATCCAGTTTGTAAGAGTTTTAAGGATGAGTTTGGCAAGTATTTTTCCTGGCGCTTCAAGAATTGCTATGGCACGGTAGTTAACTGGTTTACTCCTGTCCCATTTTTTTAAAGATAGGAATTATAATAGCTTGGTGCCATGAGTCGGGTATATTCCCAGATGAAATTACTTGCCGAAATGATATGTCTAAGACATTTGCCCAATCAGTTGGATTAGCTTACAATGTGTAACTTGTCAGTGAGTTCGGACCAGGAGCTCTAGACGAGCTAAGATTTTTGATGATCATGACTGTAATCCGTGTCATACTCAATAGACTCTTGGAGATTATCTGGTTTAACGGCAGTATTAAGAGTATTTTATTATCATATAAAAGTTGAGTAAAATGTGCGATCAATGTCTGATCGTCAATGGTGTTTAACATCAGATTGAGGGGTGTTAGCTTGGGTGTCGTTAATAAGATTCCAGACTTCAGAAGCTGATTTGGACATTGTAGCAACTAGCATTTGTTCCGCTTGGTTCTGTTTCACTTTAGCCGTGATTTGTTTTATTTTGTTTTTGTACTTGGTCCTGAGAGTGGTTGTTTGAATTCGATGAGTCATTCGAGAAAGGGCTCTTAGTGCCTGGCGTAAATTCTTTGAGATCGTGGATTTCAGGAATACATTTAAACTTGCTGGTGAATGATTGACGCCGATGGTTTGACTATGTTTGTTTAAAAATAGTTAGAAAATTGCAGTTTTCAGGGCACTTTTCGGGTTTATTATCACCAAAGGCATGAGATAGCCGCTTGAATAAATTTGCTATGTCATGAGGTTTCCATGCAAGACGATTATGTCCTTGCTTTTAATACACCTATGGTGGGTATACTTGTGAAGTTGTAGCTAGATAAGGTTATGATCACTTGCTGAATTAGGTGATATTTCAAAGGAGGCAACCCTCTTGTTTGAATTGGAAGAAATATTCACATAGTCTATAATAGATGAATGTTATCCTCTTGACCAAGTAGAATTTGGAGGAACATCTTCGCTGAATGAGCCATTTAACATGATAAATTGTCTAACTTGCATTAGCATCCCCTAGTTGGCTACTCTGGAGTTGTTACTTTTAGAGTTAGGTGCGAGACAATTCATGTTCAAATCGCCTTCCACAATGGTGGTCTGTATTTTGGAATCAAGTAGAGTAAGATCTAATACTGATTCGAAAAGCTGTACAAATTTAGAGTCAGTCATTGCTAAGGGGTTCCAATAGACATTTATTAGCGTTGTTTTAGGAAAAAAGGGGTGCTGTTTCTCTGCAGTTGACAAAACCACAAGGTGTATACAAGAGCAGGGAGAAAATGATTGTTCAATATGCAGTTTCGATTTTAGAGAAGTAGCAGTTTACAACCCTGCAGCTGGTCTACCTCGCGCTGATTTTTTCGCTGGAACCCAAGCTATGTTATGGTTAGGCCATACAGGCTCAGATGTAATCCAAGTTTCTTGTAGCATGACTACGTCGAAATTGGTGAAGAAATCTGCTTTTTGTGTTATAAGATGTGAAAAACCTCTAGTATTCCAAACTGCTAGAGAAACTTAGTTTGCATGTTCTGTAGTGTTATGTTATCTGGAGTTAGTTGGAATTTGACAGATTTTTATCTACATCATGCAACCATGTCCATCTTGACTTTAATTGAGGAGGCATGATAGGTGCTTGCTGTTGAGGTTGTGTCTGGGGGGCTCTGTTGCATTGGCAGCAGGGATTTTGGGTGGAAGTGTTTTCAATTTTTGACTCAATGAAACATTCATTTGAGACAGGGTTTGCTGCGCATGAGGAGATTGTTCAGATACGGGTTTAGATCTTACTTCAACCAACAGGCCTTGTTCTAGCAACTCAGCCTGCTTCTGCCACACTGTTTTTGATGATAGGGGATGGAATATAGATTTCCACTCGATCGACGTTAGATGGATCTAGGTATGTTACCTTCTCTATATCTTGTGATCTCATATGCTGTAGATTGCTAATAGATTGAAATATAATCAGTAGGGTGGATCTATGGGTGAAAGGATCAAAGTGTGTTCTGTCCAACATGGTTACCACCAAAGTGTCTTCATCCACAATGCTAGTTATTGCCATGGTGGCAGTAGCTCGAGTTGAACCTCTCAACAGGGAGACAAATAGGAACATTGTCCAATACTAACGGTAAAGGCACTACTCTCTTTTAAGAGGATTCTTTCAAGGCTTCAGTCTGATTAGAGTTATGTTTTTGTGCAAGAGTTCTGAAAAAAATTGGTTCGACATTTAAGTTGACACAAAATGCCTGTTTTGGTTTGGTCGATGGAATAGGTATAAAATGAAGGCTTTTGCGGACAATTTCTGTGATTGGAGGGGAAGAAATACTGTAAACTGAAAAATTCATCAAATAATAATCAGCATTTTCATCCTCGGCTGCCACATTGGTTCTAGGAATAGCCTGAACATCATCAATGACAGTAATCGCATCAGTTCTGGGCACTGCAGACGGCAGAGGTTGAGGTAATAATGGCGGCGGCCGATCAGCTCTTGCCGATTGTGAGCATTGAGGTCCTTTTGTTGAAGGCTGATTATGTGCACTATCAACAGTGGGAGACCACGCTTCATGATGAGCCGAGAGATTTGTCAGAAATTGTTTTTTTTTGTTTACGGTTTGCTTTAATGGGCATCAGTACATTTTTAGTTTTTTCAACTGTGTTTTCCACAGTGGATTTTTTTTTTTTTTTTACGCTTGTTGTCGAAGACAAAAAACGTCAAGGGAATTTCAGGATTCAAGGGGTTCAAAGCGTTCAGCTCGTCAGCATGAGGAGATGAGGGTGTGGGGTCCGACGAGATAAGAATAATGGATTCTGTTGTCTCTAGATTTTGCACAGAGCCGCCATCACACAAAGTCTCTGCTGGTTTTATACAGTCTGTTTATGAATTATGTTACATTCACGTTAGTGACTGTAATAGTGCAATTTGTTGTAATGATCTTTGGTCCAATAGTTCACAAAGCTTAGTCAAAAGCTAGAGTTCACGGCATTGAGTGCAGTGTCAACTGAAGTGTTGGCTGGAAACCCAAAAGATGGACGAGCCGTCTGTTTATTGAAGGATGCAACTAATGAGTCTGAGACGAGCTGGGATTTGTTCCCTGCAGAGTCTTTAATGGGGACAATTTCTGGCGACGTTGAGTCTGCCGGTTTGAAGGGCATTTGCAGGTGACACAACACTAAAGGATATTTGAGTCGACGAAATCAGTGATTGGGCATGGGGAGGGAGATTTGTGTTAAGTGACTGAAATGAAGTAGGGCGGGAAGAAAGGAGGATGTAAATGTTTGACTGGACATTAACACCTGAAAGTATAATAGCGGGATGGAGGATGAGTCAAGAATGTGCACATTGGCCTGGACATCTTGGGGTAGTGACCGGGCGATTGGCGCATTTGGGGTGTAATATGTCTCAGCTTTTTGGTCGCCATCAATGGAATTGGGGCTGGTGCAAAAGTCCATCGTGGCGTCAGTGATTGTGTTAGTGAGCCGAGACAGTCCTCTCGTCAGGTGATTTACAATATTATTGGTGGCCGTACCTTCGGGTGTTATTGCTGGCGAGGTGATCATGGCCGGATCCGCTGCATAGCGACAGAACGTTCTGATTGCTCCAATGGGAGGTAGAGGATGTTGCGAGACAACATCACATAGGTTTCCTAGTTTAGTAGAACTAGCCGTGGGGGAAGAAGCTGATTAGCTGACTGAGAAGAGCTTGTTGAAGGCATGTCAGTGGTTAAACGGTAGGTCGCTATAAAACAGAGGGTGATTTTTTGTAAGTGAAGCTGCAATGAAGTGCGCTTTGTCTAATGCAACACTATGGAAAACTGAATCTAAAGAGGTAGACACGGCACCCAGCACATGGCACTGCACTCTGCATTCTACAGGCACTCTCAATGGGTGCACGTGGCTGCTTACTTTTGTGGAGGATCACAGGTAGGTAGGCAGGGCTAGGGAAAAGTGAAAGCATATAGGTTAGGTTAAGTACTTAGGTTTTAAAGTGAAAGAATAGTGTGTAGGTTTATAGTTCAAGTACCCAAGTCCACGGATATAAGTCCAGGCAAAATTGAAGACCTCTGTATCTTCTGAGTGAGTTGAACGGCTGAAATAGTAGGACAGCAGAGTAGCAGTGTGGCTCACAGTCTGCACTCTACCAATCCTTGCGAGTCTCCTAGCATATTAAAATCACTCCCACAGATCAAAACACCCACCTTCCATCCCTCCACGAAAGCCTTGATTACAAAAAGAGTGCTGATGGTTTGGGACATCTATTGAACAAAGGGTGAACTCCATGGAACCCACCTTACCCTGCACTACCAATAGTCTACCCTCCATACCCTTCTTAATTCTACTGACTACAAAGCCCTGTGATTTTTCTGGGCTTTGTAACCTACACCTGCTTTCCTGGCAAACCCTGAAGACCAGAGTGAAGTGCCTAAACCTTTCCCCTTGATTTGGTATTCTTCCCCTTTTTGAAATGTGGTTTCTTGGATAAACAGAATATCCTGGCGTGAGTGTTTAAATTATCTTGCCATCATTGATCTCTATTGTGGGGAATTAAGACCTTTTTTTACGTTTAGGGTCCCTCTACTAATCACGCTTGACGTCGCCGTCACACATATTCCAATTGCTTTTCTCCGATTATCAACAGTCAAGTTACATGCCCCCATTAATCGAAGCAATCACCAGAACAGTATCCTGGGACTAGCTGTCCGCACGCTGTATCCCCCAACCAACCCCAGCCCATTTCCCCTGCCCACAACCCACCACTCTCACGCTAGGGGTGGCTCTTTCCTCATACTAGACGCCCTATGCAACTGGGGTCACCAAAGAGCACCTTGCCCCAAGGAAGTAGTCCTCCAAAGAACAAACACTTAAAATGAGCGCAGACAAAGCCAGTAGGCCATCCATCTTGCACTGTCAGTGGTCCTGCCTCTGCACCTCTCTGCTTAGTATTAGACCAACCATATTAGTAAGAGTATACTTGGCCTTTAAACAGTTATCGAGTTTTCAAAATGTCCTGGATCCATTCTGCTGGACTCTCCATGGTATGTGCTTCTGCTGAGCCTGCTTCCTAGTTGTTTTCTCACAAAAGTTTCAAGACTCCCCCTGCCTCTTCTGCAGATGTTAATTGGTATTCTTAAGGTTGATGTTCAAGGAACTGTGAAAATGGATATCCCCACCTATATCTTATTTCGTGTTCCCGGAGCCAATGAGTCAATGATCTGCAGTCTTTGTGTTTAGACAGTTAACGCTGATAGATCTTGATGAATGCCGATCTGTGAATCTTTAAACTCAATTGTGCCCCTTTCTCTTGCTTTTGCTAATATGTCAATTCTTTTGTTTGAAGTAGTGATATGTCCCAATGGACTGGGGCTACCAGGAGGGCCTCCGCCCCATGTACCCTGTTGAAGGTTATTTAGTTTTCCCCGGGGTTATCAAGTAATGCTGCAATAAGGTTTTTCAGTGACATTTCCAAGGTTTGCGTCAGATTTGCTTTTTTTCTTACAGCCCCATAATCCTAATATTGCATCATTTTTCTTTATTTTCTAAGTCATCGACTTTCAGGGCGATATCTGCCTCTCCCGCCTCAAGATCCTGCGGTCTAGCATCCAGTTTCCACTCGATTAAATCTGCTGACAGTTGGTTGTTTTCCACCGCTTCCATCTTATCCTCGATTTTGTTCCTTCTCTTCAGTTCTGTCATGGGCGTTTGAATTTCACTCCTCATTGATTTAAGTTCTTCGAAAAGCAGATGTCTGCTTCAGTAGCAGCTTCCTGCATCACCCCGGTCACAGGTGGGGGCTTCTCCTTGTGATTTATTTAGTATGCAGGGATGCCAATGTCTATTGGTGCAGTTTGCGTTGCGCCAGCAACACTGTAGAGATTACTCTGTTGTGCTATGGACGAGGCGATCTGATTTATTAAGCCCCTCAGCCAAACATCGACAATGTTCTATTAATTTTATGGGTAAAATATCAACTTGAGCATCATCTCCTCTGGTACGTTCTGAGCATCTCCAGTGACCTTGTCACAGCCCTCTGAACATATGACACCCTACTACTGCGATGGAATCGGAAGACTATTCCCAAATGTACTCAGTGTCTGGGCTGGGTAAAGTAATTATAAGCGGCACCATGTAGGCCGCAAGTAGGCTTACTCCTCAGTGGGACACCTCATACTCCAGGTCATTCTACCACATTTTTTAGATGCATAGGTAATCCCAGAATTGGGGGGGGCGCACCAATGTTCACTCAGTAGTTGAATGCCCGTATTCTTCAATAACTTTGGCCTCAACTCAAAGCATTAGAGGGGTCATAGAAGCCTGTAGGCTCAGCTGTTGGAAACCCTGCGGGGAGTCAGTCATCCATGGTGTGCTTTCAGGTATTCCGAGAACTGTGCAGCGCTTGGCGTCCACCCCTCCACTCACCTTGGGTGTACTTGCCTGTGCTGCGCAATCATGAGGGCCGTGACACCCGAGGTCAGATGGGGGAATCGCTCCTCGTCCATAGGGATGAGCCACGCAAGTCCAGGCCAGCCTTCTTTTTGCCACTAAAGAGACACTGGAGCTGCACTGAGCGCTTGACATACGCTCAGCTGGCACGTCCCACACTTGGGCCTCTAAAGTCTTTCTACGGCATGGGCCAGGCTGCTCTCCACCAGCCATGACTTGTGCGGTCTCCCATTTAAGATGACCCTCGCAGTGTAATCGCCACCTCCACCGGGTTTTCCTCCAGATTTACCGATACTAATCTGGGTCCTTCGATCATACTGTCTGGCCCCTTGGTGGTCTCCTTTTACTTTTTTTATAAATCAAAAATGGCTGAAAACGTTTTGAAGCTACAGGAACTTCGAACCACCTGCAATTTGAGTCTTTTGAGTTTCCCTCAAACTGGTTCAAGCATGAATAATTATGATACAGATGCATCCTGCAAATGTAGAGCGATATAATGGAAGCTATGAAGGCGTAGCAATCGTTATAAGATAGTTATTCAATTTAGAATTATTGTAAGGGTGCAGGAGGAGTGTGACTGACACACAGGTGGCACAGTGAATGCTATATAGACTTTTATTTAAGATAAAAAATAAAGCAAAAACCAACCTATCCCTATATCTATGAGCTGTTATGCTGCATCAACTAAAAATGCTAATGAGCAGTCAGGATGCCGTTGCAACTAAAGGGTCCCCTGTCCTGGGTCAAACTTCTCTCTCTGCCCCTTACCCTTCTAACCAAATTAATACTTCAAAACCAAGGATTGCTGGCCCTGCATCAAAAGTGAATTATTTCTTCCCTCCATGGGGAATGACTCCCTTCCCCTGGTTTGATCTTTTTTGTAAACTAAATTACCAGGAGAATGACTCCCTTCTCTTGGTGTCTGGCTCTGTGTTTTCCCCCCACACAAACCCCGGGAGAACGACTCCCTTCCCCATGACTGATTACACATGCTTTTACGATTTCACAACACCTGGGAAATAACTCCCTTCCCCTGGCCTTTCTTTGGATTTTTAATCTGTTTTGTCATTTTATTGAATTTATGGTGCCTTTCACCAAGGGCACTGAACAGAATATATAAAAATACAATCACAATAAAATGTAAACATGGGTAAAAACAGAAGTGGGAAAGCAGACGGAATGAACTAGCAAGAGAAGTTAAAAGATCAGTTTTTAGGTTTGAGTAAAAAATGCGAAGAGATGTGGCAGAGCAAAGTGAGAGGTGAAGAGTTTCAATGTTTAGGAGCTAGAAGAACAAAGGAATAGAAACGTGAAGAGACACAGGTGGCGTTTGGGGGACAGTTATAAATACATTCTGTGATCTGAGAGTGAGAAGAATAGGACAAGACTATAAAGAAAGATAAGAGGGAGCCAGACCATGGGTACATTCGAAGACAATTGAGAGGAAGTGGTAAAGATGTGATTCAAGCAGTGTAATAAGTAAAGAAAATGCAATAGAAGACCGAGCAGATAAAGAAGAAAGGAGACAAATCGGGAAGTTATAAACATAATGAAGAGGAATGGGATCTGAGGCAGGGAGACCAAACGACAGAGATGAGCAGTAATCAACGCGAGAAAAGGCAAGCGAAGAAATAAGTTTTGCAATATGAAAAGAGATGGGGCGAGTACAACAAATGTTGGAATGTGCATAATGGCAAGAAGGGAAGAGATGTGAAGTGAGACTGAGAGAGAAGGAGCAAATGTAACGCCTAAGTTTGATGCGGATGGTGAGAAACGAATAGAAGACGGAGGAAAATAGACTGAGGAGGTAAAATAGGGGGAATAGTTGAGGCAGGAAAGAACAGGACCTTGAAGTGGAAAAAATGAGAAGTCCTCCAGTTTTGAACAGCATACTGAAAAAGATCTGAGTGCCGTCTGGATACAGATGAAAAGAAAGACGGAATGGAAAGAGGAGCAGTATAAAGAGAGAAAAGAAGAGTACCAAGTGCTGAGCCCTCTGGAACGCCATGTATGAGAGGAAATGAAGTGACCGGCCCAGGTATCAGAGTACGACCATTGAGAAAGATGAGAGCTGAACATTAAAGGACAGAAAGAGGACATAAGAAGAGCGTGATCAACAGTATCAAACGCTGCAGACAAGTCAAGAAGAATAAGAATAGAGGAGAGCTTAGAGTGACGAGCAGACAGGAGATGGAAACCTGTAAAAGAGCAGTCTCTGTAGAGTGAGAGGGACAGAAGCCATCTTTAAGAGGAGGAAGAAGAGAGTGAAGATTAAGATAGTGGGTTTCCTGAGCATAGGCTGCCCGCGCCCGCTCAAGAATTTTATAGAGAAATGGGAGAAGCGAGAGAGGATGAAAGTTTGCAGGAATAGATGAGTCCAGAGTAGGTTTTTTCAGAATAGGACATATAAGTGCATGCTTAAAAGTGGTCGGAAAGCAAGAGTTTGCAAAGTAAGAATTAGCGAGAGAGGTAAGATCAGGAAGAAGATGAGGCTAGACCTGAGGGATAAAAGAAGAGGCTCAGAAGGAGAAACGGTAGGATGAGCATGAGCCAGAAGAGCAGAAGTATCAGAATTGGCAAGAGGATAGAAAGAAGATAATGCATATGAAGGTAAAACTGAGAAGGAACAAGAGGAGGGAGTAACAGAAGGAGTAAACGCAGAGCAGAGTTGCCACTTTAGATGTAAAGTAATATGCAAAGTCAGAGGAGGAAAGAGTCGAGTAAGCAGATGGATCAGAAGCTTTAGGAGACAAAATATTGTGAAGAAATTGATAAAGACGACAAGGATGATGTGATAGAGAAAGTGAGAGTTCAGAAAAATACTTTTTTTGCAGCAAGTAAAGCTGAGTCAAAGGAGCGTACAATGATAAAAGTGCAAAATAGTCAGAAGTTGATGAAGAGTTTTTCCATTGCCGTTCCGCTTTACGCAAGCTTCAGCGTAGGGAAATGTCAGTGTCTCCCTTCCGCTGGCCTTTGACAGGCTTTTTATCACAGTTCACTATGCAAGGGGGAATGTCTCCCTTCCCCTAGCCTTTCTCATGTATAAACTTGTTGATGCAGGTCCCAGACAAAGGTTTCTTTAGGCCCTCGTCTGGGCAGACCTGGTTCACTCTGCTGCCAGGTACTGCCAAGAAGATGGCTAGTGAGGATCTCCTCAAGTTGCAGGTCTCCAGCCCTGTTTTCTCCTTTGTATTTTGTTCCCAATATACCTGGTTTACTCTCCTGCCAGGTTCTATCATATGACCAATTGCCTAAATTCTGCAGGGGTATATCTGGGTCCCAGTCCCTGGGTTTGAGGTTTCACTTGCCCCTTTTCTCGATCCCAACAGCCCATGTACCTTCTGGTACTCTTCCAGTTCTTCTCCATTGGTCGTGTGCTTCACTGATGTCTTGTTCGGCTTCTCGAGTTTTTGTGCTGCTTCTGCAGCATCTGCAGCGGCTGCACAGCGCTGCACTTTGGGTGGGTTGCACGTCTTGCCATAGCCGTGCAGTCTGATCACCGCTTCCACCTGGATCTCCCCTCTTGCAGTTCCTCTGTCTGCCCAGACATGAGAGACCGGATAGGGATGCCTTTGTACCTTCACACGTGTCCTGGTCAGCAGCAGCCTCTCTTCCATGCTGGACGTCCTCCAGATTCAGGATCCTCATGGTAGGGTCCGACAACCTGGTAAATTCTTCTTGGCTTTTTTTATAATTAATGGACAACAACTAGCACATCCATTCAAGTTCTCATGAGGACTCTTTGTCGCTCTGCACTTCCTCCTCCTCGTCCCAGTACTTGCTAAGGTAGCTGCTGTCAGGTCATCCCTACTCTTCCCCATCTCAGGTGTGTAGCTCTGTCTCAGACATACATGGAGGTGTGTAACATGGAGGTGGGATATGAGGATGTATGTGAGGTGGTTGTGGGGTCATAATACCACCTTCTTCCGAGACGTTCTACCCGATCCCCACAGGGGGGGGGGGGGTGTTCAGTCTCTCCCCGTGAGATCCTGCCACCGAGTACCACCCCCAGAGGGCCTATTTGGTAGCGGCTTCACCTCCCTGCCCTCATGGGAAGGGGCTCCCCTCAGGGAAAAGTGACGACATATCTGGATTTGTCAGAGTATATACAATTCACTCGCTCGCTCGCTCGCTCACTCACTCGCTCACTCACACAGTATATGACGGCGTGGAAGCGAGACAAGCTGCTCCTAACTTGCCTATGTAACTTATGAACGTTCCATCCCCTTCTAGCAACCAAGGTGTCATTTAAAATGTTTCATGATTTTCTTGAAGTTCATTTTATTTGCATTCACGATATTAAGGTGCAATGTCGTCCACTGCTGATCTTTCCTGAATCTGATTCTGCAGAGGGGCAGTGAGTGCCAGGACAGAGGGAAGGCTTGCACAGTTTACTAGAGGGAAAACAGCCACTCGTCACTCACATTATGGGAGCATTTCAAGTCTTGTGGAAACATAACTTTTTTGTTTTTAGCAGATAGTCGATATGTTTCTATGTCCAGCGCTGGGGTCCCTTGAAGGCTTGCGTTGTAATTTCCATCCATAGGTTTTTGCTTGACTTTGCATTCTTTGCTCATCAGTGACACGAGGAGCCGATGGAAAAAATGAATTGTTGCTTACATTTTTTTTCAAGTTCCTGGCTTTGTCTTTTTCTTAGCATTGTTAAACCTCTGGGTGAGAGTGACAAGTCTGCATACCGGCTCTTCCTGTTCTAGGACGTTGTCAGAAGCACACCCTCCTTGGTCTGCGATGGTTTCTAACGAAGGCTGTGGAACCACCTGTGGCAGTTGCCCAGTGGTAGATGTGAGCAGCATCGCCACAATATGGGCTCTGAAAATGTGAACTGCATCATATCGAAGGTCCCCATAAAGAGCACTGTTAAGACGCATCTGGCCATAAACCCTTGATGTTAAACTACTGTGAAATACAGTACCTCTAATTTGGTGCGAGGCCAATCAGAACACACCCTCACTCTTGGATGTTAATATCACACCACTTAGTATGGCTTTCCTCACTGGATACTCCTTTAAGCACGGTCTTACTCGTTGGATATGAAATTCACACCTCAGAGAATAGTCCCACTCATTGGATTTGAATTGCGCTCCTTGGAGCACAATGTTACTTATTGTGTACATGTTTTACTGCTCAGAGATTAGCCTCACTCATTGGGTAAGACTCACACTTGGGAGAATCTCCCAACAGATTTAATTCATGCACTTCAGAGCACACCCTAATTAATTGTATGTTCATCTCATACCTCTTGGCACTACCTCTCTTGTGCAGTTAGTAGCCCCACTGATTCAAAATCCAAATTGTATCTCTGCTGCCATACTTGCAATTGATGGCACCAACTAGTGCTCTTGCCCCACTGTTTACTTTACACATAGAACCAGACATGACATTTACTTCTGTCCATCCCACCACCTTGCCATTTGTTACCTACAACATTCACCTCACACATGACCTACTCTTGGATTAGGCTGCCTTCTGAGTTGGCTTGGCAGCCCAACAATTATTTTTTAGGGTTTTCCCTGCGGTACTATAAATACACAGAGCAAGTATTTTAAGCCTAGATATCCTCCAGAATTTCCTGAGCACTCTAAAACCCTCTCAGACGGACCCCTACTGGATCTCCATCTTTGAGTGCTGCAGAACTGCCTTTAAATCCTAGTGCATAAATTAGCTCAACCCATAGTCTTCTGAGTGGCCTTTCTAGAAGAGTCCATTTGTAATGGGCAAACACATATCCACAATACATGCATGTAGCCCTGCCTTATGCCCTCCTTGGGCCTGCAAACTCCTTATGCGCTTTACCTCCTTCTTACATTCCCCTTGCTAATGCTATTCTTCCCAGAAGACTATTGCCTAGTGGTACCCGGCGAGGCACAATATGCCCCAGAGAATGATTTGGTGCCTTAAACTACTACAGTGGGTTTTGGTGCAGTACAAAAGCAGAATAAAATAACTTACGAAATTGTAACTATTCCATTGAACTAACATTATATATGGCTACTTGATCAGGAATTGCCTATATACTGAAATATATATATGATCATAGACGAGTGATGATTTTTTTTTTTTTGAACTGACCTAGAATAAATATCTTTAAAGTGACCAGGCCTGTCCCACAGAACACAATTACTGAGCTACCCTGCCCCAGACCGTTGAGCGCTAAAAGGGTTTGCATACACAATATGCAGGGATCGAAATTAGGATTGGATAAGCAAGAGCTGAAAGCAGCTCCTGGACATCCAGCATAAACCAGTGACCAAAAGTTACTTATTTATTGCATTTGGATGTACGCCCAAACCCTTGGGTATCACGGCGTAGGTTGCATACATCTTAGACATCTTGAGCAGTTACATGGTTGTATACATAACAGGTAGGTTACACATAAAGAACAAGCAAGGTACTTGCAGGAGTGGAGACATTGGGGCTGAAAAGACATAGTATGTTACAACTTGGGAACGAGAAGCTAGTACATGGCGATCCGCAAAAATAACTTCCATATAAGATGCAAACGTATCATTTGGGCCCTTCTTCTTTAAATGCTGTATATATCTGTCCTAAATGCGCACAATTAATATTCAAATAGGTGCGTTTGTTCGGCCTAAATTGGCAGAGGGAGCTAAAAGTAGCTCCTGATAGCTGTTTGTGTCCAGCTAACCAGGCTCTTATAGGCTGCATATATACTAAACATGGGTACCTGATGGGGTCTTTATCCACCAGGCTCTCATAACATTTTGTACAAAAAATTATCAAGACCAGTAGTACTGGACAGAACTAGACGCACATAAATGAATGTCTCCACATCCATTTTCTTTAAGCAATAATTCTGTCATGTCATTTTATTAAATTTAAAACCAATACCAAAATACCAATTCATAAATATACCCAAAATATCCTTGGTATGACTACACTTTCATTTTCCTGAATAAATGCGTATCTAGCAAGTCATACACATGCATGTCTTGATCAACGCACACCTTCCAGAAAACAATACCCTATCCAGTCAGTTGGCCCGGATCACACACTATAGAAACCACTACACAGTAAACGACCACCTAACTGGTTACTGGCTCCCCTAGGCTTCGATGTATCTTCTGTGGCTCTTCTTATTATGGGCCACGTCCACAAGACCACTCTCTGTTGCCAGACTCTTTGGACTCGGATCACATGGGGATACTTCACTTCTCTGTATTAGGTTTGTGCAGGGACTTGAACTGGCTTGTCCCTCTAGATAGATACACCCCTGTCTCTTCAAGAGGTACAATTGCCTCATTCTATGCAGAGCTAATCCCAACTGGAATAAATCTGTGTTCCAGGCTCTTTCTACGATCTGCGTTCTCAAAATAATTCTAGTTTTGAGAAGATGCATCAAAGCTTGGGGGAGCCAGTAACCAATCAGAAGAAATTTTAGAAAACATCCTGAATACTGAAGTGTAGTCGAAGTGGTACATATTCATATGCCGTTGGTGTCCTGAAGAATGCCGGATCAGTATTTAGCCTTAGTGTTTGGCTAACGAGAACCGGCTGAAACATGTGTCAACAGGAGTCAAAAGGAATAGGCACATTTTTGTCATTAGTGTTAGGTGGTCGTTTACAGTATAGTGGTTTTGTATAGTGTGATCCGGGCCAATTCACTGGATAGGTTATTGTTATATCCCCATCTTAGGCCGTGTGCGCTCCCTCGCTACATAGGCCACCTGTGCACTCCCTCGCAACATAGGCCACATGTGCTCCCTCGTAGGTCCCCGCATCCTGTCCACGCTTCCCCTCCCAGCGTTTCCCTACCTTTTCTCGCATGTTTCGCCCCTTTGCTCTCTGACCTATTGTTTTGTCACCCCCTTGCGTGGTGCTTCACTGGCCATTGCATTGTGTTATTTTGCTACTGTACCTTTGCATTGCCTGCATTCCTCTACTTCTAGGTTCTTCACTTGTGTACTGTGCCTCGGTGGGTTCGATTTCTGCACTGTTCTTTGACATTGCGGCTGTTTATTCTTTCCTGTATTGACATTGTGGTGTTCTCTACAGTTTTGCATTGCATAGCTTGCATTCTTTACTTCTAGGTTCCTTGTGTATTGTGCTTTGTTGAAGGTTCTGTATTGTATCTGATTTCGTAGGCCCAGTGTTGTTCTGTTGTGCTTCCCTCCCCGTTGTGTTTCCGCCTCGTGCCTCCCTCCTGTCTGACCCCAGCGCTACGCGTCCCACCCCCCTGCTTGGACCCCCTCTTTTCACCCGGACCCTCTATCGTGCTCGCTGTCTCACCTATCGTCTCTAACTGCTATTCTATCGACTATCCTATCCCTCTCACCAAGTCTGGCAGGAAGAAGCTCAAAAGGGACATCCTGGTCTCCAACCCAGGCCTCCCTATCACTGATACCTACATCAGTGCTTCCTCCAGACAGACCATTAACAAAATCCTTTTCGTCATTCCCTCTTCATGCCTATGGATCCCCCATATGGTCTCTGTTCTCTCTCCTTTTTCCTCTTTTCCCATTAATGGTGGCACCCGGTGGGAGGTCCACCTAGCCCCCTTCCTTTCCTTAAAGACCATTAATGTCTACTTAAATGGCATCGTCTTGGTCCAGGGCCCTCAGGCCAGTCTCCTCCTTTTTGATAGACGCTTTCCGCGCCTTATCTTACTTTCTTTTCCTGCTATCCCTACTTGCCCCTCTTTGGCTCCTCTGCGACCTCTCCAGCACCCTTTGCCGCTTCTTTGGCTACCCTCTTGCCTCCTTCGAACCCAGAACCAACTGTCCCAGCGGGGGTGCAGCCTTGATTTTCCCAGAGTGGATCCCTGCTTTTGTGCTTCTGTCATTCCAACGCAGGACTATTCCTCCTTTGAAACCCTGGTCTGCAGGCTCTCTATCTCTCCTGGCCTGTCTCTCACTGTGCCCACTATCCACATGCCACCTGGTCAGGTCGCCCTTTTCCTCTGAGTGGGCTGACCTCTCCTCCTCCCTCCTTGCCTCTACCTCCTTAGAGACCTGAATATCCGCCTTGATGCTATTAGCCCCTCTTTGGGGCTTTTTAGCAACCTCTGTGACTTTCTATCTCTATTCTACCCTACCCAGCACTGCCACCTACCTTCTCGGTTATCCGACCCATGAAGCGTGTGTCAGTTGAGGCGTTTGCTGCTACTTTCTCTCCTCCTACACCTTTGGCTGACTCACACTTTGACACAATCCTCTCTAAACTTCATCTATCTATCTCCAACACTCTGGACATCCTTGCCCCTGTCATGAGGATCCGTTTGAGGCCCATATCCAAGTGCAACTCTTGGTACGATTCTGACCTCGCCAACCTTAAATGCAAGTGTAGGGTGACTGAGAGGAAGTGGGGGGCTTTAGGTGCACCCTCAGCCAAAATGGCCTGACGCCTGCTCCAAAGGCAGTACAGACTCTGTCCTCTCTAAGAAGAGAGCCTACATCCAATCCCGTGCCTCTGCGGCACCTAACAACTCGGACAAACTTTTCAAAATCTGCAAAGAGCTGGCCAATCATGTTGCAGTCTACCTATCCTGTTCCCTCCCAGGCCCTCTGCCTGACCCTGGCTTCTCATTTCACCACCAAAACTCCGGACATCTGTCCACTCTCTGTTCCTCCTCCTCTACCACCCCTGGCCTCTGTCTTCGGCCGTTTCTCCTCCTCCTTTTT
This sequence comes from Ambystoma mexicanum, assembly GCF_040938575.1. Taxonomy (NCBI): domain Eukaryota; kingdom Metazoa; phylum Chordata; class Amphibia; order Caudata; family Ambystomatidae; genus Ambystoma; species Ambystoma mexicanum. The sequence continues at coordinate 198,768,829 of NC_090931.1, forward strand.
CACCCCCTGACGATGTTTCTAGACCAGTCCGATATATGAAAGTCTCGTCAAAGCAGATTCTCCCCTACTCATCCAGAAGCATCAAGGACCACATCAACACCCTTGCTCTAGCCTTGGCCGATTTATGCAATCATTCCTTTGCCACTGGAACCTTCCCCTTCCCCCTTAAGCACTCCCTTGTACACCCCTTCTAAAGAAGCCCTCTGCCGATCCATCTTCTCCAGCTTACTATCGCCCAATCTCACCACTCCTTTCCTGGACAAACTCCTGGAAAAGCTGGCCATCTCCCAGCTTAATTTGCATACTGAATCTGTTGGTTGTCTCCACGACCACCAGTCTGGCTTCAGAGCTCCCAGAAGCACAGAAACTGCTCTACTGAACACCTGTGAAGACTTAACTCTCTAATCTTGACTCTAATCTTCCTTCTGTCCTCGTTCTCCTCGATCTATCCCCTTCTTTTGACACGGTCAGCCATGCCATCCTGTTCAATCGCCTCTGTGACAACCTGGGTATCACTGGTCAGGCCCTGGCCTGGTTGACCTACTTAATCTTACGGCCTGTCCCCTTTCCTCCATACTGTATGGGCTTCCCTCACAAGGGATGGGAGACAGAACCTTTTTCACCAGAAACATTTTTCTTCCCCTTTAAATTTAGAGGCGTGGCCCGGGGAGCATGCGCTCACCTGATTGCGCCCCCCCGGCTCCACACCTCAGTCCCCTTTTTCCACGTCGACGGGAACGGGCCGAGTTCACCAGCGCTCCTGTGCTTGGCTTCGGCCATGTAATTCCATGCGCGGATACTTTGTCGCTTCTGTCATTTTGTCTTTTTATCATTCAGGTACTCGGTCCTCGAGCGTCACGCTCCTCCACTGCGCATGTCGACTTCTACAAGTGTCCTCCTGGAACGGGCTCTTTCCAGATTCAAATCCCCACGCCCTCTGCCTACGTTGCCTTGGCCCTGACCACGGCTGATGAGCTTGTACCGCGTACAACTTGCTTTCCTCGAGGTCTCTGAAGACAGACTAGCCAGGTGGAGGGAGCTCTTCAGGGATTGCCTCCAGAGGACTGGAAGGACTTCATCGATCCAGGCCCAAGGTAGGGTCACTCTTTTCCAGTGCACCCCGCAAGGGAGACTCCTTCCAAGGACTCGCCCGCACGAGAGGAACCGCACAGGTTCTCATACCAGCATAAGAACCGAGGCTAAGTCAGCTACCGGCCAGTAGGCCGAGGGGTCAGTGGATCCTCCCGGTGACAGTGCTGAGGGAACGGAAGGTTCTTTTACCAGGTCTTCACCCGAGGGGCCACACCCTAGTACTGGCAAGATGTCTGAGGGGGCGCCTATACGCAGTACTACCGACAGATCCGCCGAGGGCAATACTGTTACGCTCACCTGGTAGCCACGGGGACGCCACTCAGCCCTAGTTGCTTAATTTGCGCCTGGAACCTTCTTCCCGATCCCGGATGATGCCTCGATGGAAGCCGGGCCGGAAAGCACAGGAGGACTGGATTCAAGATCAGGTACGGTCTTCTCCCACCTCCCCTGAGTTCGACCCTATGGCCCTCTCCTCACCTTATTGTAATATTTGGTGTGCTCTCCATCCTGCCTTCTTTGCAGGTGTGCGTAGTCTTCAGTGGGCTTGGGCGACCGAGTTACTTCACTGGTGCGAGCCCATTCTAGTGTCTTTAAGGTAGGTCTTATTGCAGCAGTCTTTGTTACTGTCCTTGCCTTCCTTCTTTATGGTTAATGTCTTTTCTTTACCCCCCTAGGTGAGGGGGAAGATTCGGCGTGTCGTGCTGGTTGGGTTGAGCACCTGCCGGAATGGATGGCGCAAGAAGCGCACTACGATTTGGTAAGTAACGCGCTAAGCGTGGTGCTGCTGCTCCGCCTTTTACTTGCTAACTTGTGTTTCTTCTCTCCATACTGGTCGCAGTGGTCTTTTCAGATGAGCGCGGTATTCCAGAACGATGCCGGCCTAGCGGTGGCCAACCAGGTGAGGTTCTCGTGATGACTGATGCTTACGCCGTAAGTAACCTTTTCTAACGTTGTCTTTCTTTCTCTCTCTCTCTCCCTTCAGGTTGCTTCGTTCCGGTGAGTACGCGGTGTCCAGAAGATGCTGATTGCTGGATGGGTGACCGAGAGTAGCAGAAACACGGACGAGAGTTGTACTGATACAGGATGGAGTTTGCAGGTAAGAGTCTACTAATGATGTTCTTTTTCTCCTCTGCAGGCTCGTTGTTCCGATGATCACCGGTATCAAGGACACTGGACATGGTGAGTGTTATGCTGCAGGCTGCAGAAGAACGCGAAGCGTGTTCTGGTGCTTGGGTGTGGTTTAAATAGCCTCCCAGCAAAGTAGTCCAGGTAAAGTAATCCCAGGCTACCACACCCAAGACACTATACCGCATAGTCTAGTTCTAGGAACTAGACTATGTGGGTGCCTCCATGTTGGCTGCAGGCCCAAGGAAAAGTAGTCCCCTTCACAGATGTTCCTTATACTGAATATGAGCCTGGCGCCAAAGGCGCCAGGACTGACTCCAAGAGAGTCTTGGAAGGTAGTGCAAGGCTCTTGAAGCCCTAATGAAACCCCGAACCATGACCTTACCTGGCATGTGGACATGCCAGTGAGGGTTTTGGTTAGGGGTCATGACAAATACGGCTACCAGGTCTCAGCCGGAAATACCAGGATTACTCCTGAGGGGCAACGCCCTAGTACCGACACACGTACCAAGGCTAGTTCAGCTACGGCGAGGGGTTTCCTTCTTTTACCGGGGTTACTTCCCAGGTGCAACGCCCTAGTACCGGCATCATGTTCGAGGGGGTGCCTTCACGCAGCACTACCGGCAGCTCTGCCGAGGGCAATACGTGTTCCAGGTCATGGCCTGAGGTGCGGGATAGGCCTGTTGTTCCAACACTAAGCGTCTTGGATAGGGGTGGTTCCAGCGAGCCAGGCACCACGACTTCGGCACTTGGCACGCAGCTCGTCAAAATGGCCGTCGCGCCAGACAAATTGGCCGCTCATCCAATACACCCTCTTGCAGAGCAGGTGAAGGAAAGAGTCACAAGGTGGGACTGGTGTCAGCCAGGTGCGTGGCCTACAGTTTACCCAACAGCAGCGCAGGGCAGGTTTCCCCTGCACCCCAGGCAGTGTGTGCCCCGGTCCCAGCTGCCCTCGGCCACTCAGTCAATATGACCTGCCTCCTCTTCAGCCTCCGAAGGCCGGTTCTTCAAAAGGTTCCTAGGGCATAAGCAAACTCCCCAGGGGGGGGGGGGGGCAGCCTCCAGGATGCCATCAGGGACGTGCTCTCAGGTCACACCACCGGCACCCATAGTCTTTCCTCTGGTGGCTCCGGCGCCACAGGCCCCAGCGCAGACGCCACTGCCCCTGCCGGCTTCTCAGATTCTGCCTTTCCTGCCTCCCACAGTACAGGTGGTTCCCCACCAGCCTCCGCAGCAGCCACTGGCTCCAGTCTCCACTCCGCAGCTCACGGCGCCCAGCACTCCTCCACCAGCTCTGGATCCCCCGAGCCTGGCAGACACGGACGAGGAGGAGGACCCTGCAACGCCATCTTCAGCCAGGGACTTCCAGGAACACCTTGCAGATTTGGCAGAGTATCCAGGTCTTCCTCAGCCCAAGTTAGAGCAGCTCGAGGAGGGGGTCTTAGCAGAAGTCCTCACCCTAAGACCCCCTACCAAAACAGGGATCCTGATGCAGAAAGACGTAGTTGCCCTGGCCAAGAAGGGGTGGCTCAAGCCACACTATGTCCAGCCTGTCACTTTGCGTCTCAATGGCAAGTACGGACAGATGATGGGGAAGGGGGGGACACTCCTGCTTTCAGTATATCCTCAACTAAACTCTTCTGTGATAGCTGCGGTGTCGCTCTATTCCAAGTCGTAGTCGTCCTTGGCCACCTTGTCCTCGACGCTGCTAGGCAAGGAGATGATGATCTTGGAGGTGTACGGGAAGAAGCTGTACTCCAACGCCTCCTTGCACCTGCGGAAGGCCAACACAGATGCCATGTTGGCAGCCACTAACCAATGGCTCTGGCGGGAAATGGCAGACTTCCTCCCAGAATTTAGGCACAGAGCCAAGCGTGCTCAAGGCGGGACTAGGAGAATCCAGGCTGGTAGCGCAAGACATTATGGAGTCCACCGTGACCCACATAGATACATCTGCCCCGGCCATCTGCATTGCCTCTGACATGAGAAGGACGGCCTGGCTACGGACTACAAAGTTTAATCCCGATGTCCAGTAACGCATATTGGACCTTGCCTTCGAGGGCAGTGACCTCTTCCACTGCATCACGGATGAGGAATTGGATAAAAAGAATAGCTTGCAAACCGCAAAGTCTTTATCCATTCTTACAAAGGCCACGACCAAGGCCTACACCCAGTCGCAGCAACTTTCTGACTAGGGGCGGGCGTTTGGCAGGTTCCGAGGCCTCCAAGAACAGAGGTCCAGACAACCGGACCGTTCTATGAGTCAGCATCTGTAACGCTTACTTTGACTCCTCGGGAGCGTAATGCCTTCCCAGCCTGTGGACCTGATACCTTGGAGCCTTTATGATTCTTTTTGTTTGAACAAATGACAACAATAGAAATAACAATAACCTCTATTAACCCTTTAAATGCCAGCGACGAGCCGGCTCGTCGGTAAAAACCGCTCCAGGTTGCCACCGACGAGCCGGCTCGTCGGTGGCACTTAAGGGGTTAATGAGGGGGGAAATGCTGGCGGGTTTGGGCAGTGAATACCGCGATTTAAAAAAAAAACCATTGGCACTGGGGGGGAACCTCAATGGCACTTAAGAGGTTAACTGAGATGATACTACATGAGATGTGTATTCCCTTAAATCGCTCCCTTCTAACATTAGGGCTGAATTCTCTTCTCACCTGTGTTTTATTATTGTGGAGGTCTCCATCCTGCTTTTCTACAGGGGCGCGTTGAGATGCAGAAACAATGGTAACTTGGGTTGCTGATGAATTCTATAGCTTCTTGCCTTCAAATGTCTATTCGAGGGGATTGTGTCCTCCGACATATTCCACATCTTTGACACTAATTACCACATCTGTGCTGCTTCGGAAAACTTTTTCAGCGTAGGCGTCCTGCATCGATGACGTTGATACGCTCCCTCGAGGACCTCCTCTGACGGCTGACGTCACCAGATGTTATATGTAGGACTGCAGCCTAGTTACTATTAGTACACTTAAACCTAGAATAAGTGAATAATATCACCCTGCTTAGTGGAACCCAGAATCCAAGACTAATCTCACCCAGTGATATTGCCGAACTTATAAAGTCCAACATAAAGTGTAAATTGCACCTGAAACTACACCTAATAGCATGTACTAACCATGAGTGCACCCAATCCACCAGGGTCGGCCGGAAACGACCACTTTGGACCGCCTCCACTCTCCGGTCAGCCTTGCCTCCCGCCCCCCCTTCCCAAATCATCCCACCCTCCTTCACATCCCCTACCCATACCCTTTCCAAACACCGAGCCAGAGGGGCACGATGGTGAGCCAACCACCCTAAGACCACTGCTCCCCCGAACCCCACCACCGACCAGCCTACGTTGATCATGCCCGCTCCCCTCACTATCATACCGGGCACACCCTGCTCTTCAATCATGCACCCCCGCTTTTCCCACTAACCCCCCTCACCACCCCCCCGACCATACCCCTTGCCCTCCCTAAAAACTGCACGCCTAGCCCTAGCAAGAACAGAAGCCTCATCCCTCTCCCCCTCTGACCCCCCTACCCTCTCGCAAACACCAGTCACAACAAAGACACTAAAGAGAAAACGTACCTGTTCCCCCTCAGTCTCTCAGCACTCATCGCCTCCCGTCTCGACCCACCTCATTCCCCCAATCATCATCACCACCACCCCCACTTGCTTCACCCTTCCTGAAACCCCTCTCCCTCGATTTCTCACCGACCGCAACTGAAACTCCTAACAGCCCACACCCCACCTTCAAATCGCCCATGCCTAACCCAGTCACCCTAACACACGCATCCATGCACTCCCACCCGAAACCCGCCAACTTTTCTGCTCGTCCACTTTTCTCATCGATCATCAACCACCCCACCCCTCTCCAGTTTCCACCCACTCCCTCCCCACCCCCCTCCTCTGCAGCTCCGACACCAACCTCACCTACCGAAGTGAATTGCATCCTATTTAATGCCCGATCCGTAGCAAAAAACAGACGCAGCATCTTTGACCTCCTCTCCTCTGACAAACCAGACCTGGTTTTCATCACCGAAACTTGGTTCTCTGAGGACTTTGTGCCAATGAAGCATCCCCCCCGTCGACTACTCCCTCATCCCACTGAACCGTCCCTCTAGAGGAGGGGGGAATAGCATTTGTTTGTCTTCAAGTCTCACTTCCACGCCTCAATCATCGACAATCAACCTTCCATTCCTTCCTGCAAATCACTCCTCTTTAAACTATCCCTCTCCCCGTCATTCTCACTCAGCTTCCTAATAATCTACAGACCCCCTGGCTACAATAGACAATTCTCAAACAACCTCTGTGACTCTATTGCCACCCTTCAACTAAACCATCCCAACCCCCACCCTTCTTGGAGATTTTAACATATGGCTCGACATCCCCACCAACCCTATGACACACTCTAGACGCGATTAACCTCCAACCCCACATAAACGGCCCGACTCAATATAAAGGACACACTCTTGATGCCATCTTTAGCTCCCACAACCGGATACATATAAACCCCCCCACACCCATCATCTGGTCCGATCACTTCATTGTTTCTTTCGCCATTCGCTCACCCGACCTGCTTCCCGTACTCGAAACTGAACCTCAGAATCTATGCAAATGCTGGAAAAAACGAATAATCGTTCCTGACCTAGCCGATGCACTCCTCCAGTCCCCTCCACCTACCAACTCAATAAACAACTAACCCCCGACGCCTTTGACTCATGGCTGAACACCTCACTAATGCGGCTCAAACCCCCTTGCAAACCATCAGCCCGCCGTGGCCTGTTCCCTAGATGGTTCACACCTAATTTGTAGACCATTAAACAACTATATAAATACCTAGAACACAAATGGCAGAAAGACAAAACCCAAGAGAGCAGAGCCACCTTGGCCCGACACCTTCATCAGTACAAGGCCGAAATCCGGAAAGCAAAAAAAGCCCACTACAACTCCCGAATCCTAAACTGCAAAAACCTCAGCAAAGAACTTCACAAAATCATCACCAAATTCACCAAACCGGCATGCACTACCACCGTCCCAACCCCCCTCACAATCACTGTGACTCACTCTCTCTCCACTTTTACGCCACGGCTCTCGAAAGAACAAATGCGCTAACCACCAAACTGGCTTTCTTACATCCACCAGGCAACCCTCCCACCATACCGGCCAACCCACCGCCTGCGACCACTGCGCAACCAACGTTTGACTCCGTTAGTCCAATATCACACGACCAATTTCTCTAACTTCTCTCTGCCCGCAAACCATCCGGCTCCGCGCTAGACCCTTGCCTGGCCACAACCCTCAAAGAAATTTTTGCTTCTACCTGCGCAGGAGAACACGCAAGATCCATCATAAATGACTCCCTTTCCTCAGGTATTTTTCCCGACGCATTCAAAACGGTTCATGTCAAACCTCTAATAAAAAAAACCTTCCCTCGACCCTCTCGAGCCCAAAAACTACCGCCCCATCTCAAACACCAGGTTACTTGTCAAACTCATTGACCGAACCGCTTACTCCCAACTAAATGCTTTTGTCGAAGCCAAGAATCTCCTAGACCCCGCACAATCTGGTTTCAGAGCCCGACACAGAACTGAAACCACCCTAACCTCAATCTGGGATGACCTTAAAATCGCGGCAGACTCAGCGGGATGCGCCGCATTAATCCTTTTTGACCTATCCGCCGCCTTCGACACAATCAATCACTCAATCCTCCTTGACCGCCTCCACTCCCTAGGAATCCATGGAACCGCTCTCAAATGGATAGCCTCATTCCTCAAAGACAGGTACCAAATAACGCTACTCTCCACCTTTTCCTCCCAAGCCCGGCCAGTCGACATGAGAGTTCAACAAGGAGCATGCCTATCTGCCCTCCTGTTCAATCTCTACTTGATCACCCTCCCACCAATAATTAGTTCACACAACATCCTGTGTTACAACTGCGCTGTTCTAAAACTCCTGAACTCAAAACCCAACTGCCGACCTGACCTCGCCTCCTGCCTCCTCGACATTGAGCTCTGGATTACCCAAAGCCACCTCTTGTTAAACCCCTCCAAAACTGAAATCATGGTATGTTGCAATTCCAAACTTCTTCCACACCCACTACCCTGGCCATCTGCCATGGGCAACTCACTGACTCCCTTTAACTCAGTAAAAAACCTTGGATGCACCCTTGACTCTGACCTAACACTCTTGCGCCAAGTCAACAACGTCCCAAAGTCCTGCCACTACCACCTTAAAACTCTTAGGCGCATCTTTCCATATCTCCTTTCCCAACAGACTCTCTGCGGTCCAATCGATTGTTATATGAAGACTGGACTACGCTAACTCCCTCTACCTCGGAGTCCACGCTTACCAACTGAATAAACTTCAAAGAGCACAAAACGCCGCAGTCAAACTGCTACTAGCGCTCGGCCCGAGAGACCACATCTCGCCAGCCCTTAAAACTCTGCACTGGCTCCCAGTGGCCCGAAGGGTGACTTTCAAAACCTTATGCATTTCTCATCGAGCATTGCATAAAACCGGACCTCAATATCTTAGACAAGCAAAAACCCCATCATCCTCCACATACTCTTAAGATCAAGCTCAGCCGGCCCTCTAGTCATACCTAAAACAAACTCAGTCAGGTTAGGCGGATCATCATTCTCAGCCTTGGCCCCCACGCTGTGGAACGCACTCCTACCCCACATCCGCCTAACTGAAGATCTAATATCTTTCCGCAAACTACTGAAAACTTGGCTCTTCCCCTAAAACCAACCCGTACACAAACTAACCCACACTGAATAACAGCATCTCAATGACACCAACCCAACAAACTACTAGATCTTGGATGACAATAAGACCAATAACAATACAACATCAAGATCCATGCGAGAAATCGACAACTAATAACCGCCAATGTAAACTAAAAGAACAAACAGAACGAGTAAACTAGATGAAAGCAGTGAAGTGGATAAAAAATAAATCGTACGAAAACAGTAATGAGGTTTAAATTATTGAAATGGATGTAATGAGTGCAATGGACAAAATGAACAAATCGGGCGAAATGAATAAAGAGAAGAGGATGGAAAGATGAATTCAAGAGACTGATGAGTACACAGACAGATGACACTGACTGTATGAGTGCAAGGCATAAATGGAAAGTACAAAATAGACGATTCAAGTACATGAGACGGGTGTAGTGCATGGAACGGATCCACTGCGTATGACAAGTGACATGGACTGAAGCGATAATGCATGATGAATGAAGTGAATGGAGCGGATGAAATCGTTAGAATGGATGAAGCGCGTGGTTGGACGCATGAGTGCGCGGAGCAGATGGGGGTGTAGAGCGGAGGGGGGTATAGAGCGGAGGAGTGTGTATGAGCGAATGACTTTGTAGAGCAGATGAGTGCGTGGAAAGAACGAGTGCATAGAGCGAATAAGTGCGGGGAGCGTGATGGGTGTGCAGAGCGTGATGGGTGCGTAAGAACGGAAGAGTGCGTAAGAACGGAAGAGTGCGTAGAGTGGATGAATGCGTAGAACAGACTAGTGGGTAGAGCTGTTGAGTGTATGGAGCAGACGAGTGCGTAATAACAATTGAGTGCGTAAGAGCGGGTGAGTGCGTAAGAGCGGGTGAGTGCGTAAGAGCGGGTGAGTGCGTAGAGCCTGCGAGGGCCTGGGGCGGATGAGTGCGTAGAGTGGATGAGTATGTAGAGCCGTTGAGTGCATAGAGCGGACGGAACGGGTGACGTATGTGGATGGAACGGGTGACGTATGTGGATGGTACTGGTGTAATATGTGAAAGGTACGGGAAGTATCTGGATGGTACGGGTGAAATACGTGGTGGAGTGCATAAAACAACTTAGAAATACACGGAACAGAGTACATGGAACAGATTCAAATTCGTGGGGCGGACTGGAGTGCGTGGGGCGGACTGGAGTGCATAGAATTGCATGACTTACATGGAATGGTTCGGAGTGCATGGAACGTTTGAAAGAGCATGTAACCCTTCATTCACATCACCACGCTTACTCTTCTTTACACCACCATTCAACTAGAATACAGAGATACTATGACACCATTTGGTATAGCTGTTCTCATACCAACATCTGCCTCATGCTCCCCATCACTCTAACTAAACACTGTTGGTTACACACCCCCCAGCCAGGCGTTCTCCTCAGGCCTTATACAGCCACAATCGGTCTGGATAAATCCTGCCAGAATGAACACATACTCTTGATCTCTCAACCACCACACCTACCACTAAGAATCAGCTATTACACGAATGCCATACCAGCTGCACACATATCCGGTGCTCACAGGCACCTTTGACGCTCTACTCTCTCTACTGACTTGAACTTCGGTTCTCAAGGGCGTTCAACCTACCGCCTTCAGACCATACCAATGGTACATAAGGCGCTATATAAATGCAAAGTAACATAACATTATCTGGAAGGTGTGTGTTGACCAAGGGATGTAGGCGTATGACTTGGTAGATACACATGTATTCAGGGTGTGTTGTGTTGTCCTATCAAGTATATTTTGTATAGATTTATGAATTATTAATTGGTACTACTGGTCTTGATCATTTTTTGTAGAAAAACATATAGGCTGCAACCAAGAGCTAAATAGCTCCCAGCTCCCCCTCTATTTAGAGCCCTGCATATGGCCTGTGGGCAATGATGTGTGGGTACGAGAGGGCTACATTTCAGGAAGAGGGGTGACTGTGATGAACGTATACAAACTTTTCATTGAATGAATTACGATATGCACACATTGCAAGCTCTTATTTATTTATATAGCGCAGCCTGGCCCTGAGGCATCTGGGCGCATTACTTGGTTACATAGGCATAGTGTTGATGATACCTACAGGAGTAGGTTGCAAGGACATTATAATATACAGAAATATAAAGTAGGATACAGTGATAAGTAACACTGTCAATCAATTGCAATACAAAAGATAAGCAAGCCAATACAAGACAATATAATTTACAGAAATCTCTTAACACTAAGGTTCAAGAGATAAGCATCAGATATTGGTACTGTGAACATTAGTTATTATAATTTTGTTCCATTATAAAACAAGTATTGAACACCCATAGAGTAGGATCTGCACATTTATGGACTGTTTACTGAGAGCCCTGGTTACTTTATTCACATATGAAACGGTATTGGAAATATGGTAACGCTGAGCATCACCCAGTTACAAATGTGCAGCACTGTATTGCGCCTCTAAAAAGGATCACATACTTTTAGCAAAGGTAGACTGATACCATCCAGCAACTATCTACTGGTTAAACACAGATGTGAGCTGTTGTATGAAATGCCCTGTGGAAAGAAGTATGCATGGCAGGCAGCAAGACCAGGTAATTTAACAGTCCGTGCAAATACCTACCTTCTTCCTTTGTAGGACACTTTGTGCAGAGCAGCCACAGCGTATGGTAAGTATGATTTTGGATACAGGTGCTGGACCCATTACTGGAATTGAGCAGTTGGATTGCTACACCAACTGCAACTATTTATTGAAGACAACAATTTACTGAATCATCTGTAGCCAGTCTTTAAACCCCACCATGGCACAAGATCTGTTCTGACCTCTATTTTAGGCTATCTTCGATGGTAAGCAGACCAGGGTGGTGCAGAGGCACTAGTCCTCTTGGTTTTGTCTCCGTTCCTCAACTCGGTCTGTGCTACTCTACAGTATAGACACTAGGAAATGGGATGCCCAGATAGTGATTAGATCCTTTTGGACAAGCAGGAGAATATTGCACTGCCCTTTTACTATGTCAATATCACAGTGTCGAATTACAGAGCGAAGACTGGGCTTGGCCCTGTCCCCACTGCTGTTTAATGTATCTCGCACCTGAATGACCACATATTTATAAACATGCCCTTAGACCGTCCCAAAGGCATACGTTTCCAAAAATGTATTAGCAGAGTTTGCCAATCCAATTTTTATTGATAAATGAACTAACCTGATTAACAATTTTGTGTGATTTGTTTTTTAAAACATTTTTTTATTCTCACCAGAAGTTTCTCATACCCAAGACATTCAATGGGCAACAATGCAGCAATTTGTGTACATATGAAATAAGTGAGAGGAATGTCATGCGACCCAACACCCCATACAAAATAAATGTGATAAAAGACTCAGAAAACTTTTTTCCGTGCAAGTCTTTGTGCAGCTGGGTTCAGAGCACTGTCCACATATACTTTGTCTGCCCCACCATGCACTGTTTCTAGAGAAGTGTACATGTTTCATAAGTGAAAAACACCAGTGTTAGATCTGGAGACTAAGGAGTATGGTGTTATATCAGGCTAGGTCTTCGGAGACTTTGGATGGAACGTGGGGTCCTTTGTCTATAATTGATGTTAACTGGATTCAATATGACACTAAATGCCACTTTGGGATTGAGTAGGGCCAGTAAAATAGCACATCAGCTCAGCCTGGGCCAGTCAGGCCTGAGCTAAACGTTACCAGGCATACCACCCCTAAAAGCTGTATTTATTGCTATTAGCATCCAGGGACACACCGTGGTGTTAATACTTCTAATTTTCTCAATTTTTAAGGGAACCCTGCTTGGTGTGATTCACGCATGTCTTATTCTCTTTAAAGCAAATTACAAATATTTCCACAATTAGAAATTAATTTCCAGGACCGAGAGGTGGGCTGGGAGGAGATGCTCAGGTGAGGCGGGGTGAGAGGGTAGACACCAGTGAGAGTCGGGTATATGACTCCAGTGGGGGCCGGGGGGAGACACAGCTCTGGGCACTTGCACCAAGATGACAGACGGAGGTGAGGCACAGAGGGCCGGGCTGGAATGTTAGCAGATGCTTAAAGATTCCTACTGTGTTGCAGGCCTCCTGTTTAGCTAGTGCGTCTCACCTGGGTTATAATTTATAATATTATAATCGTTTTGCAAAAACACATCAGGACAATACATATAGTGTTGCAGTACATTTGTACATGTACAGACTGGATGGAGCTATTGATCACTACTTTGTGTAAACAACTAGCAATCTTATGACTCTGCCCACCGGCGCCACTCCTCAGTCCGCTTTTCCGCATCCATGGGAACGGGCCGATTTTCACCAGTGCTCCTGGGTTTGGCCTTGCCATTTAATTCCACGCGCTCGTCCCTGGATTCTTCTCTTTTTGTCTTTGTCATCTGGGTACTTGGTCCTCCGGCGTCACGCTCCTCCCTGGTGCATGTCGACTTCAGTGGGTTTCAGCAGGTGTCCAGCCTGCGAGAGACTCTTTCCCATGTCTGACCCCCACGCTCTTTGCCTCCGCTGCATTGGCCGTGGCCACGGCTGGGAAGGTTGCACCACGTGCGACTCTGACTCCACACGCACTGAAGATCAGGCTAGCTAGGCGGAGGGAGCTCCTCAAAGCGTTGCCTCCAGAGAACTTGGAAGAAGTTTGTCCAGCAGAGATCGAGGCCCAAGGGAGGGCTGTTATTTTCCAGCACACCCCGTAAGGGTGACTTCTCCCAGAGGAAACTCCCAAGCGGGAGGAACCTCTCACTTTGGTTACCAGCACATGCACCGAGGCTAACCCAGCTACCGGCCTTACGGCCGAGGAGTCTTCGGACCCTACCGGTATCAGTGCTGAGCAACTGCAAGGTTCTTCTACCGGGTCTACACCCAAGGGGCTACGCCCTAGTACCGGCTCAATGTCCGAGGGGGCGCCTGCACGCAGCACTACCAGCGACAATGCTGAGGGCGATACGCCTGCCAGGCCTAGACCTGAGGTGCGGGATATGCCTCATGTTCCAACACCAAGAGTCTTGGGCGAGGCCATGTCCGGAGGGCCATGCATCACAACTCTGGCGTATTGGCATGCAGCCTGACAAAATGGCGGCCGTGCCAGACAACATGGCCACTCGTCCGATGCCACTCCTAGGAACAGAGCAGGCGGATGAACGAGTTTCAAGGTGGGACTGGTGTCAACCAAGTATATGGCCTACAGTGAATACATCAGTAGCGCGGGCAGGTTCCCCCTGCAACCCAGACTGAATGTGCTCTGGTCCCAGCAGCCCCCAGCCACTCCGTCAGTATCCACTGCCTACTCTTCTGCCTCAGAGGATAGGCTCTTCAAAGGTTTTTGGGGCTGATGCAAACCCCCAGATGTGGGCCAGCCTAAGGGATGCAGTCGGGGATTTTCTCCCTCCGTTCACTCCACTTGTGCCTAGTCATTCCTCCCATGGCTCCCGCACCACATGCCCCAGCACTGCCTGCGCTGTTGGCTCCTTCGAATACGCCCCTAGTGCAGCCAGTTCCGAGCCAGCCTCTGCAGCAGCCTCTGGCTCTGGTCTTCACACCGCAGCCCACGGCGCCCAGCACCCCTCCTCCCACAGTGGACCAGCCGGACACCCAGGTTGATACAGACGAGGAGGAGGACCCTGACATGCCGACTTCAGCGAAGGCTTTTCACAACAGGCTTGCAGGTTTGACAGAATCTCTGGCCCTTCCTCATCCCGAGGTAAAGCAGCTCGAGGAGGGGGTCTTGGCAGAGTTCTTCTCCCTAAGACCCCCTACCAGGATGGGTGTCCTGATGCGGGGTCTTGGCAGAGTTCTTCTCCCTAAGACCCCCTACCAGGATGGGTGTCCTGATGCAGAAGGATGTCGCTCTAGCCAAGAAGGGTTGCCTCAAGCCATACCCGGCCCAGCCTGTTAATCAGCACCTCGATGCCAAATGTAAACAGATGGAGGGGGATACACTCTTGCTATCAACGCACCCGCAGCCACACTTGTTGGTTATCGCTGCAGCGTCACTCTACTCTAAGCTGCAGTTGTCCTCGGCCACCTCGTCCTCGGCGCTGCTAGGCAAGGAGCAGAAGATTTTGGAGGCGTACGGGGAAAAGTTGTGCTCCAACGCCTCCCTGCACCTGCGTGAAACCAACGCGGATGCCATGCTTGGAGCGGCTAACCCATGGTTGTGGCGGGAAATATTGAACTTCCTTCTGGAACTCTCGGCGCAGACCCAGGCACGCTTTAAGGCGGGTCTAGGAGAAGCCAAGCTGGTAGCGCAAGACATCATGGAGTCCACAGTGGGCCACACCGACACCTCTTGCCGGGCCAACTGCATCGCCACGGACATGAGAAGGGCGGCCTGGCTTCGGGCTGCTAGTTCAACCCTGACGTCTAGTATCGCATATTGGACCTTCCTCTCGAGGGTAGAACAGCTCGCAAACCCCAAAGTCTTTATTCTTACGAAGAGCACGCCCAAGGAGTACACCCAGTCGCGGGTGTTTGGCGGCTTCCTGGGATTCCAGGAACAGAGGTTGAGACAGCCTGACCGCTCGCCGAGTCAGCACCAGCGCAAGCAACAAAAGGGGGAGGGGGGGCAAGGGCTTCTTCCAGTCTCCCTCTCAGCGGCAGCCTCAGAGCAAAAAGGCATGACACGTCCCTCCGGGTCCACGTGTTTCCAGTGGGGGGGGCAGGCTAGCCTCTCACGTGCATTTCTGACGGCAGCTTTGTGGACCCTTGGATCCTCTCAGTAGTATCCATGGGTTACTGCCTACCTATACCTCCCTCTCCTCCTTCCTCCCCTCTGCTCTCATAGATTGGGACGCCAACTCTGTTAGCGGAGATTCTGTCGCTCGTCGAGATCCAGGCAGTGGAAGAAGTACCAGCCTCCCTGAGAGGATTAGGCTTCTATTCCAGGATTTTCACCATACAAAGGAAGAGCCAGGGTGGCCTGAGAGTTGCGTTGGACCTCTCCACCCTCAACCTCTTCCTCCCTTTTCAAAAATTCAAGATGGTTACTCCAGCACTCATTGCAGAGACACTAGACAAGGGAGATTGGATGTGCTCCCTGGATCTGAAGGACGCCTACCTACACGTCCCGATTTGGCAGCCCCATCGCTCCTTCCTACGCTTCAGGATCATGGGCTGTCATTTCCAGTACAAGGTGCTGCCCTTTGGCCTCAACTCAGCCGCTATTGTATTTACCAGACTCAAGAATGCAGTGGCAGCCCTCCTCAGGGCCCAGGGCCACCATGTCCACCCGTACCTGGACGACTGGCTCGTCTGGGCGAGATCCTTGGAGGGGGTGGTCCACACTTCCTCCGCGCTTATGAGTGCACTCCACAACCTTGGGTTTACCATCAACCTCAAGAAGTCTCTCACCTTCCTGGGCCTCATCTGGTATACCAGTTCCTAGAGAATTTTTCCCTCGGAGGACAAGATCACGGCCATCAAGAGGGCATCTATGCACTTCCTTACCAGACCAGTGACTTTGGCTTGGTGGTACCTGCACCTACTGGGTATCGTGCCAGTGGTCCTCTTGGCCGTGCCACATACTCCGTATGAGGAGAGTGCAGCTGCGCTTCGCAGCCTCATGGAATCAGGAGAAGGGCTCCCAAGCAGAGCTGATCAGCATACCACCTTCTCTCCACTCGGACCTCACGTGGTGGTCCAACGACTGCAATCTGTGGAAGGGCAGGCCATTCCGGCAGCCAGATCCACAGGTTACCATTAATATGGACTGCTCCCTAGAGGGCTGGGGAGCCACTCTGGACAGCCACAGCGTCCATTGAGTCTGGACCCGACATGAGTCGCATATCAACTGGCTGGAGCTCAGAGCCATTTCGCTAGCCCTCGGGGCCTACCTTCTGTTCATCGAGGGCAGGACCGTCCTGATCCAGAAGCAGGGGGGTACCAGGTCCCCTCCCCTATTTAACCTAGCGGTCAGCATTTGGGAATGGGCCCTGTAAAACATCTACCACAGGGCCATTCACCTCCCAAGGGAGGCCAACTTGGAAGCGGACAGACTCAGCAGGCTTTGAGCAGACAATTACGAGTGTCCATTGAACAGCCAGGTGCTGCAGGTGGTTTTCAACACATCAGGGCCATCCTCCGGTAGATCTATTTGCCTCATGGAAGACCAGGAAGTGCCATCAGTTTGTATCTTGGCAGGAACAAGGTCGCGGCTCCCTGGGCGATGCCATGCAGATTCAATGAGAGGGCAGGACAGCCTATGCTTTTCTGCCCACACCCCTGATCCCCAATGTACTCGGCAAGATGAGAGGCTTGTCACCTCAGGATCATAGTGATAGTGCCTTGTTGGCCGACGAGACAGTGGTTCTCTGAATTGCTCAGCCTCTCGGACCGACCACCCATTCACCTTCTGCTGGGCCCAGCACTTCTCGGGGCAGGTTTCTCCACCCCCGCTCCACAGAAGCTAGTCTTCGCAGCATGGTTCCTGGGCAGATCACCTTCAAGCACCTGAGCCTATTTCAGGCTAACCTGGAGATAATCCAGGGCGCTAGCAGCAAGGCCACTAGGAGCCAATATAGGAGTAAATGGAGCAGGTTCTGTCACTGGGCAGATTCTAAATAGATCAACCCCCTGAAGTGCACACTGGACAATGTGCTCTTTCTCAGCATACCTTGCCCACTCAGGCGTACAGCTGGACATATGTTGCATCTATCTCGCAGCCATAGGGGCCTACAGAAATTCGGAGGAGGAGGTCTTCTCTTCTTCCAACTCGATAGTCAAACGTCTGGCGGGCTTGTCCAGGCTTTACACACCCATCAAGAAACACACCCTGTGTGGGACCTCAATGTGGTGTTGGGCGCCTTGGCGCACAAACCCTTCGAGCCAATGGCATCCGTGGACATCAGGTTGGTCACCATCAAGACAGCTCTGCTAGTCGGACTCTCCTCCGCTTGCAGAGTTAGCGAGATCCAGGCTCTGGTGGCTTCAGAACCCTATACCACTTTCCACAGGGATAAGGTGGTCCTGCAGACTCACCCGGCATTCCTACGTAAGGTACCCTCCGCGTTCCATCTAAATGAGGAAATAGTCCTACCAACATGCTTTTCTGACCACAAGGATGAGGCTCAGAGAGTTTTGCACTGTCTGGATGTCAGACGCGCTATGAGATTCTAACTGGATAGGACCAAGGGCTTCCGTAAGCCGGACACACTTTGTTGGCTCCAGACCGGTTATCAGGCAACTAAGGGCTCCATCGCAAGGTGGATGGTTGCGGTCATCATAGAGGCCTATGAGGGGCAGCACAAGCTGCTGCCAGCCAACATGCACACCCATGCCGTCGGGGCCATGGCCATCGCATTCCAGCAGCAGGTTTCGTGGCAGGTCATAAGCAGGGCAGCTAACTGGGCCACCCCTTCAGCTTTCTGTAAGCATTACTGTTTGGATGCCGGCTCTAAATCGAATGCGGCCATCGGACAGGCGGTTATAAGGAACTTATTTGCTTAAGGAGGGTCTCCTCTCCACTCTGGGGCTACATTCAGTTGTAATCGCCCATACCGTATGGAGGAAAGGGGACAGGACGCAAGAGTAATTACAAGTTACTCACCATAGTGATAAGTCCTTAGTGCCCTTTCTTCCATACGTCCCACCACCCTCTCCCCTAATAATACTGGGATCATTAGGCAATGATAAATATTGTCGACTTGTCAATGGGGACTGAGTGGCGCCGGTGGGCGGAGTCAGGGCAGCGCATGCTCCCAGGGCAGCGCATGCTCCCAGGGCAACCAATGCTCCCAGGGCAGCGCCCCCTCGCGGCTCTAAATTTAAAGGGGAAGGTTTTTCTGGTGAAGGTGGTTGTCTTCCCTGCCTAGGAAGGGACGCCCACACAGTATGGAGGAAAGAGGACTGAGGATTAAGAGTATGTTATTCACTATGGTGCGTAACTTGCAATTTAGCTTTGTGTGTTCATTAAGGTAGAGCTCAGAGTAGTGGATGGCACAGAACGCAGAGACTCCAGTTTGTGGGCTGTCACTTTCAAGCTGGTTTTAAGCGACAGGTTGTTGCCATAGCACATCAAGAGTTTGCGATCAGCTCATAGGTTATGCAAAAGCTGCATAGATGCATGTTTTCAGTAGGTCCCAGAACTAGGTATTCCATCATAAGAATGATGCTGTTTTATCATTTACATTTTCAAATCTGTTCTCTCGCACTTAAGTTTGTTGCCCCTTCTACACAATAAAATGCATTTCACACTGAGATTTGGATACACTAACCTTAACTGTAGAAGTGATGTAAGAAAACTATGCACATACTGGTACTTGTAAAACAGAATACAGTTAGCTTAATAATAAAAGTATTATCCTGATTCCTATTGGCGTGCTGTTTTTATAAAAAGAAACATTTTGTTCCTTGCTAACAA
Organism: Ambystoma mexicanum; assembly: GCF_040938575.1. Classification (NCBI taxonomy): domain Eukaryota; kingdom Metazoa; phylum Chordata; class Amphibia; order Caudata; family Ambystomatidae; genus Ambystoma; species Ambystoma mexicanum. The sequence goes on from NC_090931.1 coordinate 198,788,163, forward strand.
TCCCACACAAGCCCTTAGCACTTTGAAGAATTGAGATAATTTCCTCTGCACAATCTGATAGCCCCATTGCACTTGTGTGAACAAAAGAAGGAATGTTTGGAGAGCCTAGAGGGCAAGAGAAGAATGCAGGGCTGAGATGCATTTTCTTTAAACATGGTAGTGTAAATCACCCAAGTGTCAAAAGTAATTGGCAAACCTACGGAACTACATACCAGTTACAATGAAATACTGCCTATTTGATTTCCTGCATACAATTGGATCAGAAACTTTGAAAGTCAGTGCAGGTAGCATCAGGGGGGAATGTTTTTTTTCCCTTAGGTTTACTGAAACACTTTATTTTCCTTCACCTTCCTGGGTAGAATGCAGGCAGTCTTGTCGCTAGTCATGTCCGCTATCGACTATAATAAGAGTGCTAGGGGGGCGTGGTCTGGTGCTCATGGAGTGAGGAGGCTGGAATCCCGAGCTCCGGCCGAGCCCGTAATCCGATCCTGACTAGCGAGTCCATCCACCAGCAAAACTGAATACAAGCGGACTCACTTGAAGCTGGGACGATTCCCCTTCTTTCCCAGCCAAGCCCGACGAAAATCGGACGGCGGGGACAGAGCGGGAGCTCTGGCCCGGCATCCCCCCCGTCCCCGAGTGCGACGCGCAAGATGGCGGCCGCGGCGCACTGACGCTGCGGACCTGAGCGGTGAAGGCGGAGCGCCATCAGCGGCCGCTCCCTCTCCTGTCGCCTGGAGGAGTTCGGCGGACCGGAGAGGGCAAGACGCGGCGAGACCTGGGGCCGGCGCTGGTGAGTCGCGTCCCTGGGCCTACCTGGGTTGCTGCCTCCCCCGCCCTGGGGCTAGCACACTGAGGCCGCGGATGACGCCCTCCACCACCAGCCTCCACTACTAACGGGGGTGACCCCGAGAGTCCTGCCTACCCGGACACACTGCGACACCGCCCCTGGCGAGACCCGGCACGGAACCTCTGGAGCTCCCGGCACCGACTGAGGACCGCGGCGCTGGGCGCTGCGGACAGTACGAACCAGCGGCCCAGCGCCCTACAACCCGGCCCATCCGGGCCGCGCAACAGCCCGTGGAGCCCCCAGCGGAGGACAGATGAAGAGGCGGCCAAGACTTGGGGCCAGCGCTGGTTCCCGTAGGCGGTGAGTCGCGTCCCTGGTCCTACCTGGGTTGCTGCCTCCCCCGCCCTGGGGCTAGCACACTGAGGCCGCGGATAACGCCCTCCACCACTAGCCTCCACAACTAACGGGGGTGACCCCGAGAGTCCTGCCTACCCGGACACACTGCGACGCCGCCCCCAGCCCGTCATCCTTGCGGAGAGCAGGCCCCTGGGGCCAACATCACGCCCAACACACCCAGGCGGGGCACGGCCCTGCACCTGGCGCCACTGACTTCAAGACATCAGGGACCCCGGGGCAGTACGAATCCCCCAGATCTAGAGGAGCACACCGCAGACACTCCTTACCACGACAACTCGGAACACCGCAGGTGGGGCCACCGGCGAAACGGACTGGCGGGGCTCACGCAGCAACCCAGCCAGAAGAGGCGTATCAGCCGATCGAACAATGTCCACCCTGAGGAGCAAGCCCAAGGCGGCCACAATGGACCCCTTCCTCACAACCAAGGTCCACCCATCCGCCCAATCCACCCCAAAGGGGACGGCGCCGCAGGACACTCAGGGGGAGAGCCCCGCAAACAGCCAAGTACTTGAGGCAATAGCAGCCCTAAAGGAATTCATAGACACCAAGATAGGGGAGGTAAAGGCCGATATTCAGCTCATCCGTCAAGATGCTCGCAACCTGACAGAACGTGTCACTAACATCGAATCCGCCCAGAAAGACACCATGGAGGATACGAAAGATCTTAAAGCCGAGGTGGCAGATCTCAGGAGGAGGGTGGACATACTAGAGGCTAGGTCGGAGGAGGCGGAGGGACGAGCCAGGCGAAATAACATCAGGATCCTTGGCGTCCCTGAGGGAACAGAGACTCCCGACCCAACCGCATATGTAGAATCCCTAATTCAGCAGGAGATCGGGGCCGAGAAGTTGTCACAGGGTTTCGCTATAGAGAGAGCCCATAGATCACTCCAGAAGAAGCCTCCCCCAGGCTCGTATCCCCGACCCATCATAGCGAAGGTTCTCAACTTCCGAGACAGGGAAGTGATCCTGAGATTCTCCAGGGAGGGCGGAGAGATCAACAGAAACAACTCCAAAATCACCATCTACCCGGACTATACACAGTCGGTGCAGAGGGCAAGGAACTCTTTTGTCCCAATCAAGGCCAGACTGAGGCAACTAAACCTGAAATACATGCTGCTGTATCCATCCAGACTAAAGGTTATCTACAAAGGGACAGCGATTTTTCTTGAAACCCCGGACGCGGCCACCATGTGGATGGAACAACACAATCTGGCTGAGGCCCCTGAAGAGCCTATCCCTGACAACAGCGTCTCAGCCCGCAAAGCACGATAACCTGGAGCCAGCGCCTTTTCTCCTGATCCGCGCACAGAACTTCAATCTAGCACAATACAACGAGCATGCTGGACCTCAGCATGACATGAGAGTGCAACATGATTACGGGGCCGGCCGGGCCTCCCACACATGGACACGCAACGACAACCCCCGAAAGATCAGTGCTGGCCCGTTGCCAGCACGACCCTGCTCGCGCCGGAAACCCAGATGGGGCCAGATTGCGCGACAGCACCTGAGCACTGCACCTCACCGGCAGGAGCTGGGTGCACCAGTTATAGTTATTTTGTATGTGTTACTGTTGAGACCGCCCCGCTACCCGAAACAACCCAAGTAACGAATGAGTACCTGACACTGAGAGAAGCACTCGGCCGATCCGCAGAACTAGAGCAAGCAACGGCACCCAACGACACGAGATTGAGCGCAGGAGAGGCAAGGGACCGCCCAGGACAGAAACTGTACTCCAGCAATGGCATCACCACTTAACATAATCACATGGAACGTCAGGGGGATGGGATCCTATGTAAGGAGAAATCGCGTCCACTCTTACCTGAGGCGCAAGAAGGTATCGATTGCGTTGCTCCAGGAGACACACCTCCTGGCGGAAGCCACACACAAACTAGTAGACTACTGGGGAGGGCAGGGCAGCGGCGCATCTTACTCCAAATATGCACGGGGGTATACACATGGATAAGCCCCCACACACCATTCCACCAAATGGGAACAGAAGCAGATAAGGACGGAAGATATGTAGTGGTGTGGGGCATGTTGGAGAACACACGGATATGTATAGTAAACTCATACTTCCCCCAGCACGGGGTCCCTTTCCACCTGAAACAACTATGCACCAGAATAGTGCACCACAGAGAAGACGCCTTCCTGTGGGGAGGCGACTTCAACTGTGTCATGAATGAAGAGATGGACAGGTCCAAGACGTCACAAACCACTAACAACTCTGTCTCAAGGGCACTTCGCAACGCAGTGGAAAACCTGGACCTGGTCGACATCTGGAGAGATCTTCATCCAGCCGATAGGTCCTACTCATTCTTCTCATCCCCGCATGGCCTCCACACCAGGATAGATTACTTCTTCATCAACGGTGAACTTACCCCACAGGTGCACTCTGTGGACTACCTGGGCAGGTCGATCTCGGACCACTCTCCCCTGCTCATGCAACTACGCTTGCAGGGCCCCAGGCCCCCCATCCCGATGTGGCGTATGCCCACGGAGACCCTGACGGATCCTTCCTTCAAGGACACCCTAGGAGAAAAACTGGAAGAATACGTAAGAATCAACACTGGGTCAGTTGAGAAATGGAGCACGCTCTGGGAGGCAATGAAGGTAGTAACCAGAGGCGAGGTGATAGCAGAGGCAGGCGGAATCAGGAGGCAACTGAAGAGGGAACTTGAGGCCAAGGAAGAGGAGATCAGGCGACTGGAAAACAGCCCGACCCCACCCATCGAGAGGGAACCCAAGCTGGCAGAAATCAGGAACAAATGCCGACTCGCCTGGGACAGGCTGTCCAAATTCGACTTCTCCACACGCACAGCTAAGGCACACAAGGAGGCGGACAAACCGGGCAGGATACTGGCCTGGTTGTGCAGGAAAGAGCAACCAAGACAATCCCTCAAGGAAATCAAAGACGAACACGGAGTAACCCAGAGGACACAGCAGGCAATTAACGATGTCTTCTCAAACTTCTATGCTAAGCTCTATGCCCACGATGAACTGGTCCCAATAGAAGACATTCGAGACACCCTGGATGAAGTGGGTCTCCCCAAACTGAGCTCGGAGCAGCGAGAGATGCTGGGAGAAGCCATCACGAAGGAGGACATCTCGGAAGCAATCAGGTCCCTCTCTACATGCAAGACCCCCGGAACCGACGGCCTCACACCAGAATTCTATAAAGCCTACGAGGAGATCTTAGCCCCGGTTCTACATGGAGTATATGTAGAGGCATATGAGACCGGCATACTACCTGGCAGCATGAGAGAGACACTCATAATACCTATGCTTAAACCTGACAAGCCCATTGATGAGTGCGACTCATACCGTCCCCTGGCAATGCTGAATTACGACAGCAAAATCCTTACAACCATACTGGCTAAGAGGCTGTCCAGGGTGATCGGGTCTATAATACACGAGGTCCAAAACGGCTTTGTCCCGGGGCGCAACACCACAGCCAATCTGAGGAGGCTCCAGCATGTCATAGCACAATCCGCAGGGAGCAACGAAGACCTGGCTGTGCTCTCACTGGACGCCATAAAGGCGTTCGACTCAATATTCTGGGAATGGTTGATCGAGACTCTGAGGGAGTTCGGACTGGGCGAGCGCTTTATACGATGGATTAAGGTGCTCTACAACGCCCCAGTGGCGAGGGTGAAGACAGGGGGCGTGGTGCCTGGATCCTGGGACATCCAAAGGGGAACAAGGCAAGGATGCCCACTGTCACCAATGCTGTATGTCCTTGGCCTGGAACCGGTAACGATCTATTTCAGGAAGCAGCTCTTCGACGCAGGGATCAGAACGGGTGAGACTGATAACATCATCTCGCTGTATGCAGACGACGTCCTCCTCTATCTGCGCAACCCCCGAATGAATGCACCCACAGCGCTGGACATCCTCGACAACTTCGCAACATACTCCGGGATAAGGTTCAGCAGGCGGAAATCATGCTCCTTCCCCCTGGCCGGGCTTCAGGGGAAGGAAACAGAAGAGCTACCGGACATAGGGATCCAATGGCAGACGGCAGCATTCCGCTATCTCGGACTCACCATCATGCACACGCCTGCCTCCACACACGAAAGCAACACGGAAGCAGCAATGCGAGGGGTACGCAAATCCACCAAATTCTGGTCCCGACTCCCACTCTCCGTGATGGGCAGAGCAGCCATCGTGAAGATGATAATATTGCCGAGATTCCTGTACTACTTCACCAACATAACGCACTATATACCCCCCCCCCCCCCCCCCTTCTTCAGAAAATTGGAATCTCTCATCAGGGACTTCCTGTGGGGCCCGGCCAGACACAGGCTTTCGCTGCACACCCTCACTCTCCCACACAAAGAGGGCGGAATCCAGTTGCCTGAATTCCAAAAATACTACCTCGCAGCGCAACTGACACACGTTGTTAAGTGGTTGTCCGACGAACCAACAGCTGAGACAGGCCTCCTTCGCCAGCTGATAGCCCCAATGCACCCCAAAGAAGTAGTATGGAACTCAAAGGTTCGGCCTCCCGACCCACCCATGCTGGTGAGGCTGGGGAGACAAGTCTGGAACACGGCACGCACGTCGCTCGACCTGGGCCAACCATACATGCCTGAAATCCCCATGCTCGCTAACGTCTGTAAGACACCCACCGATTTACCAGCAATGCGGAAATGGGAGAACTCTGGCTTATACACATGGGGGGACATGTATGAGGATGGAAGCTTCAGAGAATTTGACTCACTACAGATGAAAGAAGGGCTTGCTGCTGGACAATTTCTATGGTACCAAAGGGTGAAACAGGTCGCTAAGGAGACATGGAGCACATGGCCAGAGGAACCGGAAACCCACCCCCTCGTGCAAGAGATGCACAACTTAAGCGACGGCTGGAAACCCACGGCGAGGCTGTATGCCCAACTGAATGACAGGCGCAACCCGAGGAGTGCAATCCTGAAGGAAAGGTGGGAGGCGGACCTGGGGACAGACATCACGGAGAGCGAGTGGGACAGGGCCCTGATACACCCGAAGGAAGTGTCCCGCAACGCCAGGTTCAGGCTCATCCAGCTGAACGTCCTATATAGGACCTACATGACCCCACAGAGGGTATCCACATTCAGTAGGAAAACCCCACCAGTGTGCCCATGGTGCACCAGTGAGCATGCAGACCTAATCCACATGTTCTGGACCTGTCCCAAAACCAAGAAACTCTGGTCCGCTGTCGAGAGGACCTGCAGGGGAGCCGGATTGGAAGGGTACGAGTGGACGCCCAAGGAGTGCCTCCTAGGCACATATCCCAGACTGAGCAAAATCAAGCACACGGTGAAACTAATGGACATGGCGTGCATTCTAACAAAAAGAACGATAGCAATGGCCTGGAAATCCCCAGGAGGCCCCAGATACGAACCATGGAGCAGGGAAATGGAGAGATGGACCAGCGCTGAGACCAAAGCCTGGGAGGAGGGGAACAACCGGGGAGGCGAAGACGTGAGCGCAACACTGGAGTCCTGGAAGACCCTCCTGAAGGACATGATCTACCTGACGGATTTTAAGCCCCCTTGAGTGCATCCTCAGCCACGAACTGTCGCCCTGATGCAAACTTAATAGTCACATCCACAACAACCCTAACCCTGGGACTTTAGGAGACAACCGGATGGTGCCTGGAGCGAGGCCCGAAGCGGGGCCGGCAGGTACCCACGCAGTGGAGGGAGGCGGGACGGTCAAAGTTATGGTTCATTGTTTGTTTCTGGTTTCTTCTTTCTTTCCTCCCTTTTTTCCCTTTTCTCTTTTTTTCTTTCTTCCTTTCTTTTATTGCTGTTATGTAATGTTTATCGGGCGAACTCGCGACAAGCCGGATGTTGTTGTGCATCCATGTTTAACTGCTCTTTGTCAATATAAATGCCAATAAAAACATTTAAAAATAAAAATAAGAGTGCTAGGAATCCAAAGATACTTCCTTTCCTCGCTTAGAGAGCAGAACGTGCCAGCATGTCTGCTTCTTATGTTGTGTTGATCAGAAACCTTTGGGTTTAGTGAATTTGTTTAGGTTCACATGCTATGCATATTCCGCCATCTGTGGTTGTTCTGGAGTACTAAAAACGGTTTACTTCAAAAGTTAATGTAGTTGTTCAAGGTATACTAGCTCTAGCTTAAGTGTGCAGGAGCTCTTACTGCTCCTCAAACTTTTCCCTGCCATGGGTTTAATTGCAAAAGTTGGTGCAAAAGACAATTACACTGCGTCACTTGTTGCAGGAGTCTGAAGCATTCTATGCCAAGAGTGGAGTGTTGGTCCCTCCTCACGAGGTAAACAAGGGTATCTATTCAACTTACTTCCTTGTTGCCAAAAAGGATTTAACTATGTGTCTTGTGTTAGACCTTCGCCCAGAAAACACGTATGTCAAAAATGTTAAATGACTACCCTTCAGGAAGCAATCCTGCTCTAAAACAGGGGGGAGTACATGATGACATTGGATATGAAGATGCATGCTTTCATATTTCAATGTTTCCAGCTCACAGAAAATATCTCGGGTTCAAAGTTGGCACAACTCATTACCAGTTCAAGATGCTTCCCTTTGGCATATTCTCAGCGCCAAGGGTATTCACCGCAGTACTTTCAGTAGCAGCGGCCCACCTGCACAGACAGTTAATTACAGTGTACCCTTATCTCGACAACTGGATAAAACGGGAAAGACACCTCAAGAGTGTCAGCAGAACACCTAAGAAAGTATCAACTTGCTCTTCATTCCAGGCTTCTCAATCAACCAGAAGAAATCAAGTCTTGTTCCAAGTTGAACAAAATAGTTTTTTGGGGTCCAAATCCAGACAAGAAGCCTTAGTCTTCCCCTCTAATGAGAGGGTACAACATTTTCTATTCCAAATTCCACCATGTAGCTGGTCGTCAGATAATCGTACGGAAGGCCATGTGCCTAGTAGGTATGACGGCCTGCTGCATTTACATAGTATCTCATGCCCTGTTGCGCATGCGTCCTATGCAAGAGTGGCTAGTGAAACTGGTCGCAAGCAAGCGGTCAGTGGGACGATCTAATGAACTTAATTCAACCCAAGCAGTAGTGGACAAGAGACAAGTCTGCTAGGAAAATCATTCACCAGCCCCTCAGTAAAAGCCACTCTTAGCACAGACGCATCATCAACAGGATGGGGAGCACATCTGATCACTCACACTGCGCACAGCACATGGACTCAATCACTAACAGAGAAGCACATCAACCTTCTAGAATTAAGTGTTCAGAACCCTCCAAGCTTTTCAACACCTAATTCAAGGGGAAAAAGTCCTAGTACTAACTGACAGCATAACAGCCATGTTTTACTTAAATAAACCGGGGGAAACACTCCAAGTCTGTCCAGATAGCACAGAACATATGGAATTGGATATTAAAACACAACTTGATCAACACATTGCAGAGGAACACAACTGTCTAACCTATGTCTTAAGCAGAGACTTGCAGCTTCCATCAGAACACGAATGGCAGGTGCACAAATACATGCTACACCACGTCTTCTTAAACTAGGGTTAACCAGACACAGATCTATTTGCAACCCAACACAATGCCCAGACTACTCGTCAAGGTTTGTTTTATTATTTATAATGCTCGACATACCCTCAGGTAAAAGGACGCAGCAGTTACAAGTATATGCAAAGCTTAGTTACAACAGCGTAAATATTTACATACATGTATTAAATACAGGGTATATACAGATAAGACCTATTTACAGGTGGCTGGTGCAAAAGCAAGAGTTCAAATGATACATATAACTTACTTACAACAGCAGTATATACAGGTATGGGAGATAGTGGGGTAAAAGTGAACAGGTATACAACTAGGTGAGAGGTAGTAGTGGCTCCTGGCAGTGAATCCTAGCTACTTACTGTATTTAATGAACCTTCGCTTTCAGCCACAAGATGGAATTAGTCCTGAAGTTTTGGTAGGGTAGGACAGCTCTCAATGTGGGAGGTAGGGAGTTCCACAGTTTAGCTGCTTTCACCGGGAATCTGTTACCACCGATTGTAGAACGGTTGAACTTAGGAATAGAGAGGCAATCTTTATAAGCAGTTCTAGAAGGCCTCAAGGAGATCTGTCTGTGGAATCTGTCGACCAAGTAGGTGGGCGCAGCATTGTTAAGGGATTTGTAGCTAAGTAACAGAGTTTTTAGGAGGATTTTATCATTGTTTGGAAGCCAGTTATTCTGTCGGCTACTCTTGGAAATGTGGTCTCTTCTGGAGATGCCTAATGCTGCTCTAAGAGCGTTATTTTGAAGAGTTTGGATTTTTCTAATAGTGGCTTTAGTTGACCCCAGATAGAGAGCATTGCAATAGTCCAGGCGAGACAAGATGAGGGCTCTGGCTAGGGTAGTGCAACTAGTGTCGGAGAAATGGCTTGGCTGTGCGGATAAGTTTACACGTGTAGGCCGTGGAGGACGCTAGCGAGTTAACTTCTTTGACAAAGGTGAGGTTTGAGTCAAGATAAAAACCTAGTGTTTTTACCTCATGTCCTACTTTGATACTGTTGCCATCAATTATGAATGAGGAGTAATCGGGTCTAGTTTTTTAGGCTGGATGTGGTGCCCAGGATGATGAGTTCAGTTTTATCATCATTCAGGCATAGACTATACGTGGCCATCCATGCCTGGATGATGATGTACACTCTATTCACCAAGGCCAAATCCATTTCGTAATCCCCAGAAAGCGGGAGGAGGATCTGGGTATCATCTGCATAATTAGTGTAGGTGATACCGAGATGATCCAGATCGAAAAGGGGCTTGGTAAAAATGTTGTACACTGTAGGGGAGACACAAGAGCCCTGAGGCACGCCACAGGTGATTGGTATAGGGTGAGCAGCTGCGGTGGGAGAAAAAACCCTCATGGTTCTACCATTTAGGAAGGATCTAATCCAGGTAATTGCGTTGTCAGAAAAGTGTGCCGCTGTGTTAAGGCGGTTGCAAATAATAGTATGATCAACCAAGTCAAATGCGGCCGAGAGGTCTAGGAGGAGGAGTAGGGCAAATTTGCTGTTGTCTCTAAGCTCGTCAACTTGGCTCTTAAGGTCGATAAGAGCTGTCTTCTCCATTCCGTGCTGAGGACGGAAGCCTGATTGTCTGGCTCCTAGTAGGTGGTGTACTTCCAGGTGATTTGGGATTTGTACATAAGCAACCTTATCCAAGAGTTTTAGAAGAAAAGGTACTGTTGTGATTGGCCTGTGTAGATGGGTCGAGAGTTTTTTTTTTTTTAGGAGTGGGAGTACCCAGGATTGTTTAAGGTTGGTGGGGATGGTTCCAGTGGAAAAGGATGCGTTGATATCCTTTGTAATGGAAGGAGAGGTCTCGGGCTGCATCCTTGATAAGCTATGCGGGGCAGAGATCGCCCTGGCAATTAGACGGGTTCAGGGACAAGATAATTCTTTCCACTTCGAGAATAGAAACTTTGGTGAATTTGAATCGGGTGGATTCATTAGCGGTACTACTCTGTTGTTTTAGATTGGGTGGAGTTGTTTAAGGAAGCTCTTTTGCTAGAAATTTTATTTTGTAAGGTGGATATTTTGTTGGCTAGTGTCTTTTGGATCTGTGAGCACCATTTTTTAACTTTAATGCATGTGTCATGGGGTGCTATGGGGGTCTCTAATTCTTTGAGAATGGAGAATAGTTCCGTCATATTAGATTTGGCTTGGGATATGCACGTATCGAAGGATTTACATTTTGCTAGGCATATTTCTTTTTTATAGAGGGATGAAAGTTTAGTGAGTTTGTTAGCTGCTGGGGGTAGTTTTTTCCAGGCAGCCTTGCAGCTTCTTTTTTGTTGCCTTAAGTTTTTTTAAGAAAAGCATAAACCATTTATTCAGGCGAGTTTTAAGCTTTCTTGGTATGAGTTTGAGGGGAGCGATCGAGTCCAAGGATGTGGTCATAATTTTATTTTATTCTTCTACCAGGATCTCGGGATCCGTGTTGTCTGGGAGCGTGTTGAGGATAGGGAGTAAAGCCGGGATAAGCCTATCCACATTAATACTCTTTTTATTTCTGGTTAGCAATGGTGGAGCCCTGATGGCTGGTAGCGGTGGGGGTCTGTTGGTAGAAAGCATGAAAGACACAAGGTGGTGGTCAGTCCAAACTCGAGGTGAGATAGAGAGGATATTGGCATGACAGTTGTAATCTGCCACCAAATCAAGTATTCTGCCTTTATAGTGGGTGGGTGCGTTATTTCTTTGGGTAAAGCCTATTTCTGAGAGGATATTGAATGTAGGAAGGGCGAGCTGGTCTGATGGGCCATTAAAATCCATGTTAAGGTCCCCAAGTACAAGTACTTGAGTAGAACTTTTGAGGTTACTGGACAAAATAGTGTTAATGTCATTCTCGAAGGTTCCGGGAGGGACCGGGGGGGTGGTAGATCAGGTGGATATTAAGGGTCTGGGCATCTGTGAGAGGGACTTTAACAGATAGCAGTTCACATGAGAGGACATCAATAGGAGTGGTTAATCTCATAGGGAGGCTACATTTGTGGATGATGGCGATACCACCTCCTTTAGATTTTAATCTGTCTTGTCTCAATATGGAGTAGCTGTCTGGGACTGCTAGCATGAGCATGGGGCCTGCTGCAAGATGTAGCCAGGTCTCTGTGATGGCGAAGAGATCTACGTCCTCTCTTATGATCAGGTCAGCAATGTCTGTAGCATGTGCTACTAGAGATCTTTAGTTGATTAGAGCTCCCTTGATCTGAGAATTCAAGGTGGTAGTAGTCGTTGAATTGCTAACCTGTGGCGTTTTAGGTTTGCTACACTTAGCTGATCTATTTATTGGCTTAAGGTCAGAGTTAGGAGCTAGGTTCAGGTTTATATTTGTTTTCCAGGGCCGGGTTAACGTAGTCCTTAATCCTGTTGTGGTAGGAATAGAACTGATGGGGGGGCTCATAGAGTTTGGCAAATCTAGCTCTAAGACGTAGGTTCCTATCTATAGTTGGGCAGGGATTGCTTGGTAGTGGGGATTACGGGTCATTCATGTCTAAGAATAGTCTAGTAGCTGTAGTGTTATGTAGGTTAGAAGTATGTGTCAGGGTGGGTAAGTGTGGTAGCATAGTGTAGAGCATAATGTTTTGTAGGATGGCTATGATGTAGGCAGTCTGGCTGGAGGCTAGCGAGAGCATGCTAGCATGTGGTGACAAAGCACTTTCTAGGGGTTAATAATGTTTTGTGGATATAGGTTGTGATGGCAATGGTTGGGGTCAGATCACCATGTGAGGCTAGGACTGAGAGTCAGTCATAGGCTAAGTGATACAAATAATGGCAGTGGTAGGCAGCAATCAATAGGAGGCACTAGCCATACTTCTTCAAAGCAACTTGGCAGACAATCAATATGGGCAAAAGGTAGGCAATCAATACATATTTAAGCAATCAGTACGGGGTACCAGCCACCACAGATCAGGTTAGGGCAAGCGAACATTAAGGCACTGGCATTATTTTAAACAAGTTTCCAAGAGAGATAGACCAGCAGTCAATGGAGGACAGAACAAGTTAGGACAGGCAAGCCTTGGGAGGCGCTGGTCTCGTTCTAAACAGGTTCACGAGCAGTCAATCAAACAAATCGATCTGGGCACAGGCCATTACAGAGCCAGATAGGGCCGGCAAACATAGAAGTGCACTGGCCTTGATCAAACAAGTTTCCAGAATGGGTAAGGCAGGCAATCAATACGGGCACAAGCAGTTACAGGCCAGGTATGGCATGGAAACATAAGGAGGCGCTGGCCTCATGCTAAAACGGAATAGCAGAGAAATAGGCAAACAGTCAGTATGGTACAATCTGCCATAGATCAGGTTTATCTGAGGGAGATATAAGGGGCACTAGCACAGACATTGGGAGGGTAAGGTATAGGCAGATGGATTGCCATTGGGAAGCGCAAGTCAAAATTACAGGGAAAGTTATTGCTTAACTTGCCCTGCTACCCCCAAGCAGGGTTTAAGGGGGACACTCTGTGGCTGATCTGGTCAGGGATATTTGCTTATGCTTTTCCCCCAACACCACATCTCAACAGGATTGTCCACAGGATGCACCAGGAACAAGTCACTCTTTCCAATAGCTCCAATGTGGGCATGTCAACCATGGTACTAGCACCTACTCAATGTCCGTTTGCTCACGAGTGAGACTTGAGCTTGTGCCCATACAACATCAGGGGACAGTATATCATCCGTGCAATCAAACTTTGAACCTGGCAGCTTGGCTCCTGAGGTCAGAGTTTGGCCATCTAAACTTATCACAAAGATGTATGGAAATCTTAAATACCAGACATTGCTACTATAATAAATGGAAACGGTTTATTATCTGGTGCAAAACTGGACACAACTGGACACATCAATCCAAATGATTTCTCTCCCTCACACATTGTTCTATATTTGCTTTATCTTTTCGACACAGGGTTAGTTTATTTCTCCCTTAAAGTCCACTTAGCTGCACTAGTTGCATACACGACCTCTCAAACTAGTTTCTTGGTGGAAAGTGCCAGTAGCTAAACTAACCTATTTCAATCCCAAATCCCGTATGGGATTTAAATGTGGTACTTACAAAGCTCATGGGCTCCACTTTTGAGCCAATGCATGAGATCAGTCTTAAGCACCTCACTTACAAAACTACTTTTCTTGTTGCTTTTGCATCCATCAGAAGGGTCAGTGAACTACAAGCTCTCTCAGTTCAATATACCTTTCTTACCATCCATAAAGACAAAGTGGTGCTAAGAACACACCCAGGTTTCTCATCAAAATATATCTCAAAGTTCCATGTTAACCAGTCCATAGAGCGTCCATCTTTCTTCCAAAATCCAACCAATTCAGGAGAAAAAAGCCTCCGTACGCCAGATGTTTGTAGGGCTGTTATGTATTACCTTAACACAAAACCAATAAGAAAAACTCATACATTCTTTGTTTCCATAGCTACTGGAAGAGAAGGGGATTGTGTCGGCTATCCCAAAGTGGATAGTCAAATGCATTCAAATGTGCTACTCCCATTCTAACCAAACTCTGCCTTTCACACCAGAATACACTCTACATATGGCACAGGGGCTACATTAGCTTTTTTTTTTGCAAATGTACCTTCAGATGCAATTTGCAAGGCGGCTATTTGGAGTTCCATTCATACGCATCTTTTTGCTGCTGTATCTTCAAACATCCCACCACCTTTTCCAAGTACTGCTTGCTTGTGTATGCAAAGCATGTGATTTTAAGCCGATCCACAAGCCTCAGAAGGCATACATTAGTCAACGTAATCGTATTTCTGATGCTTGTATCTGCTTAGATTCACATGTGCCCACCCTTTTTCCCCTCTTGGAGTTGAAGATACATAGACATCAAAAACCTTACACTTGCTCTTATGTACTCCCACAAACACTTCATGCTCCCTCATGTCAGAAACTAAACAATCAGAGGGACTTCCACGTGTGAAATAACATACTATGAAAGTCACCCTAGGGATAGTGTTACACGCCCAGTCGATGTCCCTTTTTGAATTTTAAAAAAGAAAATGTCTCGGCAGCGTTCGTCAGTCAGCCACGACATCCACATCAAAATACTAGAAGTAGTAGGAATTGCCGATTTAGCACTACTCTCGATTAAATCATTCCTACCTGATAGAACGGAAACCTTTTAAATCCACTCCAAGGGATACCAACTGTGGAGACCCATAAGGTTCATCTCTGTCCCCACTGCTCTTCAATATCTACCTGACCCCATTAATCAAGCTCATAAAAAGACAAATATGTACGTGCTACACCTACATAGATGGCACGCAAATCTACAAAATCGAAGACCCACAATAAGAAAACACAATGCTGGAAGAGTGTCTACAAGAACTCTGTGAATGGATGAACACAAACATCTTAAACCCAATCTTGGCAAAACAGAAATAATGATCATACCACAAAACCAGGAAAATAACCACGGTTACATGCCTTTATAGCAACTAATTTTATAACGAATGCACATATAACGAAAATGTTATAACTACAAAATATAACACATTTTTCTTTTTTTTGGTGGGTTGCGGTCCCCTAACGCCAGTTTCCCACCCCAACTGTTTCCCACAAGATGTAACCCTTTACCCCACCCCCACATACATTTTCGTTACATTTTTCGTTATAAGATTTTCGTTATGCGCATTCTACATAACATTTTTGTTATAAAGACTGCACACAAACAACCACTACATCCTATGGCCCACAGAACTAGAAACAGCACCAACGCCATTGAGAACAGTCAAAAACCTAATGGACAACAAACTAACACTAGAACCATAAGTAAATGCAATAATCAAGAAATGCTTCTTTCTCCTGCACACAGTAAAAATGATCATACCATTTCTCTCCTTCACCCATAAAACAGTTACCATCATCTCCCTCATGTCCAGAATAGACTATGCCAGCAGCCTTTACCTGGGAATGCCGGAACGCCTTCTAAATAATTGTAATGCATCCGAAATCCAGCGGCCAGACTTCTCCTCAAACTACCACAAAGGGACCACATCACCCCAGCGCAAAATGTTTCACATTGGCTACCTATCAAACAACGAATCACGTTCAAAACAATGTGCATCACACACAGAACCATCCATGGCCAAGGAGAAGAATTCCTACAAAAGCAAATAACCATTTACCTACGGTCAAGACCACTCAGAACAAGCAACGACATTCGCCTAGAACCAAAACCATACACAAGGTAAATACTTGGGGGTCATCTTTCTTCCACCTAGCAGCACAAACTTGGAACAGCCTCCAGAAAGAAACACGCAATATAAAGGATCACCTAAAATTCAGAAAACGACTTAAAACTTGGCTATTCGCCTCAGTCGGACGGTAGTGAGTAGGAAAGACAAAGACATCAAACACACTGAAGCAACCATACTTGGAAGAAAGAAGCCAAAGAGGGAGCCCAGGAAAGACCCCGTAAAATCATATCCCAACACTACCCCCTCCTTAGACATCACCCCAGGGACAGGCAATATAGGTACAGATGGGGAGCATCACCCTAAAATGGCACCCTGGAGGCCTTAGAGGACTTGGTCCTAGGAGGGTGGGATTCCAGCCAAAGGAGCTTGGAGAGGCAAGGGAAAGATGAACCTTAGGGCAACCTAAGAGCAACCGTTCAACATACCCATCTCCTCCCAAGGTTGGGGGGAGGCCATCACCACCTCATGCCCACAGACCACTAGACAGTAACGGAGGAAAGCCACCACCATGCACACAACCCGGCTAATGAACCACTACAAAACGTCCAACACAAAGCAAGACGGGGACACTGAACACAGTACTCCGAAGCAAAGAGGTAAGGAAAATCCCCACTAACCCAACTCAAAACCCCAAGATCCACATACACCTCTTAAACACTAAACAAACACAACCTCCTCTCCGCACAGCAATCCGCATGCACTTCACCACACTGCAACAACAAAACACATATTCCTGCACAACAGCACATGGGAGTCTACTGAGCCGTAAACCCAAGCTCAGCGAACGGTGCACACTGAAGCCGTCATCAGAACAACACCACTCTCGCTCGTCCCGCTAACCCACTCCACACTCTTTGCTTTCCGATCCGCCAGAGTGCCAGGGGACCACTCCGGTGGTGATAGTGCGCGGTACAAATGATCTTTAACATTAACAATACTCTGCATGTACCACTAGATGGCGGCTTCCACTAGATGTCTGCCTATGCATAGCATGTGATCTAAGCAGATTCCACAAGCCTCAGAATGTGCATAGATGTTATGTGAGCTTCTCTGATATTTACCTGCTTGGATACACCTGTACTCACGATACACTTCATGCTACCTCATGTCAAACAAAACAATCTGAGGGACTTCGATGCGTGAAGGACCATGGGTACAGTGGGCGTCACACTAGGGATAGTATTACTGGTATGCCCTGTCGACGACCCTTTGTGACGCCATCGTGACGGACTCTCATCGCAAAGTTAATTTCGGCTAACACCATTTGCTTATGAAAAATTAAGATTAGTTACTATTTCTATCCTTTCTCCAAACCGACTTCTACTTCATCGACGTGGTGGAGAGGCCCACCGTCTAACAACATCCCAGACTCGACGGACCCTTTCGGCCTTCGAAGGCCACACCGGGCCTAGGCCGTAACAGTAGGGCGACTGGGGGATGGTCATTGTAGAATGCATTTTCCCCTCCATCTCCTTTCTCGCCTGGCTGCCATTCCCCTTAAACATGGAGAACACTGCTTTTAAGTTTTGCCCCACAAGCAATAAAAAATTCCCCTGGATAGACTAGCACCGGGTCTGCAATTGGTGTCTATTGCGCGATCACGATGAGGGGCATTGTCGAGCCTGCAAGCGCTTCAAGCCAGAAACTGTTCAGGACCGAAGAACTAAACGCTGAGCTCATCCCGCCATGCAGTACGAGGCCGCCATGGACGTGGTGGGAGCCTCCAGTGATGGCAACGTCGCAGTCTTTAGACAGCCAAGCAACAGTGAACTGTTAGGTTCCCAAGTGCAGGTTCTCGACCACAAGAGACAAGCTGGCGGTTCTGTTACGGGGACAACACCCAGCGGCGAATGCACAACCACGACCCCCAGCACTAAGCACATAGCCTGCGACAAGAAATCTACATCGTCGAACAAACGGCCAAACACGGCGTCAAGGCGGAGATCCACTGAATCCCTGTACTCTTAGCACTCGAGGTCCCGATCGCCTCATGACGGGCCCCGTAAGTCTGACAAACCAGACGCCTGTTATGCTCACCTGGTCTCTGCGGAGGCGTTGGGGCACGGTTGTAGCCCTTCCTGAACTTGAATCACCCCCTTCAGGCCTCTGCCTCAGTAGAAAAGCTGTGAACAGTGGTACGTGTTGATACTGCTCCTGTGAATTATGGAAAATAAGCTCTCCGTCCTGCTACTTCTGGCAGGGGCGCGTCGAATGGGATGCAGCTCCTTCACTGATCCCTGATGAGGATTAGTCCATTCCAGCTGCGACTATGCTTCTCCTTATGATTGGTAAGTATTTCTTGAGCTTGTGTGATGCTGTTCGTTCTGTATAATGTCTTTATATGTTGCTCCTATTTATGCCTGCAATAATGTCTCTTCTGTTTTCTTCCCTTAGATGGAAATGCATCCTCAATGCAGCTTTGAGACTCGAGACGTGGCTGGATGGAAGATGGATGCTACCGCAATGTTCGACAGCAGGTAAGTGATGGTTTAAGGAAAGCGCGAAGTATGGCGAAGCGCAACCTTAAACTGACAGTTGTTTTCGATGTCTAACCTTGTCTTCTGTTTTTTTCGATGTCTAACCTTGTCTTCTGTTTTTCGTTGTAGGCGCTGCTGTCGACGATGGAGCGTGTTGTGCTGCGGTGCCAAGATGAAGATTTTGGCGTTCCGGAAAGTGTAAAGATGAATATTTGGTTCGCTAAGAGATGTACAGGTAAGAACAGCTTCCCCCAATTGGTAAGTATGCTGGCAGGAAGCAGGATGTCCAGGAAGCAGGATCTTCAAAGGCAAGTCTGACCTCAGGTGACGGTGAGCGTTACGCTGCTTGCAAGTGCAGAATAACGCAAAGCGTCTGTCTTGAGGATCGGGGCAGCTTATATAGCTGAGATCGTGGGCACGCCCATTAGGGCCAGTTTACCAGCCACACCCTACCACTCCTAGAGAGTGAGCACGTGCAAAGGCAATCCATTATCAGCTACGCCCAAGAATACACTTGGGGCTGCTTAACGGATGGAATATTGAAGGTTAATGCATCTGAAGTGCTATGTCCATGATAAAAGCTTTTCGGTGTTAAATGGATTTTCTTGTTTACTTTTGTTCATGAGCCTGGTGCCAAATGCGCCAGGACAGTGTCCACCCAGGTCTCCCGTGCATGCGACCCCTGCATGCCCTGTGCCCCTGACTTCATGACCATGACACCACCATGCTGAAAGCATCAACCGAATGTCATACATCGGTAGATGAGGCTGTTGTCTGCCCCACCGCCGAAAGTCGACACCCCTCGGCGAAAACGGCTGTAAACTCACAAATCACTAGTTTGTCCCACCTAGTGAAAAAGCATGTCCTGGAGAGCCTGCTGAAGGCCAAACATTCAAAGAAACACTCCTCCAAGAGCCCCAATAATAGGTACAAGTCTAATAAGGACAAGTTTACCTCTACTAACGGGGAGAAACGCACTGTTCCGCAGGAGGAATGTTCCTTGGCAGAAGCCTTGAAGAACAAGGGCCAGCTTCAAACTCCAGGCCAGTCTACACCCCACGCCCATCCTACACCCCTAGGACAGGACACTACTTCTCAGTACCCTAGTGTCATTCCAAGTTTAGCCACATGGACTGCTGAAGACATACAGGATCATGACTAGGGAGACCTTTATGGCAAACCTCTTTTAAAAAGAGCCCACAGGCATACCAGAACTTCCAAACCGTACC
The DNA here is from genome assembly GCF_040938575.1 of Ambystoma mexicanum. NCBI lineage: Eukaryota > Metazoa > Chordata > Amphibia > Caudata > Ambystomatidae > Ambystoma > Ambystoma mexicanum. Next base: position 198,807,761 of record NC_090931.1, read on the forward strand.
TTCAACAGCTGAGGCTTCCATCTCCCAGCTAAGAAGACTCGACCTATTTCAAGTCCAGTCGGACCAATCTAGAGTGATCTGTATGTTGACCCAAACACTGATGACTATGAAACCTTTCAAGAGACAGGTCATTATTACTATTATGAAGGAGAAGAAGAACCAATTCAGCAGGACTCAGCCAGTGGCCGATTCGTCAGTTGACAATCAGCCTCTCCATAATGATATGCTTATTAAAGCAGCTGAACACTTTGCAATCCAAACCCAAGAGACTCTGCTCGATAAAGACTACATAGAAGATATATTGGGGGACAAGGCCGCCACCCAATTCATTCCTATTCTATAATCTGTCCAAAGAAGGATTCAACCTTCCCTGGAAACACCAAACCAGACACAGGCAGTCAACCCGCGGGTTGAAAAACATTTCTGTCCAGCGCCATCTGGACCACTTTACCTCAGGGGCCAGCTTAAGCCAGATTTGCTTGTGGTTACCACAACCCGTAAAAGGGCAGTTACACCATTAGCCTCATCGGAGGCACCCCAAGATAAGGAGAGCAAAAAACTCTACACTATGGGGAGAAAGGTAGCCACATCTGCAGCGTTCCAGACAAAAATTGCCAACAATTCTACACTGCTGGCAAGCTATAACGTCCACAAATGGGACGACATAACCACACTGTTAGCTTCTGCTCCTGAACCTGTGAAGTCAAAACTGGCCCTGGTAGCAGAAGATGGCAGGGCTACATCCAGCTGCATCCTGATAAACAACCTAGATGCTGCAGATAATGCGGGCACGTTTATTGCCAAAAGGACCATCATCAAAAGCAACGCATGGCTATGCCAGTCGGGCTACAAACTTGAAACCCAAGCTACACTCCCGAATATGCCGGCGGAACCCAACGCCATGTTCGGGAAAGCCGTAGAAGGCGCCTTAAAGTCCGCCAAGGAGGAATATGATAACCTAAATTCCTTAGGCCAGCTGACAAACAAACCACCAGGCCAGAGAGGCAGAAGCAATTTGTGGCCAAAACTCTGAGAGACTCGGGTTAGGGACAAGGTTTGGGCTCTTCCTGGGGTAACAACCAAGGTCAAGCCAGGAATTCCAAAGAGGCCAGCGCAAATCTCGTGGCTGGGGAGGTACTCCACATCCAGAGGTGGAGGCCTCCTAAACAATGACAACCCGCTGCAGGTCCCCTGCCATGCCTCTCCATTAGGAGGGCTATTTCACACTTCACCCTCACATTTCACACTTCACCCTCGCATTTCACACTTCACCCATGCATGGGAGAGAATCGCCACAGACAAGTGGTTGCTATCAACTTTGGTGGGAGGTTATTGCGTGGTGCTCATCCAAAAACCATCGAACAATCCCCCGCGTCTAAGGAACTCAACAATGGAAGAACTCATCCTTCTCCAGGAGGTCACTGAGCTGCTACTCAAGGACACTATAGAAGTTGTACTAGTGAACAAGGTAAACGAGGTAAGCGATTTGGCGGCGGCACATTTTTATATTAGGCACGTAATAACAAAGAAAATGGGCTTTATCCAACATCTAGTGTGGGAATCAGCCACCAGGTAGAAGCCCATATGCTACTTACAATCTGGCATCTTAATAGTGTCACATGCTGTAAATATAATGAAATTAAGTATGATCCTTGTCAGGGCACTGTGCTAAATTACAAACTAATGTAAGTTATAGCTTCCAATACTTCTTGCAAAGTGCCACGTTCTGTAAACATGTTTTTTAAAATGATCTTTTTTAATTTGATGTTTTAAATTTTTTTGGGGAAATGTGCAACATATGATCTTAAAATGCAGTCACTTTTAAAATGCAAAGTGTAGTAAAAACCAACATTGAAGGAGTAACTTTGGTAGTGCAGTAATATGGTTTATGCTACAAGTGTGCTGACCCTAAGTAAGGAATATAGTGTGGCATATATTAAATTATGATTGTAATGCATCATGTTCTAAGAACATTATAATGTGGGATAAAATCCCAGTAATACAAAATCTTAAATTGCATAATGCTCCACTAGAACAGATCTGCGTGATTTTTCCGTCACGGAAAAGTCTGACACAGAAAAGTTTGCATGCGAAAAGTGCAGACCACACAGGTTCGCCCATTTCCCAATGCGAACACGCATCTACAAACCCACACCCTTAACACACCCCCACCCCCAATATACTCCTACCCACCTTTCCTTCATGCTGTGTCGCTGTGGTGCCAGTTCCCTTTCACTTCCGTGATCGGGAACTGGCACCGCAGGGTACTTTAAAAAAAAAAAAAAAAAAAATATTCCAGAAGCTGCAGGGTTTTTCCTTACAATACAATGAGCGGGGTGTTGCGAGGGACACCCCCGCAGCCCCAAGTCGACCCCACCGACACCTAAACACACACCACAAAAAGTTTGGACGTTTGGTAGTCCAAACTTTTCGTGGTGTTAGTTTTAGGTCTTTTGGTGGGGTCTGACTTTTTTATACAGTAAAATTGTACAATACCCACTAGAACATCTTAGGATGCAATCCTAACAGTAGGATATTGCACTTTGGGATTTGGTAAAGTACATTGTGCTTCACATTCGGACATGTAGGGACTTAAGTGTTGCGTGCTGTAAACATATGGAGTACAAATCTAGCAGCTTAGGTGTTTAAAGTGCAAAGTGCGTACCTACATGTATTAGAAAATATGCAGTCATTGTGCAAAAATGTCAATTTACTAAAAATCACATTCAAAATTGACCTTTACTAAAATGATAATGTAAATATAATCATTCTACCAGCGTATTGAAAAAAAAGCCCTACGTCCCATCGTGTGTAGCATGAGCGGCTGGCTGCCCATAACAATACACAATTTAAACACAATTCAAAACTATGTGCCTGACATTATTTCTCCATCAAAGCATTATACAAAATAGCCTACCTTACAACATCCCAAATCCCTTAATATAAATTGTATTATAATCCCTGGGTTCTTTTTAGTCCCATCGCCCAACCAATCTTAAAAGATGATACATTATGTAGAAAAATGACAATGAAAGGGTTTTTTAACACAGTAAAAATCAAAAAGTAAAAACGAAATGAGAGAAGGAAAAAGAGAAAAACCAAATGTGTCCTGAAATGAAAAAAAATTAAGCTTGGAATTAATTTAAATAAGGGAATTAGAACTAAATTAGACTAAATGAGGGACACTATCTAAACAACAGAGTAGTAATTAAATTAGATAGAAATGACAGTGTAGGTAAATTCCTAGTTCAATTTAATAATTTGATATTTGATATTAATCCTGTGCCCTAGGGGACATTAGCCCAAGAATGTATACAATTCGTCATCAATGTTGTACACTAGAGGATCTAAAATGTAATGGGTTTATTGTTGTCGTAGGAGCCGTTCTTTGTTCCCTCCTCTGGGACCTGTCTCTATTTTATGGATGTTAAAAAAAGACAAAGCCATCGAAATTACCCCTGTGAAATTCTCCAAAATATTTAGCTATCGGATATGCTGCTTTGTGGTTTTTAATAGCTCTTAAATGCTGTAATATGCAAACCTTTAGTTTGCATTTTGTGCTGCCGATGTACCGCTTGTTGCAGGGGCATTTCAAAACATAAACAGCAAATTACAATTCACAAGTAATCTTACTGTCAATTTTCATAGTTACCCAGTATTGACTGTAAGACTGTAGTGCAATTGTGAGCATATTTACAGATCTTGCATTGTGTGCATTTAAAAAAACCCTGTCCAGTTCTTGAACCACTGATTGGGTCTAGTATGGTCATCGTTCTTAATAAAACTACTAACTAGTATATCTTTTTAAAAGAACATTTCCAAAAAATGAACATCTGCCTGCATGTTTAAAGTGTCATTCACGTCACTATCCACCATAAGGATCTTCCAATGTCTTAAGTATATGGCGTATGGGTTGTGCATGTGTGCCAAAGGTTAAAATCAGTCTTGTGACTTCTATTTTGCCTTTTCCCTTCTTGCCGTTTGACTGTTCTTGCAATAAAGGTTGTCTTCCACACAAGCGGGCCTCGATATATGCATGCTCAACTATCCTTTTGGGGTATGCTTGCTGTAAAAAAAAAAAAAAAAAAAAAGCTGTAATTTTACTGTCAAATGTCTCTAAAGTGGAGCCATTCCTTCGTAGTCTAATAAACTCCCCACAGGGCATGCTGCAAATGAGGCTCTTTGGATGCCCAGTTTTTGCGTGTATATGAATATTGGAACTTGTGCGTTTTCTGTACAGTCCACTCGTAAGTTGCTTTGCTTCAATTTTCACTCCGGCTGTGATTATCAGTAATCTTTAGTTTGCAGTTAATAACGTTGAGAATTTTTATGAATTCTATCCATTCCTCTTCGCTTCCCTTCCAGATTATCATCAATGTAGCAGAGCCACAACACAATTTTTGCTATATTTATTTCGTTCTTTTCTGACCATGCTGTGAATTATTCCCAGTAGCCCATGGTCAGGTTTGCATAGGAAGGCGCAAATGTGGTGGCCATACTTGTTTCTGCATAAATAATTCATTTTTGATAAGAAACGCATTGTTTTTAAGACCTAGTTCAATTATGGCTAGAATCATTTCAGTGTGGCGTAAATAATTAGGCAACATAGTATTCACATCCCTTCATCCCAAAATTATGTCTAATCTATGTATACGAGGATACTACGTCCATGGTGACTAACATATAATCATGCTCCCATATATGTGATAGCCCATTTGAGGCAAGTCACATATTCCACAAAGCCACTTAGCATCTATTGCTGCGAGTTCACCTCCAGTACCAAGCCACATCAGTGAGGCATTGTGGGTATGAAAATTAGCCCAAAAGCAAACCTTGTTCTTCAGGAAATTTGTTTTAGAGGTCAGTCCTACTTTAACCTAATTGGCACAAGACAGGCATTTGCAACCGCATACCTGGGTTCACCCTTATTAGGGCTCATCAGTGCAGTATAGTCCCGACAGCCTTGTGGTTGCAGCATTGGGCCATGCATTCAATACACCAAGAAAGTTATCCGTTTTTTGACTCAACTTCCATAACTAGGATTTTCGGTTTGCACGCTAAATAATGTGAAAAAAAAGAAGCCTCCATATGCACATAACATACTGTCTAATTTTTTCATTGGAGTCATTCACACGAAATTTAACACCAAATCATTGTTGGCAATAGTGAGAAAACAACTTTCGAATGGATTGTGTCCTCCATATATTCCTCATCTTTCACACGTAATGTCCAGCTTTGGCTGCTTCGTAAAACTTTTCGGCAGAGGGCGCCCTGCGTCGATGCGTCGAGCTGGTGTCCTCGAAGGCTTCCATCGAGGGTGATGTCATCAGAGGTTATAAGTAGCATGCACGGAGCCCGTTGGCCTCAGTTCCGTTTTTCCGCAAACGCGTTTGCTTTGTGAGAAACCCAGCGCGCCTCATACTTGTGAAGTTTACTTCTCTACTTTGAGATACCGACTCGTTATGTCTTCGTCATCTACACCGTCGACACCTCAGTTTGGTTTTAAAAAAAATATGTAAAACTGTAGCTCGAAGATGTCCATCAAAGATTTGCATCGAGTGAGTTTGTGGTGCCTCGGCGAGGGCCACAAGACTGATACATGCTCCTAGTGTCAGTCCATGACAGGAGAGGTGACTCAGAGGAAGAAAGCCAAGTGTTATAGGTCTAGGAGTGGTTCCCGCAATTCCTCATCTTCGTCGAAGTGGTCAAGGAGAAGGCATAGCTGGTTGACTTCATCGACGCCTTCGTCTGACGGTTCTCCTGAGAGGGTGACATGCGCGTCCAAAAAGTCCACGCCTGAATAATGGGAAGCTTTCCGTGTGCAAATGCTGAAGATCTTTGAGAAACAAGGTCACGCTCTGACCGCTCTTTCTGCGGAAGCCAGGAAGGAGAGGCCTTGGCCTAAAACACACCCGCTCTCAAGCCCAATTAAACGGCGTGATCCTCATTGTGAGCCCTTGAGGCTGCGATCGGAATAGAAATCCAAGGATCATTCGATAAAGGGGGAGAGATAGTTATCGTCGACGCCGTTGGAGCCCATCGGGTCCTCAACCCCTATTAAGCCATCGACGCCACTGTCGACACTGACATCGTCAATGACATCTGTGCAAAATTTCGCAGCTCTGCACTGGCCTAGTGAACCTCCAAAAAGGCTCTGGCCAAGACAAAATCGACCTCTTCGACAACGTTGAAGCCTCTAGGTTCTATACCAGAGAAGATGAATACTCTGCCAAAAAATTATTTTTTCAAGTCCTCAACTTCCATATTTGAGGAGGAAGAGATGAGGAGGATGCTCTTTTTGGACTTCAGTACGGCACACCAAATGTGCCAGAATGCCTTATTTTTGAGGAGAGTAAAATGCAAGATCTTTTACAGTTTGCACAATGCTAGTGGCATTCCTTTCCTGAGCTGGAGTTCGGCAAACACGAACTAGGAGAGTATGCTGGATCCTCGTACAGACAGCTCATGTATAAGGTTGTCGAATACTTGGGTTGGTCTAGACCACCAGCCCCATATGATCAGGATGATCTGACCGACATTCTGGACAAGGGGCCACCTACTGATCCAGTCTTACCATTCCACATGGCACTTCAAAAAAGAATGGCTAGGAATTGTGGAAACTCCGGAAACTAATCCAGCAGTTGACAAAAATCTTACAAAGAAATACTGCCCCTCCATTAGCGACCCCGGCTATCTGTCCAAACACCCCACTCCCGAGAGTCTGGTGGTCCAGGCAGCTATGGCTACCTCTAAATGGGCAACTTACCCTACCATCCCTCCTGATAGGGACGATATGCACGTAGATGGATTGTCAAATAAGGTGTTTTCTGCCGAGAGCAGGGCATTACAATCTGCCAACTCCACTTGTGCAAAACTCTGTGGGAATGTATTTCTATGGCGGCGGAGCATATTCCCGAAGGAGATGAGACATCTTCATAGCTATTAAGGACTGCAAGGAAGCCATGTGCGAGTCCCTTCAGTCTGGATTGGATTCTGCGGATGGCATCAGCAGGTCCATGGCTACTAGCACTGTGATGCGCAGGTTTGCGTGGTTGCGGAAGTCGTGTTTTGCACCTGATGTGCAGGCTAGACTTCTCAACATACCATTTGACGGGTGTCATCTTTTTGGCAGCAAGGCTGACTAGAGCCTCGAGAAGTTGCAGACCTCGAAGGCGGCATCCAAGTCTTTGGGCACAGCTGTTAGGCAACCTCAGCCTTTTTGTCCTAGCAGACAACCTTGAAGGTGTAGATCTTTTCGCTACTATGCCTCATTTGTAAGGGCGAGAGGAATGGCCATTCAATGAAGCCAACGAAAATGTCCTTGTGGTGGATGATGTAGAGGTGCCAAGCCAGCTCTTTACCATCGGCCGCTGCAACTGCTGCTTCAAAACCACTGTGAGGGCTTGAGTCACAACTCACCATTGTGGGGGGTGGGGAGGGCACAGACTGACTCATCTAGAAGAATGGTGAGACATTACTTCAGAGGCTTGGGCTCTGGAAACAGTAGCCCACGGTTAATGCCTTCATTTTATTACAAAGCCTCAGACCAATCCACTGGGGAAACACTTTTTGAGGATTCCGGATCCGCTCCTCGTGCAGGAACTTTTGACCCTGCTAGAGAAAGGCGTTAAAGAACCGGTGCCTGTAATGCTAGTAAGACTGATATTCTCCTCATTGACATTCCTGCTCCCTCCTTTCCTGTCACTTTTTGGCCGGCCTCTCTTGGCCCTCTTCCTGCTCCCACCTTTGAGGCTAAAAACCTAGAGGTCATCTTCAACTCTTCACTTTCATTTTCTCCTGACATCTCTAAGAAGTCACACTACCCTTTGCTCTCCTTCCCCCAGAAGCTCACTGTCTCCAGAGCTCTGGTTCTCTCTAGGCTTGACTACTGTAACAGCCTCTTTCTAAATCTGCCTGCCTCTACTCTCCTCCCTCTGCAACTCATCCAAAACAGAACTGCAAGAGTTGCCCTTGGCCTCAAGCCCAGGGTTCGTAAGTCTCCAGGACTAAAATCTCTGCACTGGCTCCCAGTGGCGGTGAGGATTATGTTCAAAACCCTCTGCATTGTCCTCAATACCTTCAACTCTCTCTTCTTAAATATCTTCATTCTCGAGCTCTTCGCTCACCCACCTCCAACACCCTCAGGGTCAGTCGCTTCTGCAAGCATTGAGTTGTTGATAGATCTTTCTTCTGCTGGGGCCTCCCCCTGGAACAGCCTCCCTGCCTTTCTGAAACTTGAGGAGAACCATCTCCGGTTCCGGAAGCACCTCAAGACCTTCCTCTTTGCTTCTGCTTTCTCTCCTCCTCTCCCGTCCTGATTTCCTGGCTGAAACTGTAACTGCACTGGTTACCTGGCTACCCTCTGATCTCGGACCCAGGTCCCCTCCCCGCCATTTGCACACCTGCACTGCCCTCCTGGAAATCCTTGCACTTGGGGACTGTTTCTGTATTCCCTACAGCCCCCGACCAGCACTCGACACTTGATGTCTTCACTTAAGACCAGCTGACAGTACTTTTTCTTTATTTTCTTTATTTTACTGTTTTCCTATGTACTGCCCCCTTACCCCCCTCAATTTTCCCTCCCCCCTTCACTGCACTTGCGCTATGTCAATGTCACCTGGCCTAGTAAGATTGTTGTCTCTGTCTTCCCTTTGTCCCCCCTCCCTTGCCTCGTTGTACCTTGAAGCACTTGTGTATAGGTGCGTTATAAATGCCATATCTTATATCATATCATATCTCCCTGGAAACCTACGTATATAAACTTACCCAAGAATACGTAGAAAAACACCATCTGCTAGACCAACCTCAAGTCGGTTTCAGACCCGCTAGAGGAACGGAAACAGCAGTTCTATCCATCTAGGACGACCTAAAAACCAATGCAGACTCTAACACAACCTCAGCCCGTATTCTGCTCGACCTCTCCGCAGCCTTTGACACAGTTAGCCATGACACCCTGACCAAAAGACTAGAAGACATAGGCGTAACGGACACGGCACTACTCTGGACTAAATCATTTCTAGCAGACAGAACAGAAACCGTATGGATTAAACCCTTCAAATCCACTCCATGTTAACGACTGTGGAGTGCCACAAGGTTCTACACTATCACCACTTTATTTCAACATCTACCAGACTCCAGTCATCAAAATCTTCAAAAAATACAACATTACTTGCTACAACTACGCAGATGACACTCAAATCATCTACCAAATCAAAGACTCTGAAGTGGATCATTCAGCTCTAATCGACTGTCTGAAAGAAATCTTCAACTTGATGAATGCCAACAACCTGAATATCAACCCAGGAAAGACAGAAATCATGATCATATCCAAAGACCAAGAGAACGAAAACCGCCATCCCGTGGCCAACGGAATTGGGAAACGCACCAACACCATCTAAGGTAGTAAAAATCTGGGAGTCCTGATGGACAATACCCTAACCTTAGAACCACAAATCAATGCAACAGTGAAGAAATGCTTTTTCCTCCTCCACACGGCAAGAAGAATCCTACCTTTCCTGTCCTTCACGCACAAAACACTCACTATCGTCGCCCTCATCATGTCAAGAATTGACTATGCAAACAGCCTCTACCTCGGAATCCCAGAATACCTCCTGAAGAGTCTACAACGGATCCAAAATGCAGCAGCCAGACTACTCCTCAAACTATACAGAAGAGACCACATCACTCCTGCCCTAAAAACACTACACTGGCTCCCAGTAAAACATTGCAGAACCTTCAAAACCATGTGCATAACACACAGGGCAATCAGTGGACAAGGAGCAGAATTCCTACAAAAGAAAATAACCGCATCAACATACATAATCTTCACCCACAGCACTCGAGGCCTTCATCCGATACCAGCACCAAAGCCCAGCACTCGGTGTATACCGAGCTGAAGCAAGCTGCCAACAGCACACCACTTCTCCCACTCTCCTTCTCCCCCCCTCCCGACTAACCCTACCCCACCCTTCCTGTTTACAGATCCGCCAGAGCGCCTGAGGACCAATTCCGTTGGTGACGGTGCGCTATACAAGTACCGCTACCATAACATAACATGATCTACAAACCAAAGAGGCCCCTCCGATCTAGCAACGAAATCCGCCTGGAACTAAAACCATACCTTAAGAAAAAACTTGGAGGCACCTCCCTCTACCGCTTAGCCGCAAAAACCTGGAACAACATCCCAAAAGAGAACAGAAACACAGAAGATCACCACAAATTCAGGAAATTACTAAAAACCTGGCTCTTCAAGATCACAGACTGAACCTGAAAATCGAAAGAACAGAGAAAAAGGATGATGGAACGGGAAAGGACACGAACATCCCTAGAAACGACACGGAAGCTCCCGCAATGCCGACTGGTGACCAATGTTCCCTCTAATTATTTTTCTCTATGTGCAGAACTGGTTTGCTGTTGTGCGCACATTATTTTCCATGTGCGCAACTGACTAACGAGGTAAGCCACTTCGTGAGCATGCGTATTTAGTGAACTACCGTTGCAGAAGAGAGTTTGGAAAGGAATGTCCGCTTCCCAGCCACTGCAATTCTTGACAAATCTTACAACACTTTTTCTAAACACATATGCCAATATAGAATGTCATATGTGATTAAACAGAAAACTCTTCAACCAGTTCAAGATTTCAAAATCTGCAACAGTACCTTGCAAACGTTTTATTCCACTGGAAAATCACTCGTGTACTACAAAACACAAATATCTCTTGTCATAAACTGATGTGGCTGTCAAGAAATTCAGAAAGAATACAACATTTGCAGATGGAATTAATGGCAATTAAAAGCAAGGTGTCAAGAAACATGCTGATAGGAGTTCAAGTGCCACTTTCATGAGGTAATTCAAGGGCCAGGAGAACTTCCCTCTAATAATTTGTGTAAGGATGATAATTGCATCTGAATAACTGCACCTCAGATTATGATGATCACATATTCCTGTGCCTCTGCTTACTATCCACATTACCTTGTCCTTTGGGTAGTGATAACACCAGCCTTACAGCTAAGAGACATATACAGCATCCATTTTTACTCCCTAAAATGAAAATGTGCCCAACAAAAATGAGAAACGATGAACCTTTTGTTGCTTCAACCCACAAATCTCCACTGATATTTTTTCGAATTAGTGACCAGCAGAGCAGTGGCATTGGAAGGAACTCTAATAATATCAATGCCTGATCTCAACAGGAATTGTAAGGGGAAGAACATCTTTTAATAAGCAGAAAGTATCCCTATTGGCAAAGCTAATTACTTTTTTACTCCCTGAAAAATCATTTGACTCCAAGTAGGGAGCACAATCTGATTAGAGTCTTGCTTGTTACCCTGCCATAGAAAGTGAAATGACAGGGAACACAATGTAGTCTATAGTTTTGTCCACCCTTCCGCACCAGACCCTAGACAAATTAAACAAGGTCTTTATTGAGGTTTATTATTGATCCCTGTCCAAGAAAATCTCATATATTTGCCTTTTAAGTTAATGGCATAAAATCTCAAGAGATGCAACAGATTGAGTCCCTTCTTCTGTAACTATAGATCCCTCTTCTGTAATGTTTTGTTATATGTTAAATAGAGACGATACAGAGCACATGGTTATATTGAATTGCCCTCGGCAGCTGAGCATAGAAAGAAAAAGAAGTTGCTGTTTAGACGGGTGCTAGAATTTCCTATTGTTTAGCAAACAAGCAACACATTTCCTTATGTGTACTGCCGAAACGTCTGACTTGGTTTTTGAAAGGACCTGTGCTCTTCCACCCATACCCTTCCCCGGCCCCTGTGCTAGCCTCCATTACTAGTTGATAAAGCACTGTAAAAAGTGAGGGATTTTAGCAGTAAACACTTGCTGGGATATTTGCAGACCCTCTGCAAGCAAGGCATATTTAATGCCTCAACATGTTATGTGCATTTTAAGAATGTCATGACTCTGCATGTAAGCAGTTCTTTTGAAGTACATACAATATTGTTTGCAACATACCCCACCCTTATATCATTGAGTAGGATTACACAGTGTTCGGTGAAACTGTTTTTGCATAGCAGCCAGGTACTATATAACGTGCGACGGTCTACGCCCAAAGGAACTCTGTACACTTGTGTGAAAAGCATTCTCCCGTCTGAATATCCAGTCCCCTGATACTATGGACGAGTAGTCCCAGGCAAAGTCCATACCCATTATCCCTTGTAGGCAAACTAAATGATATTGCAACGTGGCCCTCTACTTACAGGGTAATGTTAGTAATGCTAAAGTAGGAGATACTGAGCATCACATTTGTCTTCTCAAAATCCTTTCAGAGCAAATTCATTTTTGAGTTTTATAATGCGTTAACTTGCAAAGGGGACGCTTCAAAGCACTTGCGTGACATATGTACAAAGAAGAGGAAGTATCGGATAAGGTTACACATATAGGTAGCCTGCTTACTTACAGTCAGTATCCGATATTGTAGCTGGTAGTTCGATAGTATCGTGTAGGTGACGCTTTTGGTAAGACACAACGAGTAACAGAAATTCTGGAATGTGAACATTATTCATATTACAACAAACATAAAACCAGTGGATGTAGGTACATGGCTGCTAACCTTTCGCAGAGCCAAGAAAGGAGTGGTCAATGTTGTCCAGTGCTATCTTGATGTGTACTGGGGCAGAAGTTAGTCATAAGGTCAAAGTGTGGTAGAATCAATCGTAGGAGTCATGGGAGGGATGGGAACATCATTTGGTTAATGTGTGCAGGCATATCGTGTTTCGATTCTTCTGTTCATGGAGCCAGTTTTTCATATTAGTTTTTATCCTCTTATGTGTGTAGTTTGCTTTTAGGGATTCTAGGTGTTTATGGTCACCCTTGCATAGTAGTGTAATGCAGATTAGCAGAATATCAAGGCTAGTAGCTTCGTAAGAGAAAGCACATTTCAATTAATTGCTGTGGCTTCTGTCTTATTAAATATTTCTGAATAGGTGCGAATTGTCTGTGTGAGTTGCTAAAAATCTTCTGAGTGGCACCCAGAAGGAAGCTGGGCATGCGCACAGCTTAGAGGGAACACTGCTGTTGACACCGGATAGACTAAAACACAGGTGACACCCATCGAGACGGAGTAGATTATCCCAGCCAACCCCATCTTCACTCCACCTCAGTTTCCACCATGTACCAAAATATTAACTGTATTGCAGAGACCATGGCAATCACCACACTAGCTGAGTGGTGGACATTGGCAGGTGCACTGGCCACAAGAGCGGGAAAGGAGGACAGGAGGGGTTGTGATGGAGACTGATTGAGGTGGGGGCCAGATGTGATAGGGACTTTAGTGCAAGATGGGCACAGATTAGGACAGAGGAGCATCAGGAGAGACTTTGCAAGCCCAGCGCCTCAATTCAGGATAGAGATGCCAACTAACCAATTCTACTAACGATTTCCATCTCTGCACACACCTCTCGAACTCCAAACAAAACACAACCACAAACCTACAGCACAACAAACCGCACAAACGTCACTACATTGCAACAACAAAACAAAAACACACATAGACCTCCACAACAGTACACGACGACTACTTGCTGCAAACACCCCAGGCCCAGCCAACGGACCCACCTGGCTCTGGCCGTCAACAGCACCTCACTGCTCTCTTGCACTTTTCCTGCTTCCTTCCACTAACTCGCCCTCCCTTCCTCTTTCAGAAACGCCAGTGCGCCAGGGGACCACTCTGGTGGTGATAGTGCGCGGTACAAATGTCCTTTAACATTATTTAACATCATATCATATATCAAATAAATGAATAAAACGAGTAGCCTATATGTGGTGTACTCATTGCGCACCATGCTTAAGGTACTCTTGATATCCAATTTCCAGATGTGGTTCATTAACACTATAAATATATTTTGAAATAAAGTTGCATGAAATACAGCAGGTAACTGATTTCTGGAGTGCAGGTAATGGTCCAGTACTAAATGGAAGGCTACCTAGTCTTCTATCCATATACTTGACACAATGTTGGGCTCTGTAGGAACAACTGTGGCACCCACCGTCCCCTGTCTTCAAGGCCTAGGCTTGCCCTTGCGTCCTCTCCATGGTGCATAGCCTTCATGACATCTTCTTGTAGTTGTTTTTCTGAATCCAGGCATTCTTTCCCACGGCAACAAGGAATTTCGGCTTTGCTTCCAGAGCCCGCTCTCACACACACACATACGCTTTATTCTGTGTGCGTGCTCTCTGTACGCCCGCTCGCGCCCCACAAACATCCCTTGATTGCAGTGGAATGTTTCGCTGCTGCGACAGTTACCAACAAGATGTTAACCTGATTTCCCCCTCGCAAGCTCAGACCTGGTTTGAACGAATTGGGACCAGGAGGAATGTGCTGGGCTCTGACAGACGGGAGCTTTTGTTTGCGGTGCGTAGGAATGAGCTTGCAGACGTGAAAAGAAACGACCATTCATGTCGGGGCAACACCCCTTACTCCTCCTCCATAGGCCTTTCTGCCCCAGACTCTAGGCGTGTAGTGTCTGCCGCCCGAGGCCCTGGGCCCAGAGGCGATGCCGCCGTTGGGCAGAGCTGGCTCAGTCCCAAATTGGATTTCTCTGCAAGTCTTTCAGATCGTTTGTTTACTCGTGTTTCCGGTCTTTGCTCTTTTTTTCCACTCCTGTTTACATCATGGCGATTACCCGGTATTTAGCCAACGTTTTAGTTCTAGTTACCGCTTACCGGTTATGCGTATATCTGGACCTCACAGCATGGGAGAAGTATTTCAAGGTTTAACTCGGGCAAATGTTTAAAATTGTGGCAATTATTGAAAGGGGGGTCACCTTTTGTCTACTGGAGTATTTTGTATATGGACTTTCGGGTTCTTGCAGCTCGCTTGTAGATGTTATGTTGACTTATACTAAACACTGCTACCACCCAGGGGCGTTCTTGAGGTGCTCACTTGGCTCTGGAAGAAAGAGGGATGGGTTTGTTAAGGATAGGATAAGTTCAGAACCAGGAGGAACTGGTATCTGTTAATGTTAAAGGATATTTGTACCGCGCACTATCACCACCGGAGTGGTCCCCTGGCGCTCTGATGGCTCTGAAAAAGGGAAAGGGGGGTGAGTTAGTGGGAATAAGCTGAAAAAGTGCAAGAGAGCAGTGATGTGCTGTTGGCAGCCTCAGCCTGGTGGGTCTGTTGACTGGGCTTGGGGTGTTTTACAGTCGGTAGGAGTCATGTGCTGTTGTGCAAGTCTGTGTGGTTTGTTTTGTTGTTGCAGTGTAGTGAAGTTTGTGCGTATTGTTGGGTTGTATGCTTGTGGTTGTTTGGTTAGAGTTTGAGAGGTGTATGCAGTGGGGTGAAATTGTTAGTGGATCAGTTAATTGGCATTGCTGTCCTTGCAGTCATGTCTAGGTGCGATGCTTGCTATCATTCACTATTCCATCTGAGTGCGACACTTGCTAATCTTCAATATCCAATGTAGATGTGAGGCAGGCTAGTGATCATGATTCCCTCTAAGTGTGTGTGTTTTGTCTTGCATTTGAGTTAGTTATGCAACCTGGCTTGCTTTAGCCATAAGGTTAAGACAGTGTTGATGTTGGGTGTGCGTGTCATGTGCTGTTAGGGTGGTAGTGTAATCGTGCACACTGGTCTGCTGTATCCATCCATAGAGGGGTTCCAGTGTCGTGGTTGTTTGTTTTATGCATGAGAAAGTCAAATGTGGTGTGTGTTTTAGTGTGTTTTCTGTGTTTGCATGGTGTTTTTATGGTTGTATGCACTGGTATGTTCCGTCTGTAGGGTAGGTCCAGTGTCTGGGATGTTAGGTTTTTATGTGTATGTGTATGTGTGGTTTGGCTAGCCCATAGGTGTGTATAGTGGTTGTGAGGTATGTTTGAGGAGCAGGAGTAGGGTGGATTAGTTAGAACTTTGGTTACTCTCGACAATTCTGCTTCGGTGTGTTGTAAGATTAGCATCTAAAATGGCGCCTGGATGATATTCACAAACCTACAGGAAGTGTTGCGTGGCTGATCTACCCAGAGTATCTGGAGTGACGCATGGTTAGTCTGCATAGTTCAATGTAATGCTGTGTACGGCTGACCTTTCCATGTAGTAAAATGGTCGTGAATATATGTGGGGAACGTTATTTGTCCACCGAAAGTGACGACTCTCAGCAAGTTATTATTGTGCACCAAAGTATAGTATTTGTATTTGTATTTATTAGGTTTATTTTATTTTAGAATTTGTTTATTGGCATTTATAGTTACAATCATCATACAATGTTACTGGTCGGGTCATCATTCAAACTAACCGACTAGGACACTGGAATTCTGCCTTTACAAAATAAAACAACATTTGCATAACACATTAACATTAACTGTCTCCGATCTAGGGGTGAATGGTGGTTGACTGGTTTCCAAGCGGGGAAGTGGCTGGGCGTCAGGGGAGTGGGTGTGAGCTTTCCAGGTATATCGGTGTTGTGGGGGTTTGGTTTCGAGTGTCTCAGCCGACCATCCAGGTCATGTAGTTGGCTAGGTGGAATTTTCAGGGGGGCTTGTCGGAGGAGCGAGGACATGGTGTCTTTCCATGCAGCGAGGGCCATACTGGAATCTTGAGTGGATCTAGCCACGCTGTCTTCCCAGGCTCTTGTTTCAGCGTTCGCCCATCTCTCAAGTTCTCTGTGCCATATCTTATAGTTCGGTCCAGCGGGCCGTTTCCAGGCCATGGCGATAGTCCTCTTAGCTGTTATGCATAGCAAGTCCATCAGTTTAACAGCATATTTGAGTTTGGCCAATCTGGGGTAGCAGCCTAGGAGGCATTCAGCTGGTATCCATTTATACCTAGTTACATCCCCCTCTTCACAAGTTTGTTTCACTTTTGACCAGAGGTTACGTGCCTTGATACAGTCCCATAGCATGTGGATCAGGTCTGCTCCCTCCACCCCACACCAGGTGCATTGTGTCTGAGCGGTTTTGTTGAACATCGCGATTTTGCTTGGTGTTAAATAAGTGCGGTATAGGACGTTTAACTGTATTAGCCGAAATCTCTGGTTTCTAGAAACTTCTTTCGGGAAAGACAGTGCTCTGCTCCATTCATTTTCGGACAGTTCTTGTCCCATGTCTGTTTCCCAACGGGTCTTTAGTGCAGCGCTGCAGGGGTTGGGGATGTCGTTCAGAAGACAATAGATTTGAGATACAGCCCTCCCTCCTTCGCTCAGGCTATACAGCAGTGTCAAGAAGGGACTTGCCTCCGGTTCCTCTGGCCAAGTGTCCCATTTCGTGCGTGCTATTTCACAGATCTTTTGGTACCACAGGAATTGGCCGGCATGAATGCCCTCTTCCTCCTGCAACTCGGTGAATTCCCTGAATAGTATAGGTCACTCCAAGTGTACACTCCTTTGTTTTCCCAGAGCCTAATGGTGTGCAGGGTGGTGTCAGATTTTCCGAGTCCTGAAATTATTGGTACTTCCTGGAAGTATGGTTGCTTCCAGCGCAATATCATTTCGGTTCTATGCCATATTTTCCTGCCCTGGATTGCCAGAAATGGCGGGCCGTGCAGCAGCGATTGAGGGACCCAGATCAATTCCTTCAGACGAATTGGGGAGATCATGGCCTGTAGCAGGGGGGGTCTCCGAGGTGGTCACGTCTGCTAACCATTTGGACACAGCTCAACTGAGCCGCAATGTAGTACTTTTCTAGGTTTGGTAATTGGATCCCTCCTTGACTGTATGGTAAGACTAAGGTGGATAATGCCACCCGATGTCTGCCTTTTCCCCATAGAAATTCTCTAATTATTGTGTCCAGAAGTTGGAAGAAGGGTTTTGTGATGTGCACATTTTGGAACCCGTACAGGAATCTAGGTAGAATGATCATCTTAACTATCGAGGCCCTGCCCGACATGGATAGTGGAAGCTTTGACCAGAAACACATGGATCTACGTATTGTGGGTATTGCAGCTTTCGTGTTGTGTACGTGCATTTGCTCTGGAGTATGCATTATCTGGATCCCGAGGTATCGGAAAGATTCTGTCTGCCACTTTATACCCACTGAGGGAAGCTCTTCGGCGTTTTTATTTTTCAGGGCTGCCAGTGGGAACATACAGGATTTCGTTTTGTTAAATTGTATGCCAGAAACTTTGGCGTAGTTATCAAGGACTTCTAGTATTGTCGGAACATTGAGATGAGGGTTGTTAACATATATCAGTACATCATCCGTATATAGTGAGATGATGTGATCCAGTCCTCCCAGCCTAATCCCTGCGTCGAAAAACTGCTGCCTGAAATAGATTGCAATGGGTTCTAGTCCCAAGATATAGAGCATGGGGGAAAGTGGGCAGCCCTGCCTGGTGCCCCTTCGGATATCCCATGTGTCTGACACATAGTTCCCTGATTTTAGCCTAGCTCTTGGTTTATTATAAAGGATCAATACCCATTTGATGAATCTCTGGCCAACGCCAAATCCCTCCAAAACCGCTACCAGCCACTCCCAATAAATGAAGTCAAATGCTTTAATAGCATCTAAGGATAATAATGCGAGTTGCTCGTCGCTTGTATTGGTTTCGGCTATAATGTGCTGAAGCCTGCGTAAGTTGAGCCCAGGTATAAAACCATTCTGGTCCTCGTGCACTATGTCTCCTATCACTCTAGATAGCCGTTTTGCTAGGATTGTTGTTAAAATGTTAACGTCATAGTTAAGCATGGCAAGCGGACGATAGGAGTCACACTTATCGGGAGGTTTATTGGGTTTGAGCATCGGGACCAATAAGGTTTCCCTCATGCTACCGGGTAGGATACCAGTTTCATAGGTCTCTGAAAAGGCTTGGTGCAGTAAAGGCGTCAGGGTGGGTTCAAATACTTTGTAGAATTCGGGGGGGGGGAGCCTGTCGCACCCTGGGGCTTTGCAAGTAGCTAGGGATCTGATAGCTTCTGTTATGTCTTCAGGTGCGATTTGTCAGAGTCTAAGATTTCGGACTGCGCTGGCGACAATTTGGGCAGGCCTATTTCCTCTAGGGTATCTAATATTTGCTCTTGTGGAATCCTGTGTGTGTGGGAGTATAGTTGTGCATAGAAGCGCTGAAAGGTGTCATCGATGCTCTGTTGGGTTCTATGTTCCGTGCCCTGTTCATCTTGTAGTGCAGTAGTTACATGCTTAGGGTGTTCTCTTTTGCAGAGCCAAGCCAGTAGCCGGCCAGGTTTATCGGCCTCTGCATGTGCTCTGTTCGTTCTAACGCTAAAATCAAACTTGGCCAGTCTGTCCCATGCCTTAGAGCAGTCTTCTCTGAGAGATCTGAGTTCTTCCTCCCTCCTCGGGGTGTCAATAGAGGTGGACTCTAGTCGCAGGATCTCCAACTCTTTCTGGTCTAATTCATCCCGTAATATTCTCCTGATGCCCCCAGCTTTCGTAATGGCTACTCCCTGTGTCACCACCTTTAAGGCATCCCATAGCGTGCCAACTTGGTCTACACTGCCTGAATTTTCTATTATATAATTCTCTATGGACTCTTGGAGCTCCTCCCTGAAGGTCGGATCCTTCAGGGCCTCGGCAGACATCCTCCACATTGGGATGGGTGGTCTGGGACTACTGTGATGCCAGTCTAACAGAAGTGGGGAGTGGTCAGAGATAGTCCTCCCTAGGTATTGTGTGCCTCCTATCTGGGGCATGTGTTCCTTGCCTATGAAAAAATAATCTAGCCTCGTATGAAGTTTGTGTGGGGATGAGTAGTACGAGTAAGCTCTTACGCCTGGATGTAGTTCCCGCCATGCATCTATCAGGTCCAGTTCACTGACCATGGCATTCAGGGACGTGGTGGCAGCGGGAGTGCCACTTGCCGGTGGCCAGGACCTGTCCAATTCTGGATTATGGACGCAATTGAAATCACCTCCCCATAAAAAAGAAGCAGTCTCGGTGTTGCAACATCTTGGCGCCAAGCAATCTTAAGTGGGCTGGGACATTGTTGTTGGGGAAGTAGGAGTTCACTATGCAAACTTCTCTTTGTTCAAAAGTTCCCCATATGATCAGGTATCTACCTTCTGGGTCTTTTACCATCTTACGTAGGAGGAATGGTACCTGGGGGTTGAACCAGGTGAACACTCCTCTGGCGAATTTGGAGTATGGAGCTCCGTAGCCTTGTCCCCCCCCCCCCAGTGTTCCCTGAGTCTCTCATCCGCTTCGGCGGCGCAGTGAGTCTCCTGCAGGAGAGCAATGTCCACTCTTTTCCTGTGTAGGTAGGATTTAATCCTGTTCCTGCGGAGGTAGGTGCCCAGGCCCCTTACATTCCAAGTCATTATCTTAATGTGCGTAGACATCTCCGTTTCGCAGGAAATCCGGGGAACCTGTTCTCCCCCCCCAGAAGTGCATGTGGCGATATCAAGTACCCCTAAGTTCACATATTGTGGAGTCCAATCCATCCAGGCCTTCGAACCAGCCCGCCAGTTGCATTATTTCC
Organism: Ambystoma mexicanum; assembly: GCF_040938575.1. Taxonomy (NCBI): domain Eukaryota; kingdom Metazoa; phylum Chordata; class Amphibia; order Caudata; family Ambystomatidae; genus Ambystoma; species Ambystoma mexicanum. Next base: position 198,828,147 of record NC_090931.1, read on the forward strand.
CTCAGAGACTTACCAACTTTTCCAACTTCCATCCCGTGGAATGGTTTAACCGAAAAGAACAATACACTGCCCCCAGCAGTTGATTCGAACTCACAACGCTCAGGGGCTCCCGAGCCTTCTGGTCCTCTCCAGGTCTTCCGGCGAGTGGTGTGTAGGCATTTTACCTGCACCGTTTCGATTGGGGTGGGTCATTGGCGGTCCTGCACATGGGCCTCCAGGCTCCTGCCCAATTGCATTGTCTTTTTGATGCGGCAATAAGGTACATTCAGAAGTTGTCACCGTAAATAATGTGGCATTCAGCTTCTTGTGTGGTCGCAGTCTTTAACCTGGTGTTTGTTGCCTCTCACCCTTCCTTCCTTCAGCATCTTCCGCCAGATTGTTGTGTTCGAGCCATAGGTTTGCTGCCGCTGGAGTCTCTAGAAAGATTGCCTTCCCATTATAAAGCACTTTAAGTCTCGCTGGGTATAGCAGCATATATTTAAGGTTGAGTTTCCTTGGGCTGGCCTTTACCGGTATGAAAGAATTTCTTGCTCGTTGCACCACAGGAGTGTAGTCCGGGTACATGACTATTGACGCCCCGCCTCTTTTTAACTCTCCACCTTCCCTCGAGAACCTCAGTATTGCCTCCCGGTCCCTGAAGTTTAAGATTCTTGCTATTATTGGTCTCGGGTATGATCCGGGGGGTGGCCGCTTTCGCTCCACGGAAAACCCCTGGGTGAGTTTGCCTGCTCCGATTTCCTGTAGTAGCAGCGATTCTATGTACTCAGTGGGGTCCGGGCCCTCCAAATCTTCCGGGATCCCGAGTATTCGGACATTATTTCGACGGGCTCGGCCTTCTGCATCTTCTGAGCGTGTTTCTAGTCGAGCCACCGTTGATTCCAGCTCTTTAACTTTCGCTTTAAGTTCCTGTGTGGTCTCCGCAGTTTCCTGCAGGGAGGCTTCCGCGGTGGTCATTCTGTTGGTTAAGTTTCGTGCATCTTGTCTCATCAATTCAATGTCCGATTTTATTTCACCGATCTTGTCTTCCATGGATGTTCTCAGTGCAGCAATCGCCTGCAAGATTTGAGAGTCTCGCGGCTCCACTGCAGGGGTTGGTGATTCATTAGCGGCGTTTGTCTCCCGTGGCGTCTGTTGTTTCGGTCGGACTGAGGTGAAAGAATCCATTGTTACAAGTTTGGGCTTGTGCTTTGGAGGTGACATTCCTTCATTCAAGGGTTTCAGTGAAATGTAATGTAATGTCCGCTTCAGGCCTGTGATCGGCGTGGGGTCCCCTTGGTCTACTGTGGGCAGCCCTCTCACAGGGGCTTACAGCTGAGTGTTAGGGTCCCCCGCCGGACTGTCTTCTTCCCAACCGGTTTTATGAAGTTGGTTGGTAGAGTGGAGGTGCGCCAGAGCAAGCACACTGCCAGTATGTCCCTCCAGGCGTGTAACCGCAGGGTGCCAGAAGATGGTGGAGTGGGGCGGCGAGCGTTAGCGTGGTGAGTGGCCACTTATTTCGCTCTGACTTCTGATGTGTCCACAGGCGACGTCGTGGTTATAATGCCAGTTTCCGTGGTCCTCTCGGGGTGATGCGTCGGGACCCTGGTCAGGTCCGTGTGCCTCCTGCGCTTCCTGTGTTGCTCCTGTCTTGGCTGCCTTGTGGTTCCCTGGTGTCTCGGCTCGAGCTGCGGCTTTCTTCTCCGCCGTCTGGGCTGATTACCTGCTTATTGTGTGCAGGGAGAGCTTTCCGTGGCCAGGTCACCTCGGGACCCGCGGATCTCGGGTGTGCGGGACACCGGGGGCTGATGCTTCAGTGCTCCGGCGCGCTCGCCGGGTGGGGCGATGGGATCGATTCTTGGTACTGCTGGCTCCGTTCGGCCTCACTGTCCGGGGCCCTCGGGGCCACGCAGGCCGCCAATATTTCGGACGTGCGGGTCCCCACTGCAGGGTTTAGATCAGGCCCGGTAGGCACGAAGGAACCGTCGTCTTTGCTCAATTGGCAGGCGAGTCGCTGTGGCGGCCCGCGGTGGACTTCGGCCCGCGCGCAGATCCCCAGGCGCCTCCCCGCTACAGGCGGCTTGGTGTGGCCGCCATCTTGGAAGCCGCAGGGGGGTCTCTTCAGACGCGCCGTTAACGGCTTTCCCGTCGCCGATTTTCTTCGCCGTCCTGGACGAGGGTGGCGAAAGAGTTCAACTGCGCCTCAGTTTCTTTTTAGTTCTGCCACTTTAGTTTAAACGCCGCAATGTCGGACGTTACAGGATCATGGGCAGGAGCTTACCGAGAAGGCAACCTCACTCCATGCGCGCTAGCCACGCCCCTGTATTTATTAGGTTTATATAGCGCTTTACGCCAAAGCGCTTCACATTATAACAGGGTACATTTAACGATAACAAATTAACAGTAACAGTAGACGCAAATAACAATACTCCTACGTCCCGTCCCCTTTCTTCCATACTTGTGGGACATCTCTCCGTCCTGTGGGACGGGACCGGAGCACTTTGTAAAAAGCATACAAATTTTTCCAAAAATGTGTCCTTCCTCTCTTTCCTGCGTGGGGCCCGGCACGCGGCCGTAACCCCGCCCACCTTGGCTCCGCCCCGCGCATCGCCCCTCAGTCCTTTTCTCTGCTCGATCAGGTCCGGACGCACTTGCATCCTCGGAAGATTTTCTTCCCTGTTTTCCTCTCTGGCTCTCGCTAGCGTTCGTCTTCTAGTCTGTCTGTCTTTTAAATTAGACTTTCCAGACTGTTCTTCGTGTCATCGTCGCTTCGCGAGGGCGGATCCCCATCCTCTTTGTTTAGAGTGTTTGGGTCCGGAACACCGTTGGGACTCCTGTTTTTACTGTGACTCCCTTTCGGTCCGGGCTCTTGTTACACTTCAGACTTCCCCGCGGTCATCCTTGCAAAATACTACTTCTTTACAGGCTCCTCTATGGTCCAGGTACAAGCTACCATGGCGTCTGTACAAACGTCGACGCACTCCAGGTCACCTGACACGTCTTGTTTGTGGAAGACGTACAGCAAGCCACGCCCCTCTTACGACTATAAAACCATCGTCTTCCAAGGGGCTCGTTGCTGCTAATTAGCGTTACCAGCTACACGCGGTTTTTGTACCGTTTTCCTCTTCGTGTTTCCTTACACGAATCCTTCTGAACTCCTGGTTTTGACCCATTGCCTGACTTTTGGATTGCTTCGTCTCATCCTTTATTCCTGTCGTGCTCATCTGGTTGTTGGACTCGGAACGCTACTGGATACGTCTCTCTTTTTTGGCGGCTCTTCCCAGCTGCCGCTCTACTCTTCAATTTCCATAGTCTATCTGGATCTTCTCAACAGCTACTCGGCTATACTCGTGTACTCGGGTACATATCTATTGCCTTCCATGGATATTGTCTTCTGTTGGATTCTGGGACATTGAGTGATTTTTCTTGTGATTGCTCTTAAGTGCACTGAACGCCCTCCTGAACTGCACCAACCCGGCACTAGTGCGTCCCTCGTGCCGTTCGGGGTTACTTACCTGTACTAACTTCCCTGTTTATTTTCTCCTGTCGTTGTCTTATTTCAGGTCAGTGGTTATCAATCCTATAGCTATAGTGGGAACCGATACTGAATTAGTTCAATTCCACTCATTTGTGTTATTCTTTATTTAGATCATTCCCGGGGAAATTCAACTCCACTCCAATATCTATATAGGTAGAGTTATCCCATCATTTCATCTGTTCTAAGTACTTGCATAATATCAACACTGTCTAATATCTTGGTATTCTTTTGCAGCATTGGTATTGGCGGTGTGTGTTCTCCCCGCTCTTTTATTCAATTGACATCTCTTTCTGTTCTAACTAAAATAGCAGAGAGGTACATTGTGGAAAAGAGCCCCTCTTTGAGGAAGCCTGAGTCTTGTACTCAGGGGAGCTGGGATGGAAGGCTGAGTTTGGAATCTTATACCACCAACATCTCCAAGGTCATTATCTCTGTATCTTTGACCTACTCGGAGTGGTGAGTAACAGCTCTTCAACGTCGGAACGGTGGGAGGAGGTGTTCCGACGCACTCCCCCATCTCATTTTCAGGCGTTGATCGACAAGAAGAAGAAACGCCCGGTAAGTTCTTTACTTTTCAGAGCACCCCAGCCGGGGGATACCTTTCCGGGTTCCTCTCGAGCCGGGAGGGGCGATGATCGCTCTGTCACCGGGGTTCGCCCTGAGGTGCTTATCGGGCCTAATAATTCTATCGGAGTTTTCTCCGAGGGTCTCCGTAAGGGGCCTGTGTACACCGGAGTAACTTCTGAGGCCCCTCCTGTGGGGGCTGTGTGTAGACCCCGTTCTGCTGAGTCACAGGGTACCGGAGCTTACTCTGAGGCCTCTCTTTCGGCTTCCCTCAAAAACAAGACCGGGGTGCGCCCCGAGGCCTTGGCTGGGCTTGTGTTTACCGAACGGATGTTTGAGGCCCGTGCCGATAAGGCTATTACCGGGCCTAGGCCCGAGGTCCCTCCTGAGGGGCCGAGCAGGGCCCTGTCGGTGAAGGCGGTTTCTGACCGTTCCCGCTCTTGCTGTTGAGGGGGCAAAGAAGCAAGGTTCTTCTTTTACCAGCAGTGCCGAGGTCCTTCCTTCGAAGGCTCAGTTGGCGGTTGGTATGTCGCAGAAACATTCCAGGCCTCATAGTACCGGCTCTGGTGAGGTTCCTTATGTTAAGGCTAAAATTAAGACCCCTGATCCATCGATGGGGACGCCTGCCTCACTTCCTCACGTGCCGCAGTTCTCCTCAGATGAAGACAAAATGGCGGCCGTTCCCGCCACGACCATGGCTGCCATTTTAGGAACTACCCCTACAACTACGCCATCAGCCCCTGGTGTAGGGTTCGGTCCTTTGGGTGAACCTAAGGTCACTTGTGCGTGTCCTTACAGGCCCGTTTATGATTGGAACGCCCGGATGCCTCTTCCGCACAATGTTTTGTTGCCTGCAGGGGCGGCCCCTTTGATTTATGTGGATACGTCGGCGGAGGGCCCGGCGTGGCACCCTTCTCAGTTAAGTCCCTGGGTTTGTCCACCTCATGAGAGGCCTCCTCAGGTTCCGAAGCAATCTCCTGAAAACGCTTTTTTCGGTAAATTTCAAGCGCTTATGCGCACCGACCCCATGAGGGAGTATTTCAAAGGGCTTTTTAAGGAAATTTGTCCACCAGCGCCCCCGGCTCCACCTGTTCCTCTAGTGGTTCCGCTGGCGCCTCCTTTGCCCGTGGTGCCTGCCCCAGCTCTTCCGCCTTTGCCACCATGGTCCCCAGTGGACAAGGCAGTGCCTGACACGGTTCAGCAGGATCCTGACCTGTCAGATGACCCTCAAGGCGAGCAGGACAACGAAGACCTTCCCCGCTCTGTTAGAGCTTTTCATGACCGGGTACTGGACATGATGAATTTCTTAGATGTTCCAGTTCCTGAGGCACCTGCTCCACAGGAGGTCGTGCTTTCTGGGGCGTTCACCCTGTCTCCTTTGGAGCGTACCGGCCTTTTCCTGCAGAAGGATGTTTTGGCCGAGGTCCGAAGAGTCTGGGAGAAGCCACACTCAGGATTTTTTGTCAATAAAAAGATTGACGCGAGGTACAGGCTGCACTCTTCGGAGGAAGTGGCCTTGTCGTCTTGTCCACCTCCCTCCTCCACAGTGGTGGCTGCGGCCACGTTGCAGTCCAGACCTGCAGCATCCTCTTCCGCGACGGCTACTCAGGGCTTGGGAAAGGACGACAAGCTCCTGGACTCCTTAGGGAGGAAGATCTTTGCCAATTCGGCCTTGCAGCTCGGGCAGGCCAATGCCGAATTGATTTTGGCGGGAGCTAACATGCGGATGTGGAAAGGTCTGTCGGAGTTTGAGGAGCACATTCCGGTCGAGAAGTTGGAGGACTTCAGAGGTGGCCTTTCCGATGCAGGGTCTTGGCCCAGGATCTCCTGGAGGCTGCGGCTCATCACGTAGACACCTCGGCTCGGGGCATGATGCTCGGGGTTGATACCTCGAGGCAAGCATGGTTGCATGCCACTAAGTTTTCGAAGGAAGTGCAAGACAAAGTATTGGACCTTCCATTCGATGGTAAGGAGCTTTTTCATTCTTCTACTGATGTAGAGCTCACCAAAACCAAGCATAGCACTCAGACGGCTAAATCATTGTCTGTTCTGGTTAAGCCTCCCTTCAAGTCTCAAAGGCCGTTATTCGCAAGGGCGACCTTCCTCTGGTTTTAAGGGATTCCTCGACCGCAAGAATCGCAGAGTGGATACTCCTGCGGGGAATAACCGCAGTAGACAACAGCGTATGCAGTATTTCTCCCGCTCCTCAGCCTCCTCATCAGGTTCAGGTGGCACCGCCACCGATAAACCTGCCAAATGAGGGTTTTCCGCGCTCGCACGAGACCCCGGTGGGAGGGCGCATTGCGTCTCATTGGGAGGCGTGGCAGACCATCACAGAAGACAGATGGGTCTTGTCAGTCGCTCTGGCGGGCTTCCCCTTACCTTTACCCCCTACCCCACCCCTCAACCCTCCTTTTCAGCCGTTGGGCTCGCCCTCCCTCAACGCAGAGGTTCAGAAACTCCTGGACCTCAGGGCTGTGGAACCCGTTCCCTTTGGGGAGCGAGGGGAGGGCTTCTACTCCCGGCTGTTTACGGTGCCCAAACCCAACCAGGCTGGCCTGCGCACCATCCTAGACCTTTCCCAATTCAACCTCTTTCTACCCCAAGAAAAATTCAAGATGATCACGCCCAGCCAGATACGCTCCTCTTTGCAGATGGGCGACTGGCTCAGCGTAGTGGATCTTCAGGACGCGTACATGCATATCCTGATTTGGGCTCCACACAGGAGGTACCTCCGTTTCTCTTTGGGAGAGGAGCACTTCCAGTTTCAGGTGCTTCCTTTTGGCCTCAGCTCGGCGCCGCGTGTCATCACGAAGATGATGTCGGTGATTGCGGCCTATCTTCGTCTTCAGGGTATCCGTGTGTATCCTTATTTGGACGATTGGCTCTTACGCAGCCCTTGTCCGCTGGCGGCAGCAGGCAACCTCCAGTCTCTCCGTCAGCTCCTGTTCCATCTTGGGCTGTCGGTGAACTGGCGGAAATCCTCCATGACGGTCTCTCAGGACCTGATTTTTCTGAGTTTTCGTTGGAACACGATCGACTGCAGAGTATACCTGACCAGGGACAGAATGGCGGATCTGTTGGCCACGTGTCAGATGTTTGCGCAGTCGGAGAGTATGTTGGCCTGGTGGTTCCAGAGGCTTCTGGGCCTCATGGCCTCGTGTGTACTGGCTCTTCCTCTTGCTTGTCTCAAAATGAGACGGACCCAGATAGCCCTTCGGAATTCATGGCGTCAGGCAGTGGACCCAGACTCCATGCGGATAATGATTCCGGATTCCATGAGAGTGGACCTGGACTGGTGGTCATCTCTCAGCAATCAGTCGGGGGGCGCGGGGTTTCATGACCCAGTCCCTATGGTGACGATCACGACGGACTCCTCCCTCCTCGGGTGGGGTGTGACGTTAGATCTCCTTCAGGTCTCAGACCTCTGGGCGCCTCAGGACAAGCTCCTGCACATAAATCCTTTGGAGCTTCTGGCGATTTTTCTGGCGCTTGAGGCCTTCAGACCTCTCATTGTCAACAAGGTGGTCCGCATAAGAACGGACAATGTGGTGTCAATGTACTACATAAACAAGCAGGGGGGAACAAAGTCTCCCCCTCTCGTGGATTTGGCCATTCAGATTTGGGAGTGGACCGTTCTTCATGTGGTCTGGCTGCTTGCAGTGCACATCCCGGGCCGGCTGAATGTCACCGCGGATGCCCTCAGCCGGCGGACAGTGGTCTGCTACGAGTGGGAGTTGACGGCGGAGATCCAATCATGGATTTTCTCGAGTTGGGGCACACCGGAGGTGGATCTCTTCGCCACAGCGATGAACAAGAAGCTTCCTCAGTACGCCTCCAGAGGGGGGCTGGGAGCCTCCTCTCTGGGGGACGCACTCGAGATCCCATGGCACAACATGAGAGCTTACGCCTTCCCGCCTCTTCCTCTGGTTCATCGAGCAATTTGGAAGTTGAAGAGTTCTGTCAACTGTTCTCTTTACTGATAGCTCCGTGGTGGCCGGCCAGGTTTTGGTTCTCAGAACTTCAACACCTGTCGGTGTGTCTGCCGATCAGGTTACCAGTAACTCCCGATCTTCTTCACCAAGGGGAACAGCAGATGTGGCACCCCTCCCCACAATCGCTCAGCTTGGCGGCATGGTGCCTGAGTTCAAGTCTTTAGAGCATCTGAATTTGTCTGCGGATAACATGCGTATTATCCAGGCAGCCAGAAAACCCTCGACCAGATCTCAGTACAAGAGTAAATGGCTCAGGTTCTGTCATTGGTGTCTATTGAAGGAATTGGATCCAAGGGGGGGCCACGGTTGACAGTGTTGTCCTTCGTGTCCTCTCTAGCAGAGTCAGGGGTTCATGTTCTGTCATGCAAGACTTAGCTTTCAGCGGTCTCCGCTTATCTTTCTACGGATCGGTGTTCGTTTTCTCTGACTAACCCAGTGGTAAAGAGGCATTTCGCTGGTTTAACACGCCTTTACCCTCCAGTTCGTAATCCGCACCCGCCATGGGACCTGAATGTTGTCCTGACGGTGCTGTGCCATAAACCCTTTGAGCCAATGGCTACGGTGGACCTCAAGTACTTGTCTTGGAAAGTGTCCTTTTTGGTCGCCGTCGCATCGGCAAGAAGAGTGAGTGAGCTCCAGGCATTGTCGGTGGAGCATCCATTCTTGGTCTTTCACAAGGACAAGGTAGTCCTTCCAACTAATCCGGCTTTTCTGCCGAAGGTAATGACCGAATTCCATCTTAATCAATCGATCTCCCTACCGGTCTTTTTCCGAACCCCGCCTCTGAGGCGTAGAGGGTTCTACACTGTCTTGATGTTCGAAGAGCTCTTAAGTTCTACCTGGATAGGACTTCCGAGCTTAGAAGTTCTTAACTTTTTGTGACTTTCGGCAACCCTCAAGGCAAGCAGGCATCTAAGGCAACTATTTCTAGGTGGATTGCCGCCTGCATCACGGAGTCTTTCACTATGCAAAAGCTGAAACCTCCTAAAGGTATTCATGCACACCTGGTGCGGGGTAAGGCAGCTGCGGTTGCTTTTCAGAAGTATGTTCCCTGGGAGTCCATCGCTAGGGCAGCTACTTGGGCCTCTCCATCTGCTTTCTGTAAGCATTACTGCCTCGATATGAGTTCTAGAGCTGATGCTCAGTTTGGTCAGGCTGTGCTGAAGAACCTTTTTCAGTAAGGGGTATTTCCATCCACCCGTAGTTCCTGTAAGGAGTGCTTGGGAATCTCCCACAAGTATGGAGGAAAGGGGACGGGACGTGGGAGTATTACCAGGTTACTCACCGTAGTGACCACCTTACTCCTAGTCCTTAGTCCCCTTTCCTCCATACGCCCGCCCGCCATCCCCTCTAATAAGGTTCCTCTGTTATTAGTAATGGGTCTCTGACCTGGCAAAGAAAAGGACTGAGGGGCGATGCGCGGGGCGGAGCCAAGGTGGGGGGGGGGTTACGGCCGCGTGCCGGTCCCTGCGCAGGAAAGAGAGGAAGGACACATTTTTGGAAAAATTTGGATGCTTTTTACAAAGTGCTCCGGTCCCGTCCCACAGGACGGAGAGATGTCCCACAAGTATGGAGGAAAGGGGACTAAGGACTAGGAGTAAGGTGGTCACTACGGTGAGTAACCTGGTAATTTTGAAATTTTGAATCAAATCAACAAAACAGTATTTAGAGCAATTAGAGAGGGGGGAGGGGAGAGTAGTGGAGTAGTCCAGGGAGGGAGGGATGGGAAGGAGGAGGAGAAGGGGGAACGGGAGGAGTGAAGGGGGGTGTGGAAGGAGTGGGAGAGGGTGGGAGGGCGGGTGTGATAAGGGGAGGGGAATCATGGCAGAGAGTGGAGGAGGAGAGATTTGAGGGAGGTGCGGAATGAGGAAAAGGTAGGAATAGAGCGGATTGAGAGAGGTAAGGAGTTCCAGTGGAGGGGAGCTAGGAGTTGGAAGGAGCGGAAACGAGAGGAAGCACAAGGGGAAGGAGGAACAGTGAGAAGAAAGCGGTCAGCGGAGCGAAGGGAACCAGAGGGAGTGTAGAAAGAGAGAAGGGAAGAGAGATAAGGGGAGCGATATCATGGAAAGATTTGAAGACTAGGCAGAAGAAATTAAATTTAAGTTGGGAGTGAAAGGGAAGCCAACCAAGGGAGGATATGGAAGCAGAGATAGTCTCGGGTGGTGAGGAGGCAGAGGGTACGTATGGCAGAATGGTAAATAGATTTGAGTGGGGGCAAGGTGCGAAGTGGGTATTCCAAAGAATAAGGAGGAGCAGTAGAAGAGGCGAGAGAAGATGAGGGAGGAGATTACGAGTTTAGTGGCATGGAAAGTAAGAGAGGGGCGGACCTTGCGAATATTATAGAGCTGGTAGCGACAGGCGTGAGAGGTGAGAGAGATATGGTGGGAAAAAGTGAAATAGTAGTGAAACGGTGGTAAACACGCACCTTTAATACAGCAGTGGTGTGACTGTCCGTCCCGGGGGCTGCGTTTGTGTTCACTCTGGAGTGATGTTGGAGGCCATTAAGGTTATTTCCGCACTCCCGTGTTGCGATAGCTCCCCAGGGCCTTTAGCCTAGGCCGGCATGGATTATTGCACACACAGCGCACAATTCCATTACTCTGAAACAGCATTTCGAAAATTAAAAGCCTAGCATCCTTTTTATGAAATGAGAAGCTCTAATGATCCCAGGGGAAGGTGCCGAAGGTGGGGAGGCCACTCGCCTGTCTGCCGCTGGTGTCTCACAATAAGGTTTTTCATTGGAGCTGGTAGTGGTGTCCTCGCCAACAGTTGAGATAACAGATGCGCTGGCACTGTTAAATGCCCACTTTTGAATGTAAAGATCCTGCGTGCCCAATGTTTGGAGAGGAGTGGGAGGATATCAATTTTAAAGTCCTAGATACAAATTCGGAAAAGGATGTCTCCGTTTTTTAGCTTCTGATTTGCACGTCGGGCTATGATCAGACTGAGTTGCAGCTGTTGTATAGAAGCCCAATTGATACTTTCCTCAAGCCCTCCTTTAGCACAGAGCAGGTCTTCCCTGCTCCCCAGAACAGGGCATGTAGTGTATATCATAGAGGCTACCTTTTGAGCTTATAATTGTTTCATTTTGCTTTTGATGTATTTGTAAATCCTAATAGTGGATTTTTGTGCCCTTTTTTCTCTTTGAAGATATATTTGTGTAATAATCCCATACATGGGAATGGGACATGTGCTCTACGGCCCCAACAACCTTCTGCCAACCGTTAAATATGTCACTAGCACACGTTTGCACTAAGGGCCCCAAGCATTGTAAAGGTTTACTAGATGAGCCCTGTTTCCGCACCCCTCTCTTTACTTCCTTTGTGTACTCTGATTCTCATTTTTGGTAGTTGAAAGCTAAATGTTTTGAGCAACCCTTTCCTACTAGAGCAGAACCAACTCCCAGATTTGAAAATGTGCTCCTCCCATCTCAAGGGACATGCCCTATTTCGCTGTCTTTAGGACGGCCGATATCGGCGGGCCCGCCACACACTGCACTTTAGTGGAGGCCGGGACGAGCAGCAGCAGTGAGCTGTGAGGAGACGCTCTTGCGCATTGTGTGGGGCTCGCCAGAGAGCCGGACTGGAGACAGCCCTGACTGCTGTCACCCATAAGCCGCTCTGCCCTGCCTCTGGGCGTTGAAACGGCCAATGAGGAGTGCTAGGGGACCGGAGGAACAGCTGATTTTACTGTTCCTGCAAAAGCCGCTCCACTTACACCCAAGTGTTGATGCGGCCAACGTGACACAGAGGTGTTTTTCGCTTTGCCCCTCCCAACTATTTAACAATCACTTCCCCATATACTGTATTGATTGTGGGAGGACCGCAGCTATCGAATGCCGTGGTAAAGGCACATTAGACTTTCTCAGGTACCGTATACACCATAAAAGAGGGGCAGGCACAACTAGAAGATCACTATAATATATGTGACTCTGCAATCGACACAATTGGACTTCCCAGATGCAATATGTACGGTGTGAGAGTAGCAAGCAGAATTTGTGAATAAGCCCACCAGCACAAGCCTACAGCACTGCATGGCAGTGAACTCTTTTGGGGTGCACTTGATGTACCTAGAGTGCTTGAATTGTTTTCCTTACATTGAACAATTGCCAGAAGAGGGCACAACATTTAAGCAAAACAAGCATTGTGCATATGCACAACTATAACGTGGATTGACCTATAGGAATAGGAACTTGCCTTTACAGTGAACATGGCGGCTGCCAGTATGTCTCCTCCCCCACCTTTTCTGTCTGAACCAGGCACACCTCACATCAGATGGGACAGATGGAAGAAGTTGTTCGATACTTATTTGATTGCCATTGGAGGCTACAAGTTTGCTCCAGCCAGGAAGGAGGCAATATTGTTGCACAACTTGGGGACAGAAGGGACGCAGTGTCTTTGATGGTCTGGCAGAGCCTAAGGAGATTGCACAAGGAGTGGAGGATCAGTTCTCTGTGGCAATCAGGAAACTGCAGCTAAATTTCGAACCAAGGAAAAATGTGACTTTCGAGAGACACAAGTTTTTTTTGCAGAGCCAAGAACTTCATGAACCTGTAGAAACTTTTATCGCTGCACTCCGAACTCTGTCATTCTTGTGATTTTGGACATTTGACAGAGTGTCTCATTCGCGACCAGCTGGTGCGATGCACGAACAATAGTAGAGTGCAAGAAAAGCTGTTGTCAAAGGACCTACCTCTTGAGCAAGCAGTGGAAATGGCCAGAGGTATGGAGGAGACGTCCAAATACATGGCTAGTATGAGGACGGACAAAAAGCTTAATGAAGTGGCAGCAATTAGAAACAATAAGCCCAACAATCCAAGAAATTAAGTGTTTTAAATGTGGCAGCAATAGACATGTTTCATCAAATCCATTTTGCCCAGCACGGAATGCAAATTGGCTCAAGTGTAGAAGGAAAGGGCATTTTGCCAGAGTCTGCCGAGACAATTCTTCCGTAGAGAATATAGAGGCCAATGTCAGTACTAGATGTCTGGAACAGGATGAATGATGGAGAGTATCAACAAGTTAAGCATGTGTTGGAAATTGGAGAAATGTCCAATGAGGACAAGAGGCCGATTTGATGTTTTCATGGTCAATGGCGGGCTGGTCAACATGAAAGTCGACAGCTGTTCTCCATTGACAATAATGTCCAGACAAAGTTTTGAGAAGTGCGCTAATGGGGACATTAAGCAATTGAAGCAACCAGGTATAGAACCCTACGCGTATGGAAATGTTAAAATAGAATTGCTAGGGAAGTTTCCAGCCGCCATCAAATTTAAAGGTAGGAGCTGGGAGGCTGAGGTGTTCGTCACCAAGGAAGGATCCTCACTATTAGGCTGGAATGAACAGAAAAATCTCGGGATAAGGATTCAAGCCAATGCTGAGAGTCCAGTGACAATTGCAGAGGTGAAAGACCATTGGGAATGGGAGTTTTGCCGAAGGTGTTCACTGAAGATCTAGGAAAACTTGAAGGTTTCGAACATAGAATTAGACTGAAGAAAGAAGCTGTTCCTAAAATACACAGTTAGGCTGGTTCCACACAATGTCAAACATAGTGAAGGAGGGGATTGAAGTACTACTTCAAAGGGGCATTATAGAGAGAATAGAAGGATCAGAGTGGTTTTTGCAGTCGTGGTGGCTACTAAAACCAGTGGAGACCTAAGAGATTGTGTTGATTTGAGAGACCTTAATAAGAATATTTTGGTGGATCGCCACCCCTTCCCATCATCGGTGAAGAGTTGGCCATGTTGAGCAAAGCAAAATGTTTTTCAGTAATTGACTTATCACAAGCATATCATCAGATCCCCCTCTCAGAGGATTCCCAACACTTAACTTCTTTCATCACCACTGAAGGAACCTTGAAGTACTGCAGGATGCCATTCGGATTGGCTTCAGCAGCCGCTGTCTTTCAGAGGGTTATGGAGATGGTGATGGAGGGTGTTCAGAATGTGATTATTTTTCAGGATGACATATTGGTATACGCAGAGTCGAGTGAAGAGCATGACAGACTTTTGAGAGTTGTGTTGACAGAGTTGGGGGAAGCTGGTCTCACAGTGAAGGAGTAAATGTAGAAGATCTGTGAATAGTGTTGAATATTTAGGTCATGTGGTGCAAACCAAGGTATTAAACCTAAATCAACCCTAGTAGATGCCATCCGGAAAGCACCATGCCCCTGTGATAAAGATAAAGTAAGGTCCTTCTTAGGGTTAGCGGAATATTACCACAAGTTTGTGAGGGATTTTGCCTGTATTTCCACACCATTAAGGGCCTTATTAAAAAAAGGAGTAAGATTCCACTGGTCCACACAGTGTGAGGAGGCGTTTGGTTGATCAAAGAAGGAATTGTGCAAGCTCCCTCAATAGGAAGGTTTGATGTCAATGACAATACGGTGCTTGTGGTGGATGCCAGTACACTAGGTTTGGGAGCCACACTTATACAGTATGATGTTAACAGAGTGGAGAGAGTGATAGCTTTTGCCTCCAGACCTCTTAGAGGAGCGGAAGGGAGGTATTCTGTAATAGAACTAGAGGCATTGGCCATGTTCTGGGCAGTGAACCATTTCAAGTTTTTTCTATGGGGTAGAAGGTTTACAGTACGGTCAGATCACAAACCTTTGGTACAATTATTTAATAGTGGTAGATGGGCTACAGGATCACCTAGAATAAGCAGATGGGGTCTGGGTCTGCATCTGTACAATTTTGAAGTTTGCTATTTACTTGGTTACAGACTGTCTATCGAGATTGCCAGTGGATCAAGAGCAAACGGTCCAGGTGCAGGATGAGGAGGAAGAGTATGCTGTATCTGAATTAGTGAGAATAGACCGAGAGGAGTGGCAACAAGCTGAACTAGCAGATCAGGGTTTTGGTCTCATCAAGCAGTGGACGATTGAAGGGTGGCCTGATACGGAGTCCCTTGAAAAAGAAATTGAGATATGGCGGGAAATACGAAATGAGTTGAGCCTTTTGGGTGACAGGTTAAGGAGGGGGAGCTGCATAGTACCTCATGAAGGTGTCAGAAGAAGCCTGTTAGAGTTGGCACACCAAGGTCACCTGGGTGAAGGGGCTACTAAAAGGAGGGCAAGACATTGTTACTGGTGGCCTAGAATAGACAAGATGGCGGAAGATCTAGTGAAAGAATGCAATGCCTGTCAGTTGAGTGACAAAAATAAGGTAGTGCGAGAGGTACCTTTTGATACCAAACTGTGTGCCAAGTCAACCTTGGCAAAAGCTAGCAGTTGATATATTAGGGTCTGTGGCAGGTTTAGGGGATGATTTCAAATACATTTTTGTTCTGGTGTGAGTGGGAAGTAGTAAGAGAAGTGTCGGCAATTGAATTGGTTGCCTTTTTGGAAAGTGTTCCTTAGGGAAGGTTGCCCGATTGAATTAGTGTCGGACAACGGTGTGCAATTTGTCTTTTTTCATGAGGACGTTTTTGGAAGACTATGGTATCAAACATATCAGGACAGCTCTTATCACCCGAGAGCTAATTATTTGGTCGAAAGGATAAATAGATGCATGAAAGGGGGGATTCAACTTGCGATGCGCAATGGACAACCCTGGAGGGAATTAACAAACCATATGATGTGGGGTTATCTGACAACTCCTCATTCCATTACCAATCTATCTCCTTTTGTTTCACTTAAGGGAAGGGAACCTGCAACAAAGTTATGTCCTGCTTGGTTAGGATTGCAGGGACAGTAACATTGGACAGGGATGCCATTATGAGGTTGATTGCTAGGAGTCAATCCAAGGACAGAGTTTTTTGACAGGAGGGAGTGTGCCAAGAGTAGAGTGGAAGGTTGGAGATTGGGTGTGGGTAACGAATCCCAGGTCTACACAAGTGTGTGGACTGCAAATTTTTGGGCTCTAAAAGAATTGCCTCAGTGCGTGGTAGCGTTGTCATTATGGATGGATGAGAGGTATGGTCGCAGGGCAGGTTGGCTAAAGCTGGAAATCTTGGGCATATAATGGGTGAGGAAATGCAGAGTGAAAGTGAGGAGCAATTGACAAAGGAGCAAGGAGAAAGTGATGATCCTGCTACAATGCGGATAAGAGACTTACACGTAAACCCAATTGGATGAAGGATTTTATTCAGTGAAAGTACTCAGATTGCCTACAATACTGTTTTCTGTCATTGTTTTCTTCATGTATTTCTACTTTTCTTAGTATAGTTTTTGTGTTTTAGTTATTACTTTTAACTTTCTATTTTGTCTTTGGCTATTATTAGGTTTTATTGCATCTTGGTATTCTACAAATGTTTGGTTGGATTATAAGGGGGAAGATATGTAAGGAACTTGTAACATGTAGAACATCACGCGTTCCAGTTTCACGAGCTACGTGATTCTTCGTGCGTGGCTTGTGGAACTAGAATGAGGGGTTCAAATGAACGACTGTTGGATGAGACCGGCGGAGGTGGGCCCGCATTGAATACATTTTTACTGAAGTCTTACTGCATACGATCCTCTTTTCACCCACACCACACTGAATGTCCATGCTCGGGACCACAAATCCATCAAGAAGGTGGTCTTCTCTAGCACATTCTTTAAGTCGGTTGGCATGTTTTGTTCATGGGGAGATTCTCACGGCACTCTTACACCTTGGCACTGCCAAGAAGTGGATTGCCTATATAAAAAGCCATTTATTGTGTGGAAGCCCTGAAGAGATATTGTAATGCACCTTTTTTGTGTTTGTCCACCACCGAAAGACTTTAATTGGCAGCAGTGGCATCCTGAGCGGTGGGGTGTGGGGGCGTGGTACACTCTCACGATCTGTCGTAGTCATAGCGACATCCGGCCCTGTTAGTGATGTGTGCCCCTTGTGAAGCTTTGAAACCCTGCTGCCGATAGTGCTCCATGTGTGACCGCTGCAGCCTAACCAGCTTTTAGGTGCCCCTCCAGCTCATTCAGCTCTAGGGAGCTTTGACTTTCCAGCCTTAAGTTGTCCCTTGTGCGATGTGTCCACTGTTCCAGCCATCGGGAGCTCCGACATGCTATTCATAAGGGGCCCACTGTGAGATGTTTCTCCTCTGCCAGTTCTAGCTCTGGGGCACTCGTGAGGAGCCCAAGGTACCCTTGCAATAGTTGTCCTCTGTGAAACAGTCTGTTCGCTATAGGTATTCCTTGCAAAGTCATCTGGCTGACTGCATGGCTGCTCCCTTTTCCTGAGCAGGCAATTCTGACTTTGGGATCTCTGAGGGGTGAATAATTAAGTACCATGTAGCATGGAGGTTTTTCCAAACCCTAAATCGCCTGTTGATGAACGGGAGCATGTACAGAGCCTTATATCTTACAGCTCATCCTTAGGGAAACTGAACATGAGACTGGAGACCTGCACTGTCATTGAACTTGTGGGGTGCTTTCATCTGGCTATTTGTTACTCCATATTTGTCGTATGTGTTGGAGTCGGCGGTAGTTTGCAAACATTGTGGATCCCATTGATGTGACGCTCAAAGACTGTCCAGTGTCCTATATTAATCCAACAGAAGTAGCATTTCTGAGGCACTGCACTTCTTACAGTGGCTGTCACGAAAAAGGAGAAAATATAACATTACATTCTTTGGGCCCATGTCTTGGGCAACAATACCTGCCTGGAATATATTGCATTTCCTTTTGTTCCTATGTTAATTGTTGCTCTCCTTTCTGTTGACATTTTTGATGTTGTATTGAATCTTTCCTTTTTGTTGGTCTTACATTGTGGTTGCAGTGCTTGTAATATCCTGAATATTACTTCAGATGCTTCAGCACTGGACACAATTGCCCAAGGTTACTGCCTACCTTTCCTGCAAAAACCTGTCATCCACCGGGGAGTAACTCTTTGAAAGATCCAGATCCGCTCCTTATGCAGGAGATATTAACCCTGCTAGAGAAAGGTGCGATAGAACCAGTACCTGTAGCGGAGAGGAACAAGGGTGGGTACTCCCCATATTTTCTAATCCCCACGGAGTATTGAGACCCATCTTGGACTTAAGAAACTTGAACAAGTTCCTCAAGAAGGACAAGTTCAAGATGGTAACCCTTTCTCAGATCCTTCAGGCCCTCTAGCTTCATGATTGAATGGTATCATTGGACCTCCAGGATGCTTACTTTCATGTGCCAATCCATCACAAGCACAAACGGTAGCTTAGGTTTGCCGTTGGCGGTTCTCATTATCAGTTTTGGGTTCTGCCATTTGGGCGGACCCCCGCCCGAGGGTGTTCACCAAGCTAATGGCGGTTGTGGCTGCGAGTGTCGGGAGAGTGGGGATTCACGTCTACCCCTACCTGGACGATTGGCTGATCAGGGCCATTTCCTCAGAACATGCCCTGGAACAGGTCAGCTCCACCTGACACTCCCTTCACAGACTGGGCTTCTCTCTCAACTTCAAGAGGTACCACATGATACCATCACAAAAACTCCAATTCATTGGGGCAGTTCTGGATGTATCCCTGAGAAAAGCCTCGCCACCAGAGGTGAGGGCTCAAGACATTCTGCAGTTGGTGACGAAATTCCTGAATGCCCACCATCTACCGGCCTTCTATTTTCTGAGGTTGCTCGGTCTCAGGGTATCCTGCAGTTCTGGTGCCAGAGGCTCGCCTGAGAATGAGATCTCTCCAGTGGGCTCTCAGGAGCCAGAGGTTGCAGTTCTCAGGAAGGATGTCGGTTCTCCTACAAATCCCAAACAGTCTCACTGGATCTTCCGTGGTGGGCCTGTCGGGAGAACATTCTGAAAGGAGAACCTTTTTGGCAACTGTGGCCGGAGATATCAGTAGTGTAGCCCATACCAAGGATTTGACCATCCGCTGTCGTTTGTCTCCACTGGAGTCCAAACTACATATCAACTTTTTAGAGCCGAGGGCAATCAGATTAGCGTTGAAGGCCTTCCTGCCATCTGTACTGGGAAAGAATGTCCTGATAATGACGGACAACACAGTGGCCATGTACTACCGCAACAAGAAAGTAGGTGTAGGGTCACTACCACTGTGCAGAGGCAATGCAGATCTGGTTTGGGGCAGTATAAGAAGCAATCTCTGTCCCCAGTTCACCTAGCCGGAGAGAACAACACAATACGGCGGGCGCTCTGAGGTGGCAGAGCGCAGTCTCCCACGAGTGGGAACTAGCTCAAGCAGTCCTTCAAGAGATCTTTACCCTTTGGGGAACCCCTCAAGTTGATCTGTTCGCAACCAGTGCCAACAGAAAGTGCAAATTGTACTGCTCAAGGGAATTTCCCCCAAGAGGAGCTTTAGGAGACGCGTTTGTGGCGGACTGGGAATTTCCACTCTTGTATGGTACGTTATTCCTCGCGTAATGAGGAGGCTGAGAAGGTCCAAGAAATCCATGATCCTACTTGCCCCGGACTGGGCCAGGAGGATGTGGTAGCCGGACCTTTTGGACATATCCACCTGCCCTCCGATTAGTCTTCCACAAAGAGAAGACATTCTCTCGCGAGAGGAAGGTCCGGTTCTCCATCCGGATATCAGGACTCTCAGCCTTCATGCATGGATTTTGAGAGGCTGAGCTACAAGGATTGGGACCTACCGGATGATGTAATGGAGGTTTTGCTTTCGGCCATCAGGCCAGCAACCAAATCTTTATTCTGCTGCCGCTGGAATAAGTTCTGCAGCTTGTGCAGAGATAAGAATGTTGACACTTTCTCATGTAATACACAGATAGTGTTATCTTTTCTATTACATCTGGCAAATCTGGGGCTCCAGATTGTGGTATTGTCAAGGGATACCTGGCAGTACTTTCTGTTTTTAAGAGCACTTCAGGGGAAGTCTCCTACTTTAAGATTCCTCTAGTAGTACAATTCTTAAAGGGTTCGACTAATGTTTACCCTCCGACCCCCTTTCAGGTCCCACTGTGGGATCTCAACTTTGTTTTAAACTTTCTGATGGGGGCTCCTTTCGATCCTCTACATTCTTGCCTATTAAGACTTCTTACTTTAAAAACTGTTTTCTTAGTGGCAATAACATCATTCGGAAGGGTGTGTGGGCTACAGGCTTTATCCTGCAAGCCGCCTCATACTGTTTTTCATAAAGTGGTACTAAAAGTGTAGCCTACCTTTCTCCCCAAGGTTGTTTCTGAGTTTCATATTACTCAGAAAATAACATTACCATCTTTTTGTCCTCCACCACATCCGGGGAAAGAGGAAGAAAGACTTCAGACTTGACTCTAGATGTGCACTTAGCTTTTACGTTTCCAGACTGGCAAAACTACGGCAGAATCACCAGTTATTTGTGGGCTGTTCAGGTCACCGATTGGGTCTAGCCATTACCAAACAGACTATCTCCAGATGGATTATTTTAACTATATTGGAATGTTAGACTCTCCAGTAAAAACACTCCATAACATCTAAGAGCTTGTTCGACCAGGGGTGTTGTAACGTCATCTGCTTTGCAGAGGGGGGTTCCGATAAAGAATATATGTGCAGCTGCCACATGGTCATTTGTGCACACCTTTACTAAATACTGCAGTCAAAACTCCTCGACGAGCCAAGATTCTGCTTTTGGAAAATCAGTATTGAACTCTGTGCATACATGATCACATTAAATTTTACTCCCTCTTCCAAATTATTTAAACCGCTTTGGGAGTGTATCAAAGATAAGGAATACATGAAGGGAAACAATCCATTCGAAGAACAAGTTACTTACCTATGGTAACGTTCTTTTGACTGAATGTTCCTCCCACGTATTCCTTATCGCCCCTCCTAACCTACCCCGCAGTAAAACTTCTCTTGCGGTTGCAGTCTACACTATCTCAAGGAGGAGCAACCGTCGATCACAAGGCAGTGCTCCACTCGTCAAAACGGAACTGAGGCCAACGGGCGCTGCGCGTGCTACTTATACCTGCGGTGACGTCGACATCAAGACTGAGGCCTCCGAGGGACATTGACTTGACAAGGCATCGACACACACAGCGCCCTCTACTGAAAAAAATATTCTGAAGCAGCAAGCTGGATATTGAGAAATATCGAAGATAAGGAATACTTGGGAGGAACATCTAGTCGAAAGAATGTTACCATGGGTAAGTAACTTGTTCTTCTGCTCTATATCCTCTTTGCATACAATGTTATAAACATGTTGTGGCTGGGGATTAAGTTAATTTGGTGCAATATAACAATTCAGAATCTACTCTGATGCTTGAATTTGTCATCTATCCATAACTTTGACCAAGAGCTCTCCTATATCGGGTAGTTCCATTGAGCAATATCCCCCAGTGTATCTTGTTTCAAAAAGTGTGAATTAGCTGAGTATTTTAGTGAGTTATAAAAGGATATTTGAAATTGTTTATTTATACAGCACTTATAAACAGGTGGAGAGCTTCAAAGTGCTTCAAGGCGGGAAGGGAACAAGGGAATACAGTAATCATTCTTAGGCCTTGCAATTTTCGAATGATCGAACAGAAAATCTAGGATACTAGGCCTGACGGCATTTCTCCTAGTACGAGTGCATGAAGTGTTACAGTTGTGACCAAGTTAGGGAGGGGGGACAAAAAAGGGAGGGGGAGGGGGGCTGGAACAGCGAACTAACTAGTCCTGGTACATTTAGGTCATGCATGCATACCCACTGAGGTGCGAGGAAGGGCGGTGAGGGGAAACGCATGTGTCCAGTCCAGCAGGACCCTGGGGGAAGTGCAGAGAAGTACCCCCGCTCATGGAACATAGGCTGAAAGTGCAGTAATGCTGAACATAGTGCAGCGGCCCAGAGGCAAGTGCAAAAGACTGGCGAGGGAGCCTGGGACATGTAAGGGTCTGGAGGTGAACCAGGCAACCAGTCAGCAAAAACCGAACAGAGTTCGGGAGGAGAAGGAGGGGGAGAGAAGAAGAACTGAGGTTAGCTGGGGAAAGGGAGAGAGAAGGAGGAACAGAAGAAGGTATTGAGGAGGTTCCAGAACTTAAGGCACTCTGGCTCAAGACAGAGAGGCAGGGAGGCTGTTCCATAGGGTGGCAACTGCAGAGAATATTCTCCAGAAGAACAAATAAAGACATGAGACTGAGGCTGCCATTGCAAACTGCTCATTTTAATTCACAAACTGGGCAGAATTTAGTGATTTGACTCTGCTCGGACCCAAGCAAAAGTGTACAGGTCTTGGTGAGCATACCCCACAATCAAACCATCTTTGTTCTCTTTTTACAGGTTATCCAGAATGGGGTCTTACATTGGTTCACATGCTCTTGAATATTCCCTGTCAGACTGGGAATCCTGATTAATATTAAAGCAGTTTTGCTTTAAAGCTAAAAATGGCTAGTCGCTACTATAACTTATTGCTGCCATTTTGGGGCATACTGCCTCAGCCAATGACATTGAGCCTCCTAAGCTCCACCGCTGGTGGTTATCTTCAGATATTTACAGCACGTTCTCGTGTTGGGAGACCTCGTTTTTCACTCCTCGAAATTCAATCACTTTTTTGCCTAATTTTTGGAAGTATTGGTCTCGATTTTTGTTATCTTTCAGTCACATTCTGAATACCGGTGGCCGGGACCTATTCCAGGAGATCTTTTTCCATGGCTGGATCTCTCATCCCTGGGACGCTGCAGGCCCTAGCTTGGATCTTGCTTCACACCGTGGTGGTCGCCACGAAGAAAAGCCTCTTCAGGGCCAGCGAAAACTGCATCCTAAAGAACATCTTTGAGGATCGGCACCTCAAGTGCGTCTACTGTCTAAAATCTTGACCACAATGCCTACGGTTGTTCAATATGCCAAGCCTTCTCGTCCAAGACGCACAAGGACTGCCGTCGTTAGTGGCATGGATTGAGGAAGGGAAGTCCTCTGACACAGCCTCTGGGCGTATTCCTGCTGCTTCCAGGGTCAGCAGATCTAAGTGTGTGCTCCCTGGGACCAAGAGGTTAAAAGCCTTTAAGGACACTTCCTTGGGGAAGCTGCCAAAAGGGGACACATCATCCCGTGCTCCAACAGCCTCTTCGTTGATGATCACCGCGGCTACGGGACCCAGAAAGGCAGGTGTGCCAATTGCCATCTGCATCGATGGTTAGTCTACTAACAAGTGGGCAGGTTCTGTCTGCGAGGAAATCGCGGATGCCACGGGTCTGACATAAGGCTTTGTCGAAGGGCATACATTCCAAGGACCAGTCAATGGCTCCATTGTCGTCAACCTATTCATTGGCACGAACGAGGGTTCTGTCAATGTCAGCTACCAGGTCCCGATGAGGACCACTCTGTCGAAGATCACCCCATCGACAACCTTGTCTATGAAGACTGGTCTTCCGTTGTCCACTTCCATGCTATCAAGGGGCTGGTCCACTACCATCACAGTTGCCAACGGTTTCCACACCCAAAGTAGTTTTGCGGCCCAGGCCTCTCTCTGCGGTACCAACTACGGCCCGCCGACAACTGCGCCTTTTCCTGCTTTGCAGGCAACAGTCATTGTCCCTTTCGCTAAGGGCTCCGATTTGCAGCGAGAGCTGCCTCCTGTCCTCAATTTTCTCCCTAGGCCAACCAAGGCTGCACCTCTGTTCACACTTTCTCCCTTGTATCCCCCAGGATGTCGCACCACCATTTTCACACACACACAGCTCTGAGGAGGACCTGCCAGAAGGTTTTTACTCTGATCAGGTAGGTGGTCAAGGGAACCTGTTCCCTTTTTGCCAGTGCCATTACAGGGGGCGCCTTCCCGCCAGCCACCCAGGCATTTTAGCCCTTCACCTTATTGGGCACCATCTCACCACAGCCTTATGGACCAGCTCCGGCACCAAAGGATATGTCATTGGACATTTTAACTGCCTTGCACATGCTGGTGTCGGAAATACATCAGTGACTGCCAGCTGCTCCCATACCTACTCGAGCAAGGAGCCCTCCAAGGATTTCCCAAGCTCAACTGTCGCCGCCTCATCCAGCTGCCGTTATCCTTTGGCTATTGCAGTTTGCACCCACTCCGGTGGTGGATGAAGTAGCCCTGGCAGACCTTGACACAGATATACTCACTACCCAGAGTACGCAAGGGACGGATGAGTTCCAGGATTAAGTTCCAGCTGATCGGGAGCCTCCTGATGTCGATGTATGCCCCCAAAGGGTGTCTCCGCCGGACGAGATCATGTTATTTCACTACATGATCTCAAGAGCGGCAAAACTATTCAACTTCATGCCCGAGGAGAAGGAAGGTTTCCTTTTTGAATGACGGTAGTCCTCCAAGAGTACTAATGTTTCAGTGCCCCGGTTGGATGACATTTGGGAGTATGGCCTGTTGGCCACGAAGACCACTAGCACAACTCCTGCAAGAAGGGATAGTTTGGAGAAAAACTACTGGGTCCCAGAGTCGACCCCGAAGGTCACAGCTATCACCAGACTGTGGTCACGGCCACGGCTAGGAAAATGTCCTCCAACCCGTCTTCCTTGGCTATGGTTCCTCATGACCAGAAGGGTTAGCAGCTACATGCCACTGGGAAGCCCATCACAACAGCAGCATGTACGATCACGCTGCCAACGCCCTTGCCATTCTCTGTAGGTATGACAGAGTTATAGTACAAGCATCCTCGACTTCCTTCCAAAACGACAAAAGGCGGGGGCCCTGGTGTTGTTCCACGAAGGGGAGATGGTTTCCGACCATGTGTTCACCGTCGCCCTGGACATTGCGGATTCTGGTGTTTGCCAGATGGGCAATGGATTGGCCCTCTGCCGCCAGGGTTGTGTCAAAGCCACCAACATCTGCACGGATGTGCAAACAAAGGTGGTTGACATGCCATGCAATGGTGACCACCTCTTTGCAAAGGCTGTCGACGGCCTGCAGGCCATAAAGACAGACACCAAGACAGCACTTTCGCTGGGCACTCTGCCGCAGGGGCCGCCATCCTTTCACTCCTCTAAAGGGCAAGTCTCAAGGTCCTCCAAAGGGTTCACCTCGCCCGATGTTCAACCTTCATGTTCGACCACCCAGGAGGCATAGGCGGTAGGTCCCGCTCAGCTATGCCATCGACACCAGGCTGAGCTGAAGCCTTCGCCTCACAACCACTACTGGAGCATCCTTATCGGCAGCAGCTGCACTTTTAAAGCATACAAAAAACGAAGGTAAGCCCAGTTGGGCCTTTTCACTGATTTAAAAAGAAAATGCTTTTAAAAAAGAGACAATTGTTGAACTGCGCAAACACCACGCGCTAATTTCATGTTGAATTGCTATGCTTCATCTTCAACATGAAGCACTCCTGTCGAGTGCTGCTACGAAGGTGTTAAACCTTACTATTTGCCTTTCTCGAATTTTGGATCACAGAGCCTTCCACTCTACAAGATGGCCGACCCTTCCTAGGGTGTGGAGCCTCATTGCAGGCCAGCTGCCCTCCCCTGGGATTGGCTGCCTTCTTATCGTCCAATCGCAGGCACCGGCAGGCAGAAGCCGGTCCCCTCTATCACATCCAAGTCCCACATCCAAGGCCCACTCTGGGCCCCACCTTGTTGTAGCCCGGCAAATAATGGCACATATTGCTCCTGAAGTTGGACCATGGCCCCCTTTTCTGCAAAAACATGAGTGATGGCTGAACTGTCCGATTGCTGCCTCCTGCTATCTCCTTGAACTGCAACTGTGCCATTCCTATACTGCCTCTCCTTAGACCTTCTTGCATCCCTGTGTTCACTGCATTGTATTCCTGTTTTAAAAATCGAATCTAGGTGGGTGTGTTTTCACATCTTGAATCCATTTTGTGCTCTACTGCATTGTATTCCCTTTGAAACTCGAATCTAGGCGGGTGTGCTTTCACATCTTGCATCCCTGTGTACGCTGCATTCTATTCCTTTTTTAAAAAATTGATTCCTGCACCCCACCTATTGTTCTGCATTTGTATTGTGCCCTCCTCAACTACTAGGCTGCCTGTGAGTTAATGCCAGAATTGTGCATTGCAGCCCCCGATTTCTTTCTCTTCCCTTTTCGCACCTATCCTCTTCCGCGGAGATGGCACTCTCCATCTCGCCAATCATTTCTAACTGCTACACTATCACCTATCCTCAATCTCTCACAAATCTGGATGAAAAAAGCACAAAAGACATCCTGGGTGCACATCCTGGCCTTTCCATTGCTGACACCTATGTCAGTACATCCTCCAGTGAAATCTTCAGATATCCTCTTCTCTGCCCTCTCTCCAGACCTATGGACAGCTCATGCATCTCTACTCAACCCTTTCTCGTCCTCTCCCATTAATGGTGGCACCAAGTGAGAAGTCCTCTTGGTGGGCTTCTTCTCATCATGCTGCATCATTACCGTCTACCACACTGGCACTATCCTGGTTCAGGCTCCTCAGGCAAACCTCCTCTTTGACCAGACTTTGCAATTCCTCATCAACCGTTTTCCTTCTCCTACCTCTCCCCCCTACTACTCCTCTATACTCCCACCTCTGACTGAAGTACAAAAACCCTGCACTCTACCTCAGAAAACAGTCAAAGGCAGAGATTGTCTCCACCTGACGATTTAATGCCCGCTCAGCCAACAAACACTCTGCTGACATCTGCCACCTTCTTGAAGACACTGACCTTGACATTCTCACTCTTACTGAGCTATGTGTCAATGCCTGCTCAGTCGCCGCTTTTGACTCCCTCCTGACAGCTTTAAGATCATTTCCAAGCCTCAACCTCACTGTGCTGGCAGTGTGGTTGCCTTAATCTTCCCAAGTGTATTCCTTCTTCCAGCTTACCCATTCAGCTCTGCTCTTCCTTTGAGAGCCTGGTATGCAAATTGGTTCTCTCCCTTCTCCACCCTGACCATTGCTACCATTTACCGGACTCCAGGCGCTACCGCCCTGTTCCTCTCTGAATGGGCTGATTTCTGTTCCTCCTTACTCTCAGCCTCCTCCAACCTGCTGCTCCTGGGTGACTTTAACATCCATTTGGAACCCCCTGGCACAGCATCCACTCTTTTCATTGACTTCTGCGCTGCTCTATCCCTCTGCATTCTCCCTTCTGGTCCTACCAACTCTGCTGGTCGCACTCTGGACGCCCTAATCCACTCTGACCTCCCTCTCTCATCTCCCCTGGTCGCTCCTCTCTTGGTCTGACTACTCGCTTCTCTCCTCCCACCTGGGTCCCTATGGTCTTGTGATCACTCCTCCAAAAGCGCTGCCAACCTCGTTCACGAGCATCCGTCCGATGAAACGAGTGTCAGCTGCTGCCTTCACTTCCACCTTTATCCCCCCTTTTGCCCTCCCAACTCACTCTACCACTGACACTGCTCTCAGAACCTTCAACCTGTCCATCAACAACACCATTGACATTCTTGTCCCAGCCATGAGGATCCGCTTGAAACCCGCCTCTAAGCGCAACATTTGGTACGACTCTGAACTTGCAGACCTGAAACAAAAGTACAGCGCTGCAGAACGGAAGTGGCAAACCCCCAGGCTCATCCTCTGACAAACTGGCCTGCTATCTTCTCCAAAGACAATACAGACTCTCTATCCATGCCAACAAAAGGTCCACATTCAGGCACCGGTATCTGGCGCAGTCAACAACATGGCTGAACATTTCAAAATCTGCAGGGAACTTGCCAACCCTTCTGCAGTATGCTCCATCCCTATTTCTTCTGAGGCCCTCCGCAACACACTCGCCACTTACTTCACCACCAAAACTCCATGACATCCTGAACAGCCTTGTCACTCATTCTCCCAACCCATCCCTTACAACCATGCCTCTGTTGGCCAATCACCCTCCTTCCTCTTCGTCTCACTGGAAGACGTCACTATAGTTGTCCACTCCATGAAGGTGTCTTCCATACTCATACAGCTGTTCCATGGCACCCTTGGTATCTCAGAATGGGCACTGGGACTGGCTGACCTCCTTCCTAACTGACCGCTCCTCCCGTCTTATCCTGGCCACCTTCTCCTCTCCTACTTCTTTCTCCACCTGTCGTGTCCCCCATGGCTCTATTCTCTCACCTTAGCTCTTTAACATCTACCTTACTCAGCTGGCACTCCTCATCTCCTCCTTCTCCTTCAACTTCCAGTGTTGCTGACAACACGCAACTCTTTTTCAAACTTCCTTCTGACCCTCTTGCACCTTCCATCATCCCTGACTGCCTTTCTGCCATCCAGGCCTGGTGCCCTTCGAATGATCTCTGCCTCAATGCCAGCAAAATGGAGATCCTTCCTATTGTGACCCCTGCATCCGACTTCTTCCCTTCACCTCTGCCCTTCTTCTGTGGGCTCTCCCCCTGCTCCCTCTTCTGAATCCAGAAACCTCAGCCCTCTTTGACTCCCCTCTATTCTTCTTCTCTCACACCGGGACATTCCCAATAAGACCCACTTTCAGCTCTTCCTTCTCAAAGGAATTCTACCTTTTCTCGCCTTCCCTCAGAAGCTCAATGTTACCCGAGCCCTGGTTCTCTCTAGGCCTGACTATTGCAATAGCCTTCTCCTGAATCTACCTTCCACTCTGCGACCACTCCAGATAATCCAGAATAGGGCAGCAAGACTTATCCTTGGCCTCAAGCCCAGTAACAGCATTTTTCCTGCCCTAAAAGCCTTCACTGGCGTCTGGTTATTTCACTGATTAAATTCAAATCCCTCTGTATCATCCACACGACTGTCTGGGGCCGGGGACCACACTATCAGCAACACTTACTAAATATTCCCCCTCTAGACCTATGCACTCCTCTCCCACCAACTCCTTGCGTTTAAAGCATTTCGCTAAACATGGGGCAGGAGGTTGATCACTTATCTCAGCTGGCTCCCTTCCTTGGAACAGCCTCCCTCTCCCTCTTCGTCTTGAGCAGGACCTTCTTAAGTTCCAGAAGATCTGAAGACCTTCCTCTTTACCTCCTCCTTGCCTTCCCTCCTCTGCTAATCTCAGTTGCTTGTTTGGTGTTCAGGGCCCTAATGCATCCTCGGGGCTCTGACCTCCCTTGCCAAATCACCCCAGTTTCTGTCTATCCACAACACTTGCCTCGTCTCACCCTCCACCCTTGGAGGCTCACACTTACCTTCCATTGCACTTCAAATGTTGCTCACCCATGAGCACCCCAGCACCTATCCCATTCCCCCTCTCTTTTGCACTTGCATGTTCTGAACACTCACAAGGTATAGTAGGTTTGTGTCCCCCCTCCCTCCCACTGTATTTAATATTGTTTAATGTATTTTGTTTCCCATCCCTTGTCCACTCCTTGTTGTGCTTTGGGCACTTTGAAACAGTATTTACTTCCTGTTTAAGCACCTAACAAGCAAACAATAAATATAAAGGGAGAGACTGGCGGCACAGAGAAGCCAAAAAGTTCCCCAGCGCTTGCACACTAAGAATTATAAAGAAAAGAAGACTATTGGCTGCAGGTTACTGGAGAGGGTGGGTATACTGCCTAAATACACATTAAAGAACAACCATGAAAAGAGGATTCCAGAAACACTACGCCAGAAAGAGTCCTTGCAATTTTGCAATTTATTGTGCAGGGGAAGTCAGCTTGACACGTGTTTCGAGCTATCCAGCTCTTCTTCCGAGGCTGATATGACATAATTAACAAATAATTGTTTGATTTGAACATAAATGATGAAGGTGACAAATCAAATAGAAGTCCCCAAACCAGTGGGTAGCATCAGGGTAGTTGCACCACATAATAAATAAAATCACATAGCATGGAGTCAGTATACATAAGTGGGAATTAACATGAAAAACCAAAAAGGAATATTTTTATACATACATAATTTGCAGAGATGACAGCAACCAAGGTATAGAGGGTGCAGTAAAAAATAACAAACGGGGAGACAAAAAATATATATGCAGAAAAATGTACATTAGTGTTAAACTCCATTAGGTATAGCGCGACCAGCTGATTCTTCTGCCAATTCAAAGACGTAAAAATAAATTCAACTATACCTTCGGTGATGGCACGACTCGCAACGCAAGTCAATTTACGGTCGAAATTACCAGACCAGGATAGCATTACTGTAATGCATAGAAAGAGATTTCAGCCACATCTAGCTGCCCTATATACAGGGCTAATTCCAGTTGTGTGTAACAATGGTAAGTTTCCATAGTACATAACAATAAATTGAAAAATTTCAGATCCTATCTCTTACGCTTCACATTTGCGGGTAAATCTAAATATACAGAGAAAAATTAAATTAGGCTTCCATTGTTCGTACTGGTCAAAGAAAACTATTAAAAAGTCAGAATTACAAGTCTGACAGCCATAGCGAAAAACACAATCCATCGCACCTAACCTATGTTGCATATATAAGTACAATCCACTATTTTAAAACTCAAGCTTCGAAAATGTGTGTGCACAACAATACAGTAAGGATAACCTTGAATCCATAGGCCAATAGCTATGTAACCAAGAAAGTTAGGCTGTAAGGTAAATCCCCTGTGCAGCCTCCTTGTCAGTGCTATCGCACAATCCATTTCCTCTATTCTACGAAGAATCAAAAAATATAAATGCTTGATTAAGATGTCCCAGACTAAGGGGTCGTAACTAAAGTAGCCTACCTTGCAGAGTTGTTAGTTCAAACTGCAGTGTCCTTGAACGCCAGCTTGCATCGGCACGCGAGGATCACTTATATAAAATGAAAGGACTATAATTGTATTGGCCAGTACAGACGATTCGAGCAAAACGCTCTGCCATCTTGGGTGAGTGTAAACATTCACCAAGGTGAGGATAGAAGTAATTATGTATAGACGCATACAGAACAAATCAAATTCGGTCTGTAATGAAATCATCCAATTGCAATTCCTGGTGGGCGTCAAAGGGGTCCACCATTAAATTTAGCCAGTATTGAGAATTATGGAGTCTTGAATGGGCAGTTAAACCGCGCCGGCCACGTCGACCTTAAATGGAGATGTCAATAAGTATTCAGATAATAATTTCCATTTGTTTCACATATAAGCAAATGAGAGAGTATCATAGCTGATTGTTCCATATACAGCCTTCTAGAAAACATTATTGAAGACATATAAAAATTGTACATGAAGCAATAAAATTGACCGAGTATAATGAATTGTAAGAATATCCTGGTATGTCATACAATATTAAGCATTAAAGAGGATATGCTAAAAATGTTCAAACACCACCAGTATTCAAAATTAAGTTACAAAATAACTGCATATTCATGGTCTGAATTTAAACCCGTATAGACAGTCCTATATTTGCAAATGAGTATAGCCTCTAATTGTCTAAGTTTTCAAACTAAATTGCCCTCTTTGTGGCAGCGTAACTTTGGCTAGGCCCACAAATTTGATGTCATCCTTGGAATCCATTTGATGACGCACTTGCCAATGACTGGCTAAGATGTATTTTGCCTCTTGTTTCCCTATTGTTGACAAATGCTGTCTTATTCTGATTTGTAGTGGTCTGATGGTGCTCCCTATGTATTTAAGTCCGCAGACAGCAGTACACCACAAATTTGGAATTACAATTTATAAATGATTCAATCCGATGGTCTCCTAACGTGTGAAAGTGAACCAATGCTGTTTCGAGTGCATGTATGCACATGGAGCAACCCCCAAATTTGTGAAACCCATTATTTTGAGCCAAATTTAGCCAACACGGTTTGTGTGTAGGATTGCTCATTTATGAGGGACAGCGCTTATTTTAAAGAGTACGTCCCTTACTGAAGTTAAAACTCAGATTCAAGTCAATCCAATTTGAAATGTCTTTGTCAAGGTGCAATAGATGCCAGTGTTTTCTTAAAATATTATGCACTTTAGAGCTGTCTGTGTTATATCTGGTGATGAGCTGAATTTTCTGACTAGGAAAAGTGGTGGTGCGTGATCGAGGGTCTAGTAAATCCTTTAGCGAGTGTTCATCTTTCTCGACCTTGTTGAGGTTATGGTTAGCTTAACCCCTTGCTTCAAATCTCGATTTGATATAGGCACTTTCTGACTCAAAATCTGTAGTTTCAGTACAGTTCCTCCTGGCACGTATAAATTCTCCCTTTGGTATATTATCGATAACATGTCTCTTGTGACAGCTTTTAGCATGAAGGATCGCATTGACCGAAGTGCTTTTGCGAAATGTTTTAGTCTTGAATCCACTCAGAGGTTGAGGTGTTCAGATCTAATAAATCAATATGGGCTTGGCTATATGTGTGGGTGAATTTAATTCCCCATTTATTACTGTTCAGAAATGCTACAAACTGAGTCAGATCAGCCTCTGTACCAGTCCAGATTATCAAAGCGTCATCAATGAATCTTTTCCATAGATAAATCGATTTAATGAATTCCAAGTTACTGAAAGCAAATTCCTGCTCAAACTGATGCATAAAGGAATTGGCCAACGCCGGAGTAAAGCTTGCACCCATCCCGATGCCAATTAATTGTTTATAATAGATGTTATTGAAAAGAAATACATTGTTCTGTAAAGTAAATAGTAACAGTTCCTTTATCATTTCTATATGCTCATAAAAGGATGCGAATGATTGACAATAAATGACACTAATGCTTTCTATGGCTTTGTAATGATCAATGGATGTGTAGAGTGCCTTCACATCTAATGTAAATAGCCAACAGTTGTTACAAAAATCAAGTTTGTCAACTATTTCCAGAATGTGCATAGTGTCCCTAATATAAGTAGAGGTTTTCAATACTACTTGTAGTAAACACTCATTAATATAGACTGAGATGTGTTCCAATATTCTACCTCCTCCACTCACAATAGGTCTGCCCTCTGGTATGTCATTAATAGGTTTGTATGTTACGTAAAAAATATGCCGTGGGCATAGTCGGACCATCAACTGACAAAAATTCCTTTTCCACATCGGTGAGTTAGGCCTTTCTTATGCCATTTATAAATCAATTGATTGGCCAAGATTTTAATCTGGCTCAATGGTTTGGAGGGAAGTGCCAAATAACCTCCTGCATTGACGTGCCTACGTCCCATAGTAACGTAGTCTACTTTGTCCATCACAACCACATTGCCCCCTTATCTACCTCCTTGATTATCAAATCTGGGCTATCTGCAAGGTTCTGCATAGCAAGATATTTCTGCTTTGGTGAAGTTGAACTTTTGGTTAGGGGGGTGATTGCGTGTTCCATCTGCCAATCGATGAATATCCTTGATGACGGCCTGGTGGAAAGTATCAATAATATTGTAATTAGGAAAAATAGGCCTAAACTTAGATTTCTTGTTTAGATCTTTAATTTTGAGATTGTCGCACGATGTTCAAGTCAAATAGGACGACATTCATAATGCTCGGTTGTGATTGAAAATCACAATCCTCCAAAGACATTAAAATGTGTGTGCCCAACATTGTAATGAAATTTGTGAGGGAGGTGGTATAATTGGTTCAGAAGTATAGTTCTGAACTTGTGTAGCAAAACATTTTTTGAGTTTCAATTTACAAATCAATTTAAATATATCAATTAGAATGTCCACATAGTTGTTTAAAGCTGATGGTACAAATGAGAGACGCTTATTCAGTACTGATTGCTCAACTAGAGAGAGGGTGTTTACTGAGATTATAAATAAGATTCACCGGTTCTGATTGAATAGTGGTTGCCGATACGCGGCTCTTGTGAGCCTGCGTGGTTGAGGTGGTGCATTTCCGCTGCTTGTGCTTGCCACCCCTTCTACTCCTGGTTGGGGACCTGGGGCTGTAGTATTGCTAACAAGTGGACTTTGGAACCCCACTTTTTTTGTTGCTGCTGTGTGGTTGCCTTTTTTGTATCTCCTTATCTGCTCCAAAAAAGGAGAGGGTCCTGAGAGTTCTGGTTGATTATGTAATTTGTCTTCGTAATTCTCAGCTGATTCTGTATTGGCTGGGGCAATCTCCCCTGAATCAGAAGTCCCTGAAGTTTGTTTATCTGAGTTGCAGAATATTTGCTGACCAGAGAGGATGATATTAAAGCCCTCTTTGCCCCTCGGGGCTCTACACTTAACCCATTCAAAAGATTGGGGAACACCTGGGTATGGGACTCTAGGTTTATGGGTAACGGGGTGCAGATGGTAGAATGTATACCTAGAACTTGTCTATGAACTCTGGGAAGCACCCACATTCCTACTAGACTTTGACTGTCATTTGTCTCATGCTCTCAGATCCTGTTATTGTAGATCAGTGAGTCAGGGAAAGTGTCATTTTTGCTGGCCTGACCTTCATCTCACGGATATGACCACAGCTGACTCGCGTGCTGTGGGAGTGACACCCAAGCAACAGCCAATCCTACGTGGTCAGAGCCTACACTTCTATACAGAACTGACGACTCAACCCAGTTGTATCTCAGAATTGTGTACTTGTAACATGATGTTATCAAGGACGATTTTTTTCCCTTATAATGTGCTACCCGTGTAATGTTGGGCAGAGCGCTCTCTGGGCAGCAAAGTTCTCTGCATGCACAGTGTATCTTATATAAGCTTTGTTCTACTTGCAGTTCATCTCCTGGTCTCATTCCCTACTGGGGTGTGTCCATTAGTCTGAGTTTTGGAAATCATGTCGGAATGGGCGCCTTTGTTTGGTGACCCTGACATAATATTCCTTAACATCCCCGTACTGCAGTGAGATCTAGGGATTTTTCCGGAAAGGCCAGTGCGCCTGTGACCCTGGTCACTGCATCACCTCCTCCATACGTTCCTTCAAGCACAACTCCTCCCCCACAAGGCCCACCACTCGATATCTCGAAGTAGTGTTAACATCTACCCAGGCAGAACTGTCTCGATTACGAACACTGTGCGAAACAACGCTGCCCTTGTCTGGGGTTGGGCAGTCGCCATTACAAACCATGCCAACGAGCACCGCTGTATTACCAGATGATGAATGGAAATCCAGGGATTTCCTTTTTAGAATAGACAGCACTCCAATAAAAGCAGTATGGGTGGAACGAGAAGGGGAGGTGGAAAGCGTGGGAAAAGATACAGTAGCCTCAAAGGGATGAGAAATGTTGGAGTGACTTTGAGGCCGATGAAGGGGGGGGGCGGTAGGAGGCTTGAAGCAAATACAATGGACTACTCCACAAATGCGGCAACAGAGGATGGATGGGGAGGGAAGGCTCTGAAACAGGTTATGAAGAATGGCATTAGCAAAGAAGAAAGGAGTAAAGGTGAGTAAGGGGAAGGTGAGCTCAATGTTGAGATGCCCCTCATCCACAAAGGAGCGAGACAACCTAATTATATACCTTGGGCACTGATGGACAAGAACAATCTCCTCAAAGCACTTCCACCGCTTTCAGGGGGGTGCAGGAAAATGGCTATATGCATTTGAAATGATTACCGGGGGAGTGCCATTAGCAATTGGTGATATAGCCTTTTAATCTCCGCGGTGTGAAACTAAGCAGACGCAGTGTGGTTGAAGGCGGGGTCTCCGGGAGTGACCATGGGAAATGCCATGCATGACGGGGCATCCTTTAACCATGTGCGGACGAGAGTATGGGATGCACTGCAGAGGACTTTTCCTGACACCCGAGATCTACACTCGGTAATGCAATGTACCATGGAGGATGCGGAAGATGCTGTCGAGTTCATTCTTCGGGTGCAGGAACTGTGGCGGGCGGAGACGGGCACGGCTTGGGACCAGTCCACCTCTCTTCTATTTTATCATCAATTGAGGCCTCCCAAAGGAGGTACAGAAGGCCCTTGATAGAATTGCTGGGATAGAAGCCAAGGGGTAGCCAGAAATACCAAGCATTATAGTACACCACTGCAGGAGGATCAAAGAAAGGGAAAAAGAAATAGCCCAGAGGATATTGGCTGATGAAGCAAAGTTGGTACAGAGTAAGTTAGTGTAGGTCTCAGTAATTGCTTCACTGCCCTCGTAGCAGCAGGGAGAAAAGGAGGGACCGCTAGTGCTACAAGCTACGATGGCAGCTATATGGGCAGACAACGGTCAGGAGCAATGGGGTGGAGAGGAACGGTACGTGGGACCTCAATGGCAGGGAAGACCGTCAAGAGGAAGAGGTTAGTATCCAGGACAGCGAGGAAGAGGGGGTGGATATGCATATGGAGGGCCAGGACCAAGGGGTGGGGGGCGGACCTGGACCGTGCTGGTCGTGTAGGAGGTGGGGACACTTTGCAAGGGAATGTCGTATCCGACCTGTAACCAACTACCAGAATGCTCAGAGGTACAGCAATGAACAGCAGTATGGACGCCCACACCCATGTAGCCTGTATGGACTCCCCATGGGCCCATTTGAACAGGATGGGCATCCCGACAATAGGCCCACACTGGGGTATACTGCACCCAGACACCCACCGCATTGCTTACAGTCCCGTCCAGCTCATCAAAATAGTATCGCACACACAGATATAAACCCATTCACCACCACAGCTAACGATGCCCCAGCACCTTATCAAGGAATGTGTGTGCTAAGTGACAACATTTTCGTATGCCCAGGAATGAACACCCACCCAGTTTAGGACAGCCCACAGAGAGCACTTGCGTATCCAGTCCTACCCACTAGCTTACTTCCAGACGAGGAACCACTGGTGGGGGCAGAGATGGGAAACAAACAGTTAATCTTTAGGGTGGACTCGGGGGCGGAGAAATCATGTTTATGTGAAGGTGACTTTCCGTTATCTGGCAAAAATCTCGAGACACAAGGAATCTATGTAGCTGCGGTCACGGTTCCTTACATGTCAAAATAGGAGGAACCGTACGAGCACCCCTACTGTATCATGAGAACTCACCAGTGAATTTATTGGGACTAGACTTACTGAGCAGACTAAACATGACAATCTAGTTTACAGACCAATGGATAGTATGCTCCACCCTGGGCATGTGCTCCATGCGAGCGATGCTTCTCATACAAAGAATAGCAAACTAGACAGCTGTCCGAGGGGTACCAACCAATGCAGACATGTTTGTTTATGGCATACAGGTGTTAGCGAGGGTGGTGCTAGAGATTACACGCAAGGATTGGAGAGTCCCCAATGATTTTGTTTTCTGCCCTCTAGCGACCCCCGAGATATTGCCTGGGGCCATTTTTTGTCTCGACCTGCAGGAGGTTCAGGTTTCTGCAAAACGTATTCTGGCGATTGGCCTGGACATTCATGGCTGTGAGTGGAGTACAGTATTGTGTATTAACCCGAACATAGCACAGCACGATTTGACTGAATAGCTGTTCACTGACAATGATGGTGAAATAATAATGGAAATATGTATGCCTTGTGACATAATGATACAAAAGAGACAAGTAACAAACCCTCATGGCCATTATCAGTGCACCACCATCTTTCTGTGACAAAGATCTACAACTAGTGCTAATGGACTACGAACCCCCATGACAGAGGGTTATTGAAGGAATTGACCCCAATAAAAATAAAGATTAAACATGGAGCAGTGTTGCCCAGGGTCAGACAGTACCCCCTATCAAGAGAAGCAGACGAGGGGCATGAAAGACACTGTATACGCACTATTACAACAGGCATCATTGTCCACTCAATTTCCCCATGCAATATTGCGATTTACCAGATTAAAAAAGCAAAATGGGGGTCATTGCGTATGGTGCAGGATCTCTGTCCACTTAATGACTTTGTCCAAAAAGATTTCCCTCTTGTCTCAAACCCTGCGTCCATCTTGTGTAGCTTCCCAAAAACGGCTATGCACTTGACTGTGGTGGACCTGAAAAATGCTTTTTTCTCAGTGCCCCTCGATCCAGAGACTCTATACCCGACACCCTTTACCCTAGGGGGAAAAAAGATACAAGTATTGTCGATTGTCCCAGTGGTATTGCGAAAGCCCGAGTAATTTCATTACAATATTGCACGAAGACCGCAGCAATATTCATGTTCAAAGAACCATCATTCAATATGTTGATGACTTCCTGGTGTTCAGGGAAGGAAACATGCAGACAAGACTCAGTCCCCATGTTAACATTACTGGCCCACAAGGGGTACAAAGTAGATAAGACCAAACTTCAATACTGTTTGGCAGAGGTGTTGTATCTGGGCCAATTAATCTCCAAAGCTGGTAAGAGGATAATCTGCGACAGAGCAGCGACAGTTCAGGTAACAGCCAGACCTCCCAGAGTGAAAGACATGCAAAAGTTCCTTGGCATATGTAATTGCTGCAGGGCATGGATTTTAGATTATGCTGCATATGCATAATCTAAAATCCACTATTACAAGGCTTAAAGGAAGCACAGAAAGAAAACACAGCAATAACATGGACACCTGAAATGCATACTGCTTTCATTACATTAAAATAACTGATATGCACATCACCCGTCCTTGCCACACCTGATTATGACCAAGAAGTTTTCTTGTTCTCACATTCAAATGGAACACTGATGACCGCAGTACTGACACAAAAGACAATGTTGGACCATAAACCACTATCTTGTTACAGCTGGACCCTCAATACAGTAAAGCAGGGCCATTTTGCTTGCGGACAAGCTCTTGCAGTAGCTACCTTCACGATTGAAAAAAGTTCTACAATTGTGATGGGATGCTCTCACATTTGCTGAACACTCTGTTTGCCATACTTGAACGGTCGAAGACCACACTCGCCACACAAAGGGCCACTGCCTATGAGATTATCATCTCAAGCCCAAACGTTCATGTGATCCCCTGCAAAACAGTGAACCCAGCCACATTCCTCACAGTGCCATGTACATTGGAGGACATGCAATGCATGACTGTGCCACTTATGAGGGAGAAGGAGACGACATTCCCAAAGCAAGTCAATTTCCCTTGAGTGAAGAAAAGTATATTTTGTAGATGGGTCAGCGTCTGTTTGTCCAGAGACTGGTGGAAAGCATGTTGGTGCATCAGAAGCAAGATTGGAGCAGGGGAGTACAAGGTGTAAATACAGAAGAGATTGCCCATGCATTATTCTGCTCATGCAGCAGAATTGGTAGCATTAATTGAAGCACTCCATGCAGCCAAAGGATGTGTACTCACAATATACACAGATTCAGCATATGTAACAACCGCAGTACATGCTGGACTATATAGATGGAGAAGAGGGTTCAGAAGAGCAGATGGGTCACCAGTGCAACATGCAGTGTTGCTAAATGAATTGATCGAAGCACTTGCAAAGCCTTCAATAGTAGGCCAGGTAAAATGCCAAGCCCATACTAATAACAAGGATGGAACGCGGCGGCGGATGCTGCTGCAAAACAAGCAGCATACTTTCAGAAAGCCTTATCAACATAATGCGTAATGAAAGAATGAACGGTGGAGCCTAAAGACAATGGATATAACTCTCTCCCAACAGCGCAATAATAGTGCTCCAAAAGAGAGCGCCCCAGTCAGAAAAAGAACTATGGGCAAAACAGGGCTGCATACAGTCACCCACAGACCACCTATGGAGACAGGACACAACGGGGAAAGTAGTGATGCCAGTAGAAATGTTGCAAATAGCTTTTGAATAGTTACACTTTCCTGCTCACACATCAAAACAACACATTGCGGCAGACATCCAGGAGGATTGGTCCATCCCGAACCTCCAAGAATACATTAATAAATTAGTAATTGAGTGTATAAAATGCCAAACATTCAGTTCTGGAATGACTTTCATGGCAACTGCGGGGAATATTGCCCTGCCCCATCGGGCCTTTCTGTGAACTGCATATTGATTATGCAGACATGGGGGGGGAAATGTGCAATGGGGCTCGATACTTGATCGCAGTGGTTTGTCCCTTTTCTCGCTGGGTGGAAGCTGGACCTTGTGCCCACCCAGACGCAAATGTGCAGCTAAGTTTTTAGTAAGAGCAAGAAGTGTTCCCACAGTGGGGCATATGCAATGTCAAACGCTCCCACAATGGGACACGTTTTGTGAATGACTTTTTTGAAAGAAGTGACTATATTACTGGGAATAAAGCATAATGTGTTCAATTTATCACCTGCAAGCGATTGGACTGGTAGATAAAATCAACGGCCTGCTTAAAAGTAGGTTGTCCAAGCTTTGCCCCTTTCTCAAAAATAATTGGTTATATTGCCTCCCACTAGCATTATTCTAACTGCATACTCAACCCAGTAAGGACCACCATTTGTCCCCCCAGGAAATAGTAACAGTGCGGCGAATGCAATCGCCCTTGTCCCCGGTAAGAAGAATGTCCAATGCCCATAGAAGTGCCACAGTGCTGGAAGAGGAATTCGAGGAATATCTCACACAGTTCACAAGGGCAGTACAGGTGATTTCAAAACAAACAGCCCCAACCATTCATTAGAGAAAATGAAACTGATGCTTCAACGCCTTTAGCAGATAGCCCGACAAGTCCTTTAATGCCTGGAGAACTAGTATATGTCCGCAGCTTTGTACGCAGGTGGTACAGTCCAAGATTTCATGGCCCTTATTAGGTAATATATTGCACACCTTCGGCAGTGAAGATAAAGGGCCAGAAATACTTGATACACATCAGATGTTAGAAAATCCCATGACAATGTAGTACCAGGAACACTTCAGCAAAATGAACGTGAGGCAGCAACTCCTTAATAAATACTGGATAAAACATAGTGGCATACAGTTACCTGAGCAACAGCGATATAGTGATTAAGAGAAAGATTTTGAGTCAGATAGCAGTAGGAATAATAGAAGTGCCACTCGGCATATTCGTATGACTGCAGCCTTTATTTTATGGCCATTGCGTTTTCTATAATATTACTGTGTTTGGGACTGTACTAGAGCATTTCTTTTATGGTTGGAGACATAAAAGGAGATGTGGGGTAAACTAATACAAGAAGGGAGCAAACTAATGTGGGATGGTGTGAAACTAATACGGGACCATAATATCTCCTCAGATCTCTCTACATTATACAAAAATCGTAAAAAGGTGTCATCACAGTCTGGGCCACTTGTAATGTAAGTGAAAATGTAATTTATGTATATGATAATGCTTTATCTACTCCGGTAATGTTTACAGTACCACCAAGTGACTTGTATACAAACAGATATCCTACCTCAAATGTTACAAATGTGTATACTCGTGAAACGTGTATAAACGCGCCCAGCTACCAAGGGTTCGGTGCACATTACCAAATAAATAAACTGTCTCCTACTGACAGGTCGGAAGCACTTCAGAGCCCACCATACTGGCAGCTTAGTAATGGTACCAATGTAACATCCGATGTGGGTCTTTTTCTGATTTATTGTTCACATGCTTTCAGTGCACACGAAACACTGAATGTTGATGGTAAACGGCACAAAATGTCACTAACTAATGGTAAAAAATAAGTTAATACACAGACGGAAGCAGCAAACTAAGTAATATAAATTCGATGCATATCACGGGTTGGGGTTGGATAAGGTAGAGGATCTTCTTCATTTTGACCAGTCTAACAAGTGGTACTCTGATATGAGTGCCACAGGGATACAGGCCACAAACGGTAGCTGCCATGTTTGTTCACTGATACCTCATGCGTCAGGGACACCTAAGGTTTTAGTGCCACCAGAATCCCACCTTGTTGAATCCCAGTGCCTTGTTTATCTCGCACTATGTATGACAAGGAGCACCTTCCACACACGGTAAAACTACAACTGCTTCCTCTTGATGAAAAGCTATGCAAGAAGAAACCTGAAGGTGCAACATGTTTTAAAGAGCCATTCTTTGCAATGAAAGGGACAATGTTCGCTGAAAATAAATGGCAAGATGCAACAGTAATGTGCAAGGCAGAAGCGCTACATGGCCTATCGGACAAAAGACTGCAATGGATGGAGGACACGTGCGCCCACGTATGGTCTCAACACATCACAAAACTTACATGGGTCACAGCTCTCGATAAAACAATCAAGATCTAGCATGAAAAAAATATGTATTGTGCTTCCAAGGGTAAGGGAGAGTACCCGTGGGTTCCAATACACACTGCAACAGAACTCTCATAATACCGGACATGGGAAAAGGAACTGCAGCTTTGATGGACCACTATTGGGTGTGGCAAACAGACATACTTGCACCTCCCGTCATCATGGAGGCGCCACTGTGCTCTAGCAACGCTGCACTCTGCTCTACTGGTGATTCCGGAGCAACACATCAAGGCGGAAGGGGTGCCTAATCCATGGCAACTGGCATCCAAAGCTGCAAGTTAAGAGCCCCCGATCTATGATGTGTTATCAGAAGACAAGCAGCAAGATCAAGTGTCCAGCTGAAAGAGAGCATCCAATTGCCTCTCGAAAGACTCTTCAG
Organism: Ambystoma mexicanum; assembly: GCF_040938575.1. Classification (NCBI taxonomy): domain Eukaryota; kingdom Metazoa; phylum Chordata; class Amphibia; order Caudata; family Ambystomatidae; genus Ambystoma; species Ambystoma mexicanum. The sequence goes on from NC_090931.1 coordinate 198,870,158, forward strand.
ACCTCTTGGCACAAATCCCTGATCAATATCAACTCCAACTCAGCAGAGACATTTTTTACATCACTTATCTCCAGCATCCAGGCACGATCAGACGTCAAATGGCTGCAGATAATCCACTGGGAGCTGATCCAATTAGCCGACAGCACAGAAGGATTCAATGTCATCAAGGTAGAACTAAGAGCACTTCGACTAATGACAATGCAAAATTGATACGTGCTCGACCTGCTCATGGCTGTGAAAGGTGGGGTTTGCCAAAAAATCGGGAGTGTATGTTGCAAATTTGTGCCTTCTTCAGATGCTGAAAATTGAACACTCTTGTATGTAGTATCAGCAGTGCATGAACTATGAATGCGGATGAAAGAAGAAAGTGGTCAATCTAGTGACTGCTTCAGCGCATCATTCGACTGGGTACATCTTGGCTCGGGACTGCAATGAAGTTACTGGTCCCCATTATTGTCTTTCTCCTGCTGATCTTTTGTGTGCGACAGCTGTACTAACCGATTGGTATGATGGTGACTGTGGGCAATCCAAATAGAAATGGGAAAATGCCTCATGATACTAAGAAAGCCCAAGTACAAACAGGCGAGAGTGATGAATCCAAATATTGCATGGTGGCCATCTACAACACAGGGGATATAGTAGATACTTTATGGCACACAACCATCAAACAACCCAAAGATTTAGAAAACCACAAGGTGGTGTGGGGTGACCTAGCAGGGGATGGAGGTTGCATTTATATGTCATGCACTCCTGAAGAATATGCAGGGTGTGGCGAAAGTCTAAGAAGTCTGTGCCGCACATGGATGCCAATAAAAGGTACACCCGCATGGGATGAAGTGGTGAAAAGGGCAGAAGAATGTAAAAGTGCTGGAGAAGGGTATTTGTTACTTTAGGAATAACGAAAGGGGTGAGTGTTGATGGAGAGGTGGTCTTTTCCGCCCCTCTCACCACTCCCACCTGCACGGATTTCACTTGTGCTGAAGGGGGGGAAGACGTCCCCCCTTCCTGCCCAATTGTAATCTGTGTTAATCGCCTTCTAATTACTAACAAGGAAAGCATATAATTAAGCCTTATTGAAGTGCAAAGACTCCATTTTAGATAATCTGCCAAATGCCATATTTTACTAGGCCTGAAAATGATCTCTAAAAGCCTATCGCTCCCTCTGCCCAGCGCCTCGCACCGCCAGCCCAGGCCCCTACCCCACTGCCTCCTACCAGCTTTGCACAAACCCTGTTCTCACAGAAGTTCAGCCATTCATTGTTGCAACCTTTAGTGCCGTCCCAGAACAGATGAGCTCACTGCACCTTGTGGGACCAGAACAGGCCCCCGCATGAGTGGGTGTCCAGTTAAAGGGTCGAATGAAAAAGGGTCGAATACAATACGTTCGACTCAAAAGGATTGGAAAAAAAAGGATCAAATGCCTTTTTTTAAATGTATTTTTTTTGGGGCTTGGTAAAGTTAATAATTGTGTTTTTTCTGGTAAAAACAGGTTTTTGGGGGAAATGCATTCGATTTTTCGGTCCTTTTGATTCGAAACAATTGTATTTCGAATCTTTTCATTCGACCCTTTCACCAACAACCCATGAGTGCCCATCCATCTCCATTAACCTGCTCATGCCCCTCTGCTCTTTGATACAGATAGACATCTGACCTCCCGTAGTGGCCAAACGAAAACACCCCTGAGATCCCTGACACTCGTATATTCTTTCTAACCCCAACACTTGTCTATTTGTATCATGAGACATTAGGTAGATCAAAACCTCCAAGATGGGTACCTGTGTCAGGGACTCTAGGTTTCTGGGTACCGGGGTGCAGAGGGTAGAATGTATACCTGTAACTTGTCTATGAACTCTGGGAAGCACCCACATTCCTACCAAACTTTGACTGTCATTTGTATCTTGCTCTCAGATCCTGTTATTGTAGATCAGTCGGGGAAAGTGTCATTTTTGCTGGCCTGACCTTCATCTCACGGAGATGAGACCAGCTGACCCACGTGCTGTGGTAGTGACACCCAAGCAACAGCCAATCCTACGTGGTCAGTGCCTACACTTCGAGTGGATTGTGTCCTCCAACGTATTCCTCATCTTAGATGTATTCCATCCAGCTTTGCTGCTCTTCTGAAATTTTTTCGGCAGAGGGAGCCGTGCGTCGATGTCGTCGAGTCGATGGTCCCTCGAAGGCCTCCGTCGAGGGTGACGTCATCGGGTATATAAGTAGCACGCGCGGCGCCTGTTGGCCTCGGTTCCGTTTTTCCGCAGTATACGTTGCTTTAGAGATTCAGCGCGCCTCGAGTTCTGTGAAGAATAATAAATAATATAAACGAAATATGTCCTTCATCGACGCGGACTATGACCCCGAGATCGGGATTCAAAAAGTGCAAGTCGTGCGGCTCAAAAATGTCGATCACGGACCCGCACCGAGAGTGTTTATGGTGCCTCGGAGAAGGCCACGACATGGAGGCCTGTACGAAGTGTCAGGCGATGACTGGGAAGGCCTTGCGAGAAAGGAGAGGAAAGCTACAGGTAGGTCGTAAAACCGATCGTAAAGCCTGTAGCGTCGAGTCGAGATCCCATGAGGAGAAATCTCCTCGACGCGAAAGGCATCGATCTAGGTCCCGAAGCGATTCCCATCGCTCGTCTTCGTCAAAAAAATCGAAGAAACAATGCCACAGGTCTCCCTCCACCTCGTCGTCAGACGAGTCTCCGAAAAGGATGAAATGCCCCATGGAACATTCGTCTCCCGAAGAGTGGGAAGCATTCAGGGTAAAAATGATGGAAGCGTTTGAGAAAGCGAAGCCTCGGTCCACGCCGTCTTCGGAAGCCGGCCGCGAGCGTCATCGCTCCGACACTCGCGCGCCCTCGAGCCCGGGTGATCGAAAAAGGAAGGATAGGGACCCTTCCAGGACGCCGAGCGAAAAACGCTCGAGCCGAGTCGACCGTTTGAGGTCACAGACGCCGTCCGAGATCCATCACACCTCGAAGGGAAAATCTTCGAAGACCGCCTCGACGCCCTCGAAGCAGACCCTGTCGACGACCACTATGATGTCGACGCTGAAGCCCTCGGCGCCAAAGGCTCCAGCCAAGCCAGGAAAGCCAGAAAAAGAGAAGGATGAGGTTACAAAACCTGTAATATCCTCAGAGCCCTGTAATACACCTCTTCCTCCTCCTCTCCCAGAGAAGGTTTTCAAGCCTCTCCCCAGGAAGGAGTTTTTCAAGTCCCTGACCTCAATTTTCGAGGAACAGTAGAGATCTGATGAGGAAAATGTACCTTTTAGGCTAGAATATGGCACCCCAAATGTCCAAGAATGCTTGATCTCAGAAGAAAGTAGAATGAGGGATTTGGTGGAAGCTTTACACAATGCAAGTGGCATTGACACATCTCCTGAGAATGACTTTGGCAGACCAGAACCAGGAGAGCATGCCAGTCCATCATACCGTCAATTAATGACGAAGGTAGTAGATTACTTAGGATGGGCTAGACCACCAGCCCAATTCATCCAGGATGATTTAACAGATATATTGGACCATGGTCCCACCGAAGACCCAGTACTAACTTTTCATGTAGCCTTGCAAAATCGGGTGGCCAAGAATTGGGAAACTCCGGATTCTATTCCTCCGGTAAATAAATCCCTCACCTCAAAATACCGCCTGTCCAGTAGCGACCCCGTCTATCTATCAAAACATCCAACTCCCGAGAGTCTGGTCATACAGGCAGCCACAGCTTCTAACAAACTTGCGTACCCTTCTATCAGGGATGATAAGCGTGTGGATGGCTGGGCACGGAAGGTATTTTCAGCTGGGAGTATGGCTTTAAAATCTGCCAACTCCACATGTGCCTTGGCAAAATTTTCGTACACTCTGTGGGAATGCATCGCAATGGCGGCGGAGCACATACCAGAAGGGGAAGAAAGGGAAGGGTTCCTAGCCATCGTTAGAGATGGAAAGGAAGCCATGCAGGAATCCCTTCAATCTGGATTGGACACTGCGGATAGTGTAAGCAGGTCCATGGAAGTCTTCGAACCCGCTCCTACAGCAGGAAGTTCTAACCCTACTGGAGAAAGGTGCTATAGAACCAGTACCTGCAGCGGAGAGGAACAAGGGATGGTACTCCCTGTATTTTTTGATCCCCAAAAAGGACGGAGGACTGAGACCCATCTTGGACTTAAGAAACTTGAACAAGTTCTCAGGAAGGACAAGTTCAAGATGGTTACCTTTTCTCAGATCCTTCAGGCCCTTCAACTTCAGGACTGGTTGGTGTCATTGGACCTCCAGGATGCTTATTTTCATGTGCCGATTCATCTCAAGCACAGAAAATACCTGAGGTTCGTAGTTGGCGACTCACACTATCAGTTTCGAGTCCTGCCATTCGGATTGACCTCCGCCCGAGGGTCTTCACCAAGTTAATGATAGTGGTGGCAGCGCACCTCAGGAGAGGGGGAATTAATGTCTACCCCTACCTGGACTATTGGTTGATCAGGGCGCGTTCTGCCGAGCAAGCACTGGATCATCTGAAAGTCACCTGCCACTTCCTCCACAGACTGGGCTTCTCCCTCAATTTCAAGAAGTCGCAATTGACACCTTCCCAACACCTTCAGTACATAGGAGCTGTATTAGACACATCCTTGGGAAAGAGCTCGCCTCCCAAGTCGAGGGCTCAAGACATTCTTCATATGGTTTCCAAATTACAAAATGCCCAAAATCTCCAGGCTAATGACTTTTTAAGGTTGCTTGGCCTCATGGCATCCTGCATCTTCCTGGTTCCAGAGGCACGCTTGAGGATGAGATCTCTTCAGTTGGCTCTAAAGACTCGGTGGTCCCAATTCTCAGGTCAAATGACGGATCTTCAGATTCCGAACAAGGTCCGACAAGATCTTCTATGGTGGATCTGTACAGAGAACATCCTAAAAGGAGAACCTTTTTGGCAACCATGGCCGGAGATCACAGTAGTGACGGACGCCTCACTCATGGGGTGGGGAGCTCATGCGAACGATTTGACAATCAACGGTCGTTGGTCTCCATCGGAGTCCAAACTACACATCAACCTTTTAGAGCTGAGGGCAATCAGACTAGTGCTGAAGGCCTTCCTGCCATCTGTCAGGGGAAAGAATGTCCTGATAATGACGGACAACACAGTGGCCATGCATTACCTTAACAAAAGAGGTGGTGTGGGGTCACTACCTATGTGCAGAGAGGCAATGCAGCTCTGGTATTGGGCAATTCAGGAGGGAATCTCTTTAACAGCAATTCATCTAGCCGGGGAAGAGAATATGACGGCAGATGCTCTGAGCAGGCAGAGCACGGTGTCCCACGAATGGGAACTGGCTCAGGAAGTCATTCTAGAGATCTTGGCCCTTTGGAGAACCCCTCAAGTAGACCTATTTGCAACCGGTATCAACCGAAAATGCGTAAGGTATTGCTCAAGGGAATTTCCCCCGAAAGGAGCCCTGGGGGACGCGTTCGTGGTGGAGTGGAATTTCCCACTATTGTATGCATTCCCTCCGATTCCCGTCATTCCTCAGGTCATCAGGACGCTGAGACGCTTCGGGAGCCGCATGATCCTAATTGACCCGGATTGGGCCAGGAGAACGTGGTACCCGGACCTTCTAGACATGTCCATCTGTCCTTCAGTACGTCTTCCTCAGAGAGAGAACCTTCTCTCTCAAATGGAGGGTCAGGTTCTCCATCCAGAGGTCAAAACGCTCAACCTTCATGCTTGGTATCTGAAAGGCTGAGATACAGGGATTGGAACCTTCCAGATGATAGGGAGGTGTTGCTTTCGGCAAGAAGACCAGCAACAAAGTCTCTATACCGTTGCCGTTGGAAAAAGTTTTGCAACTGGTGCAGAGAAAAGAATGTCAATCCTTTTCTATGTTCTATTCCGGAAGTACTATCTTTCCTTCTGACCCTAGCACATAGAGGTCTGAATTTTGGAACAATAAAAGGTTACCTTGCGGCGCTTTCCATTTTCAAGCACTCGTCGGAAGAATGCTCCTACTTCAAAATTCCTTTGATAATACAATTCCTAAAAGGACTCACTAATGTGTTTCCCCCTCACCCATTTCAAGTACCGATTTGGGATCTCAATTTAGTCCTAAAATTATTAATGTGTGCTCCTTTTGAACCTATGCACACGTGTCCATTAAGATTACTAACATGGAAAACTGCCTTCTTAGTGGCTTTAACATCTGCAAGAAGAGTGAGCGAATTGCAGGCACTGTCTTCTGGGCCACCCTATACTGTGTTCCATAAGGACAGAGTTGTGTTGAGGGTTAAACCATCATTTTTACCGAAGGTAATATCTGAATTTCATTTAAGTCAGAAAATTGTTTTACCCGCGTTCTATCCTCCACCCCGTCCTACTAAGGAGGAGGAAAGATTACACAGGTTGGATCCAAAAAGAGGTTTAAACTTTTACATCTCTAGACTTTACAGACAGTGGACAACTAGCTATTTATAGGTAACACAGGAAGGAAACTGGATCAATCGGTGACAAAACAGACAATTTCACGCTGGATCGTGCTTTGCATTTCAGAATGCTACAGGCTAGCACAAAAAGACCCACCAGAAGGGTTAATGGCTCATTCCACCAGAGGCATCGTCTCTTCCACAGCCCTTCAAAGAAGTGTTCCAATAAGGTCCATTTGTGAAGCAGCAACTTGGTCTTCACTACACACCTTTTCAAAATTCTATAGCCTGGATGCTTCCCAGTCTAAGGATCTGACTTTTGGAAAAACAGTGTTTTATTCCGCCATCTAAGGGCATTGAAAAAATCTAACCCCTCCTCCAGAGAAATTATACATACTGCTTTGGGAGTCAATCTAAGATGAGGAAACGTTGGAGGACACAATCCACTCGAAGTACAAGTTACTTACCAACTGGTAACGTTCTTTCGATTGGATGTTCCTCCAACGTATTCCTCATCACCCTCCCAGCCTACCCCTCTGTAGATTTTTCCAGATTATTGCCATCTCAAATCTCGCAAGGCTGATACCTGTCTGCCGGCACAATCTACATAGTACAAGATCAAAGATAAAAAGGGGAAAAACTGAACTGACGCCAACGGACGCCGCGCGTGCTACTTGTATACCCGATGACGTCACCCTCGATGGAGGCCTTCGAGGGACCATCGACTCGTCGACATCGACGCACAGCACCCTCTGCCGAAAAAATTTCCATAGAGCAGCAAAGCTTGATGGGATACATCTAAGAGGAGCAATACGGTGGCGGAACATCCAATCGAATGAACGTTACCAGTTGGTAAGTAACTTGTCCTTCTATACAGTACCGACGACTCAACCCAATTGTATCACAGAATTGTGTACTTGTAACATATAACGTTGTTCTACTTGCAATCTAGCTCCTGGCAAATGCCATCAAATTCCTTCCGTCGCATCACAAGAACAGCACGCGGAAATTCTACAAAAGCAGATTCATGCCCTTCTAGTGAATCGGGCAATAGAGCCTGTCCCTCAGTCCCTCTGGGGCCCCAGAGTGTCTTCCAGATGCTTTCTGGTGAGAAGCGGAGGGTGGAGACCCATTCTAGACTTGAAACGCCTCAACAAATTCCTCAAATCCCAGAAGTCAGGATGGTCCCGTTGCAGCACGTCCTTGACCAACTGTAGGAAGGGGATTTCATGGTGACCCTCAACTTATTGGATGCTTACTTCCACATCCCCATTCATCGCAAACTGCAAATTCCCACATTTTGTCATTCATGGAAGACATTACCAGTTCAAGGCCCTACCATTTGGCCTGGAATCGGCACAAGGGTGTTCACTAAATGCTTGGCTCCAGTGGCAGTGCATTTGCGTTGCAAAGGAATCTACATCTACCTTTACCTGGACGATTGGCGTATACTGTCCAGCAGACCGCAGACACCATCCGGAGCCTCTCTTCGACCCTTGCTTCTCTAGGGTTCTCGATAAATTATCTGAAGTCCTGCATAGCGCCATCACAGAAAGCGCTATTCTTGGGTGCTTGCCTCGACACACACTCATGTCTGGCGACTCCTATGGAAGAGAGAGTGTAGGCCATCCTAGGAAAGGTCCAACGGCTATTGTCGGCTTCCGTTGCAGCAGTCCGATTAATCAAATCCCTGCTGGGAATGATGTCGTCCTGCATGCATCTGGTTCCCTTCTGCAGACTGAGGATGAGGCCCCTACAATAGTTCCTTCACTGCCACATGGCAGCAAGTTCTAAGCACGTGGAGCGACGATCGCTCTCAATCAGGCGTTTCCGTCAGACCCTTAAATAGTGGTAAATTCACCCGCATCTAGCACAGGGCGCTCCCTTTCAAACCCTTGCCTACCAGGGGATAATCACGATCAACGCCTCTCTGGAGGGTGAGGACGTCCACACAAGACATTATTACACTAGAGGACTCTTACTTCCAGAAGAGGAGTTGCACACCAACGTCCTGGAACTGTGGGAAGTTTTCCGGGCTCTTTTCAACCTCCGCTCCAGTGGGAAGGTGGTGTGATTCATGAATATGTGAATCCATGTAAGACCCCATGCTGGAGAAGGAAAACATTACTTACATGCAACTCCTGTTCTCCAGCATAGCTCTTAAATGGATTCACATGCAACCCTCCTCCCTCCTTACCCTCTCTGGCTCTTCTTGGTTCCTACTTCCACATTACATGCGTGACCAAATCTAAAGATGGCCATCAGGGGTGGAGCTTAGGAGGATCAACGTCATTGTCTGGAGCAGTATGACAATAATAGGCTATAGAAGTGACTAGAAGTTTTTAGCTTTAAAGTGAAACGACTTTGATATTAGAGGATTCCCAGCTTGACCATAGGGAATCTTCATGAGCATGAGAATCCATGTAAGATCCATGCACCAGAACAGGAGTTTCAGGCAAGTAGCCTGTTCATTACTATCTATACAATTAACCAGCGTTGGATTTATTCACGGAAGCGAGATGCACAAAAGAAAATCTCAGATACTGCAATCTGCATCAAACGCGCACAGCAATATAGTTTTCGTCTGGCGCTTACTGTAATTGCAAGGTATATTGAAAGGGGGGCCTTGCTCACCGTGCCATAATTTTGGATAGCAGAGGTTCTTCATACTTATTAGAATTGCTCTAGATAAGTTTTGGAAGTGGAAGTATTTTACTTCCTTTTTTTGAAGTTAGAAGCACAATGAGTCAGGCCCAATGGGATTATTTAGAAGCAAGTTAAAAGGTTTTAACTGAAAAACAGAAATGTTTTTGTAATGATTATTTCTTTGCACCTAGTTATTCATGCATCAAAAGATACATGTTTACTTTTTCTGCTCAGGCAGGAATAGCGATTTCTCCCATCGCGTTGTGTGCTCAATTAGTGCAAAAACATCCACGGACCTGAGTGGGTGAAAGGAGGGGCACAAGGTCTTACGTGTCTGTGTTCTATTTATTTGTTGCAAGTATTTGTACTCCCTATTTTTTGGTGAGTAGTTGCCTATTTTTAGTGAATAAAAGCGGCTGATACACCCCTTATCTGGATGGAAGGGAGTTTAAATTCTATTAAAGACAGACAGGCAGTTATTATGCTCAATTTCCTTTACTTAATCTTCAGCAGAAAAGCACAGTTCAAACAATGAACTACATTTCCAAGTTCTCCTCTATAGCCTTCTCGTTTTGACCTGGACATTAACCTTGATTCCCTTTCTGCCTTTTCCTTTTCTGCTTCTTGAGTCCTCTGGGCGTGTTGTGCATTACAAAATGTAATATCTGTTCTCCAGCACGGATTCACATGCTCGTGAATATGCCCCGTCCTCAGGCTGGGAATCCTTGGTAAAAGAAGAAAAAAAAAATCACTTTCACTTAAAAACTGTATAATCAATCACTGTCCTCTGTGTCCTCTGTGTCATACTGCTCCCATCCAATGAAGGTCCTCTCCCAAAACTCCTCCTTTGGCAGCCATCTTCAGAATTTTACTGCACGCTTGGGAGTCCTAGAGTTTGGTCTCTGAGCTATTTGTACATTTTTTCGCGTACATATTTTCGTGTCTTTGACAGAAAAAGTTATATTTTTGTTTCAAAGAAACATGTGTGCTCTTTTCTTCATCGGCCGTCAACGGGGAACCGTTGTCGGTGAAGTACCGAACCCCTCAAGGGCGAAGATCGTTGAAGATTCTACAAGGCCTTGGGCCTACTTCCCCGCGTCCTACCATGACAGAGGAGGATGGGAGGTCCCTGTTAAGGTCCTGCACCAAATGCAGCTACTGAACATGTTTGTGGAGGACACACACCTGCAATGCCTCTACTGCCTGCACCCAGACCACAAGGAGGTAGAGTGCACGATATGCCTTGATTTCTCCAAGGAGACAATGATGCACCAGCGTAGTAGGCTGGCGGCATGACTTGAGGCATCTGACCCGTTCTCAGAGCAGGGTCATGCCTCACAAAGGACCGTCTGGTCTGATGAGCGGTCTTCTGAGTCCTTTGAGGGCGCCTCATCCGTGGGGCTCAAGATAAGGCCAAGAGCCACAAGTCCAAGTCCACCGGATGCGCTATGGAAGCGGGTCCCAAGTGGGTAGGGCGTGGTCAACATCACCTTCCACCTCCATTGCCAGCCGACAATCAAGCTCCTCTTTGAAGAGGAAATCATCTACACCGGCTAAACTAGTGAGAAATCTGAGAAGCAGCGGACAGAGGACAAGAAGGCCGAACAGCCTAAGGCGGCTCAACCGCCACACACTGAGACCACGTTGGCCACTCTGGTGACTCCTGCTATGACAGCGAAGGGTGCTGATCCTGCAAGGGTAGCTCCCATAGCTCAGAATGTGTCCCTACCCCCGGGGCACGACACTGCTGCAGTGACTTTGGCGAAGTCTGCAGAACCGCCTGACAGGATGAAACTGGCTCAGGCCCCGGTTCAAGACCCTCCGTGTGAAATAAAGGGGGGGGGGGGCAGAAGAGTACCCGAAACAGCCCTCCGAGGCCGTCACTAAAACCATGGCGGTTTCGTCCATGGACGGCGAATACCAGGAGTACCTACATACAGTCGATAAGGACATTGAAGAGGCCAACCACGACACCGGTGCAGGGCTTAGTTTTCCTGTTCTGCCTTCTCAGACGAGGGACAGTTCCCTGGATATTCTGTCAACTCTACACACCTCGGTGTCAGAGATACAGATGAGGATGCCTCTGGCTCCAGTACCTTTGGTCTCCCAGGTCCCCAATCAACCTCCAGCGAAGAAGAGGAAGCATCATCTGACGCCGCTGTTTCAACCTCTGCCACCACGCCGGTTCCGTCTCCCCCAGTGTGGCCCTGGGAGCATGTGCTGCCCTGACTCCGCCCTCCGGTGCCACATCTCAGTCCCCTATTCCTCGTCGACGGGAGCAGGCTGAGTTCACCAGTGCTCTTGGGTTTGGCTTCAGCCATGTAATTCCACACGTGAATACTTCTTCTCTTTCTCATTTTGTCTTTTTATCATTCAGGTACTTGGTCCTCAGGCGTCGCACTCCTCCCTGTCACATTTCGACTTGTACAGGGTTCAGCAGGTGTCCATCCTGCGAACTAAAGACCCCCACGCCCTCTGCCTATGGTGCTTTGGCTCTGACCACGGCTGGCAAGCTTGTACCGCGTGCAACATGCTTTCCTCGAGGTCTTTGAAGAACAGACTGGCCAGGTGGAGAGAGCTCTTCCACAAATCACCTCCAGAGCACCTGATCTAAGCCCAAGGTAGGGGCGCTCTTTTCAAGTGCCCCCCGCAAGGGAGACGCCTTCCCAAAGACTTGCCCGAATGGGAGGGACCGCACAGGTCCTCGTACCGGTATAAGTACTAAGACTGTATCAGCTACCGGCTGAGAGACCAAAGGATCTGCAGATCCTCCCAGTGAGGGTGCAGAGGAACCGGAAGGTTCTTTAACAGGTCTTCACCTGAGGCGCTATGCCCTAGTACCGGCAGCATGTCCGAGGGGGCACCTTTACGCAGTTCTTCCGGCAGATCCGCCAATGGCGTAATGCCTACCGGGCCTAGGCCTGAGGAACAGGGTAGGCCCCATGATCCACACTCCAGAGCCCTTGACGGGGCGTGGGCTAGTGAGCCGAGCAACACGACACAGGCACGTGGAAGGCAGCTCGACATGATGACTGCCAGGCCAGAAAATCCAGACATCCAGCCAACACCCCTCCAGGGAAGGCAGGCAGAGGACTGTATGGCGAGGTGGGACTGGTGTCAACCAGATATGTGGCCTACAGCTTATCCTTCCTTTTGCGCAAAGCAGGTTCCTGCTGCATCCATATGGGCAGGGCACGCAACAGCTCCAGCAGCCGCCCGCTATCCTGTCCATATCGCCTACCACCAATCCAGGTTGCAACACATCGCAGGCACGTGACAGGCAGCTAGACAAAATGGCCGCCACACCAGACAGTGGCACCCGTCAGACGCCATTCCAGGAGTTCGGCGAAGAACGAGTGTCAAGGTGGGGCTGGCCTCAACCAGGTACGTGGTCTACAGCCTATCCTCCTTATGCGCAGGGCAGCTTCCCACTGTGTTCATACGGGCAGGGTATGCAGCGGCTCCAGCAGTTCCCGAATACCCCATCAGCACCCCCTACCACCTCTCCGGCCAATGAAGAGGGGTTCTTTGAGAGTTTCCTCTGGCTCATTAAGTCATCTCGGATGGGGGTTATCCTCAAGGACGCCATCATGGAAGTCCTCCCAACGATGCTAGCGCCGGCGCCCCAGGCGCAGCTGCTGCCTCTGGCTCCCCAGCCGATTCCTCAGGCGGTTCCGCTCCAGCCTCCTCCTCAGCCTCTGGCCGCGGTACTGTACCCCAGTCTCCGGCTACTCCTCCACCTCTGCAGGATCTTCCCGATCCGCAGGATACGGATGAAGAGGAGGATCCGGACATGCCATCCTCTGCCAGGGCCTTCCACGAACGTATTGCTGGGCTGGCGGAGTACCCGGGCCTACCTCAACCTGAGGTCGAGCAGCCGGCCGAGGGGGGAGCGGGGGGGGTTCACTCAACACTGATGTAGTATTTCTGGCCAAGAAGGGTTGGCTTAAGCCGCACTTGGTCCAGCCGGTCAATCGACGCCTGGACGCCAAGTACAGGCAGATAGAGGGGGATAACTTCTTGCTCTTGGCCCATCCAATGCCACACCCTCGGTGATTGCTGCAGCATCACTATACTCCAATCCAAGCCTCAGTCGTCCTCAGCCTCTTCCTCTGTTCGCGCTGCTAGGCAAGGAGAAGATTATCTTAGAGGCGTATGGGAAGAAACTATTCCAACACGTCCTTGCATCTTCGTCAGACCAACGCCGATGCCATGCTGGCTGCCGCTAACCAAAGGTTATGGTGGGAAATTGCGGACTTCCTCCCGGAACTCACTACGCAGAGCCAATAACGTTTTAATGTTGGGCTGGCTGAGGCCAAGCTGGTGGTGCAGGACCTCATGGTATCCACCGTGGCCCATATTGACACCTCTGGCCGTGCCATCTGTATCGCCACAGACATGAGAAGGACAGTCTTGCTCCGGGTGACGAAATTCAACCCGGACGTCCAGGAACGCATATTAGATCTACTGTTCAGGGGAATGGGGGAGCTCTTCCACTCCACCACGGACAGAGCGCTGGACAAGAAGAAAAACAGTTCACAAACGGCCATCTTGACAAACACCACGCCCAAGTCGTACACTCAATCACAGCAGCGTTCCGACAGGAGGCATACGTATTGTGGGTTCTGCAGCTTCCAGGAACGGAGATCCTAGCAACCGGACCGCTCGCCGTCTCAGAACCGGCGCAAGTAACAAAAAGGGGGCAGGGGAGGAGTTAAGGGCTTTTTCCAGTCCCCCTCCTCCGCAACAGCCTCCGAGGGAGAGAAGGCATGACATGCCCCTTCGGGTCCACGTGTCTCCAGTGGGGGGCAGGCTTGCTATCCACGCACATTTCTGGCACCAAATTTCCACGGACCCCTGGATCCGCGGGGTACCGCCTATCCATCCCAGCCTCTCATCCCTCTTCCCCCTCCACCCTCCCTGGTTGGGAGAGCAACTCTTCTGGCGGAGAGCGGGTCACTCGTAGAGAGCCAGGCAGTGAAAGAAGTCCAGGATTTTCGCCATTCAGTAGAAGAACCAGGCGGGCCTGAGAGTTGTGCTGGATCTTTCCACCCTTAACCTCTCCTTACCCCTACAAAAATTCAAGATGCTTATGCCAGCTTTTATAGCGGAGATTTTGTGCAAGGGAGACTTGATGGGCTACCTGGATCTGAAGGACGCATACCTACACGTCCTGATATGGCAGCCCCATCGTTTTTCCTACTATTCAGGATCATGGGCTACCATTTTTTAATACAAGGTCCTTCCTTTTGGCCTCAACTCGGCTCCCTGGGTCTTGACCAGGCTCATGAATACAGTGGCTGCGCTCCTCTGGGCCTCCAAATCTACCCATACCTCGACAACTGGCTAGTCAGTCAGGGCTACATCTCCGGAAGCGCTTCACCACTCTTCCCATGCCTTTATGAAAACACTGCACGATCTGGGCTTCTCACTCAATCTCAAGAAGTCGCATGTACAACCCACGCAGACTCTGACATTCTTGGGCCTCATCTGGGACACGTGCTCCGAGAAGGTCTTTCCGTCGGAGGACAAGATCTCGGCCATCAAAAGGGCCACCACCCACTTCCTCAGCAGAGGAGACCTTGGCATGGTAGTACCAGCATCTCCTGGATCTCTTGCCAGCTGTCCTTTTAGCTGTCCCACACATGAGATTGAGAATGAGGAGAATTCAGCTGCACTTTGTGGCCTACTGGAACCAGGCGCGGGGCTCTCAATCTGAGATGATCAACGTTCCGCCTTCTCTCCACTCAGTCCTAACCTGGTGGTCCAGGGACTGCAACCTACAGCGGGGCATGCCCTTTTGGCCACCCGCTCCGCAGGCCACCATCACCACAGATTCCTCGCTCTGGGGCTGGGGAGCCACCCTGGACGATCTCCCGGTCCACAGCACCTGGACTCGACAGGAGCAGGAATACCACATCAACTGGTTAGAGCGAACGCCATCTGGCTAGCGCTCAGAGCATTCCTACCAGTTCTCAGGGACTAGGTTGTCCTCATCCAGACAGACAACTCAACCTGCATGTACTACGTCAACAAGCAGGGAGACAACCAGATCCCCTCCTCTATGCAGACTGGCAATCGGCATGTGGGAGTGGTCCCTGGGGAAATGACATCTACCTCACGGCAGTCTACCTCCCTGGGGGAATCCAACCTGGAGGCGGACATGCTCAGCAGGCAGGGAGCGGACAATTACGAGTAGTAGCTAAACAACCTCTTTATTCAGTAGATCTTCAACAGGTGTTGTCATCCCCAGCTGGATCTCTTTGCCACCTGGCACAACAAGAAGTGCCCTCAGTTAGCCTCCTGGCAGGGAAGGGGCCCCGGCTCCCTGGGCAATGCATTTAGGCTTCAGTGGAACAGCATGAAGGCTTACGCCTTTCCGCCCACTCCACTGATTCACAGAATGATTTGCAAGACCAAGGAGTCGCGCCACCTCAACATCATTCTAGTAGGTCCTTTGTGGCTGGCCAGACTGTGCTTAGCCTCTCAGAAATGCCTCCCATTCACCTCCCGACGGGCTCAGCACTTCTTCAGGTGCAGCAGGGGGGCAGTGTCATCCACCCCGCGCCACAGAAACTAGCCCTCGCTGTGTGGTACCTGAGCAGGTAACGCTGCGGCACCGCAACCTCTCACAGGCTAATCTTGAAATCATACAGGGCGCAAGGAGCAAGGCTACCGGGGCCCATTATAAAAGTAAATGGACCAGATTCTGTACTGGGCAGACTCCAAGGAAATTGACCCCCTGGCATGTACTTTGGACGACAGGCTCTCCTTCTCGGCGCACCTTGCCCACTCTGGTGTGCAGGTGGACACCTGCCGTACATACCTCGCAGCCATCGGGGCTTACAGGAACTCTGAGGAGAGGATCTTCTCCTCCTCCA
Organism: Ambystoma mexicanum; assembly: GCF_040938575.1. Classification (NCBI taxonomy): domain Eukaryota; kingdom Metazoa; phylum Chordata; class Amphibia; order Caudata; family Ambystomatidae; genus Ambystoma; species Ambystoma mexicanum. The sequence goes on from NC_090931.1 coordinate 198,886,089, forward strand.
GTCCTAGCTTCAAGAAACATTTGACAGGGCTTGCAAGGCTCTACCCGCCCGTCAAGAAGCTGCACCCCGTGTTTGCCCTCAAAATAATCTTGGGCGAGCTGGCGCTCAAACTATTTGAGTCAATGGCATCCGCGGACATTAGACTGGTCACCATCAAGACGGCCTTAATAGTCGGCGTCACCTCGACTCTTAGAGTCAGCGAAATACAGGCGCTGGTTGCCTAGGAATCATGTACTACCTTTCACAAGGACAAAGTAGTTCTGCGGACACGCCCAGCATTTCTGACTAAGCTGCCTCTTGCTTTCCACCGGAATGAGGAAATAGTCCTTCCTACGTTCTTTGCTGATCGCAAGGACGAATCACAGAGTGTGATGCACTGCCTGGATGTCAGGTGTCCTCTGAAATTTTACTTGGACAGGACCAACGGCTTGCGCAAATCGAAAGCTCTTTTTGTCACTTTTGGAGGCTCAAGACCAGGCAATCGGGCCTCCAAGGCCTTCATATCCTGCTGGATGGTCTCGGTCTTTAAGGAAGTGTATGAGGGCCAGCACAAGCCACTTCAGGCCAACATGCTCGCCCATGCAGTCGGGGCCAAGGCAACGGCCATCGCATTCCAGCGCCATGTCCCTTGGCAAGTCATAAGCAGGGCGGCCACTTGGCCCACTCCCTCGGCTTTCTGCAAGCATTACTGTTTGGATGCCGGCTTTACAGCCGATGCAGCATTCGGACAGGCGGTTCTCAGGAATCTATTTGCTTAAGGAGGTTCTATTCTCCACCCTGGGGCTACATTCAGGTGTAATCGCCCATGCAGTATGCAGGAAAGGGGACTGGACGTAAGAGTAATTATAAGTTACTCACCATTGTGACTAACGTACACTTAGTTCTTAGTCCCCTTTCCTCCATACATCCAACCACCGCCCCCCCTCCCCCCAATAAAACTGATGTTATTGGGCATTGTTAAATCTATTGTCGACACGTCAATGGGGACTGAGGTGTGGTGCTGGAGGACGTAGTCGGGGCAGTGCATGCTCCCTGAGCCACCCCCCCACCCCCGCGCCTCTAAATTTAAAGGGGAAGAAGGTTTTTTTTGGTGGAAAAGGTTCAGTCTCCCATCCCTTGGAAGTGACACCCCATGCAGTATGGAGGAAAGGGGACTAACGATTTAGTCGCTACAGTGAGTAACTTATAATTTCTTACAAAGACCACTTCCAAACCGTACACCCAGTCACAGCAACGCTATTAGAAGGGGCGTACATACAGACGTTTCCGCGGCTTCCAAGAGCAGAGGTCCAGGCAGCTTGATCAGTCGCTGTCCGAGCATCGGCGCAAACAAGAACAAAAGGGGGGTGGGGGGTAAGGGCATTTTCCAGTCCCCCACCACTGCAGCAGCCTCAGAGGGAAAGAAGGAATGACACACCCCTCCGGGTCCACGTCTCTCCAGTCAGGGGCAAGCTTGATCCCCATGCACAATTTTGGTGCCAGAATTTTCGCGGCCCCCTCGATCCTCTCTGTTGTCTCCATGGGGTACCGCCTCCCTATCCCAGCCTCTCCTCCATCCTCCCCTCCTCTCCCACATGTTGGGACAGCAACTTTTTTGGCAGAGATCCGGTCGCTCGTCAAGAGCCAGGTAGTTGATGAAGTCCCTGCGTCCCAGGGAGGCTTGGGCTTTTACTCCAGGATTTTTGCCATTCAGAAAAAGAACCAGGTGGGCCTGAGAATTGTGCTGGATCTTTCCACCCGCAACCTCTCCATACCTCTACAAAAATACAAGATGGTTACGCCAACTTTGATAGCGGAGATATTGCGCAAGTGAGACTGGATGTGCTCCCTGGATCTGAAGGACGCGTACCTACACGTCCCGATATGCCAGCCTCATCGTTCCTTTCTACGATTGAGGATCATGGGCTACCATTTCTAATACAAGGTGCTCCCTTTCGGCCTCAACTCGGCCCCCAGGGTCTTTACAAGGCTGAACACATATGCGGCCCTCCTCAGGTCGCAAGGCCACCGCATTTACCCTTGCCTGGACTACTGGCTCGTCAGGGCTACATCTCCGGAAGCAGTGCACCATACCTCCCACGCTCTTCTGAACACACTGCACTGCTGGCGCTCGGGGCCTTCCTTCCGGTTATCGAGGGCAAGGTAGTCCTCATTCAGACAGACAACTCGACCAGCATGTTCTATGTCAACAAGCAGGGAGGTACCAGATCCCCTTCACTGTGCAGGCTAGCAGTCAGCATGTGGGATTTGGCCTTGGAGAACAACATCTACCTCACGACGGTTCACCTGCTGGGAGAATTCGACCTGGAGGCAGACATGCTCCGTAGACTGGGAGCGGACAACTACAAGTGACAGTTGAACGACCTAGTGCTGCAGGAGATCTTTTGCAAAAGGGGTCACCCTCAGGTGGACCTCTTTGCCTACTGGGGCAACATGAAGTGCCAACTGTTTGCCTGCTGGCAGGGGCAGGGTCAGGCCCTGGGGTCAGTGGGCGATGACTTTCAGATCAGGTGGGACGAAATGACAGCATACGCCTTTCCGCCCTCACCGCTGATTCACAGGGAGAAATGCAACATCAAGGAGTCTCGCCACCTCGGCATCATTCCGATAGCTCCATGGTGGCCAGCTAGACCATGGTTTTGAGAGCTGCTCAGTCTCTCGGAGAGGCCTCCCATGCACCTGCCGACGTGCCCAGCACATGTTCTGGCACAGCAGGGGGACAGGGTCACCCACCCCGCACCATAGAAATTGGCCCTCACAGCATGGTTCCTGAATAGGTCACGCTAGGACCTCTCGGCCTCTCTAAAGCTAATCTAGAGATCATACAGGGCACCAGGAGCAAATCCACCAGGGCCCAGCATAAGAGCTAGTGGACCAGGTTCTGCCACTGGGCATTAACCCTCTGGCATGTACCCTGGACGATGTGCTTTCCTTTTTGGCGCAACTCACCCATTCAGGCATGCAGGATGGCACTTGGAGCACTTACCTGGCAGCCATTGGGTCTTACAGAAACTCGGAGGGGGAGATTTGTTCCTCCTCCAACCCGATTGTCAGGAAACATCCGACGTGTCTCGCCAGGCTATACCCACCCATCAAGAAGCTACACCCTGTGTGGGACCTCAATGTAGTCTTGGGTGCCCTGCCGCACAAACCATTCGAACTAATGGTGTCCGCAGACATCAGGCTGGTCACCATCAAGACAGCCTTGTTAGCTGGCCTCACCTCGCAGAATCAGCGAAATTCAGGCGCTGGCCGCTTCAGAGCCATACACTATGTTTCACAGGGACAAGGTAGTCTTGCGGACGCACCCAACGTTCCTTCGGCATTCCATCTGCACGAGGAAATTGTGCTGCCCATATTTTTTGCTGAGCCTCGAGATGCGGCACAGAGTGCTGCACTGCCTTGACGTCAGGCGTGCACTGAAATTCTACCTGGACAGGACGAAAAGCTTCCGCAAGTCAGACGCTGTATTCATCACCTTTAGAGGCTCAAGACAGGGGCATTGGCATCCAAGGCCTCCATAGCACAGTGTATGGTCTTGTCCATCAGAGAAGCCTATGAGGGACAGCATAACCTACCCCCGGCCAACATGCATGCCCATGCGGTCAGAGCCAAGGCAACTGCCATTGCCTTCCAGCGGCATGTCCCCAGGAAAGTCATAAGCAGGGCGGCCACATGGTCCACCCCGTCGGTTTTCTGCAAGCACTATTGTTTGGATGCCGGCTCTAGATCAGACACGGCTTTCGGACAAGCGGTTCTTAGGAACCTGTTTGGTTAAAGAGGATCTCCTCTCCACCCTCGGGCTACATTCAGTTGTAATCTCCTATGGAGGAAAGGGGACGGGACGTAAGAGTAATTATAAGTTAATCACCGTAGTGACTAACATACTCTTAGCCCTAAGTCCCCTTTCCTCCATACGTCCCACCAACCTCCCCACTGATAAAACTGGTGTCATTAAGCAATGTTAAATCTATTGTCAACGCGTCTATGGGGAATGAGGTGTGGCGCTGCAGGGTGGAGTCAGGGCAGAGCATGCTCCCAGGCCCGCACCCCAGTGCACCTCTAAATTTAAAGGGGAAGGTTTTTTTCTGCTGAGTAAGGTTCCGTCTCATGTCCCTCACGAGGGATGCCCGTGCAGTATGGAGGAAAGGGGACTTAGTAACTTAGAATATTAACACTATGCAAGATTCACTTCGCTTGGTTTTCCAGACCCCAGTCAGGCTTTCTCTTAAGCCCCCAGTCAGGCTTTCTCTTAAACCCCCAGTCAGGCTTTCTCTTAAGCCCCCAGTCAGGCTTCACACATTCACAGTTCGTACAGCATTTCTCTCAGCCAGGCGCAAACGAGTGTTTCACAATGTCAAAACTTCGGCAATGGGTTAAGGACTTTAGATGGTACAAGGGATTTAGTTTGACCCTTGTATGACCATCTTAACTCTCGATACCAGCCTTCCCCATGGCCTTTCGATACTTGTTTTCTTTCTTCCCACTATTTGAAACAGCCTCTTTGTTCATAAGAGGGGTACCAGCCAAAGACCTTCAACTGGGCGCCCAAGTGGCACTGGACCCCACTCTAACTCTGGTGCCACTGCAACCTTGAACTCAACACAGTTCGGATGACTATCAACTACTTCCGACGCACCGGCTCTGCTGAACTCAGCGGTTCCTTTGCCGCGGGTGTCAAGGACGGTACCCCGATGGCAACCTCGTCTCCCCTCCATGGCTATCATTACTGGAGTGTGTCATGTACCGCTGACATCCGTCACACCCTGGGCCAGCTGCGATTCCCGGTCTTAAGTGTCTTTGATCTGAGGTTTCACTGGCTTGGATTGAAAAGGGCAAGGGCAACTCCCTCCTTGACTTCCTTTCAGGTCTCGCCACCTTCCTTCTCCGTTTGAACTGCCGTCCTAGAATGGCTGCTTCATCCTGCATTTGTCCTTGCTCGGAGTGTGCTCTTATGCTCTGCCTTTTACCCCTATGGGGAAGGGAAAGGGTAGTCCGGTGTGTGTAGTTTTCAGTAATTGCCTCACCCTTGTGTTGCGACATGTCAGTTAAACGGCTCGGGTATTAGTCCATTGTCATTCATGCTGTGAGAAAGTGTTTGTGTTGGAAAAGGGTGGGGGGTCGAGTTTCTAGGTATCCTACTTGTTAGGATGGGGAAAAGGTGTCCTAAGGAAGGGGATGCCGAATCTCTACTTTCGGTGTCCCACCTCCACTCCCCGAAAACCACCATCCAGGTGATCCTCCTGCACTGGCCCACCCCCAGGAACTGGATCCAATAGCGATGGCCGTGTCCTGGCCACCTGGATGACAGATCCTTGGGGACTAGCGGGTGAGACACCTTGAAGTTTCTCACAGGAGGCAATCTCTCTCTTCCAGGAAGGGCAAGTGGCATCTGTTCATGCCATCACAGTGGCACTGGAGGTCGCTGATAGAGTTCTGACAAATGGTATCTGCATTCGTCGCCAAGGTTGGATTAAAGCCATGAATTTCTGTCAGGAGGTCCAGGCGAAAGTGCAGGACATGCCCTTCGACAGAGAGAATCTATTTGGGAAGGTCGTCGACTAGTCCCTCCAGGCCATAAAAGCGGATATGGTGACGGCCTGTCCACTGGGCACTCTCCAGCAGCACCGCTCTTCTTTTTGCTCCTTCTGGGTAAAGTCGAGCAGGTCTTTCAAAGGTTTGTTCACTTCGTACCGACTGCTTTTAAAATCCACAACACATGCAGCCTACGCAGGCAGCTCCCACGCCTACGGTAGCAGAGGACAGTGTCGCTTTCACCCATAGGGCAGGACGATGGTGCTGAAGCAAGCCTGAACCGACCGGGACGTCAAGCCCCCACTCGTGCACCCCGGTGGGAGACCGGCTGACGAAGTTAATCAGCGAGTTGAGAAAGATCACCAATGGCAGATGGGTGCTGGAAGTTCTCGCCCAAGGAAACACGCTGGAGTTTCAACATAGGTGTTTGCGGGTGCCTCCAGTTGCCCATCAGGAGCAGCACATCCTTCAGCTCCTGGAAGAGGTACGTGCCATGCTCCGAAAAGGGGCGATAGAGCTAGTTGCCCAACTGCTCCAGAGCTCGCAGGAGCTGGCTGAAGGACACAGAGAGGCAACCGTCCAGCTGCTAACGGATGTGGGATTCTCTGTCAACTATCTAAAGTCCTGCTTAACGCCATCTCAGAATGCGCTGTTCCAAGGCGCCAGACTCAATACTGTGTCTTGCCTCGCTTCGCCATCTGAGGAGAGGATAGCAGCCATTCAAGGGAAGGTGCAGCTGCTGTCGTCGACAAAGACGACCATGGTGCGGGCCATCGAGTCATTGCTGGGCATGATGTTGTCTTGCATCTACCTCGTCCACCTTTGCAGGTTGTAAATGCGACCCCTTCAGGAATTCCTGGACTCCTGCTGGATGCAGGTGTCTGGAAGCTTCACGTACAAGATCTCGCTCAAGTTCCGTCGGGGGATAGGATGGTGGGGCGTCGCGCCATCGCCAATGGCACAGGATTTCAAAGCCCGCCATACCAGGATGCAATCACCACAGACTCCTCCCTACAGGGATGGGGAGCACACACTGGACGTATGTATGCCAGAGGCCTGTGGCCGCCGGAGTAGACGGATCTTCATATCAACATTATAGAGGTTCGGAAAGTGTTCTGGGCCCTGAAGTCATTTCTCCCGTCTCTGAAAGGCAGGGTGGTGAGGATCTTTGCAAGAGCTCCCCTCTCCATTAGCACGGACCGTGCTGCATCTTACCCATTTCATCTGGGTCACCTGAGCAGAGCTAAGCCCCTCTGGCTAATTGCCGCTCTGCCTACGAAGACCGCACCCATCGGATCTGCTACTCCCCATTTATGCGGCTCATCAGCATTTTGTTATTATTACTATTGCCCAGTTAATGCAGTCCAAACCAGAGCTGCCACACTGCAACTGCGGAACCTGGTGCCTACTGCGATGACCATTCCAAGATGGCTGACAAGAATTCTCACACCTGGCTCCTTTGTTGTGGAGTCCATTTGATCCCATTGGCCCAACCAAGTTTTTTTGTAGCCTATGGGACCGAGCCGCCAGGTGAAGCCAGCACACCCCCAAGGCACACACTAAGGCTCCTGACTGAGCTGACCGAGTCCAGCCGGCGCGAGGCGACGACACCTTGCGCTCCATGCCCTCCGCCCCTGCTCTGCTGCCTAGCGTGCCCCTCTTGGCCGTGTTGACACATGCCACTGTGCAACCTGCTCCCAATTACTAGTCGCGTGTAGCTCGTCCATACTATCAAGGTACAGCACGGTGTGCCTCGCCCCTCCCCTTGCAAACAGTCAACTCGCTCCTGAAGTGATCTCCACTCATCAACAGGTAATACACCCCACTCGTGTATACCTAAACTATTGCACCGCCAGCCAATCACATAAACCTGCATACCTGTGGACACAACCTCTGCAACACTACGCCCGCTACGCTGCCGCCTGAGTCCCACAGCATTGAGACCTGCAGCCCACTGACTATCCATCATTACGGGCCAGCCCTCCAATCTACAGTACTGAGCGCAAAGTACCTCTACTCGCCTATTGTGTGCATTTAGCCTCTGTGCCATTTGAACCTGCCTATTGTGTGCATTTAGCCTCTGTGCCATTTGAACCTGCCTATTGTGTGCATTTAGCCTCTGCCATTTTTTTTTTATTGTTTAATTTTATTGGTTTACTTACAAACCTTTAAAATACAAGCATTCCCCCTTACATCTGATTCTCCAGCATGGGGTCTGGCATGGATTCACATGCTCATGAATATTCCCCGTCGTCAGGCTGGGAATCCTCGGTAAAGAAAAAACCAGTATCAGTTTCGTTTCTGATCTGTCTTTCGTAGTAATAACCAATCACTGGTCTCTGCGTCATACTGACCACAGCCAATGACTGCCCTCTACCTAAGCACCGCCTCTGGCAGCCATCTTCAGATTTTTACCGCACGTTCATGTGTTGGGATCCTCGTGCTATTGCTCTCGAGCGTTAGTGCTATTTTTCGCGCTTTTTCACAAAAAACTTCGATTCTTTCGGTCAAAAGAGCCTCAAGCTCCACCGATCCTACATCCGATCAACGGGGACCCGTGTCGGATTCGTCTGTGCCCCTCAAGGGTGAAGATTTCGTCGAGCTACACTTCGGAGGACTCCAGAAGCTTCTCAGGCCCGGTCTCGGAGATGGCCCAGGAGAAGGGAAGCTCGACGCCCGGAAAGCTGTTCAGGGTCTGCCCTGGATGCCAGCTGCAGAACGTCTTTAAGGAGGACGAACACTCTTTCTTCCTTTACTGCCTTCATGAGGACAAGACGCACGTGGAGAAGGACTGTGCGTTTTGCTGCAACATGTCGGAACGGACCATGAAGGACCGCCATCAACGTCTCGCCAACTGGCTGGAGGGTAAGAGCCCGTCTGGCGAGAAGAAGAAGAAATCCGAGCGGTCTTCTAAGACCTTTGAGGGCGCCCCGGCGACGGGGGCCCCACATAAGGCCAAGCACCGCGAGTCCGCTGGCACCGGGAGCGCCGAACGGTCGGGCTCTACGGGCGCCAGGCAGGGCGCACCCTCCCCGGCACCATCAACCACGAGCCAACGCTCTGGGTCGGGTAAGAGGAAGGCCGAGCACCCGGCGAAGCTCCTGGAGAGGCCCCGGTCGAGCTCTAAGGCAGAGGAGGAGCGTGGCAGTGCCCCCTCCCTCAAGGATAAGGCGGTGAGCGCACCTAAGGTGGTGAAGGCCTTGATCCATCCGACCAAGCCCTCTATCGAAACGGTCGCGGCGGCCCTGGCTCAGCCTGTGGAGGCTGCACCAGTGGTGGCGACCTCAGGGCCCAGAATCTCCCTGCCTCCTCGGAGGGAGTCTTCTTTTGTGCCCATCGATAGGACCCCCGTGAAACCCTCCGTGGGGAAGAAGGGGGGGCAGGGCGTCGTCGTAGATTCGGCCTCAACCTCAGAAGAGGAGCTGATCGAGGTCTTAAGCCACGGCCTAGGCGTGGAAGAAGGCCAGCCCGTCGGAATGGACCCCGACGCAGGTGACGACGACGACATCGTCGAGGATACCGACGGGGCCCCTGCTCGCCCGTCGGATTCCCCTCTGCCAGCGCCGCAAGACAACTCGGCGGCCATTTTGTTGGCCATACAGTCCTTATGCTCCGAGATAAGGACGAGGCTACCGTTACCGACGGAGGAACCTCTCCCGTCGGGGGATCCAGAACCGGGACCTTCTGGTGTTCCCCCTACCAAGAAAAGAAGGATCCATCCACCACCTCCTTTTCAACCGTCGCGCCCCGTCCAGCCCTCCTCCCCGTCCACCCGAGGGGATGATACGGGGACTGACACGGCAGCGACGGGTACGGACGACGAGGCATACGACGAGGATATTCCGTCGTCGCCTCCCACCAGGGCTTCTCCGCCCGACGAGATCGGATCTTTCCACTCCATGATCTCCAGGGCTTCCGAGCTTTTCCAACTCTGCCCTGAGGAGAAGAAAAAGGAAGGCTTCCTTTATCAGCGGCGCGAGGCCAAGAGGAAGACGGTCCTCGCAGTGCCTCTGTTAGACGACATTTGAGATGAGGGCCTTTCCCTCCTCAAGAACCCTTCCACGACGCCAGCTAGAAGAGACCGGTACGAGAAAAAGTACCGGGTCCCGGACACGGCCCCCCTATGCCTCCGGGCGCAGCCTACCCCGGATTCCGTCGTCTCCGCGGCAGCCAGGAAGAAAGCGGGGGGGGGTGCGGCCTCCACATCGACTTCCCCGCCGGACGGCGAGGGAAAGAAATTGGATGCTATGGGACGTAGAGTCATCTCGTCGGCAGCGACGACGATTAAAGCGGCCAACGCCTTGGCTATCGTGGCTCGCTACGACAGGGAGCTCTGGTACAAGATAGCTCCCCTGCTGGATTTTCTGCCGGACGACAAGAGGGCGGAGGCCCTGGAGATCCTGCAGGAAGGTGAGGTGGCCTCGGACCACGCCATCACCGTGGCGACGGACATCGCCGACACTGGGTTCCGCCAGCTGGGCAACGGCGTTTGCCTTCGACGTCGTGGATGGCTCAAAGCTACGGACTTCCGGCAGGACGTCCAGACCAGAGTCCTGGACATGCCCTTCGACGGGAACAACCTGTTTGGGAAGACAGTGGACGATTCCCTTCAGGCCATCAAGGCGGATACTGAGACGGCCCGGGCCCTTGGAGTTCTGCAGCAACGACGGACGCCCTTTCGGAGCGGCGGAGGCAAGGGCGCCTCCAAAGGTTCCGGCGGCGGTTTCGCTTCCTACCGTCAAGCGGCCCGCTCGTCGTCGCAAGAGGCCTACAGAGGACGAGGCAAGTCTAGCGGACCCCGCCGTCGTCGCCAAGGAGGTCAAGGCGGCAAGGCCGCGTCCAAGCAGGATTGAACCGGCCGTGGGGTCGGGCCCCCACCGAAGCACCCCGGTGGGAGGCCGGCTGGCGGGCTTCGTCAGCGTGTGGGAGTCCATCTCCACCGACCGTTGGGTGCTGGACGCCCTGGCCCGGGGCCACGCGCTCGAGTTTCAAAGAAGGTGCCCGCGCGTCCCCCCCGTGGCCAGGAAAGAACTTCACGTCCCTCAACTTCTCCTGGAGGTAAAGGCGATGCTCAGAAAGGGCGCCATCAAACTCGTCCCAAAGAGGCTTCGGGGCTCCGGAGTCTACTCGAGATACTTCCTCGTGAAGAAGAAGACGGGAGGATGGCGCCCCATCCTAGACCTGCGACGTCTGAACAAGTTCATCAAGGCGCAGAAGTTCCGGATGGTCACCCTCCAGCACGTCCTGGGTCAGCTGGAGGAAGGAGACTTCCTATCGTCGTTGGATTTGGAGGATGCCTACTTCCACATTCCCATCCTAAAGGGGCACCGAAAATTCCTCAGGTTCGTGGTCCAAGGGCGTCATTACCAGTTCAAAGCCCTTCCCTTCGGACTACGGTCGGCACCCAGGGTATTCACCAAGTGCCTCGCACCGGTGGCGGCGCAGCTGCGCCGCGAGGGGATTCACGTCTACCCCTACCTGGACGACTGGCTCATCCGCGCCAAGACGAGGGAGCTCGCCGTGGTCCACACGGCAAGGACCGTCCAACTCCTCACGGACCTGGGATTCTCCGTGAACTACGCCAAATCCCACCTGGTGCCCGCGCAAGTCGCACTGTTTCTGGGAGCGAGGCTCGACACAGTGTCCCTTCTGGCCTCCCCGTCGGAGGAGAGGACCAGGACCATCTTGGGCAAGGTGCAACGGATGTTGGTGGCCGACGCGGCCAAAGTGAGGTCCATCAAGTCCCTCCTCGGGATGATGTCTTCCTGCATCTACCTCATTCCCATGTGCAGGCTCCGGATGCGCCCGTTGCAAGAATTCCTGGATGCGCGCTGGATCCAGACGACGGGCAGCTTCGAGGAAAGGATCAAGCTCGACGAGAGTTTCCGACGAGCGATACGGTGGTGGGGCACCCGCGCGCATCTGACGGCGGGCATGGACTTCCAGACCCCAGCCCACCAGGAGACTGTGACCACGGATGCCTCCCTGGAAGGGTGGGGAGCGCACACCGAAAATCTGCACGCAAGGGGACTCTGGCTCCCGACGGAGAAGTCCCTGCATATCAACGTCCTGGAGCTCCGTGCAGTGTTTTGGGCCCTCAGGTCCTTCCTTCCGTCCCTCAAGGGCAAGGTGGTGAGGATCTTCACCGACAATACCACCACCATGTTTTACATCAGGAAACAGGGCGGAACCAGGTCCCCAGCGCTGTCCAAGGAGGCGCAGGACCTGTGGCATTGGGCCGTCGCCCAAGGGATTTTTCTGGTGCCGTTTCATCTGGCAGGGATAAAAAACACCATCGCCGACTCACTCAGCAGGGAGCTGCGCTCGTGCCACGAGTGGGAACTACGGCAGGATCTGGTGGATCGCCTCTTCCGACGGTGGGGCACACCCCAGATCGACCTGTTCGCGACGGCGACGAACACCAAGTGCCGGAGGTTCGCCAGCAGGTTTCCCCAGACGAGGAGCATGGGCGATGCTTTCTCGTTCCCCTGGGAGGGCCTGTTCCTCTACGCGTTCCCTCCCTTGCCTCTGCTAATCCAGCTCGTCAACCAGCTCAAGAGGTCACGGTGCAGGATGATCCTCGTCGCACCTGCGTGGCCGAGGCAGATATGGTTCCCGGACCTTCTGGACTTGTCAGCGTCCCCGCCGATCAAGCTGCCGGCGGACGCGGATCTACTCTCCAGGGAAGGAGGCGCCATCCTCCACCACGACCCGAAGTCGCTGAACTTGCAGGCCTGGCTCCTGCAGCGCTAGAGTTTGGAGGATACGACATACTGGCCGATTGCAGAGAGGTTCTTGCAAAGGCCAGGGCGTCCTCGACTCTTAAATGCTACGGACACAAATGGAAGAGGTTCTCTGTCTGGTGCCACGCACAGAAGATTAACCCTCTACGGATTACGGCTCCCCAAGTACTGCCGTACCTGCTGACGCTGGCCAAAGCTGGTCTGGCACACGCGTCCATCAAGATTCATCTTGCTGCGATCTCCCGATACACCAGAACCACGGGGCGGACGTCCTTGTGGTCTCATCGTCTGGTGAAAGAGTTCATGAAGGGACTGTTCAGATCGTTCCCGCCGGTGAAGGCTCCGGCCCCGGCGTGGGAGCTCAACGTGGTGCTGACCAAGCTCATGGGACCTCCGTTCGAGCCTCTGCACACGGCCCCGTTGAAGTTTCTATCGTGGAAAACAGCTTTTCTTGTGGCCATCACCTCCGCACGACGAGTGGGAGAGATCCAGGCCCTTTCCTGCAAGGCCCCGTACTTGACTTTCCACGACACGAGGGTAGTGCTCAGGACGCACCCCTCCTTCATGCCCAAGGTACCGTCGGACTTCCATCTCAACGAACCCTTGGTGTTACCTGTGTTCTTCCCGTCGCCTTCGTCGCCGGCTGAGAGGACTTTGCACTCGCTGGATGTAGCTAGAGCGCTGAAGTTCTACGTGGACCGCACGAAGGGTTTTCGGAAGACGTCACAACTCTTTGTGAACTTTGGACCTGTCAATCAGGGGAAGGCTCTCTCGAAGGCTTCCATCTCCAGATGGCTCTCCGGCTGTATCATGTGCTGTCACCGGTTGGCAAACCGACCGCTGCCTGGCCGTCCGAGAGCCCATTCCACCAGAGCGATCGCAGCTACCACGGCGTTCCTATCTGGTGTGCCCCTGCTGGACATATGCAGGGCTGCTACGTGGAGGTCGACGCACACCTTCACGAAATTCTACTGCGTCGACCGGGATTCCAGGGAGGAGTCCAGGGTCGGCCAAGCAGTGCTGCGCAACCTGTTCGCCTGAGGTGAGCCTGGTGAGGAGGTAAGATGCTTAATGTTGAGTTGATGTGATGCTTAATGTTGAGCCTTTGCCACCTCCCGTGGTTGTGCATGTGTGTACTGCTATGTATTCTTTATTCATGAGCATGTGAATCCATGCCAGACCCCATGCTGGAGAAGGAACAAGTTACTTACCTGTAACTGTTGTTCTCCAGCATGGGTCTGGCATGGATTCACATGCGAACCCTCCCGCCTACCCCTCTGCGGCTCTTCACTTGGTCATACTGCCACTTCACGTGCTTCCAAATCTGAAGATGGCTGCCAGAGGCGGTGCTTAGGTAGAGGGCAGTCATTGGCTGTGGTCAGTATGACGCAGAGACCAGTGATTGGTTATTACTACGAAAGACAGATCAGAAACGAAACTGATACTGGTTTTTTCTTTACCGAGGATTCCCAGCCTGACGACGGGGAATATTCATGAGCATGTGAATCCATGCCAGACCCATGCTGGAGAACAACAGTTACAGGTAAGTAGCTTGTTCCTTACCACTTGTTTGTTTCTCTATTCCCAGCATTATCTTCTTGTTAAAATCTCAGTAGACATTACTCAGTAGTACAGATCAGAGTGTCAACACCAGTTAATAATACCCTAGCACAGTAGGCGCTTTTCAATAGTCGCCAAAAAATATGTCAATGGCAATATCAATTTCATGTCTATACCATTGAACATTTGTTGCCACCAATCTTCTGCGTTGTAGGACGGATGAGCTTCGCTCCATAAGCCCAGGTTTTGAGTTCTTTCTGATTGCAAGCAGGTGCAGAATAGCACTAAATGTTTGAAGGTTTCTATTTCATGTATACACCGACACTTCGGATCCAAGTCCGCATTTATCGACCATGTTCGTAGACGTTCCTTTGTTTTGAACATGTTTAGTCTGAAGCACATGAATAATCGTCTAGCATTTGGATCTGGAAATAAGTCAATATATTTTTGCAAAGTGTTGAAAGCACAGGCTTCAGGTGGAGCCTCGCTCAGTGATTTAGAAGCACCCCTATCGGTACAAGTCTGATGCCAATCCATCCGCCATATTTTTGTTTTTGCTGCATCGGGATTGTCATGAAGCAGTTCTGGAGTAATATCATATTCTGCCATCACGTTTTCACATCGATTCAGCCACATCGCCAATACACCTGAGGCTGATGAGCTGGCACTGTGAAAGATTTCGAATTGTGGGATTTGTTCGCATGCTTTTGTTTTCCTATATAGCGACAGCAAATTCCAACAAACACGTGCATGGATGGATATTAACGATAATTCGTATCAAACAGTAACTGTCGATGATCCTTTCAATAAACCTAGTACTTTTGACCAATAGGTATACTCAAGCGTTGACCACAGATCCCACGAACAACTCAGGGCGTTTTCCGTGCCGTACGTCAGTACTGGTATTACCTTTTGGTTATAAAATTGTAGCACAGGTTTCAGGGAGAACTTTCCAAATCTCTTGTTTAGAAATAAAGCCTGGATCGCCAGTTGTTTACATTTGCGTTTTGCCTCCGTAGCCCAAGGTTCGTCATTGATACACGAGCTGATGCTCATGCCCAAGTATTTTACACTTGACGCGATCTGCAGATTTTCTTGCCCCATAGACCAGGACAAACGCATTAACCGGCGTGTCTTTCTCCCTTTGAGATTTTTGAGGACCAGAATTTCGCACTTCTTTGTATTTGAGTAAATGATTTTTAGCCACATATTGTTGAACTGCGTTGCTTTTTCTTTGCAAACCAATAGGGGTTGTGCCAGCAATATGAGATCGTCAGCATATAATGACCAACTCAGCTGGGATCTGTGTATTTTTGGTGGAAAGGATCTAACTTCATCGATGGCAATTCCAATGTCGGATATAAATAGACTAAATATCGCTGCTGCCAAAGGACAGCCTTGCTTGACCCCCTTAAAGGTTTTGACCGGTGCTGACAGGGTACCAGATTGATCCAAGCGTATCCTGATAGAAGTGTCAGTGTGCAATTGCTTTATTGCCTCCAGAAGGTCTTCCGGGCAGCCCCACTTACTCATTTTGTTCCATAGTAAGTCCCTGTCGATCGTATCAAACGCGTAGGAGGAATCATTGAAGGCGAGATATACTGTTTTTTTTCTGTTCTTATCGCCTCCATTTTCAATAGATTCAAAACCAGCAAGTCAGCGAACAGCCAACCTGCTTGACAAAGCCAGTCTGTCTGACATCTATATGTTTTCAAATTTTGGCCCATTTTACTAGTTTAGTTTGTAGCATAGTTGCATATATCTTCCCTAGAACATCTAGTAATGCAACTGGGCGATAATTTTTCAGCCAAGTTCTGTCACCTTTTTTAAACACTGGCACGATCACGGCCGATTTCCACGATTTTGGTGTTAGACATTGCTCATTTATTCTCTGAAAGAGGGTCACACAAACATTTGCCCATAATTCAGGATGTTGCTTTATCGTGAAATTTGTTAAGCCGTCTAGGCCAGGAGCACGTGAGTTGTTTGCTTTTGTAATTATTTTTACGATCTCATCTTTAGGAAAAGTTAGGGTCCATTTTTTGATGATCGTAACATACGAATTTGAGGACTTTGCGTTAGCTTTATAAAGCGCGTTAAAATGTGCTATCCATGCTTGTTCTGTGACCATAGATGCCTGCAGGGCCGCTTGAGGGGCTTGCGAGTCATTGATAATGTTCCAGAACGCGCTGGTATTCTTATTTAGGAGACATTCTAACATTCGCTCTGAATCTCTTTGTAACGTTAAGCTTTTGTGGGATTGCATCCAATTTTTATATCTTTGCTTGGCCGCCTTCATCTTTAGTCCAATGGTCTCTATCAGTGGACCGAGCATGACGAATTGTCTGTCTCATCAGTCGTTTTTGAACTAATATGTCCAAATCGAAGCAATGAAGCTGTTTCATATTCGCATGCTTGGATCCGCCATTAATTGTTTTAAAGTCTTCCAGTAAGTGTGCATATTGGAGCGTGGATCCTCGGCTACAATAATGATTAGATATCAGAGTGACCTCGTCTTCAGCTAACCTTAATCTCACTCTGCTTGCTTCCACCTTGATTTTCTGTGACCATTTTGCTTTTACGGGACCCTCGAGGTTCCAGAATTCCATAATTAACATTTCGTGGTCACTATTTTCCCTTCGGCTCACTTTTAGAGTTTTGACCCGTTGGTGTAAATTCGTCGATACAAAGATGTAATCAATTATGGACCCACGATTCTCACACTTCCATGTCAGAGCTGGTGGTATGTCTCCTACTGTGCATCCATTTAACATTTGTAAGTTTCTTGCACTCATTTCTTTCATCCATTTTGCTTATAAGTTTTTACTCTGAGGTGTTTTTGGGTTAAAATGGTCAATATTCAAATCACCACAGAGTATTATGTTGGTACCCTTTTGTTCACCAAGTAGGCGATCAATGATGCTTGAAACTGCATCAATAAATTCTTCTCGCCCGCTCTTCCATGATTCCAATATACATTTATTATGGTGATTTGTTCTGTTATTTGAGACCTGCAGTTTAATTTGCAAATCGTAGACTCCTGGATGTATGGAGAGTGATTTGTTAACTTAAGAATATCAAAGCCAGCAGCACTTCTTACCAAAGTTATCACGCCTGCCATAGTGCGCCCCTTTTATGGTAGTACGGCTGGGTTTGCAGCATTTTTGAAGTCCGATACTACTGGAGTAGTACTTATTCAAGTCTCTTGTAGACAGGCAATGGAAAAGTCGCCCAGCCACTCCTTGTTAAACAAGTGCCCAAATCCCCGAGTATTCCAAGAGCCCAAGGTGATAAGTTGTGATACCTGTTTCTTATGGCATTATTGTGGTTGCTTAGTGTTTAGCGTTGCAGCTAGCCACTGCCAATTTTGCAATGATTCTTGCGTGTTATTTGACGGTAAAATGCCCGTACATACATCAATTGATGTTTGTCCTTGTATGGTTATACTTATTTTTTCAAGCTCCTTTGCTGTTTCTGGACTTCGAGCTTTCGCAAATGACACTTGTCGCATTGCAGGGGGCTCCTTGTTGGACCTCGGCCCGTCCTCTCTGATATTGTTGCAGGATGATAGCATAGGTTTTGCAGGCCTAGTAAAGGCCAATTTGTCTAGGCCTGTTGAAGGTGACTGTGAGGCTAATGAACGCTCAGATATATAATGTATCCTCTCTGTCGTTTGTTTGGACTATTGACTGAGCATCGGGTAACTTATAAACATCAAAACCCAAAGAAAATAGAGAGACATTAGCCTCTAAAATCGATGAAGCAATTAGTGGCGAAGCTATGTGGATCACCGCTTTGTCATTTCTCCGCTCATCTGGAAATTCAACAATCTGCAGATCTTCCGTGTTGATTGAGCGTAATCCTGGTATAAGATGTAGAAGTTTGATAATATTACTTCGATTTAAAATCAAGTTGTCAAGCGACGTTAGCCTCTCAATCATCTTTCTGACTCGGTATCGAGACCCTCCACCTCTGGTGTGGTTCCATCCTGTCATCGATGGATCCACGTTGTGGTTTTTTGGAGGTTTACTCTTATCTTGATTGTCAGATTGAGGATGGCGTACAGCCCGTTCCTCGCAGCCTTGAAGATGTCTCGCCCTTGTGTCGCTCCATTGGGGCTCCATATTCGCCTTTGTTGTGTTTTGCGCGAGTCTCTCTCTGTATCTTTAGGCGTTTTTCTTGCAATGTTTGAAAAATGGGGCTCTTCATTCGTGAACTTACGAGTGAGGAACCTCTTCCTGAAACATTGGTGACACCGGGTGTTTCAAAGAAGGGTAGCAGTACTGTCTGACTAGGGGCTACCATGTCTTGAATGGGCACTTTGGATTCAAGCACTAAAAGTCTGCCTTCAGGCCTTTTATGTGCTACTTTCTTGTGTGTGGATTTTTCACTATTAAGTTGATGTTTCCCACCAGTCGTACAAGGAGACTCATCAACATCTTCATATTCCATTTCGTCGTAAATTGACATGTTCAACAATTCAGGCGGAAAGTCATGTTCTTCATTTCCATTCGCCTTTGAAGTGTCCCTCGTAACATTGCGCGACATAGTTGTAGCAACTTGTTTTTTAGCTGTGGTAGACAAACAGTTATTAGTTTCATTTGGTAACACGTGGACCACTTTAATGTTCCTAAGGAATTTCCGAGCTCTGTTTAACTTGTTCCCTTTCCTTGCAGGTAAGTTTTTAGTTTTCCTGCTTTGCAGGACTTTCTGTGCTTTTCCCTTGTTAGTGTTTTGAGGAGCTCCTTCTTCCTTGTTAAAGATAGGGACAGTATAGGGGCTGTACTTGCACTGGCAGTTTCCAGACTGGCATTTTTCACGGCCTCCAAAGGACGCGTCTTTGAAGTCGATTCAACTGGGGTAATTGCATGAGCCGGATTTGCTGAGCTTCTTGCTTGTTCAAACGCAGTATGGAAAGACGCGTCAGCAATTTCAGTGAGTGGTACAATAGTTTGACATGGTGTCTCAATACTCTGTGACATATTTGAGTCCTTAGTTGACTGAATCTTGTCCTCATTATTGTTGGAGTTCGAGGTCGAATACACCGTCTTTGGTGTTTGTGTTGTATGGTGATAGCTGAATTCCATTTAGTCTGTGACTCGTTGTCCAAAACTGCAGGCTTAGCACCAGTAGATTTTTCACAAATGCCTTGTTTGGTATTAGGCAATACGTCGACGGCCATAGATATACTTTGAGAATCCTTAAGTACGCAATTATGCTCAGCAAGTAGAGTTCTTGACCCGTTTTGTTTAAGTAACGCAAGTGCTTCCCTTGCAACTTCTGCCAACAACTTTTTGTTGATCGCGTCGTTAGTTCTTTGTTCCGATAATAGCTTATGTAGGCCTTCTACTTTTATCGAGTTCTTAAGTTGTTGTTCCACATTTGCAGCCTTGGAATTTAGCAATGCCACGAGTGTTGAGTCTCTTGTCGCCTCGTGTAAACTTTCATAAAGTTTTGTGAATGGAGATAGATGGACAGTGTAGATAGAAGTTCTTGTAATTCTCTTAGCAGTAATTTTGTGGTTGGATCTATATCACGTTTCAAGGCTTTGGCGTGATGAGGCTCGCTGTTGTCATAGCGACTGTTGTTCCTAATTTTAGGGAAAGGTCGTTCCATGAGGGAAGATGCAGCTGAATCGTCAGTCGGACTCAGAATCGTCCAATATTGACAATTGTGACGTTCGTGTTTTTGTTTTTGAGGCACTACAAATGCTTGTACCTTTGGTATTGGAACAGAGCCTTTTCTGGGACAAGGACAGTAAATCAGACTGGTCAAAAAGCTGGCCAATATATTTGTCTTTTTCAGATGTTTTCGCTCTTTTATGAGGAATACTCGATAGTGATTCATCACAAAGGTGTGAAGGCCCTGTGAAATGGCGTTTTAATGAAACCTTTGTGGAACCCTTATGTGGCTGAGTTGAATCACACACATTCGCTTTACAAGCCTTGGTCATTGCATATAAGTTTTGCAATACATTGTTTGCTATGTCCAATGAATTGTGTCACGCTTCATGAATGTTATTTTTTGTAACCAATATTTTCGGGTCTACCGTCATACCTATGTTTGATCCAGTATGATGTAATTCGCACCATCTCTCGAGACTGACATCCACCGGCTTTAATGCAGGCGCGTATTCGATGTCACGCTCTTTTCCCCCTGCCGTCCCGCGCAGAACGGGAGTCATGTCAACATTCAACACCCCGAGCGAACTATATCGCAATGGACGTGTGGAGTGTTCACGCGCATCGATCGATCCGTGCTCGACAACTTCGGTCTGGCATGTTATGCACGCTATCATCTCGCGTCCCTCAGGACGCCCATCAAAGCACGCTACCAAGTCACCCTTCAAATCACCCGGCGTCACCACGGCATCCACAGGCCTGCAAGTGTCATTGTGTCCGGTCGGCACAGACACAGGCACCGAACCCTGGACCTCGCCGCAGGTATCTTTGTGTTAAATCTTGGCGACCGTGTGAGTCGAGTGCGTCAATGTCAGGGTGTTTGGTTATGGCCGCGCAGATTACATTAGAGTCTCTGGAATGATTTTTCAACATTTCCTCGTGTTGTGCTAAGGTATCAGCAACAAAAACCTCAGGAAATGTGTCTTCCATTGTATTGTTCACGTTCTCATCTATTGACAAAGTAGTTGTAATAACAGGTGTGTCGGTGAGATTTTGAGAGGCTGCCTCAGTGACCTCACTATCGGATGCGCATGAATAGTAATGACTTAATCTATTTTGCTTATCTGCATGAGAAGCGATGGGCCCTTTAGCATCTCCAGTGCACTCACGTTTAGTCTGTGCTCGTTTTTCAGCGTGGTCGTTGATGTGGCTGTGGTAGTGGGCATCTGGCTTGGTTTTTTTCATGTTCGTCATTATTGTGCCACAGCGCCACTCGCCACAGCCCAACAGCAATATTCTCAGCCCTTTGCACCTCAGGGCTTAGCGCCACAAGGGCGCAGGAGGCGGCCTTAAGTACCAGGTGTCTGGATGATTAGCCTCAGCAGTTGAAGCAGTTAAAGGTACAGGCACACGCACCTCCTCGCTTCTTCAAGAGAAAGGTATATGTCCAGCAGCAAAGATAGCGAGTCAGTATGCTCTCCACACTCGCCACAGCCCAACAGCAATAGTCTCAGCCCTTTGCACCTCTCTGCCATTTGAACCTGCCTATTGTGTGCATTTAGCCTCTTTGCCATTTGAACCTGCCTATCATGTGCACCTAGCTAATGTCGAATCTGCCCATTGCCTGCACACAATAAGATGCCTACTGTGCACTAGCCCAGTTTTGCCTGCCCCGAGTTGTACACTGGGTACTAGCCCATTTTGCCTGTCCTGAGTTGTATACTGTGTACTAGCCCACTTCGCCGAATGATACTATAGCTAATTGTGCTCCTTTGACCTATGCAGCATCACCGTTTAACCTCATGCATCACTGCAACTGCCTATTGCCAGCCACTATATGTCCTTCTGACAGAGACCACTGCTAGCCATCGCAAACCTATAAGACTTCGTAATGCTAACGTTAGCCATTGTAAGCATGCCTATATGAAATAACCAATTACTAGATTTGTATGCCTGCTGGAAACAGCTTACCGCCAGTTGTTGAGCTGCCTTCATATCTTAGTAACCTGGTACCAGCCCATGCCCCTGGCCCAACCTTAGCTAAACAACTTTGCTCTTCACTACTACCCACTACGATGTGCCTGTATAAGACCCAGACAGCGTCTCTACTGTGCCTCACTGTATTCAGCATTGCTATTATCATGTCCTTCTTTAAACACGCACCGTGCCTCACTATGGATAGGAATAATAGACTTTGAGCTAGACTACCCCACATCTATGAGCCTATATATCACAGTAACAAGGACTTCAATCTCCAACATAAACTGACCCTATGGTACACTAAGTCGTACGCTAGCCTAACTATACCTCGCAAGAATACTACTCAGCCTAAACTCATTCCAATAAAAATCCAAAACACACTCAAGGTTACCATTCTATCTAGCGCCTTGATCAATGCCAGGTCTTTAGTGGCTCACTCCACTGAAATAGCAGACACTATCTGAAAACCTTGACCTCCTGGCAGTCACCGAAACATGGTTAAACGAAGCTGCAGGCCCTGCACTCTCCCTAGCTATCCCTGAAAATTACTAATTAATTAGAATGGACTGACCGAACAGCAAAGGAGGGGGTTTAGCTATTATAGCTAAAACCGACCTCGCCATTAGACTACAAACTTCATCTCCTCTCAAATCATGCAAACTCCTCATAGCCAAACTACCCATCTCCAACTGCCACACACTGACAATATACCTAATATATAGGCCACCTGGCCCCATTGGGACCTTCGAAGAAGATCTATCCAGTCTCTTAGCTAATAACATTAAAAACTCCTCACAAATGTTATTACTAGGTGACCTGAACCTAGGATTTAATGACCCAGTGGACATACAAGCCCAATCTATAGCCACTATGGTAGATGAACACGGCCTAAACCAAAATGTTCTCAACACAACCCACAACAAAGGAAGGACCCTGGACAAAATCGCCCCTCAACACTGGTCAGACCACTACCTCATCAACTTTACATTAACGCTTAATAAACAAATCACCAAAGAGAAAATTATGGCACCGCCCCTACCCACTAGAGCAAAAAAAATATATAACCCCAGACAATCTCCTGCCATTGCTACTACCTACTATCAATGTTCTTCCAAACCAGCACCCTGAGCTCCTGGTAGAAAGTTACAATAATGCTATGAAAATAGCACTAGACACCATCGCCCCTCTAAAACTTCAAAAAAGTAAACAAGCGCACCTAAATGCCTGGTTCACCCCACACCTAAAAGAACTAAGAATGCAAAAAAGAAAATTGGAGACTATATGGCACCAGACCCCATCTGAAGAAAATAAACTGAAACTTAGACTCTTTGCCAACAAATACAAAAAAGAAATCCTACTCACAAAAAAAATCTTTTAATGAAAGAATCTGCAATGCAACCTCCAACACTAGAGAATTATTTACCATCCTAAGGGAGCTGGAATCCCCAGTACCACCACCTGACAACATTGCCAAAGACAAACAATGGTGCACCAGCATCCAAAATGGCCTAGCAAATAAAATTAAAACACTCCAAATTAAAATTGCTTTAAAAAAAAAAAAACTCCCTAACTCCCATTGAAACATCACTTAGCCCCATCCCCATAACTACCAACTCACCCGGCCTCGACCCTTTCAAATTCAAAAAAATATCCATCTTGGAAAATGAAAAGTTTATTGCATCCCTCAAACCTTCCAACCGTAAGGGTGACTGCTGCCCAGCCCAGCTAATTAAGGATGCCGCAAGAGACTTCGCCCCATTCATAACCAAATTGATCAATGCCTCCTTCTCTTCCAATACCATCCCAAGAAACCTAAAGGAGTCCTGGGTCCTAACACTCCTCAAGAATCAAACTCTAGATCCTGCCATTCCCACTAAATATAGACCAATCACCACGGTACCATTTCTCCTCAAGATAATAGACAGAGTAGCATACCTACAAATCCAGCACTTTCTTGAAACTAACCAACTCTTAGGTACCCGCCAATCAGGATTCGGACCACAGCACGGCACAGAAACAGCCTTAATTGATCTTAAAGTACAGATTGACGAACTCCATGACAAGGGAAACACTGCCATGCTGCTACTCCTTGACCTGTCGGCAGCCTTTGACCTGGTGGATCACGCAGTCCTGTGCAAACACCTGGCATCGGCTGCCCACTTCTCAAATGTGGTCATAGTCTGGATCCAATCATTTTTGGACAACCGCACAATGAGTCTTCTCCACACTAGCATCAGCGGACTCCATCAAAATAACCTGTGGTGTACCCCAAGGTTCTTGTCTCGCCAACTCTATACAACATCTTTACCAAGCTCCTATTCGACAGATTGGACAGACTGGATGTCACCTACACTAATTACACAGATGACACTCAGATCCTCATTCCGCTTTCGGGCAATTTCGAAACGGATACGGCCTTGGTAAACAAAATATATCTCATCATTCAGGCATGGATGGCCACACATGGACTTATGCCTGAATGATGATAAAACAGAAATCCTACTCTTTGGATCTACCGCCAATTTAAAAAAACAGCCCTAACTACTCAGCATTTAATATTGATGGTAATATAATCAGTCTCCAACACAGTAAAAACACTAGGCTTTCACCTCGACTCAGCCCTAACACTGAAGAAACAAGTTAACTCCCTTGAATCCTCTACAGCCTACACGTGCAAGCTCATTAGGGCAAGTAGAGCTTTCCTCACCCAAGCCAGTTTTATCATCATTGCCAACACCCTAATACTATCCAAACTTGACTATTGTAATGCTCTGTATTTGGGAGCTAACAAATGCATCATAAACAAAATGCAAACATTGCAAAACAATGCCCTTAGAACTGTCCTTAACTTACCTTCTAAAGATCACACTTCCAACACCAGAAGATAATACAAATGGCTCAAAATTTGCGACAGAATCCCACTTAAGACCGCATATCTCACCTTCAAATGCCTTAATAATGCACCTCCCCCCCCCCCACCTGGCAGCAAGAATTGTGAGAAAAACTTCCACTCGACCCACCAGAACCGCCAATTGCTTCTGCCTTCAGATACCCAAATTCAGACAAAAAACCGGTGGCAGTAGCTTCCCAGTTAAGGCAGCCAAATATTGGAATGCTCTCCCACTTGACATTAGAACAGACCAGTCCTACTATAGCTTTAGACGGAACATTCTCGCCTTTCTACACTCCAATGACCCCCCAAGAGTAACCATCCATGTACCAATCCACACCTACTAACCTGACTGTACATATGTGTATATTATTTGACTGATTTATTATGTAATGTAATGCGTATGTTTATACTGTGCCTGCAACTAAGTTTTTAAGCAATCTTGTTTTCCTTTTCTCTGTAGCGCCCTGTTACCTTTGGGTTTGGCGTGCCATACAAAAAATCAATAAACACCACCTCCATGTTCTACATCAAGAAGAAGGGGGCACTCAATCCTCAGCGCTCTCCAAGGAAGCGTAGGACTTGTGGCGTTGGCCTTTCGGACAAGGGATGTTCCTCGTCCCTCTCCACTTGACGGGAGTCAAGAACACCATTGCAGACTCCCACTGCGCTCCTGCCATGGGTGGGAGCTTTGTCAGGATCAGGTGGATCGCCTATTCGTCAAATGGGGCAGGCCCCAGATCGATCTATTTGTGACGGCAGCACCTTTGCCTGGGGGAAGGGCTGTTCCTGTACGTGTTTCCTGTTTCCTCTCCAGCTACGAGTCATCAACACACTCTGTGTCCATGCAAAATCATACTTGTTGCCACGGTGTGGCCGAGGCAGATTTGGTATCCGTACCTTGTCAGCCCATCAGCGTCGCCTCGGTCAAGCTGCCACTGGTTCTGGATCTTCTCACCAGAAAAGGAGGTACAATACTTCCTCACGACCCAGGATCGCTGTACCTGAGTGCTTGGCTCCTGCAGCTCTAGAATTTGGAGGATATGATTTACCTGCGGACTGCAGGGATGTCCTCGCCAAGGCCATGGCGTCGTCGACTTTGAAGTGCTACGGTCACAAGTGGAAGCGTTTTGCTACGTGGTGCCGGCCTCAGAAGATTTCCCCTCTGAGGGTCACGCCCCTACAGATCCTTCCATACTTGCGTGCTATCCTTGCCCTAGGCCGGACTGGTGCATGCCTCCATCAAGGTACATCTGGCTGCGTTATCCCGCTACACCAGGTCTCCAGGAAGATCTTCACTTCGGTCCCACAGACACGTCAAGGAATTTCTCAATTGACTTTTTCAATCTTTCCCACCGGTGAAGGCTCTTGCTGCGGCATCGGAACTCAACGTGGTTCTGATGAGGCTCATGGGGGGCCCCCCCCTCGAGCCTATACATCAGGCCCCTCAAGTTCCTCTCTTGGAAAACGGCTTTCCTTGTGGCCATCACCTCTGCCAGAAGGGTAGGTGACATCCAGGCCCTATCCTGCAAGCACCCACACCTGACTTTCCACGAAACGAGGGTGGTGCTGCGTACGTACCTCTTTCATGCCGAAGGTTCCGTCGGAACTTTACCTCAATGAGCCTTTGGTGTTATCTGTTTTTCCCCAAAACCTTTGTCACCGGCGGAAAGGGCATTGCATTCGCTAGACGTTGCTCGTGCCCTGAAGTTCTTCGTGACATGCACAAAGAGTTTTCGGAAGGCTTCTCAACTGCGTGAACTTTGGTCCTGTGAACCATGGGAAGGCCCTGTCCAAGGCTTCCATTTCAAGGTGGCTCTCAGCCTGCATCACGCACTGTCATTGGTTGGCGAATCGACCACTGCCCGGCCGTCCGAGAGCCCACTCCACCAGAGCGATTGCTGCGATGACTGAGTTCCTGTCTGGTCTGCTCTTGCTGGACATCTGCAGGGCTGCGATGTGGAGGTCCATGCACACCTTCACGAAGTTCTACTGCGTGGACATGATTCCAGGGAGGAGTTCAGAGTTGACCAAGCAGTGCTGCGCAACCTTTTAGTTTGAGTTGAGACTGTTCGGGAGGCAAGAAGTGCTTCTGTTTAGCCTTGCCACCTAATGTGGTTGATTAATGTTGTACTGCTATGTATTTGTTGTTCATGAGCATGGGAATCCCTGCCAGACCCCATGCTGGAGAAGGTTTAAGTTACTTACCTGTAACTATTATTCTCCCGCATGGATTCACATGCAAACCCTACCTCTGTCCCCTCTGCGGCTCTTCTTGGTCATACTGCCACTTTACGTGCTTACTAAATCTGAAGATGGCTGCCAGAGGGGTAGCTTAGGGAGAGGACGGTCAGTGCATGGGGGCAGTATGACCCAGAGTACAGTGATTGGTTTAGAGGAGAAATACAGTTTTTAAGTGAATGTGAAACTGTTTTTCTTTTACCGAGGATTCCCAGCCTGACAGGGAATATTCATGAGCATGTGAATCCATGCCAGGCCCATGTTGCAGAACAATAGTTACAGCTTAGTAACTTTAACCATCTTTCCAGTAGTTTTATTAGAATTCCAAATGTTGAACAATTATGGCCACAAAACAACCATAGTTCAATCCGATGGCATGGCTTTCTGACCTCGCATCACGGGTGTGTGCAGGCACCTACTAAAATAAGACCTTAGGAAAGCAGTACTTAACACATGGCTGTACATCAACTGGACCAAATATGGCTGGTAATAATGCTCACCTCTGTATCTTCAATAGAATTTGAACCCTCTTAATACAAATTATGCAAAATCTATATTCCATGGCAAGACCTGGAGACAGGTAACCAGGTGTACTGCTTTCATGAATGTGTGAAGATCTTCCAGTTCTTTCAAAATGGCCTTAGTCTGGGGAAGTAGAATTGGAAAATCTGAGGAAAGTTTCAGAAGAATCTACTACCTTGCCTGTACTGTCAACCATAGGGTGCTCAATATCTGGTGTGCTTTTTTCGGCATGAACGCTTGGGTGCTGACTATCCTCTCAACCACCACGTTTATTAGAGTTCTGGGTGACAATATATTTAAGGACACATACAGCATTGATAGACCCCAGTGGTCTGTTGGCCAGGCGCCACACCACAATGGCCAGCAACCAAATGCTTGCGGACAGATCTTCTGCTTCGGCTCCATCGACGACACCTTCTCTCTTTATCTTTGCTATTACTGCTGCTTCCTGTACATTTAGAGGGGAGACATGCTCACTCCCTGGTCCTCAAGGTTGAAGGAGAGCATCCCTAAAGGATGCAAATGGGTCCGACATCTAGCTAACAAAGCGTAGCAGCTAAGTGTTGAGCCTGGATGGCAATCGGATCAGTCTGCAATCGGCCCCACAAAACTGCTAATTCCCAGAACAAGTGAACAGTCTCCAGTTACTAAGGTTGGAGTTGTCTGGAGTTCCAGTGATACACCATATCAGAGAAGTACTCTATCTTGTACTAATAGTGCCCAAAGAATGTTGCTAACTCCTGGTTGCTGCTAGGCTCAAGTTCAAGACCCTCTGCATCACCCACAAGGCTTTCTGGGGCCTGGGACCCCACTTCTTCCAACTTGCTACCTAAATAACTCCTTGCTAGAGCCCTCCGTTCTTCTAGCTGCAACTCTTTGCGGATCAGATACTTCTCTAAGCAGAGAGTTGAGAGGGGGTTAGATCTCTCCCCTGCAGAAGCCACCCTCTGGAATGATTTTCCTGCCCCTCTCAGGCTTGCGCCAGACCTCCTTAGGTTCTGGAAGCTCCTGAAGACCCTCCTTTTCTCTTCTTCCTGCCCTTTCACCTGCTAACACCCCGATCTACCGCAGTGACTGCCTGCCTGGTTCCCTATGAGTTCCACAGGGTTCCAGGTCCCCCCTCCGCCCAGTCCCCTCCTCTGCCCGTGTAATCGATCTCCTGACCTCCCCTTAGAACTTGCCTGCCTGACCTCTTCCCCCCCCCCACACACCCTCCACCTCTCCACCACTCTTTCCGCTTACCCCTCACTTCCCTTCCCACCCTTGGACTTCACATTTCCCTCTTCCTTCACTTCTCTCTCCCCACTCGCTTCTCTTGTTACTGCACTTGTTCGTTCTGAATGTCACCAGGCCTAGTAGGACTGCTATTGTTATCTTTCTCCCTTGTCCCCTAACCCCACCCCCCAGCCACCCCTTCCTTGATATGTAAATTATACTCTTTTGGAGTCTGCTTTCTGCGTGAGGTTTGCACAACCGGCTCCCCAACCTGATCTGCACACACCAGATTCATTGAGGAGATTCAGGGAGGAGCTGAATATAGTGCTACCATCCCACTTGTTCATGTGGCCTAAACACCAGTGGGGTAATGTCTTAAACTCCACATTCAGTGGAACGAATTGAGTGTAAGAGAGGTCCGAAAGCATATATTGGGTCTTCAGTGTCTGCAGCTCTCTAACTGATTTTATTTGGTAATATGGCTTGGATGGATGAGGCCAGGAGGCCCAATACTAATCTGGCTAGTTCTTAGAGGGTCATTACACCTTATATCAGTACTTCTTATTTATTTTATTTACAGAAGGAACAATGCTCTTTTGATCACAAACGAACCTACAATAAATAAGAAATCAGATTTGATGGGAAGCAGTGAGCTTCTTACAATGAAATGAGTTTGAGGGACATTCTGACCAGGTTTTGGAGGGGAGTAAATGTGTCACCCGGGACAATACTTAAATGGACATAAATAGATTAAGGATTACCAACATTGGACATTTTTAAGGGCAGGTAGGCAGTACGGCCAGCTGTGCTCGGGATGTGACCATGACTGGTAAAGTACTAGACTGGAGGCAGAGGAAGTGAGGAACAAATGCAGGTTAGAGATTGAAGGAAACATGTTGGCTAGCAGGCAGATGAGAGCTAGGTTTAGAGTGTAACTCTAGGCCAGTAGGTAGGCTTTTAGTTTGATTTTGATCAAATTTGTGTGGGATGTTTCTCAGATGTCCTGGGGAGAGAATTCAATGCAAGTGGAGCAGGAAGAGAGAAAGAGTGGAAGCGAGAGGAAGAGGAACCACAAGGGTAGTCGAGGCAGAGCCGAGATTACAAGAAAGCTTGTAGAGTTGGAAAGAGGAGGATACATACAGTGGTGCCTTAACTGCGATAGATTTGTGAACCAGGAGAAGAAATTTAAATCCGTCACTGTTTTGCATAGTCAACCATCCAGCCTGGTGACAGTACAAATAAGTAGATGTGCAATGAGGGAGTTCAGAGTCCTGGTAGTGAAGTTACTGATCTTGTGGAGAGGGCAGAAATAATAGTTGGGAGACCAAAGAGGATGCTGTAACAGTAGTCCAGCTTGGGGAAAACGAGTGGTTAAGAGATGCTTGGCAGTGTTGAAAGGAAGGAGGTGTCTGATTTTCCTAATAATTAGGAGGTTGAGGCGAGCTGCTGTTCCAGTTTTGGAGATGAAAGTAGAGATTTGTAAGAAGGGTCATAGATGATGCTGCGGTTTCCAGCTGAAGAAGAGTAGGGTAGAGTGTCAGGTTGGAACTGGATAAGCAGAGGAAGACATGAGAGAGAGCTATTGGCAGGGAAGCAGAGCACCTCTATTTTTATACAGTTTAACATAGAGTGCAAAACCATCCAATATTTAATGGCCGAGAGACAGTTGAACATTTTCATTGAGAGATCAGAGGAGAAGTGTTGGTGATTTGGGTGCCGTCCGCGAAGAGTTGGCACTAGAACCCAAAGGAGTAGATTACTGCCCCAAGAGAAGCGGTGTAGAATGTAAAGATGAGTAGACCCAAGACTGAGCCTTGTGGAACAACAACAGTTAGGAGTGAGTTGAGAGGTGGTGGTGTTCCAGGAGACCAAGAATTGGCAAGGTGCAAATTCGGATTCAATCCAGGCAAAGGCTTGGTCACAAATCCCAAGAAGAGTGTATTAAGGAGATCAAAGGCAGCAGATTGGTCAAGGGGAGGAACTATAGAGGATATGTTGGAGTGCTTAGCAGAGGCGATGAAGTTGGACATATTCATGAAAGCTGTTTCCGTGGAGTGACCGGAGCGGAAAACTGATTCTAGTGGATCTCGAAGATTGTGGATGTCTAAGAAATCCGTAAGAGGATTGAACACAACCCTTTTTCAAGCACTTTTGAGTAGTGCAGAATGAAAGACGCAGGGTGTAGGTTCGGGTCAGTCTGTTGCTTTTTTAGGAGAGCGATGACCAGGCCGGTTTTGAAAATGAGGAAAGCAAGCAGTCAAAGGACAGGTTGAGGAGTTCAGTGAGTTGTGGCCGCTAAAGGGCAATAGGCTTGACTAGCTGAGGAGCAAGAGAGAATGATGGGGCATAAGAGTAGTTAGCCTTCATCAGTAGATTCAGCACTTGGTCACTATTAGTGTGACTAAAGTGGGAGATAAAGGATGAGGATGATGGTAGAGTAGACAGTGTGTCAAAAGTAGGAGGATGGCATGTGAGGAAGGTCAGTATTCAGCTAGTTCATACGCTTTGTGAGAGTGGAGTTGATAACCATACACTTAGGGGGAGTGAGTTTAGGGTGCTCTGTAGGCGATGACGATGGTTGGAGTGAGAGTCAATGAGAGTTTGGTACAATTCCCTTTTCACTCTATCAAGAGTGAATGGGGGGCGTGGCCAGGCGCCGAGCGGGATGGACAACTAAACCCTGCTCTCCCGCTCCATGTTAATCAATATGTTGTTTAAATCCTTCATGGCGGTTTAAAAAATATACAAAAGCATTACCCGAAGGTTTATAGCACTCGTCTGGTGGTCCGAGGCATTCCGTACGTTGCACCTGTCTTGGGAAGTACAAGTGGCGTTGTGTGAAGACATGGGCCTGCTGAACTAGGAGGTGCAGTGTCGTGAACGCTGACACTCTAGTCAGCTGAGCGGGCGACACGCAGCGTGAGGACGCGCTGCTCATACAGGTTTTTCTGTTTCTTCATAACACAGCCCGGTACCGTTATTAACATATTTAAAGGTGTATTCTTTATTTAATACAAGCCTGGCACCATTATCAGTACACTTAAAGACATAGTCCTTATTTGATACAAGCTCAGCACCGTTAAGGAAAGAATGTCAAGGAATATTCATTCTCCCTTCAATATCCAGGCACCTTTAATAAGGGAATGCATTTCAAGGAACACTCTTTATTCTTAAGAGCACGGCACTGTTAATAAGAAATAACAATTTAGAAAATACTCATTTTCTCAAGAGCAGGGTATAAATAATAAAGCACATCTCAGGAAAAAGGTGGTAGAAAAAGAAAGGTGTGGAAAAAAAGAAAGCTGTGGAAAAGGCATATATTAAACCCTCAAAATACAAACAGCAGGAGAAGAATTAAAAAATCGTTGAATTTTGGCTGCCATTGCTACAAACTCTTCAATAACCTTTAAGCCCTTCTTGAGAATTTACAACTGTAACTCCATAAACTTATCGATCACACTTACAATACTGTTGTATATCTAACCTACGTAACTGTTAACAGGAAATAATAGTAGATTACTTAAGGGCACGCTAAATAAAACCATACTCGAGTGTATAGTGCATCAAAATGCACATACTAGTCAATATGGCAAATAAGAAACCTGAAGCGAAAGAATCACCCAATTCCACTTCAAATAAAAGACAAAAGTGATTCCCCAACTCCTAAAGAAGATACATCAGACATCACCATGCAGGCCATACTACTAGAAATAAAAGCTATAAAGCCTTTCATGGAGGCAGCCAATCATAAAGTACGACAAATAGACGACAAATGGTCAGTATTCGAACCAGGATCTCTGAAGTTGCGAAAAGGGTCAGCAATGCCGAGGACCTCACAGGAAGAGTTCAAACGCTTAAAAACAGTTTTTACAGAAACACAGAGAATTTAGAAAACTGTAATAGAAGAAATAATATGTGAATTGTTGGACTACAGGAAGGAATAGAAGAAGATCCAATATTGTTCACCAACACACTTCTCATAAGACTCTTAGAACTTCCATCAACCAATCTAAATATTCAAAGAGCGCATCGTATTGGTCCTTATAATCCAGTGCAGCCTTCGAGTAACACCAATAACTTCTCAGAACAATGATCTTTGCTCTTAGACTTTTCACATGTACGCTTAATCCTCGAAAGAGCTAAACTAAAAAAGCACCTAACTTGGAATGGTTAGAAACTGTTTATCACTCAAGATATTTCGAATGCCACAGCGTCCAGAAGGAAGAAACTCTTGACCCTTAGGACTGCTCTTAAACAACTCAATGCCAGATATGGTATTATACAGCAAGCGATTCTCAAAGTAACCCTACATGGCCATACATCATCTTTTCAAGATCCTGCTGCCCTAAGACAGTTCATTCAAAACTAGAGACAAGAAGAGGTGGATACCTCAAGAACGCTTACCTGAAAAAAAAATGATAAATGAAAATATACTTGTTAATTACACTGCCATGCCTTATGCCATTTGGATTTACGGAGCAGGGCAGGGAGTTGTTTCATCACCTTGAAGGCTCCTCCTACCCCTTGATTCTTTTTTGGTTCTTAGGTAGCATGGACAGATGTGGCCGTTTCCTGTTAGCCACTGATGTAACTAAAATATTTTTCACATTAAGATTGCTGTTTTCCATGCTATCTTTCTTAATCTCCCATTCCCTCATGTGACTTTCTCCTTTTGTCTCTTCATGGAGTGTATATGTCGAAAGGATGATGATCTTGAAGTTTGCTCTTAAGGAGCCCTTAGGTTTAATATCTCTTGTTGTGTATCACTATAGCTTTACGAATTCAATGTAACATCGTGGAATGTTAAAGGGTTACACAATCCAGTAAAAAGACAAAAAATTCTCTCATCTGAATAGGACTAAACCTTCCATTGCATGTATTCAATAGTCCCATCTCTCCAATGCAGAGGCGATGAAGCTCAAGTGACGTTGGGTTGGTCAGGTTTTTTCAAGTGCTTTCAATGGAAAGAAAAATTGTGTTATTTTGATGAGCAAGAAGCTTAATTGTCAAGTACTTTCAAGCGAGTCTGATGACATAGGAAGATGGGTGACAGGCTCCTAATTGATTCAGTTGAATGTCATCTTAAATGTGTATGGACCTACAACATCAGATCCCTCCTTCTGGGTACAACGTAAGAATCACATTTTTCTTTCCAAACCCAACAATTTGATTGTATGCAGACATTTCAATGAAATTATAGATCCATATATGGATAGAAAATCTAAAGTTAACTATAAACCTACAAAATCCCATACACAATTCAATAGATTCATCTCAGAATTGGGTCTAATTGATACGTGGCGGATAACTCATCCTTCTGACTCAAAATTCACTTTCCTCTCTAACCCTCATGGTACCCTATCTAGATCAGATTATATATTTATCCCTAGATCCCTAGTAAGCTCTATTACCAATGCTAAAATTGACTCCATAGTATTATCAGATGATGCCCCTGTTCATGTACAACTAGCTGCAATACCAAAACCCTTTTTCTCCAACAGATGGAGATTCAACTCGGCCTTGCTTAAAGATGAAGCGTTCACTTCCTACATAGCCCAACAACATAGCTACTACTTCTCAGAAAATCTAGACACGGATACCTCAACCTCGAATAATTGGGATTGCTATAAGTCAGTTATGCGAGGACATATCTCATACGTAGCCAATAAAAAGAAAAAACTTAAATTAGAATCGGAAAATATACTGAAAGAACTTTAAAACTCTTGAATCTGTTTTCACGTAACAATTCAAAATCAATGCTGAATACCATCATTAAGCTTTGAGTTCATTATGATAAAATAGTCGCCCAATATTCTTGTGATAATCTCCTTAAATATAAAGCAAAGATTCATCAATTATCGAATCGCTCCTTCAAATCGCATCTTTAACATTTTATCTAAAGCTTAAAAAAGAGAAAAACAGGATCACAGTGTTACGCTCACCTGAAATCCACGGGGACGCCACCCAGCCAGTTGGTCGCTGGTATCCTTCTCTATGGTCCCCAGGTGTGGTCCGCGGTATATGTTCGCCTGGAAATACAGTAGGGCTGTGTTTAGGGCGGGTAGTATTCCCCCCCACCTCCCGCGTAACCGGAGTCCCTCTGGGCCCTCTCCTCACCTTGTTGTAGAAGTGGGCGAGCTCTCTCCTGCTTTCTTGGCAGGGGCGTGTTGTCTTTCGTGGGCAAGTGCGGTCTAGTTACTTCACTGACAGCAACTCGCTTAATGTCTTTCAGGTAGGTCTTATTGCTGTTTTGAGTTGTTATTCCTGCATACCTTTTTCTGTGTGGTAATGTTTGTTTCTGCTCTCCTAGGTGTGCGGAGCGTCCGTGAGGCGAACTGGCTAAGTTGGAACTCGCCGGTAATGATGATGCCTAACGAGCGCTGCGATGCAGTAAGTAAGCGCTTTGCGCCGCAATGTCTTTATTCGCTGACCAGTTTTTTCCTTCTTTTTTGTAGGTGGCGGCATGCTCTCAACGAGTGTGGATTCTCGAAGTGATGCCGATCGGAAATCAACCAGCCAGGTAAGCCTTTCGAATAGTTCGTACCTTGCTAGGTCTTTAATGCCTCCTTTAATGCTGTCTTTTTGCTTCTTTCAGGTCCTTCGGTACGGGAGGCGCGCTGATACAACAGAGCTGTTCAGGAGCTGAGAGCAAATGAAGATGGAGAATGCAGGTAAGATGCTAATGCTAACGATGTTCTTCTGTCTTTCTGCAGGTGCTGGTTCTCCCAGGCCCAAAAGGTATCTGGACACGGTGAGCTTCACGTTGCATACTGCAAAGTAACGCGAAGCGTGTGGTCTTGTCCGGGTGTGGTTTAAATAGCCCCCACAAAGTAGTCCCTAGGCCACCACACCTAAAACACTATACCGCATAGCTTGGTTCCTAGATGCCAGGTCTTATTTGAGATCCGAGTCCTGATTCCACCCGGCAAATAGACTTGCCAGTGTTGATCTGGGATGAGGGTTGTGACACAGTCATTAAAGATAATACTGGGGATAGAAAATTTACAGATAAAGAAATTGTTGAAGTTTTCTCAGATTTTTATAAGCAGCTATATACATCTGAAATATCTGATAATGGATTATCACAGGCTTTTCTCAAGGACATCTCTCACTTTTCATACCAATCGACCTCTGATGGCTCAACTCTCCCATTGCTACTACCGAAATTCACAAAGCCATCAAAGACCTTAATAAAGGTAAAGCACCAGGACCAGATGGTTATTCTAGTGATTTCTATTCACATTTTAAAGATATTTTAGTACCCAAACTTACTGATCTATTCCCTCAATTCATACAGGATGGAAAAGCCAAGGGGTCTTTCTTGGAAGCAATGTTGATAGTTTTCCTCAAATCTGGTAAAGGTCCTGCACTCCCTCAAAGCTATAGGCCCATCTCCATGATCAACACAGATTGTAAAATCTTTGCAAACATTTTAGCCAATAGACTTTTATCGGTATTACCCAAGCTAATTAAACAAGATCAAGTAGGATATGTTAAAAACAGACTCTCTTCCTCTAATATAAGATTGATTCTAAATTCTATTGATCATATAAGTGGTATAAGTGACCCTTTCGCTGCTGTAGCCCTGGACGCTGAACAACCATTTGATCGGGTAGAATAGAAGTTTGTTTGAAGCCCTCAAATGGCATGGCCTAGAAAATCCCTTTTTTATCAATGATCAAAGTGCTTTACTCAAATCCAATGACCTCCATCTTCATTAATCGTCACATATCTCCATATTTCCCTCTATTTGGAGGAACTAGTCACGGTTGTGTTCTCTCCCCACTCCTATTTATTTTAGCCCTAGAACCCTTTTTTGGAAAAGGTAAGATTAAACGCCAATATTAAAGGCTTAACCTGTGGTAATGTACAAATTAAACTAGCAGCATATGCAGATGACAGTTTATTATTACTTAAAGATACCAGCTTCTCCTTACCACATGTATTAGACATGATGGCTCAGTTGTCAGCTGTCTCAGGTTACAAGTTACACTGACAAATCCGAAATCCTTCCTCTTAATGTTCACTGATCCAAACATCATACATCATTTACAAATATGAAATGGTGCCCTGACGGATTTAAATATGTGGGCATCCATATCTCCTCATACATCAAACACAGTCAAACATAACACTACTTCTCTCTTATCAAGAATTGAAGACATTATTAGCTCACGGTCCCCTCCTTATCTTTCCTGGTGGGGAAGACTAGAATTCATCAAATTGATGATGATTACACCCTTAATTCTATATCTATTATATATGTTGCTAATTCCTTTGCCCTCTTCCTTGTTTAAATCTATTGACTCCAAACTTGCTAACTTTCTCTGGGGGAAAGGAAGACATAGGCTATCCCTTAGCAAACTCAAGTTACCACGAGAAACCGGAGGGGTTGGGTTTCCTGATTTCAGAAGCTATCATATAGCATTTGTTCTAAAGCAAGCTCGATTTTGGTTTGTTCATGAGTGTTCGGGGGATGTGCCCCAGTGGATGTGTCTAGAGAGAGCAATGATATCCCCCATAAGTTTGGCTAACTGTTTTTGCATCAATGCCAAAACAAAATGTATCAAGTGCACTACTACTATTCTTTCTGCACTTTATTTAAGAAAATGTTTATATTTCCCAGATAATCAAGCTTCCTATTATATCTCCTCATTCTTGTGGTTTAATCCACTAATTAATCAAAATAAAATGAAAAATAAATCTCTTTTCTGGAGGTCATGGCTCTCTGGGCATTAAATACCTAGATCAATTATTTATTCATGGTAAACCAATAGACTTTAATGCACTAATTTGCAAATGTAATGTTCCCATGTCTTTTATGCAACAATTTATGTCCACCATTAATGCCATAACTGAAAACTGACTCTGATTATTGGGATTCCCACTCTAAATACTGAAAGATTACAATTACTTCACAAACCAGTGTTCTCGGCTGACACATACTACAAAATTCTGCGTAAAACCTCCACGTCTAGTTTATCACATGATTGCATTGCATTGCAGCTTGGCAACTGGACATATAACTTACAATCTATTGCAATGGCCTGTAAAATGGAATCCCATGTCTAAAGTGTTGCCTGCAGCTAATCTAATACAAACAATGTTCTTCTTTCATCACAGAATTATTGTCACACCTACATATCTGTTTAAATCTGGTATTGGACCAAATGACAAATGTTGGAGCTGCCTTCAATCTCCATGTTCCTTGATTATAAATGTTTCTTCTTTTTGGATAGACATCTGGAAGACTATTAAGAAAATATTTCATATATCAATAGATTTCTGTCCTCAAATTCTTTGTCAGGAGTACGATTATTGATTGTAACACATGTAGATATGGAAGACTTCTTTTTGACTTATTTAGAATGCTAGCCATTAAGACAATTGCCTCCAATTGGAAAAATCTGGAATAAATTAACTTCAAAATATGGAGGAATGTGGTATGTAATACCCACAAACTAGAATGTTGTAATGCGTCCACTGAATTTCTACTATGCGAACATGATCTCAAATGGAAACTCTTTGTACAGTTCCTTGCAACACTAGAATAGCTTAAGAATACATCCAAGTTATCTTTTGCACTCCTCCCCCTTCCCTCTCATGTTCGCAAACCTCAATTTTGTATGTCATTTTTTAATACAAGGAGGTTATAAAAACAATACAGAGAAGAAAGGTGAAAACAAGGATCAGTCCTTAATTATCAGGTGGAATCGAGGAGTTACAATTGTATATCATTTTTCAGCATGAACCTTATGAGTTTTCCAAGTTTCAGTCTTTAATCAACTTAATCAACTGTTCCCATTCCCAAACGCTGTACCTCCTCCCTGAACCCTCCACCCCCATGCACCCCCTCCAAGGCTAAGCTTATATCTTACAAGGGATGTGTGGTGTTCCGTTTGGGTGTTCGCGTTTCGGGCACCGGGGGACTCCTTCATTGGGGAACAAATTGTTATACTACCACATCATATTTTAGGTCACATATTAAACAGTCTGGTACAGTGATATGATATTGCAGGGTGGAGTATCAGCAAAACCAGTTATTCAGTTCTGTCTCACGCATTAATGTGTCTTTCTGGCATATATTGATTCAAAAACTCCATCCATATCATTTCACATGTTGCGGACCTCCCGTGTAGGGATGCCGTTAACTTTTCCATTGTGCATATATTAAGAGCTACATTGACCCATTCTTTCTCAGTCGGCATTGCTGTGGATTTTCATTTCATGGTTACTAGGGCCCGAACGGCCAACAGGAGCTGTGCGACTAGACCTTAAATCCTCCTCAATTCATCTTCATGCCTTTCAAAACCAAACAAAATGAGGAAGGGGTCCAGTGTTCTTTGGATCCCATCTGAGTTCTTGATCCACCCAAGGGCCTCATTCCAGTACTCTCTGATTCAGAGAAACCCCCTCCACATGTGCCAGTAGTCCGCCACTTCCCTACATTCTCGCCAGCACAGTGGACTGACAGACTGATACATTCTGGAAAGTCTGAGTGGATCATATTGCCACTGATGTAGTAACTTAATGGCATGCAGTTTATATTGGCATGATAACGATGTTTGGGGCGCTGCTCGGCACATTCGTTCCCACATGTGTGGGTCAACACCATTCTCCATATCCCCTTCCCATCTCAGTCTAAGGGGCTCTGTAGATCCCTTTCCTGCTTCAATCAGTATTTTGTACATTGCTGATATTAGTCCCTTCATCTGTCCTGGAGTTCAGTAAGGCCTCGAAGGGGGTACGTTCTCTCCTCAGTTTGTTCTTCCATTTGGGTTTCGATAGGACACCTTTGAGCTGCAGGAACTGGAAAATAGACAGTACCCCTATTCCCAGACCCTCCCCCCAGCTCTGGAAGCGCGATGGAGTCATTCCTCCAGAGCTGTCCTACTCTCTCCAATCCTGCCTCGTACCAAGCTTGGAATCTGTCCACATCAGGGATGTGGTCATCCATACCCGGGGACCATAAATGGCTCTGGGGTGAGGGCCATGTGGTGATATTACTCATCCTTGTGCCTTCTCTCCAGATTTCCCATATGGTTTCTAATATTGGATGTGCTCTTGTCCTTTGCATTAGTTTCCTCCTAGGGGCCCACAACCACTCGGAGACGGTGGCTGGGGACAGGTAATGGTTGTCCATCAAGATTCATTGGGGCTCTTTCTGACTACGGAGATGGGGGATAAGCACTCGCAATTGGGTCGCCTCATAGTATTTCCTGATGTCAGGGAGACCCACCCCGCCCTTGTCTTTATGTAACGTCAGGATGTCATATGCTATTCTATTTCTTTTCCCTTGCCATAGAAATCTTACGACTGCCTTCTTAACCTCACTGAAGAAGTGATCCGACATCTTGATGGGGAGCATTTGAAAAGGAGATAGGAACCGTGGGAGACATGTCATTTTTATCGCATTGAGACGTCCCAACCAGGATATCGTCAATTTGCTCCACCTAGCAAGATCCGCGTGGAAGGTTTTTTAGGAGTGTTGGA
The DNA here is from genome assembly GCF_040938575.1 of Ambystoma mexicanum. NCBI lineage: Eukaryota > Metazoa > Chordata > Amphibia > Caudata > Ambystomatidae > Ambystoma > Ambystoma mexicanum. The sequence goes on from NC_090931.1 coordinate 198,925,889, forward strand.
AGTTGGCTTCGTATAGATCGACTATTTTCTTGGTGATTTGTATTCCTATCGTGAGACCCAATGAGGAGTAGTCATTATTGTTTGCCTCTACGGACCCCTGAAGGGGGAACAGGATAGACTTCGATTTGTTAATCTTGAAACCAGATATATGGCCGTATTCTTCGAGGAGATGCAACGCTCTGGTGACAGACGGTGTCGGGTTGGTCACGTGAATGAGTATGTCGTCGGCGTATAATGCCACATTATACTCGGTCTGTCCCAGTCGCATTCCCTCCACCTGGGTATCTTCTCTTATCTTTTTGAGCCAGTGGTTCCAAAGAGAGGGCAAAGAGGATAGCCGAGAGGGGGCATCCCTGCCTGGTACCTTGTTTTAATTCGAACCATCTTGAATATTCTCCATTTACGAATACAGAAGCCTTAGGTACTGTAGAGACTGCCCGAATCCCCCTCCTAAAAATTAGGCCCTATCCCCACCTTGTGCAGGACCGCCGTAAGGAAGCCCCATTCTACTCTGTCAAAAGCCTTTTGGAGAGAAGGGCGGGGTCACCGTTCTTGCTCTGTGAGGCATGAACCAAGTGCCGTGTTTTCCGCATCCTATCGGCCCCTTGTCTCCCGATTATGAATCCGACATGGTCAGGGTGAATGAGATGGGGCATGAGTGTCTCGAGCCTAGCAGCTAGTACTCTTGTGTAAATTTTCGCGTCAACATTTAGCAAGGATATGGGGCGGTATGATCCACAAGTTTTGGGGTCCCTTCCCTCTTTGGGGATTAATGTTATGAGGGCCCTAACAAAGGAGTCCGGAGCCATCCCTGAGTCCAAAATCTCGTTAAATAATTCAACCAAAAATGGTACTAGATGGGTACTAAAGGATTTGTAGAAGCCGGCTGTATATCCATCTTCACCTAGGGATTTACCTAGTGCCAGTCTTTTTATTGAGTTCTGTATTTCTTCTCCTGTTATGGGAGATTCTAAGTGCGCCGAGTTAATGTCTGTTATCCTGGAATGTTAATGTCGGCGAGGTAGCTTACTATTTGGATTTGGGTCTGCCTCAGGGGTATATAGTGTTTCATAAAAGGTGGCAAAGGCTTCGGGGATGGTGGGTTTGTGTCACGACCCTCGCCCAAAACCCCCTCTGGCTTTAGTTTATTATTATTTGTATAGCGCCGCCTGGCCCTAGGGCATCCAGGCGCTTGCGATGAATACAACAAGAATAATACAACAGAAATGTACAAACCGATTACATATTTACAAATTTACAGTCTTGGTGCATGCTAGTAAGGTAGGGCTAGGCAGTTTACGTTTCTTTGGATAGAAGCCAAGTTTTGGTGTTGTGTCTAAATCTGTGAAAGGAAGGTTCTGATGTCAGCTCGAGTGGAAGTGAATTCCAAAGTTTGGAGGCAAGCACGGGGAAGCTGGAGCCACCTGCTTTTTGGAGCTTAAATCTTGGGATATTTAAGCAATGTGTTTGAGCTGATCTGGTAGGGCGCGCTGGGGTGTGGTGATTGAGATTGTCGGATAGGTATCTGGGTGCTTGGTTAGCTAGGCATTTGTGTGTGAGTGAGATGGTTTTATATTCAATTCTTTGTGGTATGGATAGCCAATGGCAGGTGCGTCTGGCGTCCGAAATGTGTTCATGTTTGGGTATGTTCAGGGCTGCTCGCAAGGCGTTGTTTTGTATGACTTGTAGTTTGTTGATGTTTTTCTGACTGGTTCCCAAGTATAACGCATTGCAGTAGTCAACTTTGGAAAGGACTAGCGCTCTGGCTAAGGTGATGCAGTTGGATGGTGAGAGGTAAGGTCTGCTGGCATTGATGAGTTTACAGGTGTAAGCAGTGGCTGATGAGATGGAATTGATCTGTCTTGTCAGTGTGAGGGAGGAGTCGAGGTAGATTCCTAGGGTTTTGACGCTGTTAGAGACGATGATGTTATTGCCGTCTATAGTGAATGCTTGATAGAGTTTGTCGAGTTTATTAAGTCTGGGTTGGGAACCTAGGAGAAGAAGTTCGGTCTTGTCGTCATTGAGGCATAGGCCATGCTTGGCCATCCATTCTTGGATAATGGAATAAATGTTGTTGAGAGCAGTGAGGTCGGTGGAGTAGTCGCCTGTTAAAGGGATCAGTATTTGGGTGTCATCTGCGTAGTTGGTGTAGATGACACCCAAGCGGTCCAATATGTCAAAGAGGGGTTTCGTGAACACATTATATAGAGTGGGGGAGACGCAGGAGCCCTGGGGGACACCGCAAGTGACTGGGGCTGGGATGGCAGAGGCTGTGGGTGCGTAGACTCTCATGGATCTGTTGTTAAGGAAGGAATGGATCCATGCGTTGGCGTTATCTGAAAATTTGGCTGCTGAGGATAGATGTTTGCAGAGGATGTCGTGGTTGACCAGGTCGAAGGCGGCCGATAAGTCAAGAAGGAGAAGGATGGCTAGTTTACCATTGTCTTTAATGTTGTCCATCTGTATCTTAAGGTCAATCAGGGCGGTCTCAGTGCCGTGTTTGGGGCGGAATCCTGATTGTCTGAGTCCTAGTAAGTTATTTTTCTCAAGGTGGTTCTGTATCTGAAGATAGGCAGCTCTGTCGAGGATTTTTAGTAGGAAGGGTACGGTCGTAATGGGTCTGTAGTTGGTGGGGACATTAGGGTCAAGGGTGGGCTTCTTAAGTAAAGGAAGAACCCAGGAGTCCTTGAGGTTGTTGGGCACTATGTTGGAGGTGAAAGATGAGTTGATGAGGGAAGTGATGAAGGGAGCAAGTTGTTTGGCTGCATCTTTAATGACTGGGGCTGGGCAGGTATCGCCTTGGCATTTGGACGGTTTAAGAGAGTAGATTATTTCTTCAACCTCTTTGATGGTTATGGTGGAAAACTCAAAGAGGTTATTGACATCATTTTGGGGGGTGGTGTGGGTGTGTGTAGAGGGGGTGATGTTATCAGTGAGGGTGAGGCTTTCTTTCTTTGTCAGGATTTTGGCTTGTAGTGTGGCAATTTTGCCTAGGAGTGCTTCCTGGATGCTCGTGCACCAGTGGATGTCTTTGTTACAAGTGTCTGGAGTGGGGGAGGGTGATTCGAGTTCTCTCAGGATATTGAAGAGCTCTTTGGTATTAGATTTGGCGTTGCTGATTCTTTCATTGTACATGTTTTTTTTAGACTGGATGATGGCTGATTTATAGATGTTCGATGCCAGTGCGTAAGATGTCTTATTAATAGTGGATGGTGACTGTTTCCATGCTAATTCAGCTTGTCTTTTGGATTTGCGGAGTGTTTTTAGTTTGGGGGTGAACCAAGAATTGAGGTGTGCTCGTGGTTTGGCTTTCCGAAGCTTGAGTGGTGCTATGGTGTTTATGGCCTTAAGGATAGTTGTGTTGTATAACTCTACTAGTTCAGTAGGGTTGGTCATGGTGGGTGAGAAGTCGATGATGGGTTGGAGTAACGGGAGGAGTTTCTCTAGTGTGATATTTTTGTTGTTTCTTGTGAGTGTGGGTGGGGCATTGGAGGAAGGCCCTGGTGTTTGAGTGCCTTTGTTGATGGTGAAGGTAATAAGGTGGTGATCAGTCCAAGCGCATGGAGTGTTGGAAAGGATGGTAGTGTTGCAGTTGAGGTCAGCTATCCAGTCAAGGATGCGGCCATTGTTGTGTGTGGGTTGTGTGATATGGTGGGTGAGTCCTAATTCTGAAATTGTGTTGGCGACAGTGTGAGCTTTGTCATCTTTCTCATCATTGAGACCTAGATTAAAGTCTCCTAGGATGAGTAGTCGAGAGTTAGGTTTGATATTGTCAGAGAGTAAAAGGGCTATGTCGTCATTAAAGGATAGTATACGGCCTGGCGGTCTGTAAATGAGGTGGATGGTGATAGTGCTTGTGTGCGTTGTGTATAGTTTGAGGGTGAGTAGTTCCGCTGATGGCAGTGATTGGTTTTGTATGTGTCTTATGTTGATGGAGCTTTTTGCAATAATGGCTACTCCACCACCTTTAGCTGTTTGTCTGTCTGCACGGTAGATGGTATAGTCATTGGGTATAGCAAGTGATAGAGAGGGGCCAGACGCTGGGTGGAGCCAGGTCTCTGTAATAGCTATGAAGTCGAGATCATTGAAGGAAATAATGTCGGCTATGTCTAGGGCATGGGCGACTACAGATCTCGCATTGATGAGTGCACCTTTGATGGTTTCGGTGGTGATGCATGATTTTTTGATGTGGGTGCGGGGGGAGGGTGCGTTCAGGCCGTGTGATATCTGGTCTGACGGAAGTGTAGGGCGTGTGCAGGGAGGGGCAGATTTGGTTAAGGTTATATTTTGTTTGTTGCCTAGATTGAGGAAGGATACGGGTGTGTGTGTTCTGGATCTGAGTCGGGTGAGTCTCGATAAGCCTGAGCAGGGATAGGATTTGCTGGTAGTGAGGTTCGTGATAGTGGATTGGCCGATGGGAGTAGTTTGTGATGCTTCTTGGGGGCTGGAGGTGTCTGCTGTGCGATGAGAGTCGATGGAGGAGGTAGGCTGGAAGGGGTTGATGTTGGGTAGGAAGGGGGTGGGGCAGGGTATGGGATAATGTCTGGGGCAGGCTAGTCTGCTGAGGCCATTGGGGTGTAAGCGAAAGTGTGGCCCTGTACAAGGGGTGTCATGGGGGACCAGGCAGAATGGGAACATAATGAGGAAGGTCCAGGTTATCATATCTGAATTTAGAGGGAACTGGCGCACAAAATCATCAGAGAGAAGCTAGTACGCAATGTTAGTGCACAATGGTGCTGCAGTGAGGGTACTAACGCAGAGAATCAGAGAAATGCTAGTACACAGTGCTAATACACAGTGCTAATGCACAGTGTACTCTAAGCGATCATAAGGCACTACACAATGTTACAGTGGTCTCTAAGCGACCATAAGGCACAACATAATGTCACAGTGGTCTCTAAGCGACCCTAAGGCATAACACTATGTCACAGTGGTCTCTAAGCGACCATAAGGCACAACACAATGTCACAGTGGTCTCTAAGCGACCCTAAGGCATAACACTATGTCACAGTGGTCTCTAAGCGACCCTAAGGCACAACACAATGTCACAGTGGTCTCTAAGCGACCATAAGGCACAGCACAATGTCACAGTGGTCTCTAAGCGACCATAAGGCACAACACAATGTCACAGTGGTCTCTAAGCGACCCTAAGGCATAACACTATGTCACAGTGGTCTCTAAGCGACCATAAGGCACAATACTATGTCACAGTGGTCTCTAAGCGACCATAAGGCACAACACAATGTCACAGTGGTCTAAGCGACCCTAAGGCACAACACAATGTGAAAGTAGTTTGTGTTAGACCGTACTGCAAAAACAGGGTTCAGTGAAGGCTTGAAGCAGTTCAGGTTGCTGGCTGGAGCAGTGGAAAAAAGGTTGCTGTAAGGGGCAGTATGCTTGCCCCAGAGGAGATGGGCAGGGGATCTAGCCCTATGCTCGATGGTGTATACAGGCTAGAGATAGGCACCGTGTACAGTGCCTTCGAGGTGGGCCGGTTCGAAGCCTGCTGGCTTGTGGTTGGCTCCCAGTAGAGGAGAGGGGCCAATCACGATGTTTGCAGGGTTGCGGGGCCGGGTGGAGGGCTGAAGATGCGACGGTCAGCCATCTTTAAATGGTGTGGATCTAGGGGCTTCAATTGGTGGCTGGATGCACTCTGAGTGCAATAATGGGGCAGGTGGCCAGGTGGAGTCAGGACTCGGGCCTCTAGAGCCTGGCATCCTATTCAAAAGCCCTCATGGGGCCAGTCCTGGCGCCTATGGCGCCAGGCTCATACACCATGAACAACAATGTGCTTGGGAACTACTTTATTGTATTGTCAGCCAACATAGAGGCATCCACATAGCTTGGTTCCTAAGAACCATGCTATGCGGTCTAGTGTTTTGGGTGTGGCAGCCCTGGAACTACTTTCCCTGGTACTACTTTACCTGGGCTATGTAAACCACACCCTGACTGCAGAACATGCTTCGTGTTACTTTGCAGCTTGCAACGGGACGCTCACCATGTCCAGCTATTCCCTCGAACCTCGGAGAAGCAGAACCTGCAAGGAGACAAAAGGAACATCATTAGCAGCAGCATCTTACATCTTTAAACACTCGCAGCTACTGAGAACAGCTTCCTCGAATCTGAATGCCTCCCGGACAGAACAACCTGAAAGAGGAAGATGGATGCAACATTAAAGAAAGCTGTAGAGACATTTACAAATTACGAACTGCTCAAAAGGCTTACCTGGCTGGTCGCCTCTCGGCTGGCACCACTCCGGACATTCCACTCGCGCTGAAGAACACCGCGACCTACAAGGAAGGAAAACACAGGTTAGCAAAGGTAGGACTTCGCAGCGCTGCGCATAGCGCTTACCGTATCATAGCGCTCTTAATGCGCCAACATTTACCTGTGGGGCTCAACCAAGCCAGTTCGCCGCGCTGAAGCTCTGCATACCTAAGGGAGAAAAAGAGACATTTTAAACAAAGAAAGGCATGCAGCATAGCAACAAAACTAAAGAACAGCAATAAGACCTACCTGAACACTGACGCCGGCCCGTTTGATATTGAAGTAACTGGACCGCACTCGCCCATGAAAGACAACGCGCCGCTGCAAAGAAGGCAGGACAGAGAGCACGCCTAATTCTACCACAAGCTGAGGAAAGGGCGCCAGAGGGACTGAATGCATACGGGGGTGGAGGGTGGATACTTACCCCAGTCGGTCAGTCTTGAACACAGCCCTCCTGTATTTTCAGGCAGAACCTTCCCCGCAGACCACATCAGGGCAAAGCTGAGACTCATACCAGCGAGTAACCCAGCTGGGTGGCGTGCCTGTGGATACCAGGTGAGTGTAACAGTTTGCTTGTCATTGGGTGGGGTCTTTCATCGGTTATTTCTAGGACCCTGCGATCTGCCTGTAGTGCTCTAAGCCTAGCTGCTAATAGCGCAACTGCTTTGTCTGCTTTTTCATAAAATTTTTGTTTCAGGTGGTGCAGCTTCCGCACAGTTAGATTGTGTTCTAGTAGGCGGAGCTCTTCCCTTTTCCCTTTTGCCTCGTTAATTTTATCGGGGTCTATCATGTCACCTTTCGTGGCGTCCCTGTCTATTTGGCATATTTCTCTCCAGAGCCTGTTTTCAATCAGGGATCTTTCTCTTTTCTTACGGACCCCTTCTCTCATGAGGATATCGCTCCAGGTCGCCTTCCCAGCTTCCCACACTCCCTGTTTGGAGACTTCTCCGGTGTTAGTTTTAAAGTATTCATCGATCTCTGTTTCCATTTCGGACTTGAAGACTGGGTCCTTCCATAGGGCCTCATTACATCTCCACTTGTTTCCCTTAACTGGTAAATGTTCTCACTGTGTGTCTGCAATGACCATGTCGTGATCCGACCATGTGATTGGAATGATCTCTGTATGTGTCGTGATTTCATAGAGCTCTCTTGTGAAATAAATGTAGTCAATTTGTGTGAAGGTGTTGTGTGGGGCTGAGTAGAAAGTGTACCCTGTTAGGGAGAATTCTCTTATAAGGCTAATTTCCCAAACCTAGTGAGTTCCCCAGCAGCTTTGCTGGATTTTTGGGGTTTGTTTTTTTCTCCTGCTAAGAGTGAGACTCTTTTCCTCCCACTCTTAGGCATGATTTGAGGTATGTCTTTGACTCATTGTGTGCTTATGGGCTATGGGGTCATTTTACTCCATATGGTATCATCTGTTTTAGTGTATGTGTTACACAGCACCCTCAGTGCAGTAACACAGGGGTGTTATAGTGACCCCCAAACATAGACTCCATACCCTGGGACTGACTACTGTCTCCCAGGGCATGTAAAGTCTCCATTGGCTTTACTAGTCCAAAATTGTGAACAGAACCATCATATTGTGGAAGTACTGGAAGGGGTTAATTCGATTGCCCCTGGGTCTGTTTCCAAGGGGGCACTGTCCAGTCCCCTCTTGTCGAGTTTCTGGCTGATGGTAGTGGTTACCACGCAAAATATTCCACCGGAATATTTTCTATGGGATTTTCCCATTGATTTTAAACGCACCACTTTTTGGTGCAATGTTGAAGATGCCGCCGGTTTATTTAATATAAAATCACCGGTTGGGTCTTTTCGCCAGAACTCTTTTCCAAAATGGCATTTGTGTCCGTTTCTGTAACTCCAACCAAGGTCGGGTCCTTTGTTCCACTTTTTGGCGGGCTTCTCCACAGAAGCCCTCCAACTGGTGCCACTCTGTCTGGGTTCCACAGGATGTGTGGGTGGGGGAATTGGCACCCAACCCAAGTCGCACTCTGTTCTGATTGGCCCAGTGGTGAGCCGCCCGGCTCACCAATTAGCATGTATGAGTGACAGCTAGGCTGTTGAATGGGGGTTTTTCTGCATAAAAGCAGGGCTTTGGGGACTGGAACTTCAGATGTTGTCACAGGACCGAAGAGATCCGAAGAGGGGAGAAGCTGAGCCATCTGCAACGACACCACCGGTGGAGCCCTGCTGCAACGACCTCACCACTTTTCCGATGACAAGAGAAGATCTTCTGCTGTAAGAGTCTTCTCCCTTTGAGCTGGTGGGGACAACCAGTTCGCCATTCGCCTTCCAGGAAGTCCCTTGGTCGAATCGCCAGTGCCAAGCACCCCGGCGGCCGGATAGCCAAGCTTCACCACTGTGACCGCGAATAAAAGGAACGCACCTTGTTTTACCGAACAAACTCTGCGGCTGGTCTCTTCCCTGGGCAGTGCAACATCTCCAAGTTTCCTCCTCGACGAGATCTTCTCTTCCCCTGGTCGAAACCACAAACTTCACCCGCTGCCAGGAACAACTGCCACCGCTGGAGCTTCCTCACTCTTTAAGGTACTGTGTTCCGCCTGGCCTCCCTTTCTGCGGATTGCTAAAGGTGACCCTTAAATCCTTGGCTTTCCAACTGGGTTAGCCCCCAGACCTTCTAACTTTACCTTTCGCATCAAACCAACCTCCTTTGAACCTTTCTGCAAAGACTTGAGTGCTTTTTAAACTGTGTAATCTTGGGCACATTTCGCCTTGCTCCATTTAAAGTGGGCCTGGCCTATGAACTTTGGCTCTACAGTAGACTCTGCCTTCACTAACTTGCTGTGGTCTTAGAAAAGTGTTGGGAACTGTTTTATTTTCATGACCTGCCTTTTTCTCTCCCTTTAACTTAGTTATTGGAGTGCCACCTAAGTTACACGCTCGCATCTGTTTTTACAAATAATGGTGTTTTGACCTAGACTTGTCTAATAATTATTAAGGGAGGTGTGTATACTTTGTCTGACTGTGTTTGAACTTGTTTTGATTTATAGTGCTTAGTGTATTTCCTAAAGTGTGTGGCAAATAATTATATACTTTTGGTACCAAGCTCTGGTCAGTGTCTGCTTGCTCTACTGTGTTTTTAGCCCTATTGTGTATCCTCTGTATACTGCCCTATTCATCTTGAGAGAAGTCTGACTGCTCAGCCACAGCTACTAGTAAATCTGGGTGGTGCAGACTGCTACCAATTGGGTTTACTGCTTACTCCTGCAGTCTTAATCTTCTTGCAGTGTTCCCCAAGGGAACTGCACAGGATTCTGCCTAACATACCCTTGTTCATCTGGGTGCATCTCCCTCCACGCATCCTTCATTGCATACACTTGCATCATCTTTATGAATACATTACGCTGCCCCTTGATTCTGTCATCTGTGGCGGTGTTAATAGCTTTCCGATCTAGGATGGGATCCGCCCATAAATTGAAATCCCCGCCCAGTATTATGTGGCCTGTGGCTTCAAGCATTATTTTGGTGATCATTTTAGATGGGAATCGAACTTGACTTGCATTAGGGGCGTAGATTGTGGCGATTGTTAGCTTTCGTATTTCCAATGGATCCCGTGACCAATAGGGCACGACCCTTAGTGTCTGACCAAGATTTGGTGAGTTTAAAGTCTATTCCCTTTTTAATAAGGATTCCCACCCCACCTTTTCTCAATGGTCCTGAGCCCCAGAATTCTATACAATTGTGTTTCCCTATGATCGGTTTTTCATCTCCCTTCATGTATTTGGTTTCTTGAAGGAGGATGTCAATTTTGGTCCTGCAAAACTCTGAGTACAAGAGACCTCTTGGTTGGTGAGTTGAGGCCCTTGACTTTAAATGTTCCCACTCTTAAGGAGTCCCTTCTGCCCAAGTCAATGGCAGTCATCATGGTGTGATATCAGAGTATGCAGGCTCTTAAACCATGACCCCCAGTTTATCGTTTGTTCTACTAACCACACTCCATTTCCCTTCTGTATAGTCTTTTGGAATTTTGCTTTTGCCTTTCCCCATGCCCTATCTTGACCCCCTTCCCCTCCCCCCACCCTTTTTCCATATGGTGGTGTCCAATCGAGCCCAGTTTAAAGCACTGGCCCAACAATGAACCACCACCAGAGACCGTTGCCTCGCGGTCCTTTGCAAACATATCGTATCAAATGAAAATGAGCCCCCACCTCCTCCCCCTGTTTCGTAGTAGTAGGTCGAAGCAACACACGTGCCTCAATTCCAGTCTAGTGATCGATAAACTGACCTCGGGTTGTGTAGTCAGTTCAATTCGAGTGTGATGCCTCTGCTCAGATCTACTTGTCCCCTTCGGGAGAGATGTTACCTCTTTGGAATTTTCTTGATCCTTTCACCCACTGTCTCTTTGGGCCTTGAATTCGCCATTCTCTCCCTTGTTTTGGTGGTGCGCCTTGATCATCCCTTTGTCCGTGTGGTTCAACAAGTTCCGCTATGCATGCTTTTATCTCCCTCTCAGATCGAAGTCTGATCTTCGTGCCACCATGCTCAAAGGAGAGGGAGAAGGGGTATCCCCATCTGTAGCGAGTATCGCGTTCCTTCAGCCATTTCGTGAGGGGGCTACGCATTGTTCTGAGGGCTAGCGTCAGGGAAGATACATCTTGGTATATCGTTATTTGCGCTCCACTGAGTGTGATCGTACCTCCGCGCCTCGCTTTCTCCAGGACCCTGGCCTTGTCCTGGTAGCGATGGAAGCAGGCAAGGACCGATCTTGGACCTCCAGGGGGCCTCTGTGGATTCGCTCAGTTTTGGGCTTGTCAGTTGCGTCAATAATATTGTGAAGTGTCTTCTTAAGATCTTCCTCAGTTTCGCCCTCTTGTTCCGGGATGCCAAAAAAAGCGCAGGTTGTTGTCTTTCTCGATTTTCCAAATCTTCCATCTTCAATTTAAACTCCTCCTCCCTCTGCTCAAGGTCTGTTATTCTATGTTCCAACTGTGTTTCCAGGGCGTCTATCGAGACTTGATTGTTCTCCACTCCATCCAACCTGTCTTCAATCTTATCCAGATGTTGGGTAATCCTGTCAGTTTTGCCGCCTATGTTGGCCCCCATGTTTTTTATTTTGTTTAGCAAGGCCGCTATAGCTCCCTTTGTGGCGGCTGTGTCTCCATGTACGGTCTCTTCGGTTGCCATATTGGGGATTCTGATGCGATATGGGGGTGGGGTGTAGGCAAAAGTGGCCAACTTTTGCTGCACCTTCATATGCTTTGGGTGCTGCTCTGTAATGCCCCTTAAGTATCCAAAGGGTATCGGTGTTCAAAATGAGGGTGTCGGGACCTTACACCATGGTCAGGTTATGATCCCAGTGGCATGTAAGCTCAAGCAGCGTGGTCCGTCCCAATGTGGTGGGTTTGCTGTAATGTTGTCACCAGAAATAGCGTCCGCTGGGTGTGTTTTCACTTGGTTGGGTGCAGACTATTTGATGTCCCTGTAAGGCCAAGGCCATTGTCTATCTTCCTTAAGAAGGCTTTCTGTAGAGCCTTTCTTAATCCCTCTACCCCTTGTGCATGTATGCCCGGCCAGTTCTGATCTTGGTCCAGGGTGTTTCCAGAATGATTCCAGGATCTGAGGGGTTTCGGGCCAGGTGTGATGGCTCAGCCCTTCTATTTGATGCGTTATATTTTACAGTTTCACAATGATCAGTAGGCGGTTGCCTTTTTCGGTTCCCTGTGCGTGTGACTCATGTGGTGAACAGAGCCAGAAACAGTAGTCCTAGAGGAGGGGCCCAGGGGGGATATGTGTCTGATCACTGGGGTGCAGGACGTCAGGTTAATTTGCAGCACCTTGATGCATGCAAGGATCCGAGCGCTCATTTGGGGTGCTTCCCCTTGGCTTCGGTGAGAAGGCAGTGGAAGCGCTCGTGTGCTTGAGCGGGTGTTGATGGTTCGCCTGGTCATGTGGGAGACCGCGGGTTAATAGTGTTTATTGCCAATTACTCCTGTGTGCCAAGTGCGGGGTCTTCCTACGCGCCGTCTTGGTCTGCGCTTTGATGTTTCCCCATGCCCTGTGCTGGTTCTGTTTTATTTTCTGTCCCCTGGGTCTGGCAGAGTGGTGCTTCGTGGTCTGCGAGTATGGGGGTGGCCCTGGGGGAAGCAGCGTTGGAGACCAACGGATGCGGGGGGGCATGCTCCTGCTCTTCCGAGAGCACACTCACCCCTCAGCCGCTTGGTCCTGCGGATTCCTCCGGACTCCTGCTCCGCCACGTATCTTCCTGTTCGCACTGTGGCGGCCTCTGGGTCCACTGGCGAGTTTGCCTTTCCGCGGGACGGGGCCGCAGAGAGCCGTTCTCCGACAGGCCGAAGCTCCTTTGTCGTCACTCCATTGCCGACTTCGGGGGGCCAAGTTAAGCATGAAGGGTCATCCGTTTTTTCTTGGGATTTCGCCAAGATGGAGGGGGCCTTTTCCCGAGTTGCTTTGTGTGTTTTGACTTTGGAGGAGGGGGGTCGAACAGTGGGAGGGTCTCACCGTTTTTTAGGACCCGAGGTGCAGAGCTCACTCGCAAGAGGACAGCATCCGTGCGCCCCTTGGTGGCCAACCTCATGTCTGTGTCTTTTAATGTTTGTACCACCCCCATCTTATTAGAAAACTGTTTTTTATTAGCGTATCAATGGATTTGTATACTTACAAAGTCTCGCCATTTCTTAGTTTCTCTTTCTTCTTTGTTCTGTTTATATACTCTTTTTTTAAATAAGGTTAATATAATACAGCTGTACCATGTTATACCATGTTGAAATGTTATGCATTTATATCCTACATCGTCTGTAAGTTATGATCCTAAACAAAACTTTAATAAACAAAGAGTGGATTTGAGAGAGTTCAGGGCAGAGGTGTAGAGATGCAAGTCCTCATACAAGTGGGTATGCCTCCATTTGTACAGCAGCTGACGCATGTCTGTGCTGAGAGAGGGTATGAATGGAGTAACCCATGGTTGAGGATGCTGAGACTTAGCTGTGAAAGTAAGCAGTGGGAAGTGAGAGAAGAAAGTCATATCATAGTGTTGATGGTAGAGGCATCAGGTGTGAAGGAGGAGAGTAAGAACTGTGGGTCAGAGAGAAAGTGGCGATTGGCAGAAGGTTTACATTTCCTTTTAGTAATAGGTGAAGCCAGTGGTGAGGAGAGGTTGTTGGGTGGAAAGGAGATGGTGGTGAGAACAATTGAGTGATCAGGTATGGATGGTCTGACAGTAGTATTAGTGGCCGAGAGAGAGGTGGAGATCAATAAGAGATCCAAAGAGTTACCCTCTGTGTGGATTGGTATGTTATGGATAGAGTGGCAGGCGTGTTCGCTAACAATTCTGAAGTTCAGATTTCTGAGAAGTGGTTGGAGAGGGCAGGTTAAAGTCAACTAAGAGACTTAGGTGATGTTTAGTGGAAAGAGAATCAAGTAGTTTCCCAAGATCATAAACAAATGGTCCAGGGGGGCAATCGATGGAGATGATGTGAACTGGGTGAGGCAGAGCAATAGTAGAGATGGTGAATTCAAGAGGTTGGAGAGGCCATGGCATTGGAGATTTATGAGGCATTGAGGCTTGAAGAGAGTAGGTGTCCAGCGCCTCCACCTCTGCCAGTCACTCGAGGTGAGTGAATAACTGATCTTTTGGAGTTATGACGGGCCGCCAGAGGGAGGCAGTGTCAGTTGGAGAAATCCAGTTTTCAGTGATAGCAAGGAGTTTCTAGTGGAGAAGAGCTGAAGTGAAAGTAGTCAGTGACAAACAAAGTTTTGTTGCATAAACACTGAGCATTCAAGTGCAATGTTCAGTTCATGAGGTAAGGAAGATTAGAGAAGTTTAGTCTCGGAGGAAGGGAGGCAAAGTGGATAGTTTTTAGATGAGTAATGGTTAGCTCATTGGATTTGTTGGTTGTAAGGTGGTGTAAGAGAGATGGATTAGGGGAAATTTCAAGTTGTGAGTTTTATGGTGATAGGAAAGGAGGAAATTGTAGCATGATTGGAGAAAGCCTAGGGCGAGGGCAGTAGGCGCAGCAGCAGTGGGAGCAGGAGTGAATGCATTACAGGTCAGTAGCACAGTGTAGAGAAGACAACACAGTAATTGCGAAGCTTGGGTACTCACTAGTGTAACAGAGAGAAAGGCAAAGGTGCATAGGCTAAGGGGCAAAGTGGCTGGTCTTCACCCTTCACTGTTCTGCCTTTAACTGAGATGCCCCTACGAAGTGCAGAAGGGATGACACATGCTCTTAGAGATACTGTGCAGATCTCTCCTTTCATGTTCTGCACTTTGCGAGACAGCAAATGGTTGGTATCGGGCAGGGTGTCTCCCGAAGTCAAGGAATTCTAGATTAGGGGAAGGAGAAAGACTGAACTTTTCCCAGTTTCTGCAAAAGGATAAATATTATTTCTATCATTTTGCTCAGAAGCTTTGGCTTTTAAGGCATGAAAATCATGTTGTGCAAGTATGTGATCATTCAAATCCCCATGGCATTCAGTGATGTCACAACCGGCTTCATCAACTTGCTGAGGCACCATTGAGCTGAGGAGACTTCGAACAGGAGCCGTTTCAACCCTCAGATCTGCTGCTTCAAGAGAACTGTAGACATCTCTTGTGTTCCTGAAATACCTGAATTGCACAAAGTGTCCAAGAGACTGAGGCGGAACAACCAATCCCATTTGAGGAGAACGTCCCAAAGCATGTGTATTCCTTGCTTTTTTAATTGAGGATAGACCACCTAGTTGTTTAACTACCTTGGGTGTATGACTGGATTCATTCTCTCCTTTCTGCGTATCAGAATTAAGTTTGAGAAAACCTTCCCTCCAGCATGACAGAGAGTCCGCACTAGAGGGCCTTTCGCAGCCAGACACTGCACCTCCTTTTCCATCAGTGATAACCCCTCTTCTTCTGAAAAGTGCAGTGGCTTGGGTAACACTGAGATGGAAACCTAGCAGTTCTAGGCAACCAAGCATCGTCTGATATCTGACCCATCATTGTGAAGGAACGGACGTCCAACCCTCTACTGTCGCATGTGGCCCTACTAGATTCCTCTCAATGACTGTGATGCTTGACGTGCACAAAATATTTTAGAAAAATCCAAAATGTCAGATGCTCCGTGCAGGCCCCTATCTATCTGCATCTATTTGCTTTCTTTTATAGTTTTATAGCACCACTAACCCATAGGCCTCAGTGCGCTCACAAAGAAAAAAAAAATAAGACAAAAAAGGGGTGGAGCATAGTCATCAGAAAGGGGGTAGTTCAGAGCAGTGGGGAGTGAGAAGTACTTTGGGAAAATTAGCAAGCTCTTCGTCAAAAAGGAATGTCTTCCGTTGTTTCTTGAAGATGGTGTTAGAGTTGCAGTCAGCAAGACGTCTAGGAAGTTAGTTCCATAAGGTAGGGCCCCAAAAGTTGAAACGGGCTCCTCCAATTTTCTTCAGACGGACAAGTGGTTGGCTCAGCCTAAGGACGTTGTTAGAACTTAAAGTACGTCTGTTGGGATTCCATGTGATCCTAGTTTTGAGATAAGTGGGGGATAAATGGTTGAGGCATTTAAAAACTGTCACTGGGTCCTTGTATTGCAGCCTTTGTCGAATTGGCAACCAGTGTAAGCTAGGGTCACATGTGCCTGGCACTTCAAGCCACAAACGGCGCATACAGCGCAGTTTTGAGCAATCTGGAGTTTTTTCATGTTTGATTGGAACATCAAAATCAGTAATCTGTTACAGTAGTCCAGCTTAGAGTTTATAATAGCGACTGCTAGTGTTGCTCGATTTGCATCATTTCAAAATGGGCGAGTTTGCCATAGTAACTGTGTGAAGAGGCAACATGTTGATTTGAGGTAACTAAGATAACTGAGAGTCAAAGAAAACTCCTAAGGTCTTCACTGACTTGGAAAATGGAATGATGCGTTGGGCAATTGTAAAGTTCTCAAATTGTGGATCAAGTTTTTGCAGCGTATGTTGAGTCCATAGGATCAAGAGCTTGGTCTTGGAATTATTCAGTGCCAAGGAGTTTTGAGCCATCCAATTTTGAACTGCTGAGAAAATGGTGTTGAACTGCTCCGAGTCATCAGTGTATACAACAGACAACCTCGGGACAATCTGGGTATTGACAAATTCAGGGTTCATCTATGATGTGATGAAACTATTACATTCTACGAAAAATAATCACTTTTTGGTGTTAAATATGAACATCTGAAAATAATATAGTCAGTTTAAAACTGTTATGTGTGCTATTTGCCTGGAGGAGGGTGTAGATTTAGGCAACTAACTTGTGCTTTCTATGTGCTTTCAGAATGAAATGTCCATTTACTTTCTTCACACGGAAATGTTACGAGCGTCTTGTCCGAAATATTCGTCCCTTAAATGAGCCATCATTTATAAATTGCTCCTAATTTAAAAACTCTTCTTGAAGAAAGACGGTGCTAAGCAGCAATTAAGGGGCCTGCAACTTCTGATGGGCCGCTAGGTGTGCGAGCTCTAGCGAGCCACACGAGGTTGGGAGTTGACCGCGACACTGTGGCCGCATGCGAGGCTCATACATGGAAGCCGCACATTGCTTTCCTTTTAAAGCCATCAGGTAGCTGACACTTCAGCACTCCTCTAGACAGATACACATACACAGAGGGTCTGTGGGTACAAACAGCGACACTTAAAAATCCATGTTAAACCATTTCTTGTCAGTGGTCAAGAGCTACTGTGAGGCATTTTAGCCAATTTTAAGACGTGAATCTGCAACCTAAAAAATGACTCAAATTTATCTACAATTCCTCAAAATTGTTCTGACCACTGACAGATTCATATATTTTTTTTACAAAGAAAACAATTTAATATTGACTGTGCACTGTTTTTGAATAACGTCAGGGGACAGGAGGGGAAGCAATGGGAGAAAGCAAACGGGCCTACATGTGGGGGCTGGGGGCAGTAGGATCCTTTTCCTATCGTCTGCCAAGCCTCCTCTCCTGCCACCTCTTCATCCCGCAAACGTACTCCCATCCTTGCTCACATGAAGGCACCACTGGGATGGGGGAAACAGTGTTTTTCAGTTTAAACATAGGGGGCACATTTTCTTCCGGGGGGTGTTTTTCCGGTGTTTATCAGATTTCACTGAACACAGGAAAGCCTAGTTGTACATATTCAAGTTTTTTCTTGAAACGGCGTCCCATTAGAGGTGCATTTGCAGAGCTAAGTAGTCCATATTGTAGGCAGGACCCCAATGTCTGTCCTCATTCCGAGGACTCTTCACCATACAGTTTAACTTTCTTTTCAGCTTCCTCCAAGTAGGACCAAGTTCCAGCAGAAGGCATGGTGCTGATATGCCCATTACCACCTTGCACTGAAGATTGAAGAACCCAAAGCAGTAGAGGAGAGGGAGGGAGGGAGTGTGGGGGTGGGGAGGGGAACTGGATGCAGAAATATTTCCTCTTTATTTTTTTTATAAAAAGTACGTAAAACGTATGAACCTTTGTCTGCATGCAGTGCACCCTTACAACTAGCACAAGGGGCGCAGTGTGTAACATTACAGGTGCTTCACTTGCATTCCAAACTATTCAGGCGAGGCGATGGTTAATAATTGTGCATGTTTTTTTTCATATATGTACGAATGTGTGCTTGCTCCTGACTGTGCTCTGATTAGATGAGCTTAGTCTGAGAGTCTGCAGCACATCCACAAACCCACCCGGCAGGTACCCGGAGTGAGAGCTGTGTCCGCGGTTGTAAACCGCCTTCAGCCGGAGCACCTTGGCGCTAAAGCCGCTCACGATAAGGCCGGGATTCCAGGAGTTGCCAGTAATCCTGCAAACCTGCTACGCAAAGCCAGAAAAGCCACCAGCTTCTAAAATTATGGAAAGAGCGCCAGAATTCAACCGCAGTTATTGCTGCTCTGGAGTTACACTATGAGGAACTTCTTTGCTGAAAGAGCAGCAAAGAAAGCAGAAGAGTTGGGGACAGGTTGCAAGGTCAAAGGGCGGTGCTGTGGGATGAGGCTATGGTTGTTTACTAGTTACAATGTTTCAGTGTTTGGAATTCAAAGACAACTATTGACAAGACCAGATGTTGCTGAGAATATTGACATATAATTCGCACCGGGAAAGGGTCCTTGGCCAATCAGGTGGCTGGAACAGTGAGCGAGAATATACATGCTCTGCCAGCTGCTTCCAGCCACCCAAGGACCTTCCTCTGGTGGCGCTTTTATTTTCTTTTTCATGTGTGGAGGTTACAGGGATCCGCTCCCTGTGATCTCTCCACCCTTCCTCCCCCCAAACAATCCTTACCCGTTCTCCACCCCACTTACTATTGAATTGATGACTCAGTAAAAGGGTTTACTTGTCTGCTGATTAGTCGCAGACGTTGGTACTATAGGCTGCAACACATTTCTCAATGGTCCTTCAGTGTAAGTAAGTGGATGCATGCTCCACTTCTTGGCGTGAAAAATGGCAGAAGTGTTTCTCTTCTTGGCTCGCCTCTTTTTGTTTTTCACCTTCTAACATCTCTATCTTCAATGATCAGGGCTGTGGTGGTAGTCATTCAAAAATCTGCTTCTGAAAACAACTCCAGGAACCCAAATAAAAAAAATAAGCACTAGCAGTTTGTAAGTAAGCGGACAGTGGATGGACTGGAAAAGGCAGCAGTTGAATGGAAGTGACATAGAAATGCAAGCTCGAATGCAGAGGCGGACTGTGTTATTCAGAAGTTTAAGCCCTTTACAATAGACACTGTGGTTAATCTAGCCTCTAGTATTTTAGACTGCACGCCTTCGCACATGCTGCCTCCTTCATTTTGAGGTTAATACAGTTGGTGAAAAGAATGCCTGGCTGGATGGTCAAACTGAGCAAAGGGCCAGCTATTTCCCTTATTTTTACCCCATAAAACAATTGCTGATGGAGTTTCCTGCACTGTTCAACTAAAGCAAGCGGACATGAATAGTATCAATGGAGATGTATTCAAATTGGAATCGTATGACATTTGATGAATGTGAAATACATGCAGATTTGATTTAAAGCGAAATTGACTTTGTAATGGTGTAGAAGGTTTGTTTTGTCCCGTTTGGTGGCAAGCACACACCACTTGCAGTCAGTGTATCCTTGTGTTAAACAAATGTTAGGCTTTTGAGAGAGCTTTTTTTTGACAAGCTAATGTCATTCGTTCATGCTTTGTTGTTCTGAGATACAGTACCTTGGTGGGAAAGGATGGTGCTGAACTTTTGGATGGGCTACAGTCCTCTTCGGGGGCTGCACTTGGACTCCCAGCTCATGTTTACCAGGCTTTTTCCTTATTTCAGATTTCGGCTTCAGTAATCTCTTCAGTCCGGGACAGTTGCTGAAGACGTGGTGTGGGAGCCCCCCTTACGCTGCACCTGAACTCTTCGAAGGAAAGGAGTATGATGGGCCGAAGGTGGACATTTGGGTATGTAACACCCAGGTTGATTGAATCATAAAGTCTTGTTAGTCTCTGATCTATGGATAAATAAGTAGGATGTCTGAATCCTGATAACTTTGATATGGAGGACAATAGTTCATTTACAACTGTTATAAATAAGACAATAGCAGCACTCTTAATTACAAATACCTGAGAACTATTTGGCAACTACGAACAAGGAAATTGGTCAGATATTTTAACCTGGAGTTCATTTTCTACATAGATGAGTAGGCTAAGCTGCACTCTCTAGGTTTTATCATTTACCAAGCAAGTTGTAGAGCAGAGAAGGAATTCCCCGGTGAGTGTTGTCACAGGCGAGGGGTTCAAACTAGAAATACAAGGAACTTTGGGACAAACATTCAATGTAATTTGTTTATTTCAAGCAGTGTTCCTAGCCGGTTTTGTTTTTCTCATGTTGTCTTTTAAACTTTTAGGAATAGATGGTTGTTTGCAAAGTTAGGTATTGGCATAAGAACCCAATCGATGGACTGCTTTAAATGTACAATTAGTAGCAATGTCTGCACCACTATGGAGCTGAGTCTGGTGTCCTTTCTGCTCAATCAAGATTTTTAGGGAGATTTTTTCACAGCCCTCTGGTGAGGGTTGTGTAGAGAACCTATCCTTGGTTGCAGGTTATTGTCCACAAGGTTAGAGTACAATTCTCTCAATGCGTAACTTAGCAGAGCAGTCAGGCTTCACTCTTTGGTGGCTAGGGGAGATGGGTTGGTACCAAAGTACATTTAGTCCCATATATAATTAAGTAGACCACACATAATATACTTTAATACAATACTAAAATATATGCACATATACATTTTATTTGGTTGAAAAGACATACTGCAATATGTGCCCTAAAATATATAAAAGTATGCAGAAATAAATACAGGGGTAAGACAAGGATTCAACCTAAAAGGGATTACTATGGCTATATAAGTACTAGAAAGGAGTAAGGAACATTGTTAGAGCAATATGGGAAATGGGCACAAATGGCCAACAAGGCAGCAAGTGAAGGTAGAAATACAGCACTGGCCCAGTTCACACGTAGAAGCAGTTAGGAACCGTATAGCCACCATTGGTCACTAGACCACAGTTACGTCTAATTGCACAGAGCGTACTGCAACAATTTATTACACTGAAATCGATAATAAAGCACTGGTACATTATAAAATGTGTTTTTGTCCTAGAAGCCTCAGGATAAAATGTCTTGATTCAGGTTAAGTACCTTTGTAAGCCAATTGAAATTATTTTAAGTAGTTTGCAAAAGTTATTCCGTAGACTTCCAAGAAACACATTCTGTAGGTCAGCTGCAGTTGTAGGGAAAAGTCAGGGAAGATCTTCTTTTACCCATCAAATGCAACAGGAAAGGCAACCTGCTAGGAGAATGGACCTCAATAGAATTCCAGCCCGGGATTTAAAAACCTCTAGGTTAGGAAGAGCAAGATGCAGAGTGCGCATAAAGCCTATTACAGAAAATAAAGATCACCTGTTGTGGGGGCTTCACATGCCCACTACCCCTGGATCCAGGGGACCCTGGCAAAGGAACAAACTACAGCATTAGAATGCTAGGACTCTGCGACAGATACTCCCAGCACTCAGTTCTCCAAACTCAGCCCTAGAATGATTGAGTGCTCAGGTGAGTTTAGGTGCTAGCTTGTCTGGATAATGTTGGTTGGGGGCTCAGAGCAGAGGGACTTGAACCCACGACCTGCAAGGATCCAGAGGAAGAAGGCCCAACAAAGACACATGAAGGGATGGCCTTTAAGGCAGAATACTTTGCAGCAACAAAGAGGGTGACAAGAGCATGTAAGAACCCAGCAAGGATGACAGGTCAGACCATAGTGTTGGGAAGGTACAATCAGCAAGCAAAGAAACTATCCATTGATTGAGACAACGGTTGTTGTTAACCCAAAATGTTGGACAACAGAGTTGCGGCAGAGCAGTAGCAACTTAGTTTTCCGGCCCAGGAAGAATAATAAGAATCCCCTACCTTAGGCACTTGGGCCAGAGGCTATTACCAGGGTTCCAGCAACTGCAGGTGGGTGAAGAAGAGGGCAGCCAGTCCAACCAGTGAGGACGACAGCAAGAAGCAAAGGAAGAGACTTGGACGGCAGTCCACCCACACAGAGGTGCAGAATGTGCAGCAGAGAGAAGCCATGTTCCATCCAGTAAGTCTAGGGTCTTTAGCAGCAGCCAGGCTTCCAGCATTCTTCAGATAAGAAGCGGGAACGGATCTGATGAATGCACAGGGTCTTCCACTGTTAACACGTTCACCCAGGGGCTGGTCTACGCCAATCTACCAATCACACCCAAGGAGGCACATAGATTTTTGCGGCCAGCCTGCAGGGCTTGTCATAAAAACAGCCACACACACATGCACTCAGTTTGACCGACAGTCTTGGGTGCCTTTGTGGACTCAAGATGAGCCTATGCCAGCTAAATGGCAATTTTCAGTGAGTCTTGGTTGCACACAAAGGGATGGCAGGCAATGAAGTGGCTGGCAACAAGGCTTCAATACATTAGTACCCTAATGGGTAACATATAAGTCTTTTTGGCTACTAATACAGTAAAAGTGGCTACAATTGTGTTGTAGACAAAACTAAATGTTTCCATCGGAATGCTACACAACACTCTTGCAGCTGGTAGAATCACACTGGGACTAAAGTGAGGCGCTACCAGGAGCAGCGGAACAGATAGTGATAGGATAACTTAAGTAGAAATCCCACTAGTCTCAAAAGAAAAGTCGTTAAACCATAGAAGGCAGTAAAAAGTTTAGGGGATCCAGAAAGTTAGGGTGCCGAAACCATAAAAATTAAATTCTGCCCCAACAATACATATACTTGATGCTCCCATCTCTGGGATTTGTGGTGCTCAAGACCATTCCACAGACTGAATGCTCACATTGGTGAGATGAGTGCGGTCTGGTCAAGCACAATGCACATAACATATGCATCCGTTACTAGCAAATCTAGACGGAGGGGAAGTGGACAGACTAAATGCATCCTCACTGAGGTAAACCTGGAGTTGGGGCTTCATGCGTGCATACACAGACTGGATATATTAATCACTGAAATTAGTCTGAGGCGCCTTCAAACTCTGGCTGAATCCCTCCCTCGATCACTCCACGGACCAGCCTTGCTTCAATGCATAGCTGGCCACTTGGTTATTTTCCAACTCGTGGATACAATGCACCACGTTGCCATAAAAGTTAATTAAGTATCCAGACAGGGTACATGTGGTCTGTTGGCACCCCTCTGCTCTACCTTTGCATGCTTTGTACCATAGTTCCCTCTGTCCCCTGTCACATAGGATGACTATACCGCTGCTGTGGTCTCTTTTGTCAGGACTTATTCTAAAGTTAATATTGCCTTGCGTTTCATTGTACCCTGGTTTTGCTGAGTGTACATGGAGCTGCATTATATTTCAAAGACTGCTTTGTAGGCAACTCCCAATTACTGACACTCCAGTCCTGCATCTGTTCTGAGTATTAAAGCCTGAGTGATGCCTAGTTCATTTCCAGATGCAAAGTTGCTCCCTCAGAAATCTGCTAGAGTGATTAGTAAGTTTTGGGAAAGGTTCCCCAGAAGACTTAAATAATGGTTAGATGGTGACCTGCATTTTTATAAATGAGTAACACCCAGAACATAGAGTAGTGGAGCTCAATTGGACTCCCCATCTGATGCATAAGATATTCAGCAATGCTGTGGGTTGCTTCACTGCTGTAAAAACTCCTGTTGAAAAGTTGGCAGTACTGTCTTACTGTTTAAAGGAACAATCCTCTATTGGCATTGTTGTCTATTTAGGTTGTCACTTGTTTGTTTGCTCGCATGTAATGCATTTGGCAATGTTTGAGAACGTCCTTAAGTTGGGTTGACTGCTGTTTATTTTTCAGACGTGGGCCATCCGATTCCAGGGAAGTGCCAATCTTGTCCGGCCAATTTGGGTTTGCTTTGCTGTAACCCTTTTAAACTTTCTGCTGCGTTTTAAAATTGGAGTCACATAATCACACGCCAGGGACTCTGTTTTGTCTATGCTTCTGGGGTCCACCCGCACTGCTCTCATCTGTGCTGTTGGACTGCTGAATTGAGGAGTGGTCTACTGCAACATATAGCCAATGTATTGCTTCAGGTGTAGGTGCTTGATGCGCCTGCCTCCATGCTTGGTGGGCAGATTGAAATGCATTTCTGGTCTGGTTCTGTTATGCATCATTGGGGCATTGGAGAGAGGGCGTACTCGCATGCGCTCTGGTTTTTTCTCTGTATGTATACCTATTGGGAGCACTCCTTGGGTGACCACATGTGGGGTGCACAGTGAAGCTCTACCTCAGATGATAGACAGGATGCAGCTCCTGCTGGGATTCAGCTGCCAAGCTAAGTTGGTGGCATCATGCTTCTATTACAGGAGTCGCATGGCCATCACATGCTTATAATCATAGTTGCATATGTATATTTATTATAGTGTGGCAGTCACTACTCTATAGTTGAGTATCAATTTCCATAGGAAACCCAAAACAATGATTTGCTAATAACATTTGACTCGTATGACGGATTTGGTGGAAAATTTGCAAACAAAATTGTAGTCATTGGAAGACCTTTTCTTTCTGAGTCGTTTTCCCTCTACCACAGGAATTTCTGTTATTGGAAATGATTATCATGGGAATAAGAAGTTAGGACAAAGGTTTAACATCTGCAGTGCCTACATCTACTGGGCCGGGGGCAATGGGTGTTTGGTAACAAATTAATGGTTTGACATGCACAGTGGCCACTGCCGAAGGCCATGTTGTAAAATATACAGTGGGCATGGCCAAAGGCTGTGGCTAATGGTCCTGAAAACCATGTATAGTGGACACGGCCAAAGATAGTGGCTACGTAGGTGGTCCTAAAGATACATATTTGGGGAACATGTACAGTGGACACGGTTGAATTCCATGGCTAGTGGCCTGTAAAAAAAAAAAAACGGTGACATAACAAAACCCTTGAAATTCACTAATAAAACCTTTTAGGTGCTGTTAAGTTGCACCGATTTAATGCAACAAAACCATTGGAATTCAGCAAATGTGCAGAGTCATGACCAGCTTAACTCGGTGTGTTCCCGCTGCAAAGCCCATGAGCAAATAGAGAAGGGATTCACAATGACATACAAAAAGGTATTATGTGTGACATAGCATTATGAGGGACATCAACAGGATTGTGCAAAGTTAAGCTGGTCATGACTTTTGACATTTTCTGATGTTCAAGGGTTTTGTTGCAATCTGTGCAACTTAACTGCACCTTAACTAAGGTTTTTTTCAGTGAAATAAATATATATACGCATAGTCTAGTGGAAGCTGCAGAGTATTAGTTGTTTTCGGAACTCGAAAATGGACGTTGACAGGGCATGCCAGTAATACTATCCCTATTGTGACGTCCACTGTACCCATGGTCCTTCAAACGTCGAGGTCCCTCAGAATCTTTTTTTCCGCTATCCTTGTCGGCCACTGAACAGTGTTTCTTTTTGGCTAACATAATTTATTATGACATTTTTTTTTGTTGGTTACTCTTTCTGTCCTGTTACATGTTCTTCGACAAACAACTTCGATAACAGTTTCGAGGTCAAACTTCGTCGGCTGCACAACTTTTTTCGACGATCTTCCACAGCCTTGTAGGCCGCTCCGGCCCTCGGCCCACACAGTAGGGAGAGTGGGGGGCGGTTACATATCTTAGTCACTAACAGAATGCATATTTCCCTTCCTTACCCTGTCTAATCGCCAAGCTTCCCTTCCAATTAAACATGGAAAATACTTGAAATTTTGCCCAACTTGTAACAAGAGATTTCCCTGGAAGGACTTGCATCGGTTGTGCAACCTTGTCTTCCGAGGATCACAATGCGGGCCACTGTAAAGCTTGCAAGCTTTTTAAGCCCAAGACCTTAAAAGACCGCAAGACCAATCGCTGAGCCCACCGCGCCATGCAGGCAGAGGCCGCCATAAATGTGGATGGGCTTCTAGCGACAGTGTCTTCAGTGATGACAGTGAAATGGAACCATCGGATTCCCACGTGCAAGCCCCCAACCTCCCCAGACAGGCTGGCGGCACTGTTATGGGGACGACACCCGGCGGCACCAGCACAGACAAGTCACTCCACACAAAAGACACAACCCAAGGTCATAAGTCTACTCCAATACTAAATACACGGCCACAATCTGAGTCGAGGAGAAGGCCCACCATTTCTCTGTCCTCTGGGCATTTGCGATCCCCTCACAACAGGCCCCTGAAGTTGAGAGAGAGATCCAATTCGGACGCTGTGTCGAACAGTACAGCTGGAAACCGAACGTCAAAAGACACAGCTCCGGCGCAATCATCCGCCGAAA
Organism: Ambystoma mexicanum; assembly: GCF_040938575.1. Taxonomy (NCBI): domain Eukaryota; kingdom Metazoa; phylum Chordata; class Amphibia; order Caudata; family Ambystomatidae; genus Ambystoma; species Ambystoma mexicanum. The sequence goes on from NC_090931.1 coordinate 198,951,872, forward strand.
AACGACTGTCTACACACGTCGAAGTCTGCTAAATCCCTGCAGACTTCAAAACTGACATCTTAAAAAATACGTCCCTGAGACACTGCTGAAAGGGCGGGCTTTGAAACACCACACATCGACATCCCACCAAACACATAGGGGAAAGGAGAGAGTTACCTAGGGGTAGGGGCACTATGTCTGAAACTATGAAGCACAAGAAGCGGGCCACACCTGAACTACCTCACACTCCTGCAGCTATTCCAAGTTTGTCAGGGGTCTGCTGAAGACATAGACTGTGTCATGAGATGTATGTCTTTTATGGCCGATTTTTTTTCGAGAAAAATCCTCAGGCTCTACAAAACTTACAGAATGCACCACCAGCTAGTGGGGCAGCACTGCCACAACCCCCTGCAAAAGGAGCATGAACAGAAACCCTTCAGGCAGACAACCCTCAACAGGACCCAGACCAGTTTCTACTCTATGACCCCAACCAAAGCTTCCAGGACACTAGAGCGCTTTCTGACTCTAGGGTCAGGGAGACTTAGAAGAGGTAGATCATTATTATGATGACGACGAGGAAGAATCCAGACACAAGAAACACTAGTTAACAAGGACTTTGTCGAAGACATGTTGGGTGACAAAAAAGCAGCAACCCAATTTATCCCCCATGTTGCAATCCGTGCAGAGGAGAATTCGACCAACCCCAAACCGAACGCGGGCAGTAAATCTGCACAATGAAAAAAATGTTCGGTCCAGAGCAATCTGACCCCCTCTACATCAGGGGCCAATTAAAGAGTGACTCTCTGGTGGTTACCACCAGGAGAATAAGGGCAGGAACACCTCTTGCATCATTAGATGCAACCCTGGACAAAGAGCAAAAAAAAAAACTTTTGGTAGGAAAGTGGCCAATACGGCGGCATATCAGGCAAGAATTGCCAATAATACCACTCTGCTGGCCAGCTGAAACTGCCACAAGTGGGAAGAAATAGCCACATTAATGGCCTCGGCCTCAGAGCCAATAAATCCCAGCTCACCCTTGCAGTAGTAGAAGGGAAGGCTGTGTCTAACTGCATTTTAAAGAATAATTCAGATGCAGCGGATAATGCTGGAAGAATTATCGCAGAGGGCACACTTATAAAGGGCAACTCACGGCTGCACCAGTTGGGCTTTATATTAGAAACACAAGCAACCCTCCTCAATATGCCGATCAAGCCTAATGTTGTCTTCTGCAAAGCAGTAGAGGATGCTCTCAAAACTGCAAAGGAAGAATGACACCCTAAAGTCACTGGGTCAGCTTACAAACAAACCCTTGGGCCAAATGGGAAGCCATCAAACTTTGCAAAGAGGTTCTGGATTCAACGAGGGCCAGGATTCATCCTGGGGTTCTAATCAAGGCCAATACTCGGTGCTTCCAGAGCGGCCAGCAAAGAACTCACGGCCGGGGCAGATCCTCCTCTTCCAGAGGTGGATCCACCTCCCCTCCCCCAACAATGACCACTCGCTCCAGGGCCCCTCCCATGCCACTCCAGTAGGACAACGTATAACACACTTCACCCACACATAGGAGGGAATGGCCTCGGACAAGTGGGTGCTTTCTACTGTAGTGGGCGGTTGTTGCATAGAACTGCTACAAATACCCTCCTTCACTTCCAGCGACAAAGAACCACCACGAAGGAGGAACAGTGCATACTTCTCGAAGAGGTGGAAGCGCTGTTGCTAAAGGATGCCGTCAAAATCTTCCCGGGGAATCAGATAAGCTATTCAACGTACTTCCTTGTGCCCAAAAAAATCTAACGATGCGCCCATTATTAGAACTGCACCCTGCAAACACCTATGTCAAGCCACAAAAATTCTGCATTACGCTACAAGAAGTAATCTCTCTGCTAAAGTGAGGGGACTACATGGCAATATTGGATATGGAAGATGCCTATTTTCATATTTCAATGTTCCCAGTGCACAGAAAGTTCTTGCGTTTTTCAAGATAGTAAACCAGCACTACCAATTGAAGGTGCTACCCTTAGGTATAGCATCTGCTCCAAGGGTATTCACCAAGGTACTGGCGGTGATGGCAGCGCACATGCTCAATGAGGTAATCCCAGCGCACCTCTACCTGGACGACTGGTTGATCACGGGGGAAACCCCCCTAATTTGCAAGCCAAATACACAAACAACCTTCAACCTTCTTTTCCAATTGGACTTCTCGATAAATGAGAAAAAGTCCAGCCTCGTACCAAACAAGACCAAACCGTTCTTAGGAGCTGTTATAAAAACAGAGGAAGGCTTGGTTTGCTTTGCATGATAGCATCTTTCCTGACCTGGTCTCACACCCACGTTTGCGCATGCGCCCGATGCAGGAGTAGTTGGCGAAACAGTGGTCTCAGGCAAGCGGTCAGTGGGACGATCTAGTGGTTGTTTCGCCGACTGGTGGATAAGGGAGAATCTCTTGAAGGGAAAATCCTTCGACGACCCGGCAGTGCAAGCGGTAGTTAGAACAGCTGCATCACTCTCCAGGTGGGGGGCTCATCACCTTCCACTCACAGCACATGGCCTGTGGACTCATGTCACAGCACAAAAACCACATCAACTTGCTGGAACTTCTGGCAGATTCAAAACGCTCCAAGCCTTCGAAGCGCACCTGATGAATCAGTCGATACAAATCCTGACAGACAGCACCACTGCAATGTTCTTTATTCTATATCAACAAGCAGGGGGGAAACACATGCTCCAAATTTGTCCAGGCTAGCACAGAAAATATGGAAAGGTGCACTCAAATGGGGGACGTTGCCGAAATAAGATTACAGTGAGTAATTTAATGTACAAATGCATATTTTCTGAGGCTTGTGGACTCTGCTTAGATTACATGCTATGCCTAGGCCGACATCTAGTGGAAACTGCTGAGTATTACAGTTGTTGTTGTTGTTGTTGTTGTTTTTTGAAACTTGAAAAGGGACGAGGACAGGGCCTGCTAGTAATACTATCCCTAGTGTGATGTCCACTGTACCCATGGTCCTTCATGCGTCGAGGTCCCTCAGATTGTTTTTTCTGTCATCATTGTCGGATGCTATAACGCAGAGTTCCTTTTCGGCTAAGGCAATTAATTAATAACATTGTTAGAGGTAGTTACTCTTTCTGTCCTTTATATTGCCGACCTGCGATGATCTTTGAGAGCGGTGCTGAGGACGAATGTCGTCGGACAAAGAATTTGACTCAACAACGCCCCTTTGGTCTTGGAAGGTTGCATCAGACCTCGGCCCAGACAGTAGGACCCACTCACAAGGAGGCGGTGTTGCTATAATAGCCAAGACTAAATTACAGCTTAGATCTTGTCCCATCGAAAGTATTGAAGGGTATGAAACATTACTCGTAAAATTTCCCATAAATGCTAAAACTACGATTAATTTAATAGTAATTTATAGAGCACCTAGCCCCAACAACCACCCAGAGACTGAAATTCCGCTGCTATTAGCTCCATTAATAAAACCTAGCTCTAAATACATCATCCTGGGTGACCTTAACCTAGGTTTCAATGACAGCCAAGATGCCAAAGCAGAATCACTTCACTCCGCCCTGAAGGACATGGGCTTCAGCCAACTAGTTAATGCACCCACACATATCAAAGGCAGGACCCTTGACTGGATCCTCTCCCATAATACCCCCATAACCATTGAGGCCATCTCCCCTCTTACTTGGACCGATCACCATAACATTGTCTTTACAATCAATCCCTCCGAACCCACACAAAAGAAACCTAAAACCATGACTACCTATGAAACTAGAAACGCCTGCAAACTCACGCCAGAAAACCTCACGCCTCCTCTATCAAAAACCCTAGATTCTACCTCGATCACTAGTGACAACCCCTGTCTCTTAGCAGACATATAGCATAACTGCCTCACTGCAACCATTAATGCTATAGCACCGCTCACCACCAAGGCAAAACGCCCAGACAAGCGATCTAGCTTCTGGTTTAATGATGATCTTATCGCCCTCAGAAGAACCAAACGCGCGTGTGAACATGCCTACAGAAAGCATCCTACTGCAGAGGCAGAAAAAGCCTACCAAGAAATAAACAAAACCTATAAAACAGCCACTATTATCTACAAATCTAATGCGTATAATAATAGGATCAGCAATGCGACCTCAGATACCAAGGAACTATTTGCCATTCTAAAAGAATTGGAAAACCCTACCCCAGCCATAAACCCAACCATCCCCAGCAAGGAATGGTGCACCACTATTCAAGACGCACTAACAGCCAAAATTGAACTACTCCAAGTAAAAATCACATCCAAAAAACAATCACTAGCCAACAAACCTGTTCTCCTTAATCTAAATCGACCACATCAGGAATTCACCAGCTCCCCATTCCACTTCACACCAGTATCCCAAAATGTAGTGTTTGACACCATCGCCAAACTTAAAGCCTCCAACTGCAAAGGAGATTCCGTCCCCGCATCAGTAGTCAAATCCTGCGCCCACACCCTCACCCCCATTATCACCAACTTCGTGAACGCATCCTTCAATACTAACCTAGTACCAGCTAGCATCAAAGAAGCCTGGGTCACCCATCTCCTGAAAAAACCTACCCTAGACCCTACTGTGCCCACTAATTACAGGCCAATAACAACTGTCCCATTTCTCCTCAAAATATTGGATAAATTAGCATACAACCAAGTCCAAACTCACCTTGAACAAAACCACCTCCTTGGGACGAGGCAATCAGGCTTCCGACCCAACCATAGCACAGAAACGGCACTCCTTGACTTAAAAATCCAGATGGATACCATCAGAGACTCAGGAAAACTCTGCATCCTTCTCCTACTCGATCTCTCCGCAGCGTTTGATTTAGTAGACCATAATAAACTGTGCGCCACACTAGCGAAAGACTTCAACTTCTCCACCGAAGCGACTACCTGGATCAAATCTTTTCTTGCTGACCGCACCTCCAGGGTCGCCATAGGTAAAGAAGCCGCCAACCCCATCATAGTACCCATTGGTGTCCCCCAAGGTTCCTGTCTCGCACCAACATTATACAATGCATACACTAAACTCCTCTTCTCAGCACTAGACGACATGGGTGTCATCTACACCAACTTTGCAGACGACACCCAGATCCTCATCCCTTTATCGGGAGACTACACTCAAGACACCGACTCTATCAACAAAATATATGCCATAATCCAAAATTGGATGGCACTAAATAGCCTCTGTCTCAATGATGAGAAGACTGAGGTTCTCATTGTGGGCTCCCAATCCAAAATAGAAGCATTACATGCTGATTACTCATCCATCAACATCGATGGCACAAACATATCAGTACTCAAACAAGTAAAAACACTAGGTGTCTACCTAGATGCCAACCTCACCATGACCAAGCACATTAACGCCCTCTCTTCCTCTACCTCCTACACCGCAAAACTTATTGCTCTCAGTCGCCAATTCTTGACACCCACCAACTGTATCACGCTGGCAAGAGCTTTAATCCTATCCAGGCTCGACTACTGCAACGCACTCTACCTGGGTACCTCAAAAGCCAATCTAAACAAACTACAGCTTATTCAAAATAAAGCCCTTCGGGCGGCCCTGGGATTAAGGAAGTCAGATCACATCTCAAATATTAGAAGAAACCATCACTGGCTCCCCATCAAAGCCAGGGTCATATTCAAAGCCCTGTGCGTCACATTCAAATGCATACACTCTTGCGCCCCCATCTACCTCAACCACGCCATCACCAAAAAAGTATCAAAGAGGCCCCTCAGATCCAACAGTCAACTACTCCTAGCCATCCCCCGCTACAAGTCAACCAAGGCAGGAGGCAGTAGTTTCCAATACCTCGCACCCACATATTGGAACACTCTTCCCCTCCCCATCAAAAATTAGCAAACTTTCTCAGGTTTCAAGAAATCCCTGAAAACGTGGCTATTTAACCAAGACTAAGGAAATATCACTGTACTGAAGCCCTGCATTAAATGTCTCGTGTATGATTATTTTGTATTCACTTGCACTGCGCCCGATTGGCAATTTCTAAGAAATGTTTTAACCAAGCTGTCTGTAACATCGCCGTGGTACCCAAGGGTTTGGGCGAGTAATAAATGCAATAAATAATAAATAAATAAATAATAGTAGGGAGAGTGGGGGGTAGACATTTCTTAGGCCACTAAGAGAATGCACATTTCCCTTTTCCCCTCTCTATTTTTGCATAGCTGCCCTTCCATCCAATTATGGAAAACACACCATTGAAATGTTGCCCCAGTTGAAACAAGAAATTCCCCTGGAAAGACGAGCACCGGGTGTGCAACCTCTGTCTTGCAAGGGACCACGACGAGGGCCACTGTAGAGCTTGTCATCTCTTCAAACTAAAGACCCTAAAGGACCGAAAGACCAAATGTTGGGCCCACCACGCCATGCAAGCCGAGGCCGCAATGGACGTGGAGGGTGCATCCAGCGACGGCAGCATCGGCATCTTTTCGGGCAACGAAGGAAATGGTGAACCGCCGATTCCCACGTGCTAGCTCAGACCCCATCAGACAGGCCAGCGGCGCTGTTAAGGGGCAACACCCCGGTGGTAGTAGCACACACAAGTCTGCCGACACAAAGTCGAAAGTCGATGACACCATCGTCCACACAGCCGCACACGGCGTTGAGGGCTATGTCCACTAGCTCCCTGTCATCAGGGCACTCAAGATCATGATCGCTGCACGACAGGCCCCCAAAGTCACGAGACGGTCGACTCGGATGCTGTGTCCAATACAGCAGCCGAGCGTCTGAAGATGCAGCTTCGAACCTCCCGTCCCCCGAAATTTGACATTCCACATTAATACCGAAATCGGCAAGAAGCACCAAGACTTTGAAAAGAGCCCGTCTGGTGCAAAAACATGTCCCAGAGACTCTCCTTAAAGGGAGAACTTGAAAAAAACACTCTTCAAAGAGTCACCATTCCCATAGTGAGAAAGTGAGTGCATCACACAAGGAGAAAGAGTGTTTCCCAAGGGGAGGGTACTATAGCAGCAGCTATGAAAAACAAAGGGCAGCCTACCCCAGAAATACCTCACACTCCTAAAACTATAAAGTTTCTCTCGATAGTCCTCTGAAGACATTGATAGGGTGATGAGATGCATGTCTTTCATGGTGGACTTTTTTGAGAAAAATCCCCAGGCTATGGAAAGCTTACAGAACATGCCACCAACTAGTGGCGCCACGTCTTCACAACCCCCAGCAAAGAGGCCACTGCCAGACACACTTATAATTGCCCCTCAGCAAGACCCAGTCCAATATGAGCTCTATGATCCCAATACAGACTCTGAGGAGCAGAATACCCCCGGTGGGGGGAGTGGGGGTAGATCATTGGGATGAAGAGGACGTTTACATCTTATCCTCTCCTGATCACCTAGACCCATCGGTGGACAATGAACTTCAATTTAATTATATGCTTATAAAAGCAGCAGAGCATTTCCAAATCCAAACACAGGAAACGCAGTTGGACAAATATTTTGTAGAGGACATATTGGGGGACAGAAAGGCTGTTGCCCAATTTATAACCATTCTTCAGTCTATACAAAGAAGTATTCAACCCTCTCTAGAAACTCCAAGTCAAACGAGGGCGGTGAACCTGCATATTGAGAAAATGTTCTGCCCTGCGCCCACACACCCCACTCTACATCAGGGGCCAATTGAAACCAGATTCACTAGTAGTGACCACAACACGGAGGCAGGAACACCTCTGGCTTCATTGTTGGCAGCCCCTGATGAAGAAAGCAAGAAGCATTACACCCTTGGGAGGAAAGTGACCACCTCAACGGCTTTTCAAACAAGGATTGCCAACAATACCACTTTGCTGGCAAGTTAGAACTGCCACAAGTGGGAGGAGAGATTGCAACTTTAATGGCCTCAGCCCCAGAACCTCTGAAGTCCCAACTGTCTCTCGCGATAGCGGAAGGAAAGACAGTGTCTAACTGCATTCTAAAAAATAACTTGGATGCGGCAGACAATGCTGGTAGGATAATCTTGGAAGAGACACTTATAAAATGCCATGCATGGCTATACCAATCAAGGTTTAAATTAGAGACGGGGCTACACTCCTCAATATGCCTATCGAACCTAATGTCTTGTTCGGCAAAGTCGTTGAGGATGCGTTAAGGAGTGCAATGGAAGAGTATGACACTCTTAAGTTTTTAGGCCAGCCAACTAATACACCATCAGGCCACAGAGGCCGAAACAATTTTCGTCGCTTTCGAGGACAAAACTCGCAGAGGGGTTCTGGATATAGTCAAAATCAAAGCTCATACTGGGGTTCCAATCAAGGACAAGCCACTCAAGGCTTCCAAAGAGGCCCGTGTAGATCTCGCGGCTGGCGGAGGTTCTCCACTTCCAGACGTAGAGCAACACCTCTGAAACAATGACCACCAGCTTCAGGTCCCCTCCCATGCCTCTCCAGTAGGAGGGCGTATTACCCGCTTCACCCACGCAAGGGAGGGAATCGCCTCCGAGAAGTGAGTGCTATCAACCGTGGCGGGCGGTTATTGCATGGATTTACTACCGCAACCCTCATACCACACGTCAATCCACCACGAAAGAGGAGCAACGCATCCTTCTAGAACTGGCCGCAACGCTGCTCCTCAAGGAAGCCATTGCAACCGTCCTGGTAATCCAGGTAAACAAGGGTATCTATTCAACCTCCTTCCTTGTGCCAAAGAAAGATCTAACAATGCGCCCAGTATTAGACCTGCGCCCTGCAAACACCTATGTCAAGCCACACAAATTCCACATGACAACGGTCCAGGAAGTAATCCCACTGCTAAAGCGGGGGCACTACATGGCAAACTTGGATATGAAAGATGCCGATTTCATATTTTAATGTTCTCAGCGCACAGAAGATTCTTGCGTTTCAAGATAGCAAACACGCACTACCAATTCAAGGTGCTACCCTTTGGAATAGCATTAGCTCCAAGGATTTTCACCAAGGTACTTGCAGTGGTGGCATCACACCTGCGCAGGGAGGCAATCCCAGTGTACCCCTACCTGGACAACTGGCTGATTACAGGGGAGTCTCCCCAAATTTTCAGGCAAAATACACAAAACAATAGACCACCTTTTCCAATTTGGTTTCTCAATAAACTAGAAAAATTCAAGCCGTGTACCAAACAAAACCAAACAGTTCCTAGGAGCTGTCGTATACACGGAAGAAGGGCTAGTCTTTCCATGAAAGGAAAGAATCCAAAACATGCTACTGCAAATACCTCATTATCAAACCGGTCACCAGATAAGCGTACGCAAAGCTATGCGTTTGCTTGGCATAATGGCATCTTGCGTTTACCTGGTCCCACACGCACGTTTGCGCATGTGTCCGATGCAGGAGTGTTGGTGAAACAGTGGTCTCAGGCAAGCGGTCAGTGGGACGATCTAGTGGTGGTTCCGCCAACACTAGTACATGCCCTTCGCTGGTGGACAAAGGAGAAAACCCTTCCACGATCAGGCGGTGCAAGCATTAGTTACAAGACGCGCCACTCTCTGGGTGGGGGGCACATCATCTTCATTTCACAGCACATGGTCTGTAGACTCATTACTGCACAGAACCAGATCAACCTACTGGAATTTCTACCGGTATTCAAGGCACTTCAAGCATTCGAAGCACAGCTGACAAATCAGTCGGTACAGATCCTAACCGACAGCACCACTGCTATGTTCTACATCAACAAGCAGGGGGGCACACATTCTCCAAATCTGTCAAAGCTAGCACAGAAAATATGGAAATGGGCTCTCAAACGCGGGAAGTTCCTAACTTCCCAACATGTTACAAGGGAACTCAACACCCTAGCAGACTCGCTAAGCAGAGATCCCCTACCAAAAGAACACGAATGGCGACTCGACAAAAGCGTCATAGATCACATTTTCTCACAGTGGGGTTACCCCACTCTAGACTTGTTCACTACAAGCGAAAACAAGCAATGCCTAGACTTCGCATCCGGTTTCCCCAACCAGACTCCAAGGGGAACGCCCTATGGATAAGTTGGTCAGAGAAATTTGCCTATGCTTTTCCCCCACTGTACTAATGAACAGAGTGGTGAACAAGATACACAGAGAACAGATAATGCTCATCCTAGTTGCTAACATGTGGGCAAGACAACCATGGTAACCACATCTGTGCAAAATGGCGATTTGCGATCCCATCAAACTTCCCTCTCCCATGCACTTGCACGTTCCCAATGTCACTGGGCCTAGTAAGACCATCGTCTTTTTTTTTTGTTCTCCCCTGTTCCCCTCCCTTGTCGCGCTCTGAAACACTTGTGTACAAGCGCGATACAAATAAATATATCCTACCAGAGCAATTTGCTGACCCAGCACGGGGCAATAACCTTACACCCTCAACCTCACGCAGTGAACTTGGCAGCGTGGCTCCTGAGGTTATAGAGTTTGGACATTTAAATCTACCACAACGACGTATGGATATCCTCAAGGAGGTACGTAAACCCAAACACCACTGTTATTTCGACAAGTGGAAGAAATTTGTAATTTGGCGCCAGTCTAAACAAATCGAACCCATAAAATGTACTGCAACCCACATTCTTCAGTATATGCTCCACTTTCTAGACTCCGGGTTAGTATTTAACTCTATAAAGGTTCACCTGGCGGCTTTATCGGCTTACACCACCTCACAAAAAGGTATCGTGGTGGAAGGTTCCCGTCATTAAGTTATTTATGGAGGGAGCAATGGGACTCCACCCTCCTATTTAAAACCCACCTCCAGACTGGGATCTCAATGTAGTACTTGCAAAGCTCATGGGACCTCCTTTTGAGCCTATGCATAAGTCGAGTCTTAAACACCTCACATATAAGACTGCCTTCTTGGTGGCTATTACGTCCTTAAGAAGAGTTGGTGAACTTCAAGCATTGCCAGTGCAAGACCCATTCTTAGTCATTCACAAGGACAAACAGTTTTCTTACAAACACACCGTAGATTTTCACATAAATAAATGAATTTCCCAAATTTCACATAAACCAATCGATTAAGCTACCAGCCTTCTTTCAGAACCCTACAAGGTTAGCTGAGAGAAAACTCCGTACAATAGATGTAAGGAGGGCGGTCCTTTACTATGTAAACAAGACCAGACCGCTCAGGAAAACAGACCAAATGTTTGTCTCCGTAGCACCAGGCAGACAAGTGGACTGCATTTCCAAGAATGCCATCTCCAGATGGATAGTCGGATGCATACAGCTCCGTTACTCTTTATCAAGCAAAAGATTGCCTTTCACACCAAGAGCTCACTCCACAAGGGGTACAGGAGCTACTTTGGCCTTTATTGCAAACGTCCCTCTGGACACCATTTGCAAAGCAGCTACATGGAGCTCAGTACACATTCACTCAGCCCTACTGCATTGACACTCATACTAAAGCAGATACACAGGTGGGACAAGCGCTTCTAAAACCTCTATTTGTGGCTGTATCTTCTCACAACCCACCACCTTCTTCAAACACTGCTCACTAATCTATGCATAGCATGTGATGTAAGCAGATTCCACAAGCCTCAGAAGGGATACATTACTCACTGTAATCCTTTTTCTGATGCTTGTATCTGCTTAGATTCACATGTGCCCACCCTACACTTCATTCTACCTCATGTCAGAAACAAAACAATCAGAGAGACCTCGACGCTTGAAGTACCATGGGTACAGTGGATGTCTCAGTAGGGATAGTAGTCTACGTCCCTTTTCGAGTTTCGAAAACAACTGTAATACTCTGCAGCTTCTGCTAGATGTCGGCCTATGCATAGCCTGTGAATCTTAGATACAAGCACCAGAATTAAGATGCTCCTCAGGCGCCTGATTGACCCAGACTAGGAATTCGCGCAAGAACACGGTTCATCAGGTATTGCCATCAGTGCCCATCCTAAAAGCCAAGAAAACATTGGAATGCGAACTTCATAGCACCTTTGCCACAACCACCATTGCTGACCTCCCTGTCATAGTTACTGCAGCATCCTCCATCAGTCCTCCTTCAACCGCAAGTGCCACTCAAGGATATACGTGATTTGACCATGGTAGAATTGTTTGTGGCTGAATTGACCATGGTAAATTTTAATTCGACCCACCCACCCCCAAATACAACACCCCCACCCCACCGTTTGCTTCTCCGCTTGCTTCCGACCCTGGAGTGTCGTTTCCATCCATCTTAAGCTGGTTGGATCCGGCGCTGCAGGCTCTGCTCCCCCCAGCCCCATCCCCGCTTCCAGTCCTCGGGAAGCGAGGGACACCCCCTGCTACTCCTAAGGTAATCACTACCGAACATGGGGAGCAGGGATACCCCAGCTCCCCATGTTCAGTATTGATTGCCAAATTTGTTCGAATGACGTCGATCAAATGGTGCTGGCCGAATTCAGACAGATTTGCCATGCGATCAATTAAATTCAAACAAATTGGGCAATACCACAATCAAACCAGTGTCCTGTAGTGCTGCCTTCATTACATCCACGGAAGGCCAGAGTTATACATCCTTGACAAAGTGGAGGATAGGTCGCTAGGGACAATTCCATAGTAAGATGACATTTCACCAGTTTCGAGCCCTGAACGTTGTTCGTCCAAGATGATGTAGAAGCTGTGATCCATAGAGATCCTACTGAAGGATGTCCTGGAAGAGACCACATCTAAAGGTTCACTCCCAGATGCAAATGCTGTATTTTTATACCCCTACGAGGAAAATGGTGACTGGATTTGGTCTTAATACTGCTTTCTGTGGGGAGGGTGAGGACTGCCTTATTTGTGATTTAGTGGACCAACCCCACAAGGGTGCTACATCTAATAGAGAGTATCACTTTGACAAGGATATTGAGAGGGGCCTACAAGTTCAGCAAGACCTAACAAGACTGCATGGTCTCTAGGCAAGCTACAGTAACAGATATGCTTTGGGCACTTTCGATGTGCTATAAGGTCCACCATGAGCTCCAATATACAACAAAACTATGTCAAGTCATAGACACGGAAAGGACTTCAGATAGTTTACAAGACAAATGCCTGCTACCCAGTTAAGCTAACATGTTGTCTTTTGCTCCCTCTTCCTTTAGCTTTTGGTACCCCAGTTTTGGAGACAATTGCCCATTTTCAAAAACCATGAGCATGCATAACAGGCAAATGGGGGCTTTCTATACTACACCAAGGACATACTTTAACATTGGCCATAAGAATTGCAGGAAGACATACACTATATTATGGCCAAGGGGGATGTTAATAGTGCATTCATCTTGATGCAATCTGGGAGTGTACTCAAGGATATTCCTTATGAAGTAGAAAACAGAATATGGGTGCCCAACCATAGACCTGGAGGGTACATGCATCCTCTTAATCATTGGAAACTCAATCAGGTTTGTAGTTGGTTATCAACATTTTCAATTAAAAGTTATGATCTTATGCCTGAAAGCAGTGATGCACTTATTAACAGTCTCTCTTGCTTGTGGCAGTGCACCTCTGAGGGGGAAGGTCACAAAGTCTAGTTCTGGATGAATGAATGTTGATGGTATCTTCTAAACAGACCCGTTCATCCTTAGAATCAACAGTGACACTATTGCCTATTTAGAACAAGTGATGCATCATAGGAATTGCAATTTCTGGCAGTTCAATACCATACCATGCCTGCTGTGGCTTTGTTGTCTAGAAGGGTAAACTCAATTCTGGTTTAGGCCCTTTCACGCAGTGACCACGTGAAAATAGCAATCCAGTGACACCTTCCTTATGCAGTTTATTCATTATATGTGTTAGATTGAGAATGCAACTGTTAGGGAGAATTCTCAGAAATGTGCCAATTCCCTTCTACCTTAGAGACCCCTAGCTCTTTTTGCTGGACTTTGACTTTTAATTTCTAACCTGGAGAGGGTGAGACCTTTTTCCCACTCTCTGATGTATTTTTCTGTAATTTGGACTGTTACTTTTGACTTTGAAGTCTGACAAACTCCATAGGCATGATCTTTACATTGTGGCACAAAGCACCTTCAGTGCAGTGACACAGGGAAGTCTCTTAGATTTCCCAGTTTAAATACCTTCTCTTGGTGAAACTACTGTTTCCAAGAGCAGTAAAGTGAAATTGACTTTATACTTTTTGTAACTGTCTAGACACAGCACACACTATCTTACCATATGGTGCTGGAGGGGTTACTTAGTATCCCTTTTGTCTAGTTTCCGATGTAACATTTTTGTTACCCTTTCTACAATTAAGGGCTGGTGGCAGTGGTTTACTTTTTACTACCGTTGTGTGTTTCTACCGAGGGCTGTAATTGCAGCTGCAGTAAGACACCCGGGGGGGGGGCCATTTTGTCAAAATGGCCCAGTCTTTTTTTTCCACCATTTCTTGTTGGAAAGATCCTTCTTGAGATTTACTTTGCACGCCAAACCAGGTTTCATCCCTTTGTTTGTTTTGTCTTTGGCGGAATTCACGAGTGAAGCTCTCCTCTGGCTCCAGCATGTCTGGCAGGGTCAGGAAGTGAGGGAGATGTCAGACTCCCTGTGCTTAGTCTCCTTGGTTACAGGAATGCTCTCAAGGGGGATTGGCTGAAGGGCTGTCCTCGGAGGACAGCCACCCTGCTGTGCGATTGACAGCTAGGCTGCAAATGAATGGGAGAAAACAGTATAAAAGGCAAGTCTTTTTGGCTTGGAAGGCAGAGTCGACCATTGGACGAAGGAATCCGAAGAAGAACTTGGAAGAGAGGCCTGCTGCATGTCCAGGACCGTTAGTTTTTCCCGGTGAAGCCCTGCTGCTGTGCTGAAGCTCCGGATTTTGCCTTGACTAGAGAAGACCTGCAAAGGACGACTTCTCCCCTTGGGTTGGTGGGACCAATCATCGCCCAAGACAAGCTCATCTGGAAATCCTCTCGGAGCTGGCTGTTCTTCCATTGCTGCTGCAGGAACCGAAGTGCGAGGGAGAGGAACACCAGAATCGAGCGAGTCTCTTTAAGTCGAACCCAAGCTCCAGGAAGATCCTCTGGACTCCCAGGAAGCAGGACTGACCGAGGCTGAGCCACCCCAACAGAGTGCTGGACCCCAGATGCGAGGAAAGTCCAGAGTGGTATCCGAGAGACCGCAGCGGTGCTATTTGCGAGCTGAAACCGTGAAGTGCTGCTGAATTAAAGTTGGCCCATGGCTGATGCCGACGTTCCCATTGTAGTGCAGGAGTCCTCAGACGTCCTCCCTCTTGTTCCCACGACTGAGTCCCAGGAACAACAGGATCTGCAGACTTCACTGAAACAGAAGCCAGCTAGAACCATTTCTTCTACCCAAAGGTACTGTAAAACTAAGGGGAATTACCTCTTGTTGTGTAACCTTGCTTGTTCTCAGTTGAGACTTGTATTGGTTGCTTTTGCAGAGTTGCTTGCAGCTTTGGCCCTCGCAAGGCTCCCAGCTTGTGGACCTACAGTGATTCTTTATTTCTACTAAGACTTCTGAAACATTGTGCAAGACTTTTACTTAACTGCAAGAAGTGCTTCAGCTCACCTAGACTTTTTTCTCGATTAACTTTGGCTGGCCTGGCTCCCTGAAAGACTCTTCTTATCTCTGACTTTGTGTTTTACCTTTCCTCCAGGAAAGGGTTAATTTACTTTGCATTGGGCAGTTAAAAAGTACGTACCTGCTTCAGAATATTTGTTTAACCTTTGTTTTTTTTTCCAAACCCTTTGCTTTGACACCGTCTTAGTATTGCTCTAAATGTACCAGTGATATAATAATGTACACAGTGTCCTAGTTATTTGTCACCTCAGGATGTAGGAAACCACTGTGTGCCATCCCAAATTGGGACTTGCTGATTTAGAGAAACTAAGTGTGTGTATTTTGAAGTGTATGTGTGTGTTGCTTATATATTGCTCCCTTCTGAAGCAGGCTTATTCAACTGTCTGTTAAATTAATAATTGTTTAATCAAGAAACCTTGAGTGTAAGAGTTTGTTTGAATAATTGTCACTGTAAATCTCGGTGTAAAAACCATACTGCTCACATTAACCCCTCTTGAGATAAGCCTGGCTGCTCAGCCACACTACCAACCTATATAGTACAGATTTATACCAAAGGTTGGGTTCCTATTGCCAGGAGGTTAAGGTTGCTGTAGTCTCCCAAAGGGTACTGCACACAATCTTGCCTAACAGCAACTTGCTCAGGAACATATCGGTCCACTCTGCAAAGAACATGGAAGTGGGAAGACAAAATCCACCTAAATGAGCATTTCAGGAAGACTTGCTGCTAGTAGCAGCCTCAGGGCTATCTTGAGCAAAGAACTCAGTTTTGAGATCCACAATCGAAGGAACGGTGGTCACTGACCTGGATGGCTGGGATGCATGTCCGGTCAAAGGACTTTGTTGTCCAGTGTAAACTCAAAACCTCCTTAACATCATAGAGCGGTGATCAGAGGGGTAGGCATTATGGGCTTCCCCTCTACTGTTGGCCAAACGGAAAGTGGTCACGGCTCTCATAACCACAGCCACTGCAGTGTTTCATTGGGAAGCAAGATAACATGTGATCTGCCCTTTCCAAGGAGTCGCAATGCTTGTGGGTTACATCACCACATCGTTTTTCTCGCAGGATCTCCCGGGGTTTCTCCTGTGTGGATTCTTTAAACAGGATTATCAGCTGCCACAAGTGGGAGTTAAAACGGACCCATCGGAATTGTATCTTTCAGAAGTGGGGACGTCCTCGCACTTAGCTGGGCCATTACACAGAACTGTTGATGCCAGTCCTAGCCAAGCAGGGTTGCCGAACGTCTCACTGCGTTGGCAAATTGTCAATTTACTTGCTAGACATATTGCACTTTTCCCTTCCACGGATAACCCGGAGATCTTTTGAATACTGAATTAATGATGGAAAGCATTTTTGGCTTAACACGCATGCTGAGAGAAAGCGAAATAAGAATGTTTATCACTATACAAGTAAAAGAAAAGTGATATTTAAAGAAGGCTGTAATTACCATTGCCCAAGGAAGAAAGGGGCTGTATTAAACCCACAGAATGACCACCATTGCACATTAAAGAGAATGCAGTATTAGAAAAAAAACAGTAACCAGTATTGCCAAAGCAGAGAGGAGGCAATAAGTGAATTAGATAACAACCAGAATTGCCTAATCCAAGGAAAGCTCATTAGATGAAAAAAGGCAAACTGCTTGCTTGGAGAGACAAACTTGAATCAACAGTTACCTGATGTAATGGTAGAAAAGCAGAGTTGGCAGGAAGGTTACCCTCCTTGGAGAAAGTGTCAAGGGGGAGAGGAACATAACCTACATTGTGTGTGGCCGACCAATCATTTTAACAAACGGCATCAATTGTGTTCATCGTTATGGAAGAAGTTGTGAAAAATGTTTTCCAAGTTGTCTGCCCCACATTTCTGTCCCTTCACAGTAGCAAGAGAATAGAGCAGGAAGAGCAGAATCTATATAGGCCAAGGCAAGTGTCAAGCAGTTGCTCTAAGTCTTTAGGGGCCATGGGGCTGGGGGTAGGGAGGAAGTGAAGCTGGTTTGAGAAATGCAGTTTGGCTAGAAGGCAGACTGACATGTTTGTCCCGAAGACTGTCAGGGGCCAATGTTTAAAACAATTGAAGTAAAGCCATCTGGTGCTCTAGCGTAGACCCTAGCTGGAGTTGTAAAGCTACTAGTCCAAATAAAGAAGCTTTGTGAAAGTATAATGCTCCAAGACAAAATAAGTGGATATCAGTAAAGAAATGTGCTGGGACACCAGTATCCATGTGACATGGAATGACTTCCAGAATGCAATCCTTGGTGGATGCTGGAGAGTTTTTATAATTTAGGTCAGGGATGGACTATGGACATTGCACCATTTAGTTTAATCCGCGACACTGCATTTATTTCATCCCTCCTTCCTCTGTGATTTGCTTCAGTGTTTTCCTTTTGAGTTGAACCCTCAAAGGTGTTCCTATAAACTGGACTGTGAAGCTTGAACAATACCAACTTGAGCCTAGGTATTTTCTGTTCAGAAGGAGGACTTCCCACAACCCCTAAGGCATTAATCAAACACTACTTGATGCATTGAACTGTTTACGGGGAAGAATAGACTGCTAAGAGGCAACCCTTTTTTGGTGTTGATCGTGAATACCCAATGACCATGGAAAATGGGGCCCTCCTGGTTTAATTCCCACTGCTTTTTCCCATAATATTTAAGAATAATAAATGTTGCGAGGACACCCTGCGTGTCTGTGTTGTTTTCCTTCCTCATAACCAAGCCCAAAGTTATTAAATGATGACATGCTCTAGATAGTTTATCACTTCGACCCAGCATCACTGACCTTCAAAGTTTGGCTCTCTGATTTTCAGAGATCAGATAGATAGATCTGCCTCAGGGTTATCCCCCGAGCAACATGTCTACCCGTTGAACAAATTGCATCTATTCTTGAGCCTTATGTTCTGGCTCCTTCCCTGTTCATGAGTAAGACCTCTGAGTTGGTAATTGATGCTGCAGCAGGTTCAAAAATCCTAGTATAATAAATGCTTCACAGCCTACCTTAACAGTTGCCCAAGTATGCAGTGAGTCACACATTAATGTGTATTTAGCTGCCATATCCATATTCATTAGAACACCTGGCCATGCAGTATGTTGATTTATTTAAACAAAGTAAGCAGTCTCTTTCGCAGCTTGCGAGTGCAGAAAATGTCTACTTCATGGGAACACCTTTCCTGTGTCAAGGCCGATATAAAACATCCTTTTGGTGGTATCGCCTCTACAAGGCATATAGGAAAGTTCCAGCCCGTGTACTGCTGCCTTAGGCTTCAAGCACAAAGAAAAGTATGGTTTGGACAAGCAGTGTTGTAGACATTTCTAAAAGGAAGTGATCCTCGCCCCATCTTCCCTTCTTTCTCTTGTTATGTAAACGTATGTACTGTGGCAAAGTCCCCTGCCTCGCTTTGGGCACCTCCAGACTGGTGACCAAGTGGGCCAGACACCACCTCAAACTAATGGATGATGTGCTTGGGGCGATTTCAGGCGATTTCATAGTCACCCTCACTACTCCTACATCCTGCCCCCTTTCCTCCATTCCTGCAGGGCGTCCCCCAACACGGGTACGGTACCGTAAGATTTGGCAGTGAAAAATCGAGCTTCCCCTTTGTATTTAGAATATTGCGCAGGCGTGGGAATGCCCCCAACCAAAGCCCCCCCCACCGGCTCCTCGCCTCAGTCCCTTTTTCCACTCCGACGGTGTCGGACCTGGCGGCCTGCGCAGAGACACTTTACTTTCCTCTTGCTCCCCATTCTTTGTTTTTTCAACCTTATTTAACCTCCCTTTGGTGCCTCGCCTCCCCGGGTGTCTGTCGGCTGCAGGAGAATTCATGAGGTGTTCCTCATGTGACTGCTCGTTCCCAGCCTCGGACCCTCATGCACTCTGTCCTGAGTGCCTGGGGCACGACCGCTGCGGGG
This sequence comes from Ambystoma mexicanum, assembly GCF_040938575.1. NCBI lineage: Eukaryota > Metazoa > Chordata > Amphibia > Caudata > Ambystomatidae > Ambystoma > Ambystoma mexicanum. The sequence goes on from NC_090931.1 coordinate 198,971,234, forward strand.
ATGCGTGCGCGGCTTGCAACGCTTTTGGTCGCCGGGCAATGAATAATCGGTTGTTGCATCGGCGGGAGATCTCCCACACTTCTCCTCCCACGCACCTGAAGGACTTTGTCTCCAGGACCTCTCGGCAACACAAGGTAGGCCCTCTGCTCAACATGACTCCTCAGCGCGACAACACCTTCCCAGGGGTTCTCACGGCAGGAGCTCCTTGGATTCAGGCTCTGGCAGGCCAGAGGCCGCCAAGGATACCGGATCCCCTGACGAGGCACTCTGAGTCCCTACCAGGCTGTCCTTGGAAGGGTAAGCCAAGTTTGTCGTCCTCTTCAACCCCAAGGGACAAAGGATCATCTGGTGCTACCGCCAAGAGTCGGTCCTCGGTACGATCCAGCACGACTACCGGTGCAAGGGCTGAGGATGCCGGAGTTTGCTCCTTGGCCGTGAGTCAAGGCGTTAAGACTACCAGCCAGCAGGCGAGGGCTCAGTACCTACCAGAGTTGTATGAGGTTGACTCTTCTGTTTCAGGCACAGAACCCAAGGCGTGTCCTCCCATGTCTGAGCCCACACGTGGCTCAGGTCCTTCACGCTCTCCTTCCAAGGGCGTGACACAAGTCCCCAAAATGGCAGATAGGCATGTGGTGGAGCCTGCTAGGCAGGTCGCCATTTTGTATTCGACTCCGGGCCCGTCAATGCTCTCACTCATTGTATTGGCCATGCACGAAGGTTCCAGTGCCCCTTCCCTCTGGAAGCGGTGGCAGACTGTATGGTATTGGCAACTGGTCTCCTCAGGGGTACATCTACCCCCCCACAGCCTTATGGCTACACGCCTCAGCGATTTGACCAGTAGTGGAGACGCAGCGCTTCGCAGGGCTGGCCGCTAGGGATCCGGCGACTAGCGAGCATCGCTTCTTCAAGTGCTTCCTTCTCATGCGTTCCCCTCAGACAACGGGGTTCCTGTAGGACATCGTGAAGGAGGTGATCCCACAGGTGGCGTCTCCCTGGCCCTCTCCTCTGGACCCTTCACCTTTTCCTCCAGCACTTACGGTATCCGTGCTGGTACCACTCCTGGCTCAGGCCTTACCGGCTCTCCAGACGGCTCCTCCTGTACCAATAACGCCTGCCCCTCAACAGCTATTGAACTGGTCTTTGGTTTTGGACCTGGCCGGACTCCGCCGCGACCTGTGTCCCAGGGCCTGGACTCCTCTCCGTTTGCAAAAAAGAAAAGGGGAGTGGGGACGATGACAGCAATGACGATGAACCCTCAGCATCTGTTAAGGTCTATCATGACCGCCTTCAGAGCCTGGGGGAGTTCTTGGGGGAGGGGGGAGGTGTGGGGGGTCCATCTTCCTGAGGAAGCCCCCCAGGAGTCGGGAGTGCTAGCAGAGGTTTTGGGCAAGCGCACCACGTTACGCTCTGGCATCCCTCTCCAGAAATATGTCCTGCAGGTGGCAAAAAAGGCCTTGCAGAAGCCCAGGGCCAACGCCCAGATGAACAAGAAACTGGACTGCAGGTTTAGTCTGACGGATGGGGAGCCAGTCCTCCTGGCCTCCCATCCTCAGATGCATTCTTCAGTGGTGACTGCGGGCTCACTTCATTCTAAGCCATCGTCGTCTTCGTCTTCCTCCTCGGGAGCCACCTCCAGTTGTCCATCCAAGGAAGACTGAATTTTTGGGTAAACTGTTATGCCATATCAGGGCTGCATCTGCGGCACGCCAATGCCAACAGCTTTTTAGCAGCAGCTAACCAGAAGCTGTAACGGGAGCATCTGCCCTACAACCCTCCGGAGAGGCAAGCTGCTTTCAAGGCCGGTCTGGCGAATGCTTGGGCAGTTGCGCAGGACCTTATGGAGTCTTTGGTCTCCCACATTGACAGTCACAAGAGGGCTGTGCCTGAGTGTCCAGATGAGCAGGATGGTGGGGTACATGCCACTGTATTTGCGTCTGACCTGCAAGAGCGGCTCCTAGATCTGCTCTTTGAGGGCGTGTACCTCTTTCATTTATCGATTGATGATGAGTTGACAAAGGAGAAACCCTCCACTCAAACAAGTCATTGGAAATCCTGACAAAGCCTGGTCAGATGTCCTTCCCGCAGTCTCAGGGCAGAAGCGAATTTAAACCCTGTGCTTTCACCGGCTTCAAGGGGTTCCGGGACCATGGTACGTGGAGGCCTAACAAATTCCCCCAGCGACAACAGGAAGAAGCAGCAGAGGACTTCAGATGTGTTTTTCCACACCCCCTCCTCTGACGCCAAGAAGCAGTGACGTTGTGTTTGGGGAACACAGCTCCCCAGTAGGGGGCCGGCTGACTCTTCCAGGAGAGCTAGAAGCGTTTCTTAAAGAGTCCATGGATCCGTTCTATAGTTTCCACAGGCTTCAGTCTTCCCCTACCATCATCTCCAACTCTGTCAACTAGGGTCCCTGGCCCTTTTACGGGAGATCCTTTGCCTTTTAGAGATGCAGGCGGTGGAACCAGACAGGGGCTCCGGTTCCTACACCAGGATTTTTGTGGTACCCAAATACAACCAGGCTGGCATGAGGGTAGTCCTGGACCTGTCATTTCTCAACCTGTCTTTACCGCTCGAACGCTTCAAGAGGATTACTGCAGCACCCGTTGCGGAATCCCTGTTTGTAGGGAACTGGAGGTGTTCCCTAGATCTCAAGGATGCATACCTTCATGTCCCCATTTAGGTTTCTGCAGTTTGATTGTCGTACCACTTCCAGTGCCAGGTGCTTCTTTTGGCCTCAATTCGGCCCCTTTTGTCATCATGAAACTGATGGAGGCAGTGGCTGGTCTCCTCTGCCTTGAGGGCCATCACTTATACCGTTATCTGGGCAAGCACCCGTGAGGGTGCGGTGTACACCTGCCACGACTGGCAGATGTTTTGTACCAGCTGGGGTTTTCACTCGGCGGAAGTCTCAGCTGACTCCTGCCCAGGATCTGGTCTTCCTAGGAGTGTGCTGGGACACAGCGGTGCAGCAGGTGTTTCCCACTCCCGAGAGGCTCATCTTGCTCCGCGATGCAGTGGGCACTTTATGGCCAACTCTACCACCTTGGCATGGTGGATCCAGCTCCTTCTGGGACTGATGGCATCTTGCGTGCTGATGGTGCAGCACACCCGCCTCAAGATGTGGTGCTTCCAGCGCCACCTGGTGGCCAATTGGGACCAGGAGGGGGGGGTCTCCGTCAGACAGGATCCTAATACACCAGCTTCTACTCCCGGGTGGCTGTTGGACTGCAATTTAGCAGTATGTCAAAGGGTCTTCAGGGTAGAGACGTGCCCACAAAGCCGAAGAAAGAAAAATACACAAGAAGCAGGAGTACAAGGAGTCCTGCAGACAAGAAAGGCAACAAAGGCAGTGAACGGAAAGGGGCAAGGAGTACAAGTAAAACAAACACATTAGGTTCCCTCTTTGGGTGTACGCAGAATAGGGAAAGAGTTTCCCACAGAACCAGGGAAACTCCAGCCTTCTGAGCTGGTTACTATTACGGGGTCCCACTCTGAATGCTCATGGAAAGGAGCAGCAGCAGTTTGTGTCTTTGTCTGGACTGTAAGGCACGAACAAGGTAACAATACTCACAAGACTGACCCCTGTACAGGTCCAGCAGGAACTGAAAAATGACTGCCTCCTGAAACAGTAACCAGTACACCGTTAACAATGGCACAAGGTACAATACTGAAACGCAACAAAGGAAAGGGGTCAGAGATTGCCTGTTGGAAACCAAGCAGCCAAACTCTGAACAAAGGAAATACACAAGGCACCAGTGAAGACCAGAACTGTAACAGAAATATCCAGGGAAAAAAGGAAGTCAAAGTGAGCAAGGTTCAGGACATAGAACTGGAAGAAAGAAGAAACACAAGAAAAGTAACATCTAAGTGCAGGGTTAAGGAGACTAGAAACGGCAGACTGGTAACAAAGAACTGTAACTCTGGTCTGGAATAACAAGGGTAGGACTGCAGAGAGAAAACAAGGAAACAGTAGCTCTGATGGGGGATAAGCAGGGCAGGACTGAGGACAAGGAAACTGTTTCTCTGAAGGGGGATAACTATGGCAGGACTGAAGACTGATAACACACGGCACAGAACAAGTAACTGCAGGTAGGGAACAAGATAATTAGTGTTAGAGAGCAAGGGGCTGTAGACGGGGGATATTGTCATGATCTCTGCTTCCCAAAGGTCAGGGTTTTCCCAACTCCCTTGGAAGCAGATCCATAACCCAGGTTCTGAGGGCCAACCAGTCCCAATTGGGACCTTTTGGACCCAGTCCTGGCGCCAGTGGCACCAGGCTCATAAATATGCCCAGTCCCAGCGCTGGAAGCGCCGGGCTCATAATGCTTGGGTGGACTTACCTGCAGCAGACCATGCTGCTTACTTGCCTGCCAGTTGAGCCTCTGATCCTCTTCTGTTTGGAACTACTTTTCCTGTTGGGTGGGGCAGGAGCCACTCCCTAGGTTCAGAACACTGGAACTCTTCTGGAAAGCAGGAACTCTTTTCTTACCTAGGCGTGGCTGTGGAAGGAGACACCTAAGCACTACAGGAGGCTATTTAAACCACACCCGATGGATGAATCTTGCTTTGCGTTATTCTGCATCCTCTGCAGCAGAACGCTCATCGTGTCTTCTGCATCTGATCCTGGGCCTAAGGAAAAAGGCTTACCATCCTGAATCCAGTCTTCAGCAACACCTATAAAGACAAGAAAGAACAGGTTAGCATTACGGTCTTTAGTGACAGCGCTTCACTTACCTGGTCCATCGGCTGTCATCAACGCCTCGCGCTGCATTCCGGCATCTGAAAGACAAAGGCTTACCTACTCTTCGTGCGCTCCGGAGGTCTTCGCACTGCATTCCGGCATCTGAAAGACAAAAGCTTACCAACTCTTCGCACGCTCCGGAGGCCTTCGGCGCTGCATCCCGCATCTGAAAGACAAAACAAGGTGCGTTTAAAGACATTGGGGAACTTTAATACTCACGTGCCATTACTCCTTTCCACATCTAACCCAGTGGGTATTCCGGCACCCTGCAGCCGCTCCGAACTTGTACCTGCAAAATAAAAAGACAGTTAGAGCGCATCGTGAAGCAGGCAACAAGCGCTTACTTACGTGCTTCCAGGCGCTTCTATTCATCACACGGGCTCCATCTTCAACTCACTTCAGCCCGTCATCCGCCATTGCCGGAACCCTGCAAAACAAGAGACATCATTACTAAAGACTTTTAAAGACATTAGAATTACTCGAAACTTACCGTTCGTGCAGTAAACGACGGACAGCAGTCCTCTGAAGTCAAGAGGCCTGCTCCCCTTATCCAGTGAAGAAACTGCTTACAGCACCCTGCCCCGAGGCAGATAGAGAGCACGGCGTTCACTTACCTAAGGTGAGAGCGTTGACCTTTGGGGTTCTACAGGAGAAGAGAAAGGGAAGAAGAGAGAGACATTCAATAACCCAGTTCATTAATCCCATATTTTCTATCTGCAGACATCTTACCCTTCGAGTCAGACATACAGTGCACAGAGGTCCAGCCCAAAGAGCCAGCCGTGTGTTACACATCACCTTTGAAGATACGGTATACGCCCAGTCAAGACCGGCGCCTCTACAGGAATCAGGTGAGCGTTACAGATATAGGACTGCAAGCAGGGGAGCAGGGCTGTAGTATAGGAAGCACAAAGGTGAAGGTCAAGGGTGAGAAGGAAGAGTAGCAGAGCTGCAAGGCAGGGAGTACTGGGCTCTGGAACAGGAGCAGGTTCTGGGAAGATGACACCTCAGAAATCCAAGGCTCAAGGCAGGGCCAGAAGCAAGCTCAATGCAAGAGACCTGTGAACTTGCAGGCCGCTGCTTAAATACTGACCTGCCCTGTGCTGAAGCAGGCCAATTAGGAGCACCTGGAGCGGCACACCTGAAGGTAATTGGCCTCCTCCCTCTCTGGTCCTGGGAAAGTGAAAGCCACACTGACCCTAAGGCTTCTGGGGATTGTAGTTCAAAGTCTGCTGCATAGGAATAGCCAGGGAATGGGAACTGCCGCAAGGTGTATTGTGCGACATGTAGTTTGTGAAATTAAATAAGAAAGTACCAAAGTCTTGCAAACGGAAAGTAAAGACAAAAATATGAATGAGTATTGTCCAGGGAGTATTATGGAGATGAATGAGTCTCAAATAGTCCACAATGGGTGCCAATTGGTGCGCCAGTGGCGCAGTCGTGACACCGTAGCAGCATGCCGCATTTCCCAGCCGGAGCCCACCCTTGTGATGACAGACTCCTCTGCTCTGGAGGGCTACTCCATTCATAGCGCAAGCCCTCCAGCATATCCATCTGCTCAGGCTCAGGGCAGTGGGCCTGGCGCTCAAATCGCTTCTTCCAGTTCGGGTCTGATCAGACAACTTCACAACAATGTTTTACCTGAAACGAGCCGGGTGGTACCATCCCCGCCCCCTCTCCTCCTGTGCATAGAGACAGTTTTGCTCTGGGAATGGACCCTGGTGGAGGGGATTTGGATTTCAGCAGTCCACCTCCCGGGGGGCAGCAACGCAGAAGCGGACCAGCTGAGCCGATTGGTGTTCAACAACTACGAGTGGGAGTTGCACATCAATTTGCTTGTTGCCCTTGTTCTAGAGATGGGGGTTTCCGGATGTGGACTTAATTGTGTCTCCTCAGAATTCCAAGCACCCCTGGTTTGCTTCATGGGCTAGGCTGGTCTGGCCCAGAGTCTCTGGGAGAAGTCTTCCAGATTTGATGGAACGGGCGCAGGTGTGGCATCTTCCCTCCTCCCCCATTGCTCTAGCGCACCCTCCACAGCTTCTGGGTATCTGTAGGCTGCAGCCTTATCCTGATTGCCCCCACTGGCCCATCTCGGAAACATATGTGGCCATGGGCAAAGCTGTCCCGGAGGGGATTCTTGCTCGTGTGGTCAGGGCTAAGGCCACGGCCGTCGCATTTTGTGTGAGAAACCTGAAGGTGTCTCACCTGCTAGTCCCCGGGCATCTGTCATCCACATGGCCAGGACACGGCCATGACTTTTGGATCCAGATCCTGGGGGTGGGCCAGACCGGGAGGAGGATCACCTGGGTGGGGGGGTCTTCAGTGAGTATGAGTGGGACACCGGATGGTGAGACGCTCAATACCTTCCCTGTAACCTTTTACCCATCCTACCAGTTGGGATACCTAGGAACTCAAACCCCTTTGCCCCCCCCCCCCTTTCCCTACACAAACACTTTCTCATGGACAGCTCACGGTGAGCGAAAACGGACTAACACCAGAGCTGAATACCTGACCTGTCCCAATACAATCTTCAGGCAAGGTCTGGCAATTACTGATAATTACGCACCTGACTTCCATCACACTTGCCCACATGGATAAAAGGCGGAGCACGAAAGCACACTCCGAGCAAGGCAAAGCACACCAGGAGGCAGCAGTTACAAGATGGCAGTTTAATATGAGGAGAAAGTCACCAAGACCAGAAAGGGTTGCAAGGAGGGAAGTGCCCCAGACCTTTTCAGACCGTTACTTTCGTGAACCTTGGAAAATAAGGAACCTAAGACCTGAATCTAAAGCTGACGAAACCTGCATTGTGTGTTGGAAGTACCCGAGGCTCTCCTGTGTCGATAATCAAGGCAGAGAGGAGCGTTTGCCGCTGTGGTACTGTCCTTGGCTCCTACATCAAAGCAGCGCCAGTAAAGACAACACAGCCGGTGAGTCGGAGAGACTGATACCAGACCAGCCTGTGTTAGAGCCAAGGTTACAAACTACAGCAATGTAAAACAAGGGGGGGGGGGTCTGGGAATCTCTCTACCAGCACGAACACAGCCCAATGACCTGTTCTTCGGTGAGTAACCCCTGTAAGAGACTCTACCAAGTCTTTAGCTCACTGTCCCTTTCACAGAGAAGAAATTTCCCTGCATATTAGTCTTTGTCCTGCCCAGGGGCAGTCCAGCACCGAAATACAAGGCAATTCTCCTCTGAACAAGAGTACCAACAGCAACCCCATACACGTGTTTCAGCCTTGTTGGGCATCATCAGTGAGGTGAAGCTGCGCCTCTCTAACTGGACTGCCCCTGGGCAGGACAAAGACTTATATGCGGGGACATTTCTTCTCTGTGAAAGGGACAGTGTTTTAAAGTCTTGGTAGAGTCTCTCCCAGGGGTTATTCACCCAAGAACAGGTCATTGGGCTGTGTTCGTGCTGGTAGAGAGATTCCCATACTCCTCCTTGTTCTACAGCAATGTATGAAGTAATCTAAAGAGAACAGAGTGTGAAACGTATGTGACGAGCGACGCAAATATAATAGAAAACCAGAGGAGTGACTGAACTTTGGAGGACAAGAAAGATACTGTAGACAGTGGTCCAGTGCCATGTGGGTGTTCATTCGAAGGTCTCTGTTAGGTATCCAACTGTGAAAAGGGACTTCTGAGATCGAAGTGATCCTGAAACTGGTCAAGCTAAACCCAGTGCACATTCGGAAGTCTTCAATAGTTTAATTTGAACTGAAATTGGTCCGAGCCCGGCTGAGGGAGACTAATTGTATAAGAGGAAGGATATCGGCCCGGCTGAGGGGGGATCCGGGGTGAGCCGTGAATCACCAGAGAATATTCGCTGACCATTGTAAAAAGGGGTGTTCCGATTCCCGAACAGGGGGATTCACAGTAATGATCATGTTATAAAAACAGATCTGAGCTCGGATGAGGGGGATCCATGGTGAATCACCTGAATTGGGTACATATAAGAAGAAAATAACTTTGTGTTTTGTTTTGGTGGATCAGGCTCACTGAATCGAGAGACTTGGATAAATAGAGAGACTTGGGCACAGAAAGATGCTGGTAATGGGACTTTATCCTCGTGCCGAAGAAGCCAGAGTGTGCTTCGCTTGAGTGAACCACCTCTTTCCATGCTGAAAACATGGCCGAGGGAGGCCAACGGCATGAACATCCTGACATATCATTTTGTGAACTTTCCTTTTCATGAACACTACCCCACACTATTTGTATTTAGTAGTAAGGATTAGAAATAGTTTTTTTTAGTATAGGCCCTTTTATTTTGATGACTCCCCTCGGACTGCATTATTATCTGATGATTGTAGCTTGTTCCCAACTGTAGATTTAGGATTAGCTAGGCGTTATCACACCCTTGTTGAAGTTCAATAAACACCCTTCAACTGTGGTTACTTGTTTCTTACTGTTGATACCATGCCTTCCTTACAGATGTCATCAGCAAGTTAGCTACTTGGGCCACTCCGTCAGCCTTCTTTAAGCACTATTCCCTGGATACCAGCTCCAGGTGCGATGCAGAGTTTGGCCAGTTGGTTCTAAAGAACCTTTTCGAGGGGATTGGGTCCTCCGACGTATTCCATATCTATGACATGTAATCACCACAGCTGTGCTGCTTCGCAAACTTTTTCGGCGTCTGCGTCCTGCGTCGATGACGTCGATGCGCCGCCGTCGAGGACCTCCTCCGACGTCATCCGATGTGATAAGTAGGACGCACGACGCCAGTAGCCTCAGTTCCGTTTTTTCCGCGAACCTGTTGCTTCGTGTTTCTCGGTTCTAGCCTCGACTCATTGGAGTTCTGTTCTTTCCGGTTCTTCGAACCTGTTCGTTTGTGATTATTCCTTCGACGATGTCTTCCACTTCGTCTTCAACCCCGCGTCCGGGCTTCAAGAAGTGCGGGGAGTGTGGGTCCAAGATGTCGGTGACTGACTCGCACGATGCCTGCCTCTGGTGCCTCGGGGAGGCCCACGACACGGATGACTGTGTCGACTGCCTGTCGCTCACGTCCAAGGCCTTACGCGAACGTAAGAAGAAATTGTCGGTAGGTCGGGTGTCCAAGCCCCGGAAGTCGAAGTCGGCGGGGCTTTCGACGGATGATTCGAGGGGTGACTCTCCGCGTCATCGTCGGAAGTCTCGTCGGTCTTCTTCTAGGAGTCGGTCTCGCCACTCCTCAGCCTCTTCGAGGCATTCTCGGAAGCGCCGACACCGGTCGCCTTCCAGGTCCTCTTCAGAGGACTCTGCCCGGCACGTCGGTTACCCCACCAGCCGTGCGACGCCGGAGGAATGGGCTTCCTTCGGGAAGAAGATGTTGGCGATTCTTGAGTCGCAGGGTACTCAACCGTCCGCGCCCCCGAGTGGGGTCGGCCGTGTGAGGTCGAGAGCCACCGCTCGCAAGAGTGGTCGGCGCGAGTCACGGGAGAGGTCCCGTTCGGACAAGGGGGCTCGTTCTCGCCGTACCCGTTCCAGGTCCCGGTCCTCGACGCGATCGAGACCGTGTGCACCTGTGATGTCTTCGAGGAAGACATCGACGTCTGAGGCGTCGAGGGCGTCGACAGGCTTTCTCGAGGCTCCGGCTCCGAGGAAGTCGTCGAAGCCGTCGACGGTCAGGTCGTCGAGGGACACGCTCAGAGCTCCGGCTTCGAGGGCTGTGTCGATGCCGCTGATACTGGAGGCGCTGCATCTGACGTCGACGCCGATTTCCTCGACGTCGACGCCGATCCTCTCGGCGCCGTTGCCGGTTTTCTCGACGTCGGCGCCGATTCGCTCGACGCCATCGACGCCTTTCGTGTCGGAGGTGCCCCGTGTCTCGGGTGTTCCCCCTAGGAAGGCTCTGGTTAAGAGCAGGCACTCTCGGGTGCCTTTCCACCACTTGGATTATATTTCAGAGGCGGATGAGGATTCGGATGGCCTGGTTCCTAGTCAGGTGCCGGATGACATTGTCTCGGGCCATAGTCAATTTGACGATTTGAGGCAGTCGCTGCATGATGCCAGTGGACTGGACACCTCTCCGGAGGTGGAATTTGGTCGGCCTGAGCCTGGCTCCCATGCCGATTCCTCATACCGGCGCCTTATGGCTAGGGTGTCTGAGTATCTGGGATGGTCTGCTCCCCCAGGGGAGTTTGTGCAGGATGATCTGACGGACATCCTTGATGTTGGTCCCCCAACTGACCCGGTACTGCCGTTCCATATGGCTTTACAGCGTAGGGTGGCGGCGGCTTGGACTGCTCCGGAGAGTCTCCCGGCAGTGGGCAGATCCTTGTCGCGAAAATACCGTCCAGCCAGTGGCGACCCCTGCTACTTGACCAGGCACCCCACTCCAGAAAGTTTGGTGGTGCAGGCGGCCACGGCCCCGGCAAAGCAGGCGTCGTACCCTACCATCCCTCCTGATAGGGACGACAAACGTTTTGATGGCTGGGCGAAGAAGGTGTTTTCTTCTGGTGGTATGGCGCTTCAGGCGGCCAACTCCGTTTGTGCCTTGTCGCGTTTCACGCACACTCTGTGGAACTGTGTTGCGTTAGCGGCTGAACATATTCCCGAAGGGGTCGAACGGGATGGTTTCCTTGCTATGGTCCAGGATGGTAAGGATGCCATGTGTGAGTCCGTTCAGTCGGGTTTGGACTTAGCTGAATGCGTCAGTAGGTCCATGGCGGCGAGCACCGTGATACGCAGGTTTGCGTGGTTGCGGAAGTCGGGGTTTGCTCCTGATGTGCAGTCCCGGCTCCTCAACATGCCCTTTGATGGTGAACATCTTTTTGGCAGCAAGGCTGACGAGAGCCTTGAGAGGTTGCAGACCTCAAAAGCTGCAGCGAAGTCGTTGGGCGCTGCAGTTCGCCAACCTCTGCTTTTTCGTCCTAGGGGACAGCAGTGGAGGGGTGGCTCCTTTCGCTATTACTCGTCCTTTGGTAGAGCGAGAGGAGCTGGCAGTCAAAGGGGCCAACGCAGGGGTACCAGAGGTGGACGACAAGGTACCCGTGGTGCCAAGGCCGCTCGGGCAGTTGCCTCTTTGCCCTCAGGTAACGCCGCAGCCGCTCCTACTCTGTCATGAGGCCATGTACCATGGTTCGCCGGTTGGGGGAAGGCTGGCGCAGCATCTTGTAGAGTGGCGTGCCATTACTTCAGATGTGTGGGTTCTGGAGATCATAACCCACGGCTACTGTCTTCCCTTTCGGCACAGGCCTCGCGACAATCCACCGGGGAACCTCTCTTTGAAGTGTCCGGATCCGCTCCTTGCGCAGGAAATTCAAGCCCTGCTGGAGAAAGGCGCCATAGAACTGGTGCCTGTAGCGGAGAGGAACAAGGGATGGTATTCCCCTTATTTTTTGATTTCGAAGAAAGACGGGGGATTGAGACCCATCATGGACTTGCGCGGTTTGAACAAACTCCTCAGGAAGGACAAGTTCAAGATGGTTACTCTCTCTCAAGTCCTCCAGGCCCTTCAGCTTCAGGACTGGTTGGTGTCACTCGACCTCAAGGATGCTTACTTCCATGTGCCGATCCATCCCAAGCACAAGAAGTACCTGAGGTTCGCGGTTGGCGACTCGCACTTTCAGTTTCGGGTCCTGCCGTTCGGTTTGACCTCCGCCCCAAGGGTTTTCACCAAGCTCATGGTGGTGGTGGCAGCGCATCTCAGGCAAGGGGGGATTCACGTCTACCCCTACCTGGACGATTGGTTGATCAGGGGGAGCTCTCCCGAGCAAGTCCTGGATCATCTGTCCGTCGCCTGCCACTCCCTTCACAGGCTGGGCTTCTCCCTCAATTTAAAGAAGTCCCATTTGACGCCAACACAGAGGCTCCAGTACATCGGAGCAGTGCTCGACACTTCCCTGGGGCAGTGTTTTCCTCCCCAGGTGAGGGCTCTTCACATTCAGCAGATGGTGCACAAGTTTCAGCATGCCCAGACGCTCCCGGCGTTCGAGTTCTTGAGGTTGCTCGGCCTCATGGCATCCTGCATTCTTCTGGTGCCAGAGGCTCGCCTGCGGATGAGATCTTTGCAGTGGGCACTCAAGACGCAATGGTCGCAGTCCTCCGGCAGGATGTCGGACCCGGTTCAGGTGCCGCCCTCGGTCGCCCGGGACCTTCTGTGGTGGGCTGTCGAAGGCAACTTGATGAAGGGGGCTCCGTTTTGGCTACCCTGGCCGGAGGTGACGATCGTGACGGATGCATCCCTCACGGGATGGGGAGCTCATGCCAACGGGCTGACAGTCAGCGGTCGTTGGTCTCCGTCGGAGTCCAGACTCCATATCAATCTGTTGGAGCTGAGGGCCGTCAGGCTAGCCCTGAAGGCTTTTCTGCCGAAAGTGCGAGGAAAGGCTGTCCTGATCATGACGGACAACACTGTGGCCATGCACTACCTCAACAAAAAGGGGGGGGCAGGGTCACTTCCTCTGTGCAGGGAGGCGATGCAGCTCGAGTTCTGGGCCATCCGGCAGGAAGTTTCGATCTCGGCAGTTCATCTGGCCGGAGACGAAAACGTGACGGCGGACGCTCTGAGCAGGCAGAGCGCGATCTCTCACGAGTGGGAGTTGGCTCAGGAGATTCTCCTGGAGATCTTCGCCCTTTGGGGGACCCCTCAAGTGGATCTCTTCGCCTCCAGTGTCAACCGGAAGTGCGAGAGGTTTTGCTCGCGGGAATTTCCTCCGAAAGGAGCCTTAGGCGACGCGTTTGTGGTGGAGTGGTCATTCCCGCTGCTGTACGCGTTTCCTCCAGTCCCCGTCATCCCGCAAGTGCTGCGGAGGTTGCGGAAGTTCGGTTCCCGGATGATCCTCATTGCTCCGGCGTGGGCTCGGAGGACGTGGTACCCGGACCTTCTCGACTTGTCCATCTGCCCTCCACGTCGTCTTCCCTACCGAGACGATCTGCTCTCACGGGAGGGGGGTCCGGTTCTCCATCCAGAGGTCGGATCCCTCAACCTTCACGCTTGGCTTCTGAAAGGTTGAGGTATAAGGATTGGGACCTCCCTGAAGACGTGATGGAGGTGTTGCTTTCGGCCCGAAGGCCCGCAACTAAGTCTCTGTACCGTTGCCGTTGGCGTAAGTTCTGCGACTGGTGCAGAGTTCAGAATGTGGATCCTTTTGCATGTGACATCCCCATGGTTCTGTCCTTTTTGCTTTCTTTGGCCCACAGGGGCTTGCAAGTGGGTACCATTAAAGGTTACCTGGCGGCGCTGTCCATCTTTAAGCGCTCATCTGAAGAATGTTCTTACTTTAAAATCCCTTTAATTTCACAGTTTCTGAAAGGGCTCACTAATGTGTTCCCTCCGTCGCCTTTCCTGGTGCCCGGTTGGGATTTAAACCTTGTTCTTAGGTTTCTTATGGGTGCTCCGTTTGAGCCTTTACATTCTTGCCCTTTGAGGCTGTTGACTTTGAAAACTGCGTTTCTAGTTGCGGTTACTTCCGCTCGCAGAGTGAGTGAGTTACAGGCACTTTCTGTTAAGCCACCCTTCACTGTATTTCACAAGGACAGGGTTGTCCTTCGAGTTCGTCCTTCTTTTCTTCCAAAGGTAGTGACGGAATTTCATTTGGCCCAGAAGATTGTTCTTCCGGCTTTCTATCCTCCTCCGCATCCTGGTAAGGAAGAGGAGAGGCTCCATAGGCTTGATCCTAGGAGAGCTTTGAGCTTTTATGTTTCTCGCATGTCCCGGGTCAGAGTGGACGATCAACTCTTTATTGGTTACGCTGGTAAGCGCTTGGGGCAAGCTGTGACGAAACAGACTTTGTCACGCTGGATTATTTTGGCCATCTCGGAGTGTTACCGCTTGGCGGGTAAGGACCCACCGGCTGGCTTGCGGGCCCATTCTACCAGGGGCGTGGCTGCATCTACTGCCCTGCAGAGGGGTGTTCCTATTGGCAACATCTGTGATGCTGCCACCTGGGCTTCAGTACATACATTTGTACGGCATTATTCCCTCGATTCCATCAGAGGGCAGGATCTGGCCTTTGGCAAGGCGGTCCTTTGCTCTGCTATTTGATTGGCTATTCTAAATTTTGTTTCTAAATTCTTTCCCTCCTCCTTGATTTGGTACTGCTTTGGGAGTCTGTCATAGATATGGAATACGTCGGAGGACCCAATCCCCTCGAAGAACAAGTTACTTTCTTACCTGGTAACGTTCTTTCGATGGGATGGTCCGACGACGTATTCCATATCGCTCCCACCCTGCCTTCCCCGCTGCAGAATTTCTGTTGCGATTGCAGCTTACGTTCCGCAAGGCTTTGTGTCGGACTGGCAGTTGACTAATGTCACACGTTCTGGGGGAAAAAACTACAACTGAGGCTACTGGCGTCGTGCGTCCTACTTATCACATCGGATGACGTCGGACGTCGGAGGAGGTCCTCGACGGCGGCGCATCGACGTCATCGACGCAGGACGCAGACGCCGAAAAAGTTTCCGAAGCAGCACAGCTGTGGTGATTACATGTCATAGATATGGAATACGTCGTCGGACCATCCCATCGAAAGAACGTTACCAGGTAAGAAAGTAACTTGTTCTTTTTCATTGTCCTAGATATGAGACAAGTTGTCATGGCTCAACCCTTTGGTCTTGATCGGTGAAATCACCCACATGGATGGAGGAAACAGGAACGCTACAAATAAGTAATTAAAGTTACTCGCTGTAGTGACTAGAGTACTCGTAGTCCATAGTCCCCTTTCCTCCATATGTCCTACCCACCTTCCCCGCTTGTTTCCAAGTGCTACTATATTCATTATAGCTATGTATTTAAGCGTCTGATATATGTTAAAAAGGGAACTGAGGAGATTCCAAGATTGTGGCCGGCTGAGACTGGCGTGTGTCACGTGTCCTCGTCCCCACCAGGCCGCGACCTGCGAATTAGGAGCCAAAGTGACTCGACATTGGCCCATGTCCCCAGCTTGATGGGGTAACTGGAAGGAGGCGGCGGCTGAGGTGAAGAAATCGAGCAACCTCTGTGAGAAGATCTTGTTGGAACGGTGCTGGTCTGGAGGGCCGGCAGGCCTCATTCTAGCTTTCCCCGTGGAAAGTGAAAGGGGCTGTTGCGGAGCACTGGGGGCCTGAAGTGAGTGGTGCAGGAGGGTAGCACTCCCAGGTGGTACCTCTTTGCCCATTGAGGAGATTTTGGAGTAACTTAGTGTGGAGGTAAAAGCTGGGGAGCGGACTAGAGGGCCAAGGCGCTGGGTTGCTTGGCTGCAACCAAGAAATAGTGGTGGCTTTGTGGGAAGAGCAGAGTTCGGGCGGCAGCGGTGGAATTTGTTCGTTCAGAGGTATGCAGTAATAAAATCTCAGCAAAAATATTGCCTTTACAAAAAATCATGGCAAAAATGCAGTGGTTTGACCTTGTAAAGGTGTACCCCATTATACCATTTAAGGGGAACAGGGGTTGCGGGGGGTCCCCTTCTCCCCTTAAACGGTATAATGGGTCTGGGGGTTGAGGGGGTGTCCCCCCGAATCCGTTACATGGATTGCAGCAGCAAAACCACAGCCTTTTTGCCACAATTTTTTATGTAAACGGACATTTCTGCTGCGATTTTAACACATGGAACCCGTTCAGACCCCTTGGAGCATCGGCCTCCTGGTTAATGTACCACGGGAAGAGCTTTAACGTTGCAGGCTGGATCTGTGACTGGGAAATGCTAGGAGACTATAGCTGCTGTAGTGGTGTTCAGGGAAAGAGGGTCGCCCCACATACATACAGCTGGGGACTGACTGAGTTAGGGGACCCCAACCCAGCTCTGAACATACAGGTGATACGGCCTCATGATTCTATTAAATGGCGGTCCTAATTGTGGTCATAAGCTATTTGCATCGAGGGGTTCCCTCAGGTCGGAGCCTAGGGGTGCCTCGGGGAAACTGTCTTAGTAAAATAAGCCCTCTCATCACCTGAAGTCACAGTCCTGGGGTCAAAAGCAGAATGAACTGTTCATTCAGTACATTGTTGTATTGACCAGGAGCAAGGAAATACCTTGCACACTCAGCATCTCTGTACCTCAGGCTGACCACTTTAGCCCCATGTCCAAGGCTAAAGGTACAACAGCATCAGCAGGCCTAGAATTCCTCCCGTAAGGCCTAGAGGATTGTGGGCCCGGAAAGCTACGGCTCGGACGGAGGAAGTCCTGGGGGAGGTTCACACACAGAGACAGGGGGAAGAGGACATAGGGGAGTCTAATATGTTGCTCCCAATTGAAGGCAGAGAAGCAATCCATTCAGGAATTAAAGGCTGATGTAGTGAAGCTTGAAGAGAGAGTGGACACAACTCAGCGGAATTGACGGAAGATGCAAAAAAATCAGAGGAGGTTCTAGAATAGGTCACCAGACTAACTCCTAACTTAGAACTGCAGTGCGAAGACTTGGAGAACAGGTCCTGGCGATCAAACATTCAGAATAAGTACCGGGAAGGATCGGTGGAAGTCAAGGATTTGAAAACTACGGTGCACCAGGTTTTTGTTAACCTTTTGACACGTGAGGGAGACGGCTTAATCAATTTTGATCGCACACATAAAGTGGGCCCACAATGCGATGAACCCGGGGCGAGGCCGACAGACTTATTGGTGGCAGTGACTTCCTACGCACAAAAATAGAGGATACTTGTTGCAGCGCGAACCTCAGGTCCTACAACGATCAATGGCAAAGAAATTCATTTATTTCAAGAATTGGAGCAAAGTACTTTACAAAAAAAGGAGGGCGATGGGCCCAGTGGTCCGATTCATGGCGCAAAAGCAAGTAAGGTATAAGTGGACATTCCCGTTTTGTTTCATCTTCACATGGGATGACTGACAGCATAGGATAGCAATGCGCAACGAGGCAATGCAAATATTGAACCTTCAGGTAGAGACCAAGGATGATGGTGACAAGAGCAAAAAGGTGGCCTGGGCAATTTGCAACCGGTGGGGATGGAAAACGGTGACAAGGAGTTCCAGGCCGAGGGGGAAGGAGAGACCCTAATCAGTTGGTGATCCCCGATTGGTAGGACTCCGAAGAAGGTTTAAGGTTACTGGCGCGTCAGTGGGAATGGAGTAGGAACTGAGACTTGGGGTGCAATTCCTGGACAACTGCTTGAAGTGTGTGATAGGTTGATACGAGGAGCAGCTGGAAGTCGTCTATCGAAACCTTAGTGGGGTTTAGGACTCTCTACACGGTGTCCTGGGTTAGGTTGAGGGCCGAGAGCGACGGGCACTAAGCCCTAGTAGCCTTAGGACCTTTTGGCTCTCCTCAGGAAAGTGCATGGGAAGGTGGAGGAATATGGGAATAAGATGGATAGGAAATAATGGGGGGACTGCAAGGGGGTTTAGGTAAGGGAAACGGCTGGAGAGGGACATGTGGGAATGGTTCAGAGGATGGGACAGGGTCAATGGAACCACTATCTGGGACAACCTCAAATTCGCTGCAGACTCTGAAGGATGTGCTGCTCTCGTTTTCCTTGATCTCTCAGCAGCCTTTGACACCATTAACCACTTAACCCTACTGAACCGACTCCACTCCCTTGGATTCCGAGAACTGGCTCTCAGTTGAATTGCCTCATTCTTTAGCAACAGAAAAAAAATGCTAACCTGTCCCCCCCCCTTTTTACCTCCTCCGCTCACCCAATGAACACCGGAGGACCTCACGCCGCTTGCCTTGCCGCTCTCCTGTTCAACTTTTACATGACCCAACTGCCAGGGATCATCCGCACGCACAACCTCACCTGCTACAATTATGCCGATGACGGCCAGATTATGCTGAGAATCCCTAAAATAAACTCTGGTTACCCCCTGACCTAGCAGCTTGCCTCAGTGATCTTGACCAATGGATGACTAGAAACCCCCTAACAACTGAAAGAGGACTAGGGTTTTTTTTTTTGTTGAGGCCAGGACCGTGCCCTACACGTGCTAGAATTTTATTTTTAACAAGAGAGATCCTGCGCCTCACTGTTACTCCCCACTCGTGAGGTAAATGCTCACAGTGGCCCCTCGAGGGTGTGCAACTTCACAGTTCAAACCAAAACACAATTCTGGACCATAGAAAATTGAAAAAAATATATATATGTATTTTAATTGTACCATATTTCATTATTTTCTTTAAAAAGACATCTACATCCTATATAGGGCTGCGATCCTTTTTTTTTTTTTTTATTTGTAGAAAAATGTTCTCACAGACATTGCCTACATAAAAAACGTACCAAATGTTACCATAAATTAGAAAAAAGAAAAGGAAAAACGAGTTATAAATTACATGAAACTAATCACACCGGGTTCAGCAAAAACAACCTCCACCTAAATCTTATCACTAACAAAAATAGACAATAAAATACATTTACATAAAATCACATTAAGAAATCTACAATCAGTTCTGAAAAAAGCAATCGTCGTTACTAGTAAAACTCTATACGTGTAACAATTAGCTACCTAGTAATTGATCCTTATGTAAATTAGGATTACTCAGTACATTTTTTGAATGAGTACAAGCTATCACTGCTTTTATTGTAAGCGTGTCTCGGTCACACGTTATTGTCCCAGAAACCACCACCACCACCTCCTCAACCCAGGGACAACTGAAATCATGGTATGTGGCAACACTGCTCTTCTCCGTCAACCACTCCCATGGCCAACCTCCCTCGGCACTCGCTCCCCTCCGCCTCCACCACCACCACCACCACCACCACCGTCACCGTCAAAAACCTTGGATGCCTATTGGACTCGGGCCTTACCCAGTCCCACTAGACCAATAACGTATCCAAATCCTGTCACTACCACCTCAAGCTGCTGAGACGCATTTTCCCTCATCTCTCCTTCCCCAACAGATTGACCTCCATTATGTCAATTGTCATGCCCAGACTAGACTATGCAAGTTCCATATACCTAAGTGCTCCATCATGCCAACCTAAACTCCAAAGAGTCCAAAATGCAGCTGCTAAACTCCTGCTTGCTCCTGGACCAAGATACCACATCTCAGCTGCTCTCCGCACCCTCCACTGGCTTCCCATTAGTCGAAGAGCCACTTTCAAAATCCTATGCATCACACACCAAGCAGTGCACCAGTACGGCCCATCATCCCTCCAAGAGAAGACTGTACACTACTGCCCATCAGGCAACCTAAGGTCAAGCACAGACTTCCTACTAATGATCCCAGCCTCCAACTCTGCTAGACTGGGAGGGTCAGCTTTCTCAACCGTGGCACCAACCGTATGGAATTCACTACTTCCCCGTATTTGTCACACTGCGGATTACATGGCCTTCCGTAAAGCAGTACAAACATGGCTCTTCCCAAATCCATGAAAGATCATTTGAAGGCCATAAACCATTCCACGATGACCAAAGTCCAGTGAGAACAAGAACAAGCACTAACCTGAAACCTAACATGTGAGCCATGGAATAGCGCTAAGCAATAAATTAACTCTCACCCCGGAAAAGCAGGGCAGTCATGACATGGAAATTGGCACAGAGACCGCTAAATTTCCCGCCTTTTGCCGCTAAAAGCTACATGCACCGAACTCGGCCTCCAAAGTATTGCTGGTGCTATTGTATTAATAGAGCCGACACCTAGCCAGGAATAATAACACACAACCCTGTACTGGCATGATAGAAACAAGTATGCTTGGCCAAACGCTCTCAAGAGATCATATATGTTCTTGAAGCACTCACCAACCCAGCCTAAAATTCTATTAATGAACCAGAAATATGCCCCCCCGAGGCCAACTCAATAGTGAAATCCATTACCACGAACCCCAGTGCAGACTCCCAAGGCGCATTGAGCTCCGTAACCAACCCATATAATACCACCCACCGGTAACCGCATACACTCATTCCTACCGTTATGGTCACGCTCCACTTTACACCAACATACAGTAGAACGCAGCTACACCCCCGATCAATTTGGCCTAGCTGCACAGACATCTACATCGCTCACATAACACTTCAACAACCTGGTAGAACGCAGCTATACCCCATGAAAAAATAGGCCTAGCAGCACACATAATCTCTTGCAGATGCCCCACGGCAGCCAGAATGCAGACTCGGAGATCACCCTCCATGCTGCGCACATAACACTGATCTCTCACATCCACCGCAGTACACTTAGCATTAGAATGCAGCCAACCCACGCAATACGCACCGGCTGCACACATACTAAGTGCACCCAAGCACTATATGCTACATTACACTCTCAATGGATACAAACCACGATCCCAGAGGGCGTTCAACCCACAGTGCTTTGAGATCATACCAATGGTACATAATGTGCTATACAAATGCACTATAACATAACTATTGAATTCAGATGTCTAGGTTAACTATTTTGAAAATGAAATGTAAGAGGTATGACTAGACTGGTTAAGAAAAGAAAGCTGGAGGCATTTTTCTGGTGGAAAAAACAGATTTAGTGACGTTTCAAGAAACCACTTAAGGATAAGGGATACATTGAAGCTGAAAATAAGGGGATATGGTCGGCTTCATCAGGTGAATGCGTTGGGAAGAATGGTGGGTGTACTGCTAGCCATAAAAGATGATCTGACTGTTTAGGTACATGATACTCGGGTAGACCCAGAACTAAGATTTCTCTTCTTAAATGTATGCATAGATGCTTGCCCCTACACATTAGCTACAAGTTATGCCCCCAATGTGGGTCAAGATGGTTTCTTGAGGCATATGCTACTACACCTCGAGGGGTTTGCAAAGGGGAAAGTAATATTGACAGGGGATTTTATTATGGCGTGGGTGCCCCGGGACGATAGAAGCTCATGAGCGGCCCACCATGTACAAGCACTCTTGAAAGTGCTTAAGCAATTAATAACGAATTTAGCATTGCATGACACATGGAGGGTAATAAAAGGCCAAGAGAGGGGGTTCACATATTATTCACATGCTTGTTCCTCATTGTCGAGGATAGACTATATTTGGGTCTCTGCGTGCCTAGTAGGGAGAATAAAAGAGCTTGAGCTTGGGACCATTGCATTTTCAGATCAGGCTCCATTGAAGTTAGCTATTGAAGTGGAAGGGAAAACAGGTGGGTTTTGGAAATGGAGATTTCCAAAAGAATTACTGCAGGACCCCCTGGTGGTGGACTCGACAAAGGAGAAGATTGACTCCTATTGTGTAGAAAATGAGACCCCGGCTATGGCAATGGCATCAATTTGGGACACCCTTAAAGCAGTGTAATGGGGGAATATTATAGTGATGAAAGCAGGGAGGGACAAGCAAAAAGGGCAGTTGGTAAGGGAACTTGAGACCCATGTGTGTTTTATCTTGCAGGAACTAGAGAAGAGTCCAAATGAGTGTTCAGAGATCTCTGAGACATGCACAGGGCCAGCTGGATCAGTTTCATACAAAGCATGCGAAGAGCTCTAAAACCAAAGATTTTATGAGTGCAAATAAGGCAAATATGTTGTTGGCTAAAGAATTGAAGAATAAGACCCTGTCCTGTACTATTCTGAAATTGAGGGATAAGGAAGGGGGCACAATTAAGACTACAGAGTTGATTGTGGCAGTATTTAAAGATTTCAATGCAAAACCTTATGCCTCAGAGGGACCCGAGGAGGACGGCAAAGAGCTTACTTGGATACTGTCCTATTTACAAAAATGTCACACTTGGAGAGGAAAGGGCTTTGGGGTGGGGGGGGGAATTTTCAGGAAAGCAAAGTGTTACACTGATTAAAGATCTTCCTGCTAACAAAGCTCCAGGCCTGGATGGTTATACAGCAAACCTTAATACAGAATTTCAGGGCACGCTGGTGCCATGGCTTACAAAGCTTTATAATTCCTTTGAACAAGCAGGAAAACCTCATAGGTTCTATGAACGATGCTAAGGTGGTGGTGGTACTTAAAATGGAGGGTAAAGATCTGACCCTTCTATGCTCCTACAGACCTATTACACTGATCAATTTAGATGCTAAGATTTACACGAAAGCTCTGGCGAATAGGCTCCATCTTCTGCCCAAACTAATAGGTCCCGACCAGTGGGTATTATACCGCTAAGACAAACGCACAATAATGTGCCTGGAGTTTGTCATTTAATAGAAAAAAATGAAATAAAACACTGACTAGCACTCCTCATTGCCTTGTATGCGAAGAAGGCCTTCAACAGGGTTGAATGGCCCTTCCTGATAAATACTTTGGAAGAAGTGGGGTTTGTGTCAGAATTCCATAGGAGGATACAAACTAATTATCAGACTGCCTTGATTCGGCTGATGATAAAAGGCTGTACATCTAGAGTATTTAACATACGAGGTACCAAACGGGGTTGTCGGCTCTCCCCATTACTATATGCAATATACTTATAGCCCTTGCTGCTTAGACTTCATTCTCTGGAGGGTATTCAAGTGATTGAGATGGCACAGGAAAATCAAAAGGTGATAAGCTTTTACCAATGACAGACCCAGAGAGGTTGATCCTGGCGCTTATGGCAGAGCTGGAATAGTTTGGCGTGATAGCAGGATTAAAAAGTAAGACACAGAAGTCAGGAATCGTACACCTTATTGCCCACTCTGACATCCTGGACCGGGTCAAGGAATCCACTCAGCTAAGGGAAGCGATTTCAGGAATTACTTATCATGGGGTGGTACTAATAAAGACTAACAAATGCATGTACGAGGCTAACTACCCACTCTCCTGTGAAAAATACAATTAGATCTACAAAGGTGGAACCCCTTATCGAACTCGTGGTTGGGGAGGATCACAATTGTAAAAATTGTGGATTTACCGAATGTTTTATATTTTCAAGCTCTCCCCACCCCTGTCCCAAAGCTCCTTTTTAGGTCTCTTAATAAAATGGGGTCCTCTTATATATGGCAGAAAAAATCTACCTGGGTGGCCATTAATATTTTGACAGCGTTCAGCAATAGGGGAGGTTTTCCAGTCTTATTATGAAGCTGTGCAGCTTAGAGTAACAAGGGAATGGTTTTTGGGGGATATGTGGAAAACCTGGATGAGTCAAGATAGGGCTGTAGCTGGTACTCCGGTGTTGGGTCTACTGTGGATGATGGAGTAGCATAGGCCACCGAATCTAGGGAGAAGTGTGATAGTGGGTCTGTCAGTGAAGGTATGGGATAGGGCTGTCGCCAGAAGTATGCATTTAACCTCCCCCTCCCCATTTATGCCACTGTTTCAGAATTCTCATTTTCAACCAGGAACGGAATGGGGTGCATTTACGGCCTGGAAAGAGGCTGAGTGCCTTAAGCTGAGGCACATGTTCCAAGGGCAGAAAATAAGGAAGTTTGAATCATTTAAAATAACCCTGGGGTTGACTAAATCCGACAGGCTCCGATATCTCCAGCTGCACCATTGGTTGACGGATCTGACCCTTAGTCAGGGGGCGACTACCCTTGAGCTTAATATTACCACCTACTCAGGGTTGAAAAGGTGGGTATCCGCTCTTTATAGATTCCTCAATGAGTGCCTACCCCTGACAAATTGGCAATATGAGAAAAAGTGGGAGAGTACATTGGGTATTACCATAGGGGGAGACATTTGGGATTGGTTGTGGAGAAATATACCGAAAATTAGCGTGCTTGATTCAGGTACTGGGAAATGTGGTATAAAATGATGCATCAATGCCACTACACCCCGGTCAGGCCTCATACAATGTACCCCTCGACTCAACTAACATGCTGGAAGAGCTGTAATTCTAAGGGAGATTGGAGGCATATTTGGTGGGGTTGTCCAGTCCTCCAGTTTTTTTGGAAAGGAGTTAAAAAGCACTTGAAAGGGTATGTTTCCAGGGGTGCACATTTCGGACGGCAAGGTGGGGCTTTATGGTTTCTGGGAACAGAGAGACAAGAGACTAATTAACAGTCAATTGAGGGGCTTTATGATACTCCTGGTAGCTGCATGGTTGACGATAGTGCAGAATTGGAACAATAGTCTGCCTCCTTCGGATTTAGACTGGTTGCAGAAAGTATGGCATTTCGTGACATTGGAGTGGGCAACCTGTACAGCTCAAGGGGATCGGGAGTTTTTCAGACAAGATGGGGACAATGTTCTGTCATTTCTATAAGGGGGACTATATGCAGCAGTGGTGTCCGCATTACTGAAGACTTTTGGACCTATTTTGAAAGGCTTTGGGACATATGGAAGATTCTTTTCGGATTTGTTTCTCTCTCTCGTGGGGGAAAAGAGGGAGGGAGGGATGGAGGGCAGTAGTGGGTTGGGGGTGAGATTGATGCTTTGTTTGAAAATAAATAAAAATACATTTCAAATAAAAAGAATGCAGATGAGGTGCCGAAGGGCACGGCCTCTGGGGGGCGTTCATGCACACTATACTAAATGTAAAGGGTAAGCTACATTTTTTTTTGCTGGCAAAGGGTCCGGTGTTGGGGGATGCCCCACAAGGATGGAGGAAACGGGACTATGGACTATGAGTACTCTAGTCATTACAGTGAGTAACTTTAATTTAGTTCCCTTCTCAGGTCAGGGGAGAGTCACATGGTGCCAACTAGGGACATGTAAATTTAAAGACTAGGTTCATATACCTGGAAAGGGAAGCCCAGATGGGATCAAGGTAATCTGTCTCTTCCAAAACCCAAAGCACAGGGCTTTCGTATTCACTATAACTGATGAGACCATACTCGCTACCATAGATGCTCCTTACCCCTTTAAGGGAATCGAGGAGCGATGGATCTGAGCCAGCAGTGCCTGCACACAACATTCCTCTTGCATGGATACAGAAACGACTACTTAATCTACCCATGGAATACCAAAGGCAGACGAGTCCTCACTGAAGGCCTCCACACTAATGCAGTTGAAAACAGAAAGGTAGGGAAAATCCACCCCGTCTGGGCCAGAAGATGACCACCAGAGAAAGGACTCAGTGGGTCGAAATAGCAGATTCTAGAGATCCTCCCAGGATAGGAGAACCAGAGTTGCCTTAACCGAGAGGAACTGGAGGACACGGGCCAGTGTTTTTGGGAAGCAAAAAGGGGACGATGAAGAGAGATGAGGTCCAGTCCCACAGCAGGGCTGTAAGCCATACCAGGGAGGCGGAGCCCAACAGCTAATCCCCATCCTAGCTGACACACCAGAGCCCCTTTCTCCAAAGAAACAAAGCTTAAGGCCTATAAAAGCCCAAGCACACAGTATGGGAGTGAAATCTTTGGAATAGGAGCTAGAGGACAATGACTGAAGACAGGAGTTGATTTGTAGAAGGCTTTAAGAGGGACCTGGAAGACCTTGAAGAGGAGCAGAGCTCAGGATGCTGGAAGAGATATTCAGAAGGCTGTGCCACACTGGTGCCTGGCAGCTTGACGAGAGACCCATGATACCCAACTGAGGAGCCAAGACAACTGAGGCTGCCGGTAATGTGGGATGGTGTGTTGCCAAATATAGTAAAGTTTTTTGTTGTTTTTTAAAAACTTTTTATTAACCTTTTTTGTTGCAGCATTTACATGAGTATGTTAAGCAACACATATAGTCAAGTACAATATACTTCTCAGTACCCCATCTGTACAACTAACACCCTACAACCACAAACTTACAAACGGTGCCTTCCTGTTCCGTCCGAACCCACAGTCCCTATGAATGAGTTGTAAAGGTTACCTGAGAGCGGGGGGCAACTAAATTGGCATTAGGGAGTCACAGGAGGTCATGGGGCGAGAGATAGCAACCAGAAGGGTTAAGGTGCAAGATATAATTGTGAAGTAGAGCATATCATTGAGAAACAGGGTTGTGCTCAGAGGGGTGAATGGAGTGGAAACGATTGTTGCGAGTTGGAGAGAAGCCTTGACAAGACTGGTGCCCAGATGGTGGAAGAAGGTGGGCGAGATAGGGAAGACATGGAGAATATAGATTTCAACAAAGGTGCCAGAAGATGTGAAGAAGGGTAGGACAAATGCAAAGGAGAATACAGAGATGAGTAGTGAAGGGAAAATGAACAAGTGCAATGGGCTAAGGAGCTGGTACAGGAAGTTGATCAAGGAAGCTGTGGTACTGCAAGAAGGGTGACATAGAAAATGAGGAGGATTTGGTGCAAGAATTAATGAGGTAGACGATAGGAAAGTCGGCATACAGTTACAGGAGATATTGAGCTGGTTAGGAAAGGAGGGAGGGAGAAAAGGCATACAGTAATCATAGGAGAGTAAATTGGCCTCCCTCATGCCCTGCTATGCTTTTCAGCCGGTGCACATCCAGGACTTTGAGACCTACCACGCCCACTTCTCAATTACTTCAGCCCCTGCAGCCAATATTCTGAGGCTTCTATGGAGGTAGAGCACCCCGAGGTGCAGAGGTCTGCCATCCCGGGAAGGACGCAACACCAGTGACAAGTAAGAACTAGACCAGCGAAAAATGGAGAAAAAAAGGGGAAGATGTTCCCATTAAAACCATGTTTGCTGAGCACTGTCTTGGAATTTCGGGCAATGCCACGTCCCAGATACTGCAAAATGCAAGACTGTTCTTAAAGATTTATAGCGAACTATAGACGTAGGAAGGTAGACCCTACCACATTCTAAGGCTGCAGGAAAGCATATTTACTACTTTTAGATGCCCCACAAGTTTTAGTTGGAAATCCAGACCTATCCTGACACGGTTCATTTGCAATTTACCACTTCGGCGTATTAACGTGCCTCGCACTGTTAGAGTTCTCTGAAAACGCCTTCCATTTACGTTTTCCATGTTTGCATGGGTCCATGTTTCCAGTTAACTGCGTGATCTTGTTTAAATACTGCTTTTGAATAGTATTAGAATCTATGAAAGATCAAATGTTAGAGATGTAACTAATTATCTATAACTGTAGTTCTCCAGGTTTGTTTTTGTTTTTTGCCAGAGGATTGCTTTTTATTTGATTAAAACCTCTCCCTGTTCCAAGGTCCTACAGTCTTAAGTTTCTGATCATCTGATTGTTTTCCATTCCAGTGGTCATTTCAGCGTTACCTGGTTTCCAAGAATTTGAGAATGCGATTTGGCTTTGGGGAATTTACTGCATTTACTCTTTCCTGAGTAGAGGGATCGTGCACAGATAGGAGTAGACATTCTGTGTGTTTTCCCGGGGCCCTGTTCTACCCTCAGTACCACCTTGTACTTTTGTCTCCTTCGGAGTGGTGGCTTTGCCTCAAATCATCTTCAACATATTTGTGGTGCCCCTGGAGGAACATGCCTGTTTTGGATCCAGATAACATTGATGTTGGACATCTCTTCATCCATTGCAACAGGCCTTGTGGCATTACCGCATTCTGGTTCAGGCCAAGGCCATGGCACAGAAATGGCCCACCTCAAAATCTTGGGGTGACATCCTAGGTGCTGCTGTCGAAGGCAAGACTGGACTAGTATTACTGCTGATCTTCAGTGCTCTCTTAGACAGAATAGAGCTCTTATTTATTTAAGACTTTTTAAATGGCTAAGCCCCAGGGCAACATAGCAACTTAATCAGTATGAACTGCAATAAATCTGAGGATGAGAAACTAAAATAATGGGGCTGAGGACTGTAGAACAAAGGCATTAGGATGGGCATGAGTATTTGGCCGGAATTAAGGGGCATGTCCTTCAACTCAGAGCTGTACAGTAATCGGAAGGTTATCAGCTTTTGTTTTTATGAATCATTTGAGTAGGTGAATGGCAGACAGGTGAATATTCAAACCCATAAGTAGTAAAAAGAGTAGAACCTGGGCTGCTATTTTCAGGGAGCAGTCCGCATTTTTGTAGAAAAGCTGGAGGATGCATGCCGTTTTATATATTTCTTTGTGCAACGAATGTCGAGTGCTGGTCCAATAAAAATAAGGGCATGTGCTCGACCCTCTTTGGCTTTTTCGACTAAGTTGTAGAATAAGAAAGGATCAGAGTAGCTGACGATCTCAAGTGGTTGTTTTTTGTAGCTACTTTTGAACTGGATTCACTGTTTAGGAAAGGGATTACCTTTCAGCTGCTTTTAGCTTTAGAGCAAATCTACTTGTCCAGAATTCCTGGATATCCTAGATATTGTAAACATGTTGATGTGTTTGAGGGATGAAATTGGGAGTCATCCACACGTTGACAATGATTAATGGCATTATCATGACCTTCCTGGGCTGGCTTTAGCCGTTCATGTCAAGATTCAATAACATGGGAGAAGAAATGGTCATGATCTCTGCTTCCAAAAGGCCAGGACTTACCCAACTCCCTTGGAAGCAGACCCATAACCCAGGTTCCGAGTGCCAGCCAGTCCCAATTGGGACCTTTTGGACCCTGTCCTGGCGCCAGTGGCGCCAGGCTCATAAATATGCCCAGTCCCAGCGCTGCAAGCGCCGGGCTCATAATGCTTGGGTGGACTTACCTGCAGCAGACCATGCTGCTTACTTACCTGCCAGTTGAACCCCTGATCCTCTTCTGTTTGGGACTACTTTTCCTGTTGGGTGGGGCAGGAGCCACTCCCTAGGTTCAGAACACTGGAACTCTTCTGGAAAGCAGGAACTCTTTTCTTACCTAGGCGTGGCTGTAGAAGGAGACACCTAAGCACTACAGGAGGCTATTTAAACCACACCCGATGGATGAATCTTGCTTTGCGTTATTCTGCATCCTCTGCAGCAGAACGCTCATCGTGTCTTCTGCATCTGATCCTGGGCCTAAAGGAAAAAGGCTTACCATCCTGAATCCAGTCTTCAGCAACATCTATAAAGACAAGAAAGAACAGGTTAGCACTACGGTCTTCAGTGACAGCGCATCTCTTACCTGGTCCATCGGCTGTCATCAACGCCTCGCGCAGCATTCCTGCATCTGAAAGACAAAGGCTTACCTACTCTTCACGCGCTCCGGAGGTCATCGCACTGCATTCCGGCATCTGAAAGACAAAAGAAGGTGCGTTTAAAGACATTGGGTAACGTTAAATACTCACGTGCCATTACTCCATCCACGCCGAACTCAGTGGGTATTCCGGCATCCTTCAGCAGCTCCGAACTGGTACCTGCAAAATAAAAGGACAGTTAGTGCGCATCGTGAAGCAAGCAACAAGCGCTTACTTACGCGCTTCCAGGCGCTTCTATTCCGCATACGGGTCCATCCTCAACTCACTTCAGCCAGTCAACCGCCATCGCCGGAACCCTGCAAAATAAGAGACAGCATTACAAAAGACTTTTAAAGACATTTGAAATATTCGGAACTCACCGTTCGTGAAGTAAACGACGGACAGCAGTCCTCTGAAGTCAAGAGGCCTGCGCTACCTATCCAGTGAAGAAACTGGTTACAGCACCCTGCCCCGAGGCAGATGGAGAGCTCGGCGTTCACTTACCTAAGGTGAGAGCGTTAACCTTTGGGGTTCTACAGGAGAGGAGAAAAGGAAAGAGATAGGGACACCCCAATAACCCCAGTTCATTAATCCCATATTTTCTATCTGCAGACATCTTACTCTTCGAGTCAGGCATACAGTGCACAGAGGTCCAGCCCAAAGAGCCAACCGGGTGGTGCACATCACTTTTGAAGATACGGTAGTCGCCCAGTCAAGACCGGCGCCTCTGCGAGAATCAGCTGAGCGTTACAGAAATTGACCACTGGGGTACATCATAGTTTACTGTGGCTCTAGAGAGCTTGATTAGATTGTCACAAAATGTTTTTTTACTTAAAATCTTCAGTAGTGAACACATTCTGCACATCCCTTAAACCTGCTGTGGCTCTTAACAAGTCAGACACATTGAAGTCCATTGACCCTTGCTTTGTAACCCAGTCTGACCATCAATGGAGAAGAGTGAAGAAACCCAGTCTTAACTTGTCATGGGACTTATCAAGCAATTCAGCAGGCATATAAGCATCCACATGTTTAAGTCAAATTAATACTGCTCTATATTGTCATGTCCTAGGAAGTTCTCTCTGATCCCAACTGTGCACCTCCAGCCCACCATTGACTGGTGCATAACAGCATCTAGACTTCCCGAGAGGACTGCTCTGTAGTTTCACTGTTCCTGGAAATCTGCATTTATATATTCCCAGACTACGGCTCTTGTACGGAACAATCTACAGTGATATACCCAGTTTCCACTAAACGTTCAGATAAATGGGGCATTTGTACACCTCTGGACACAATCAGAAATGATTTCTATTGTCCAGCCGAGAGGAGCAGGTCAAATTCAGCCTTTTCCTATTGGAACTGTCGGGTACCCTATGGAGTCAATAGATCAATGCTCCACTCATCCACCCACCGAATACCACAAAAAGACCATAGTAGACAGATACTCCCCTGATCTCTGCCTTAAGATTCCTCTGCTACTGTCTGCCCCCACTTCGAAGCACATTGTTGGTGGCAGTGAGCCAGATGCCTTGCTGTGCAATAACCATTGAATAGCTTCTGTAAGGGTGCTAAAGCCTTTTTTTGAAGAATAAAGCAAAAGACAGCAATGTTTCCCTATTCTATTCCTAAGAGGGGTTTCCCTGTCTCCACTAAAGATCTAAGGTATTTGTCAGGATGTCTGATCAAGTAAAAACAAGTGTCCACTGTCCTGTGTCAAGAAAACCTTACTTCTGCCCCTTACACTATACATTACGGAATACAGCAGTCCTGTTCTGGTTCCAGGAGAATGTCTCCCTTCTGTAGTATGCTCACAGGTCCACATAATACTTCCTTAGTGGTCCAGGAGAATTCCTCCCTTCTCCTGGCTTTGTCTCACAAATAGCCCTGGGGAATGACTCAATCCCCCAGGTCACAAAGTTGTAAACAATATTTACTTTCTCGTTGGGCCAGGAGAATGTCTCCCTTCTCCTGGCGTTTCTCAATCTCAAAAACCGGTGGGAATGATGCCCCTCCCCAGGCTTGTTGGACCTTCCTCCTAGTCGGTGTTGCCAGGAGAATGACTTTTTTTTTCTTCCTGTTAATTCCAATGTAACCACTTATAACCAGGTGGAATGACTCCCTTCCCCTGGTCGGCTTCTTCTTTGGTTTGGCCCACTTGGCGACTTTCCTGCCAAGTACTGTCACAAGGAAGATGAATTGTATGACTCTATTGGTTTGGGACCCCAATACTTGTTTCTCTCCTTTTTTGGTTTACTCAACTTGGTTAACTTACCTGCCAAGTACTGCCATGAGGAGAAGAAGTCCTGCTCGTTATGTTCGTATAGGGTTTTGGCCTCTTATACCTTTCAGCCCCTACTGATCCCTACGCCTCTCCTGTTGCCTTGTCTGTTCCCGCCATGCACGGCTGTTTCTTCCAGGGTTCTCTCTCCTTGTCCGTATGCTGCACGCTAGTCTTGGTGTCTCCGTACCTTCACCTCACAGATCTCTAGCCCGACCCTTGGACTGATGGTGTGGACGCTGCCTCTTGCGTTCGCGTCACGGTCTGCCAGCCTCGAGGTACCGTCTGGACACCCTCGGGCAAACAAGTCCCATTGTCCTCTTGATTCTGGGAGTGGACTGTTGTCAGCCCTATCCTGGCCGCCTCCGTTTTTGTCATGATCTCTGCTTCCAAAAGGTCAGGGTTTTCCCAACTCCCTTGGAAGCAGATCCATAACCCAGGTTCCGAGTGCCAACCAGTCCCAATTGGGACCTTTTGGACCCAGTCCTGGCGCCAGTGGCACCAGGCTCATAAATATGCCCAGTCCCAGCGCTGGAAGCGCCGGGCTCATAATGCTTGGGTGGACTTACCTGCAGCAGACCATGCTGCTTACTTGCCTGCCAGTTGAGCCTCTGATCCCCTTCTGTTTGGAACTACTTTTCCTGTTGGGTGGGGCTGGAGCCACTCCCTAGATTCAGAACACTGGAACTCTTCTGGAAAGCAGGAACTCTTTTCTTACCTAGGCGTGGCTGTGGAAGGAGACACCAAAGCACTACAGGAGGCTATTTAAACCACACCCGGTGGATGAATCTTGCTTTGCGTTATTCTGCAACCTCTGCAGCAGAACGCTCATCGTGTCTTCTGCATCCGGTCCTGGGCCTAAGGAAAAAGGCTTACCATCCTGAATCCAGTCTTCAGCAACACCTATAAAGACAAGAAAGAACAGGTTAGCATTCCGGCATCTGAAAGGCAAAGGCTTACCATCCTGAATCCAGTCTTCAGCAACACCTATAAAGACAAGAAAGAACAGGTTAGCATTCCGGCATCTGAAAGGCAAAGGCTTACCTACTCTTCGTGCGCTCCGGAGGTCTTCACACTGCATTCCGGCATCTGAAAGACAAAAGCTTACCAACTCTTTGCACGCTCCGGAGGCCTTCGGCGCTGCATCCCGCATCTGAAAGACAAAACAAGGTGCGTTTAAAGACATTGGGGAACTTTAATACTCACGTGCCATTACTCCTTTCCACATCTAACCCAGTGGGTATTCCGGCACCCTGCAGCCGCTCCGAACTCGTACCTGCAAAATAAAAAGACAGTTAGAGCGCATCGTGAAGCAGGCAACAAGCGCTTACTTACGTGCTTCCAGGGACTTCTATTCATCACACGGGCTCCATCTTCAACTCACTTCAGCCCGTCATCCGCCATCGCCGGAACCCTGCAAAACAAGAGACATCATTACTAAAGACTTTAAAGACATTTGAATGACTCGAAACTTACCGTTCGTGCAGTAAACGACGGACAGCAGTCCTCTGAAGTCAAGAGGCCTGCGCTACCTATCCAGTGAAGAAACTGGTTACAGAACCCTGCCCCGAGGCAGATGGAGAGCTCGGCATTCACTTACCTAAGGTGAGAGCGTTAACCTTTGGGGGTCTACAGGAGAGGAGAAGAGGAAAGAGATAGGGACACCCCAATAACCCCAGTTCATTAACCCCATATTTTCTATCTGCAGACATCTTACTCTACACGTCAGGCATACAGTGCACAGAGGTCCAGCCCAAGAGCCAACCGGGTGCTACACATCACCTTTGGAGATACGGTAGTCGCCCAGTCAAGACCGGCGCCTCTGCGAGAATCAGGTGAGCGTTACAGTTTTCCTCCGTGTTTCCTTCATGCTTCCCAGGCTTCACGCTCTCTCGTCCTGGTTGGCTGTCTCTCCTATAGGTAATCCTTCCTTTTTTATGGCGACGAAGGAACCACAACGCTGCAGAAGTCTATACCTCTGCAGTTCCTTCTTAGTATTACTCTTCATTGTTTTTTTGTCCCACCTTATCCTGGTACTTGGATTACCTATGTTCCTGATGTTCTTCTTAATCTCAGTTCCGTCAAGAATCCTGAGGTAGCCTAGTTTACAACAGTACATCAGTCTACAAAGAGGTTAGCAGAAAGAGATGCTAGTGTGTGTGGTGGTTTGATGTCCTTATCAGGGCTATACCCTAGATGGCCATCCCTCTCCCTGGAGGGGAGGGTCTGCATGAGATCCTTCCTCCCCATGAGATCCTCCCTCCCCATGAGATCCTCCCTCATTAGACCAACCCCAGGAGAAGTATCGGGTAGCAGTCTCACCTACTTGACCTCATGGGAAAGGGCTCCCCCCCCCCCACCGTGGATAAGTGATATGATGTAGTGAATCGTGTCACTTCCCATTTCATATCAAAAGAGCAATTTTTATTGTGAAAAAACTTAGTTTTTCTGCACAGAGGATGCCAGGGAAATTTCTCAGACCTGGGGGGTGGCGGTGATGATTTTCCCATGGTGACTGCTACTGTTTTGATGCTATGAAGAAATCCTCTTTTTTTTTTTCACCATCAATTCAAAAATGTCAGAAATCTTAAAATAGGTCTTATTCTAGCTGTATCTTTTGAAACCAGCATTTCGCCCCAGACTTTGGTGTTAATTCAACAACGCTGCTGCCTTTGCTCAGTTTCTCTGCTAGACTCCCACTTCCATCTGTGACAACAAGGAAATAAGAGAATGACCAAGCGACACTGCAGTGGTTGCTATGGACTTCTATTAAACGACAACCCAAACCTATCTATCCCCAACACTAAGGGAATTTCCCTACATAAACTAAAGAAACTCGGGTGCTCGTCAGGAGGTCTGTGCGAGTCAAAACAAAAAGGCACCATCGCAGTCACAAAAGCTCCTGCTCTATCCCTGTGACTACAACAAAACACTGTAAAGTCCAGCTACTGTTTGTAATCCGGGAGAGTTATTCCCTTCTCCTGAATATAATGCGTCCAAATGCCTCTCAAATTGTTCAAAGCTAAGGTTCCATAAACGTTTGGGTTCTCCGTGACCCAACCGAAAATCAAATAGTTATATAAAGTTCTTGTGTGGCTAAGAGAACGACTCCCTTTTCCTAGATGGTACCCCAATGCATTTCACAGGTCTTAATAAGTTTTGTAGTTCCCTTATGGAGGTTTTTACCATCTCTGGGTTTTGCACTACTTTCTTCACCCCCATTGGGACGATTCCTGGAGTCCCTCTTGACTTTCCAGTATTTTATTTATTTCTTGGCCATTTATATAGCGCCTATACACTTAAATAAGTGTTTCAAAGCGCTTCAAAGCAGGGAGGGCGAGTAGTTAAGCAAACAGAATTGACAATCTTAATAGGTTTTGGAACATTCAGAATGGGCAAATGCTATGCATTTAGAGGTACGACATAAAGCAAAGAGGAATATCAACTCATTTCAACAGATCACATGCCTGACGGTCGTTGCAACAATGCAAGAGCTCTACATGGAGTAAGGTGAGGGGGAGGGTAGGGTAAGAACAGACAGAACAGTGAGACTATCGTACATACCAATAGCTTTTCTGATAGTGATAAGTGCATGAGACATGTAGTAGGAGAGGGGTATGGGGGAGAGGGGAGAATATGGGAAGGTTATAGTTGGAGAAAGAAGGAAGTAGGGCTACAAAAGGACAGGGGAGGGAAAAGGGAGTGCAGGGAGGTTGACGTGCCAAGTGTGAAAGTGCAGGAGCCCACACAAATGTTGCAGCAATGGGGGGGGTGCATAGAAGTTGAAACACCACAGTGCGAAAGTCCAGGAACCCACACAGAGTTTCCACGATGGGGGTGCAGCGATGTGAGGCAAAACTACTATCACCAAAGCATGTCATGAGAAAACGGATGTGCGTTGCCGGGAGTGGTAGGGGAGATCAGCAGGGGAGATGTAGGGCAAACGGCGTGAGGGGGATAGAGGCCTGGTTTAGGACGAGGCGGGTGAGCTGAGGTGAACACGTGGCCCTCTTACCTTAGGCTGCACAGTAGGTAGAACAGCGCGTGGAGCAGTTCTAATCAAATGATGCTGGGTTTGTAGAAAGTTATGGGTCCTGCAATGCCTGGACAGGGCCAGACAGGGAAAGTCATGGCCCTTAGAATCGGTCCTTTGAGGGGGCCGGCAATCGCCTGCTAGCAACGCTTCACTGTCTGCTGTTGTTCTGGAGCCTGGCCAATCGCAGTGAGCCGCTCTGCAGCCCGGGAGGAAATAAATCTGCTGATAAAGTTGCTATGCGGAGTGGCCATGCTGGAAGGTCCCTCGGAACAGGCAGACAATGGAGGGTGCACTGGAGTGTGCAAATGGTGGTGGGGGTGCTGAGGAGAGGGTATTTTTGTGGATTTGGCCTGGGAACTGTATCACCAAATGATTTACAGTTTCCTGAATTTCTTTATGGTTTACAGTCTCAAAGGATTCTCAGTTCTCTTGTTTTTTTTTTTAAGGCAAAAATAGCTCATCAATTAGCACTTGCAAGAGTTAGCGATGTTAAGCCTGCTAGACACATAAACCTAGAACAATGACATTGAATAATAGCACCTATTATCAGACATGAAGTGCAATATAAGTTTAAAAATGTGCCTTACCTGATTCCCGACCTGTTATAATATGCCACCTTTTTAATGCCCTCTTCTGCATTGCTTTTTTTCTTGGGGAAGTAATGTAGTAGCACCATCCATATATGTGTAAGTAAATAACTCTGAGCTGTAGTAACTCTGGTTCACCCAGGTCTGACTGGGACTGTTCCTTCACTACCAATTAATACCATGCCAGCATCATCAGAGTCTTAAGTAATCATCAGTCCTGAGTTCAATATTTGGAACAGTGGGGTGTGGGATGTGGCGACCAGAGAGACAGACTGCTTACTTGTCATCTGCCTTTGCATGTCTTCACATTGCTAATGCATAGTCCTAATCCCGCCACAGAGTGGTGCAAGATTCCTTTGGGTTATGTGAGGGGTCAGAAATGTGAGACGGACATACGGGTATTGTTTCTCACAAGTTGCTATTTTTATAAAATAAAAAGGGGCGAGACAAACTCCCATCTTTCCCTAACCTAAAAAGGATGTTCCTGCCTAAGAAACTTAGGCTAAAGAAAAATTACCTAGTGTCCAAACAGTATCTGACCCTCACACTACTATGCACAACAGAAGTATACAAGGTTTGATTTGCTGTCTTAAATCACACAAAATAACATATCAATTCGAACTTGAAGGTTCTGACCAGTAATCCTTGTGACCAGGGTTGCGTTCCCTTCCCCTGGATCAATTTACAAATATTAGGAACACAGTTAAGTTTAAAGAATGTTCTGTGAAATAAAAGATTTCATTCAATGTAGCATACAAACTCTTTTTAATCCAATATCTTCTCACTTGGCAAAGTGATTATCTATTTTCCAAAGGCGTGCTCACAAATCAGAACAATTGTTAATGTAACTACAACCTCCTGCTTGGGAAAACATCCTTGGACTGCCCATTAGTTTAGTTTATTATTTATAGGGCGCGCCATACCCTGGGGCATCAGGGAGCACAAGACAGGAATATGCTCAACTTAGTTACCGGTACATGTTAAGTAGGAACAGTACAGGGTCATCGTACAATTTACAGTAGGCGGATATATACAAGGCCGGGTCTAAGTCCAGAAACAAAGTTTTGCAGGTGCAGGTATTCTTGAGGGGAATATAAAATAATATATACAATAATAATAAACAGGCACCAGGAACATTCCAGTGCAGGAAGAGAGGCGGATTCAAATATCCTGGTAAAGGGGTGCAACTAGAACTTCAGGTTAGTTCGCCAGTGGATACAGTCAAGTCAAGCAAGTCAGGGTAGTTGGGTGTCATTTGCTCTCAACCAATTGGTCAAGTGCTGCCTGAATTTCGCAAAGGGCTGGGGTTCTCTAATGCTATGGGGTAGTGAGTTCCACAGCTGCACAGCCTTGACTGGGAAGCTGTGCCCTCCTATAGTAGCGAGTTTAAATCGCGGGACTTGTAGGCAGTTAGCGTTCGCTGTTCTTGTGGGTCTGGTCGAGGTTCTTAGATGTAGCCTGTCCTTGAGGTAGGGTGGTGCTTTGTTGTTGAGGCACATGTGGGTAAGGGAGGCAATTTTGAGTTGAATTTTATTCGAAGTGGATAGCCATTTATATTCTCTTCTTAACGAAGATATTTGCTCCTGTCTGTTAATTTTGAGAGCTGCTCTCAGGGCATTGTTCTGGAGGACCTGGATTTTATGTATAGTTCATTACAATAATCCAATTTGGATAGGATAAGGGCTCTGGCAAGCGTGATGCAACTGTCTGTAGAGAGGAATTGTTTGCTGGCTCTGATGAGTTTGCATGTGTATGCAGTAGCTGAGGCTAGAGAGTTAACTTGTTTAGCAAAGTTCAAGGTGGCATCTAGGTAGAAACCTAGGGTCTTCACTTCCTTCGCTACTTTTATGTTATTACCATCGATAATGAAGTTGGCATAGTCGGGGCTGAGTTTGGATATGTATGTTGGGGTGCCTAGGATGATGAGCTCAGTTTTGTTATCGTTCAGGCATAAGCCGTGTGTGGCCAACCATGCCTGAACGATGCTGTAGATTTTATTCACTAAGGCCAGATCCTTGACGTAATCTCCTGAAAGCGGAAGGAGGATCTGGGTATCGTCTGCGTAATTGGTGTAGGCGATACCCAGATGATCCATTTCGTCAAAGAGCGGCTTTGTGAATACATTGTAGAGGGTGGGTGACGCACAAGATCCTTGAGGTACACCACATGTTATGGGGATCGGGTCTGCTGAGGCTGATGGAGAGAAAACTCTCATAGTTCGGTTACTCAAGAAAGACTTGATCCATATTATGGCCTCTTTAGAGAAGTGGGCTGCAGAGTCTAGGTGGTTACATAAGACTGTATGGTCGACTAAATCAAATGCCGCTGAGAGGGCTAACAGGAGTAGGGCTGCTTGGCCATTGTCTCTGCATTGATCTATTTGGGCCTTGAGATCGATTAAGGCTGTCTCAGTCCCATGCTGTGGGCGGAATCCGGATTGGCGGGTTCCGAGTAGGTGGTTGGATTCAAGGAAGTTTTGTATTTGCATGTATGCCACTTTGTCTAAATTTTTTAGAAGAAAGGGCACGGTCGTGATGGGCCTGAAGTTAGTGGGAATGGCCGGGTCAAGGGTTTGCTTCTTTAAAAGTGGCAGTACCCAGGACTCTTAAGTTATTCTATTCGGTAAAGTACCTGTGGTAAAGGATGAGTTAATGAGTTTAGTTATGAATGGCGATAATTCTCTCGCAGCATCCTTAATCAGTTGGGCAGGGCATTGATCGCCTTTACAGTTGGACGGTTTAAGTCCCAGGATAACTTTTTCTACCTCAGTGGTCGATACCTTGGAGAAGCAGAAGCGTGATTCTTGTTTGGGTTTAGGTGGTAGTGCTATAGTCTGCGGGAAATGAGGCGTAAGAGATGCTTTTTTGAGGGCAATTTTAGTTTGTAGTTTAGCTACTTTGTTGGTTAGGGCAGACTGTATGCTAGAGCACCATTTTTTATCCTTGGTGCAGTTTTCTTGGGGAGCAATAGGTGTTTCCAGTTCTTTCAGAATGCTGAACAATTCTCTGACACTAGATTTAGATTGAGATATTCTGGTATTATACGTTTCCTGTTTGGCTAGTAGGATGTCTTTCTTGTATTGGGAAGATGCCTTGGCGAGGTTGAGTTTATTTTCGGCTGAAGGAGAGAGTCTCCAAATAGTTTCAAGTTTTCTTTTAATTAGCCTGAGATTTTTTAGATGAGGAGTGCACCATGAGTTAAGATGTTTTTTCGGTTTCCTGTTCCGTAGTTTGAGCGGAGCTATGTGGTCAAGGGCTGTATTAATAGTTTCATTAAATTGTTCAACTAGCACATTGGGCTCCATATTGACTGGGAGCGAATTCAGTTGTGGTAGTATGATGGGCAGCAATTTTTCCGCTGTCATAAGTTTTTTGTTCCTCGTGGGCATAGGAGGGGCAAGTGAGGACTGGGCCGTGGCCGAGTTCGTTGCTACTGTAAAT
Source organism: Ambystoma mexicanum (assembly GCF_040938575.1). NCBI lineage: Eukaryota > Metazoa > Chordata > Amphibia > Caudata > Ambystomatidae > Ambystoma > Ambystoma mexicanum. The sequence continues at coordinate 199,010,936 of NC_090931.1, forward strand.
AATAGTAGATGGTGGTCAGTCCAGATCTGGGGTACAGTGTCTGTGATGGTTTCTTCACAGTTGTGTTGTGCTATCCAGTCAAGGATTCGACCTTTGTTATGAGTGGGAAGGTTAACTTTCTGGGAGAATCCCAGTTCTTTTAGGATCAAGGCAGTAGCTGTAGACTGGATATCCTTAACGTCATTGTAGCCTAGGCTGAAGTCCCCTAGCACTATTGTTTGGGAGTTTTTTTTTAAAGTTATTGGACAGGGTTGTAGAGAGATCCTCAGCGAAGGTTCCAATAGGACCTGGAGGCCTATAGATAAGGAAGAGGTTTAATGTTTGGGAGCTAGCGGTGGCAATTTTGACCGTGAGGCATTCACAGGATTTCATAGTGGGGGTTGTGGTAATTTTCCATGTCTAGACTGATCTTGACTATGATAGCTAGACCACCACCTCAAGAGGTGTGTCTGTCTGCTCGTAAGAAGGTATAGTTGTCGGGGACTACTAATGATAGGGCAGGGCCTGCCGCATCATGAAGCTAAGATTCTGAGATAGGAAATCGAGGTTGTCTGCGAGAATGATATCTGAGATCTCTGTTGCGTGTGCAACTAGAGACCTAGCGTTTAAAAGCGCACCTTTGAGATGATGTTTGTGGCTTTCAGAGTTGAGGTGCGTGGTACTGAGTCTAGCTATAGCGGTAGGTTTGGTGCAGTTTTGTATGGGTCTTTTGGGATTGTAATATTTCCTAGTATACTCTACAGTATCATTGCGTTACATTACTGCCGTGAACATCCCAGTGTTACTGGAAACTGGCCTTGAAGGGTTTGAGAAGATTAGCAAACTGCACCCAGTCCTCTGTTGGGCCTGTTCATGGTCAAATGACCATTTGCACATATAAAGAGGCTGTTGTGGTTGTCCTGTCTCAGCAAGGGAGCAGCTCTCTGAATGTGAAAAGGAAGTGATCAAGAAGAGCACAGCAAGGGCTAAATCTCAGCGTGATATCCTGGTGAAATCCATGGTCTCGGAGCAACTGGCCCAATACCTTGTTGTTAAGAAATAGTTCGGTTGCGAAGAGTATATGCATTATGTCACCTCCAGGTGGCAAAGGGCTGTGTACCTAAAGCTCTGCATTTTGCCCACAGCCTCACACCGGCACAAATGGAATGTTTGTTTCTGCAACATGCTTTCTTTGTGGTGAGGCGGTCGACACTTTGCAACATTATCTACTCCTCTTCCCGGGGACTAAGCCTTTGAGGAAGCGTTTTTTGAAACCCTTATTTCGAAGGGATTGCGTCCTCCGACGTATTCCTTATCTTGATAGATTACGGCCAGCAAGCTGGAAGTAATCTATCAAGATAACAAATACGTCGAAGGAACATCCCATCGAAAGAACGTTACCAGGTAAGAAGTAACTTGTTCTTCTAAATCGCGGCTGTAGGACACTAAGTGAAGCAATGACTAAGTGCCTGGATTCTGCAGACGCTCTGGCCATTTTTTGCTACCAGCAACTACCCGAGCTGGGAAAGTTGATATGAGAAAGGCTAATGAATTAGCTCGTCCACTTATCACCCATTGATTGACTCAATGCTTTGCTGAGGATGAACCGTCTTTCTTTGTAAACTGCTTCTAGCGTGTGACTTGAATGTGTTCTTGCTTGTAAATTAGTTGTGTTATATGTGATTATGATGTTGATGTATTTATTGTGTACCGCTTTTATTGTTTTCTGGTAGAAATAAAGCTGATGAAATGTAAAACAAAAGTATTTTCTTTCCAAATACTTCCTGCTTGTTAAAACAAGTCTTCTCAAACTTAAATTCAGAAATCAAATGCAAGTGTTCTTTTCTCAAAAAGCCAAGCACTTGGTAGTACATCATACTTTAGTTAGGATGGTTCAACAATCACTTTCTGAAATGCAACAGTTTATCAAGACAAGTTGATGGAGTCAACACTCCTTTTCCACCACAACCAGGGCATTAAGTGGGCCAGGGTCTGCCAGGCTCTGAACTTTTGTTTTGAGGCGGGGCCCTGCCATGGCCAACTAATCGCCCCTGCCAGTCCCGGCCACTACACAAAAAGGATTTTCTGAAGCCTGAAGCTCTGGCTCATGTGCGAAAGCTTCAGGCTTTAGTAAAAAAATGCCTTTCAGTCATAATGGTTGTGCCGCACCTGCGAGGCATCCCTTTAAGCAGGAGATGTCCATGGGCCGGCGCCACCATTATGGAGAAAACGTGAGGCCGCTGGAAGCTGAGGCAGTTTTCCTAAAGACGTCCTCAGCTTCCAGCGGCCTCACCCTTTCTGCCTTAATGGTGACACTGCCCTTCCCCAGCTGGCGAGGGGCAGCGCCACAATTAAGGCTGAATAAGCGAAGCGCTGTCCCCTGCCAGGCAAGCCTATAGAAAATAAATGCAGAGATCACCACCCTATCCCCAATGGCGAGAGGGTGCTGATCTCTACAAAAGGCTGCCTGGCATGGGTGCCAGTGGCCCATTGAGCCGGTGCGGCCTAATGGGCCATCAGGACCCCCACTGTTAGGCCACGCCCCCTTGATGAGCCCCGGCTCATTTTGTAGTGCCACTTAATGCACTGACCACAACCTAAATCAGCTTCTTCCTGGTGCACTTGTCTACCATGATAACATTGCTACTACTACAATTTGTACTCTGTGGTAAAGCTTGTTCCTAAACTATCCACACTACATTAAATTAGGAGATTTGAACCAACACTGCTTCTCTTGAAACTCTTTTGACTCTTAACAGAATGTTACTTTGTATCGCTCTTCTGCTGACTTGACAAATAAGGGTTACAATAAATCTCTTATTTGTATCCCTGGTAAGGATTGTGCCCAATGTGTCTATATATATATATATATATATATCAGTCTTCTCTGGCTTTGACAATGTGGTTTACAATGTTCTCCTATTTGGAATCCCTCCTTAGGAGTGTTTCGCCCAATTGGTCTTTCAGTCTTTTCTCGCTTTGGCAATGCAGGTTATCGTGTTCCCCTATGTGGAATCCCTCATTGGGGGAATTATGCCCAATTTGCCTGATCACTTTTCTTTGGCCTTGGCAATGCGAGTTACAATGTTCCCTTATTTGGAATCCTTCAATAGTAGAGTTGCGCCCAGTTCACCTTAATTCAATGCTTTGTTATTCAAAATATTTATTCTAACCTTGCGGTCTGCTTCAGGCCAACAAACTGGCACGCCTTGGCGTCTACTACTGACTTGCTGGTCTCTTTGCGGCCTAGGCTGCTTTTGACAGCTCCTGTTGGTATGCCGCCGTGCGTGCCGACTTTCAATGGAGCGCTCGCAGCTCTGGGCATTTTCTGGTGCTAATTCAGTGCCGGAGCATTTCACACCGTGTCGGGAGCTTCTATCCCACACGGCGTGGCTTGCTTCAGCATGGCTTTCCGTTGCGTGTCCTCTGCATGGCTTTGCTTTACTGACCTCTGCCACATCGCCTACACAGCGTCCTGCTGCCGTCACAATTCCGACATCAGCTTCTCCCTGCTGCTGCTGCCCTCGCACATGAAAGTCCTTAAGGGTTTTAAAGGTCTTGCTCGGGTGCTTCCCAATTAAACAACTAGACTGCTCATAACACTTGATGGACTCTGAGCCCTTCTTCCTCGTCTCAGTACTATGTGCAATATTATGTTCTTGTTTATTAGTTAACCCAATCTGATTGGGTAACAGAGTGTTCAAACTTAGGGGAGATTTTTAAAGGAGTTGGTGTTTCTCCTTTGGGTTTAGGACCTTGATATCGAGCAGAATCATAACCTCTAGAAGTTGGAATATTAACTTCCTGATCCCTTAGTGTACCATTTTCATGCTTATTAAAATGTTTTTCATGTTTGGGACTCTAGGTAATTCTGGAAGAGGGAATTGTACAATGACTGCATGCAATTAGATATTTAAGCATTGAGGAAATCTTATCCTCAGAAGAGGATGAATACCACTTCTCCCTAACTGCAGTTTCCTCCCATATGATCTGCCCTCATGATACCACCTTTAGGGTTTGGATCTGGTAGCGTCTGCCTTCCCCTGGCCACATGTGAGGAGACTTTAGGCTGGGGTTCAATGATGACTCTGCAGGATTCATCACAGTTAGTAATGAGTGCCTATGGACTAGTGATACCGATGCATTTGCAGGTGAGTTTTTTTTCTGTTTGATATAATGATCTGGGATGTCTCTATCAAGCTGTCTTAGCTGATGTTTCCCTGGCACAGGGTGGCTGTGGATCATGCAGAGCAGGGCCTGTGGTTTGGTAGAGCGGTCTGTAACATCCGAGAGCCAATGATTGTTGAGCAGATGCCAGACGTGGACCAGCTAATTAGTGATTTCTCTTTTAACTCGGACTGTCGTGTCTTTATTTTTTGTTCGACAGAGCTTGGGAGTGGTCCTGTACGTCTTGGTGTGCGGTGCCCTTCCGTTTGATGGGAGCACGCTCCAGAACCTGCGGGCCAGGGTCCTTAGTGGCAAATTTCGCATTCCCTTTTTTATGTCTACAGGTAAGGAACGTTCCAGATTCTTTTTTATCAACTTCTAATCACCTTTTTCTGGCATGAACCTATACCCTGTTCTGTAACTTCTGTCAGCAATGGTCTTGCTCCAGCCCCACAGTCCATAGTGTGCTGTTTTGTTAAAGGGGTCATCTTCTGCTCCTGATGTTCTGCGCTGCAGGTATATTTAACTCCCCGTGGAGGGCATTGCACCTGGTGGGGTCTTTGGCTCTTGACTTTCTACTTGCGTCTGGCGAGATTGATTAAAGGTAGCCCGTTCCTCTGTTTTCCAACTAGATGACATACTGTATTTAGTTTTAAAACCTCACTGTATATGTGAAATACCTACACACTTCAGTGCTATTTGTACAGAGGAATTCTGTGTACATTCTGCAACCAAAGAGCTCTTCGGTGAATCCCCTTGACCCAAATCATTGACTTTGAAATTATCTGCCCCAATGCAACTCGGGGGGGGGGGGGGGGGGTCGCTGTCGTTGTGCAATGAGGCCACATTCCATCTGATATACATCACATTTCTGAGATCTCAAGGAGCTCACTGTGTCGTTACCTTAAGCGTAGTGCAGGATTTAGTAGCAGCAGGCATGCAGTTTGAGTGGGGGTATTGAGTGGGGGTGCATGATAGGTGTTGAGGCATCCCCTGCTGGAATATCCTTCCATTGGGTGTGTTATGATATTGCAGTCATTGGATCTCAGAATACAGCTTCACAACAGGCAGTCAGTGCCTTGTTCTGCCTATTGCTTAATTTTGCCTATCTGGTCCAACAAGTGTGCCTAGTTGGGCCTGTTTCCTTGCTTCCTAAATGTGGCACTTTAAAAATGACCATTAAGATAGCACAAACATATAGTACTGTTAAGACTGTGAGCTTTCAATCACACTATTGGGCCCCAGGAAGTGACTTGACTGAAGCACACTTTGTAGCTGGGTTTAATGTCTGCCGCTCAGGACTGCTCTGGCTTAAATGGGTGTCCCTTTGGCTGCTTTCTGCAGACTGGGTGTGGTCTTGCCCATGCTGCATGGCTAAATTAGTGTTTCTTCTGGGTTCATCCTCCACGTTCCCCTCACCTATGCACATAAATCTAGCTTCCATCAGTTTTTCTGGTTTTTGCTCCTTTCTCCATTTCTGACCTGCACAAATTGTCTTCAGTACCTAGGGCCTATGTATTCTTGGTTAGTTTTGCAAATGCATCTCCAACTACGGGCAGTTCCTACAAGAAGGCCTGAGATCACAAGCCCCTGGTAATGTCATATTTATTTTTGCAGGCATTACTTGACTTGAGCTCTTCCCTCAATTTGCGTGTGTGTTGGAAGGCCAATGTCCGCTTGGAATCTAGTGCTTCAGACCAATCAAAACCATGCCAGTCCCAGTCTGCTTCCGCGCCAAGAACCTCCAATGGTTCTAATACTCACCATTTTCACTCAGTCCTATCTCCTCTTTGCATTGAGGAGGAGGTTGCACAATTTGAGGACCCCTGTGGGGCCAGTTTTTAAAGACCCTCTTGTATGGGCCTTTGCTTGTTAAATTTGTTGGTCAATTTAAAAGGGAAATATGTGCATTAGGTTTCTGCTTCCCCCTCCTGATGGCAGAACCTGTCTGTTACCCTGCTTCCATTTTCTCTGAGGCTAGAATCAAATTGATTTTTCCAACTTATGCATGTGCTTGCTTTCCACCATTGTCCTACTTCCTGTGGTAGATGCTGCCTGAAGTGTATACCATGGCGTCCAGAGTGGGTGAAAATGTTTTTTCAATATGCGTAGTCTCTGGCTTTCAGCACCTTGCACAGCATTCCATTCTCTCCCAGACTGCCTCTCTGACAGGATGTTAGGTAGGCCACCCTCCCTTGACTTCACTGGCCTATATAAAAACGTAATTCACCCCTCTGCTCCCCTTACCTCCCTCAACCATCACTTTGACACTTTTGGTGAGCACTTGCCTTACTGGCTCTTCTCGTTAATTGGCCTCTCCAGCACTGTACCACATGTGTTATGTTACGTTAATAAATGTATAGGGCGCCAAAGCCTGTGGGCATCCAGCCGCCATAGCAGGGAAGGCAATAAGAGTGGAGTTCTACTTGTGCAAACAAAACAGTCTTCTCTGTTTTGTTTGCATAAGTAGTCCATCATGTCCACTCCTAAGACTCCTTCCTCCCCTCCCACTCAGAACAATCACTACTACTCCTTGACTTTTGGCTACCGCTCTTGTTCTCATCTGGAGAGTCACTGGTGAAGATTTGTATGAGGATTGAGCAGATGTTCCTTCCCCCACCATGGGCCTCATTAGGACCCTGGCGGAGAGGGTATTACGCCAGCGTAGTGCATGGCGTACCTCTCCGCCATACTACGAGTTCCCGTAGCGCCATGGAGGTTTTCTCCGCCTGGTTTTACCAGCCAGAGAAAACCATGGCGCTACGGGACCTCGTTGTTAATTACGCCACCGTATTTTACGGTGGCGTAATTAACTCCTTCCCCACTCCCATTATACCCTATGGGGCAAAAATGGGAATGGGGAAGGGCAGAATGGGGATTGGGGATTTACCGCTCCGCCGAGGTCGGAATGGGGCGGTAAATCCGCCAACCCCCATGGCGCTATCGGCGGCTTTCCGCCATGCTTCGCGGTGCATTTAGCACCGCGAAGTCCGCCTGGGTCGTAATGAGGCCCCATGTCTTTAAACACATTTATTTTGTAGTTAATGGTTTTTCTCGAACTTTGCGGTCTTTGCCATAAAGGGTTGCTTGCTTTGCTTATTTCAGTCCTGTCTAACGGGCACTCCCCATCAGGCATGTGTCAGCAATAGGGCCAAAAAGATCTTAAACAAGATGGTAACTGTTGCTTTAAAAATAAAAGGATGCTTGCTCTATCTCCCATCATCCTCACTATGGTTGATCAGCTTTGTTGGGCCATTCACTCGCTTGCCCCTGCCTTGGTTGTATCTGTGGCTGCAGTGTTTGAGATGACTCCTGCCTCTACTCTTTAAGCACTGAAAAAAACCATTTCGAAAGGATTGTCCTCCCACGTATTCCTCATCTTTGATATACTCCGATATCCCCCTTGAAGCTCGGAAACGTTTTCAGCGGAGAACGCTGAGGGTCGTGCACTTAGTGTCCCTCGAGAGCCTCCTCCCTCCTCGAGTATGACGTTGACATTGGTATATGTGGCACGCACTGCGCCCGTTGTCTCAGTTCAGTTTTTCCGCACAGCTGCTCGAAACGGTTCGGTGTCCGGTCAAATGGTCGAAAATAAATGGTCAAAAAAAGTCGAATTTTTTTATTTATATATTTTTTTAAAGTTTTGGTTGCTTAAAAAAATATTTTTAATAAAGAAAAAGGGTGGTTGGGGTGGGAACCCCCTCATAAAATAAAAATAATAATTCGACCTTTTTTTTCAACCATTTTACTTCGATATTTTGTCTGAAGATAAGAGCCCAAGAGGGAGATCTCGTCACTGGGCCAAGAGGCATGGTAAAAGTTCAAAGCGTTCAAGATCTCGGTGTTCCTTTTTGTCATCTTCGGGGAGATCAAAGAAAAGGAGTCATCACTCCAGATCATCCTCTAGGGAAACTGGTACGATTTCCTAAAAAGGGGGCTAGTCAAGTGGAACTGGAAAAGTTCTGATGGCAGATGTTAAGTGTTTGAGAAGGAGGCAAAGCCAGCCCCTTCGTTGAAGTCATTGGCGACTCCCATTCAATCGTGCGAAAAGCTGACAGGTTGTCTGTGAAAATCGCTGACCGAGGGCCCAAACAGTAGGTTGAAGGCTTTGAAAGATTCAAAGGCCTCAAAGGTATCTTGTGTGCCCCTCATGGCCTCGACGACTCAAAGAGATCCTCATTCTCTGACCAAATTCGTCAAAAATCGAGTCTATTGACACCGAAACAGCCAGGGTCGAAGCCCACAAGGACTTTTGACAGCCCGTCAAAGGTTTTTAAACCCCAGGGAAAAAGACTAAGTTGATGTCCTCTATTTATGAGGAAGAGGTGGAGGAAGAAATCCCCATTTATAGTTTTGGTAGGGAATACAGCACTCGTGGTGTTCCAGAGGAGCTGATTTCCCAGGAATCCAAAATGAGGGAACTTGTGGACACCCTGCAGGATGCCAGTGGTCTAGACACTTCTGCAGAGGTTGATTTGTGGTCCTCCTTAATGATCAAGTCATGCTGATGCATCTTAAAGATCAGTAATGGCAAGGGTTATTGAATTCCTTGGATGGGGTAGATCTGTTGAATATGAACAGTATGACCGTGCAGATATTATGGACAGGGTTCCTCCTAAGGACCCAGTTCTTCTCTTCCATATACAGCAGTGAAGAATAGAGTTCTAGAGAACTGGAAAAATCCCAATACCATCCCTGCGGTTCACAAGGATTTCACACAAAAAACGGACTCGTCAGTCGATCCAGAGTTTTTTTTGTTGCACCCGAGTCTACAAAGCCTTCTTGTGCATGCAGCTACTGCTGCATCTAAGGGAGCAGCCTATCCCACAGTCGCTCTGGACATGGAGGATAGAAGGCTCAATGCCATAGGAAAGAGTGTTTTCGCCGCAAGGAGTATGGCACTTAAAGCAACAAATGCAACTTGTGCTATAGCGCAGTTCACTTATACTTTGTGGGAGATGTTAGCCATGACATGGGAACACATCCCAGATGGTTAAGAAAAGGATGCCTTTATGAACATTATTCAGGACGGTAAAGATGCTATGTGCCAATTATTGCACTCTGGGCTAGACACTGCAGATTGTATTAGCCGTTCTATGGCTGCTGGTAGAGTACTAAGACGAGTTGCCTGGCTTCGCAAATTATGGTCTGCTCCTGACGTGCAAAACAGATATTGGATATGCCGTTTAAACGGTCTTACTTGTTTGGATCTAAAGCATACAAAAGTCTTAAAGTTGCAGTTGTTTAAGGCAGCAGCAAAGTCTTTGAGTCGGGCCATTAGGCAGCCACAATAAGATCGAACAGTTCCATCTTCTGCTCAAGTTTGGAGAAATCGTTAATTTTGTTACTATTCCTCAATCAGCAGAGGAAGAGGTCAATTTAACCAGAGGGGACAGAGAAGGCAACCTCGAAGAAGTCGAGGACGTACAGGCAGAGGAGATGCAGCAGTATCCTCTGCCTTGCCTTCTGCACCAACCGGTGCCACAAACTCACTTTGAAAACTTGAGTCATTTGACAGTGGTGGTAGGCAGGTTATCCCATCTTCTGAAAGAATGGCGAAGTATTACAACAGATGCTTGGGCACTACAAACAGTCGCCCATGGTTACTTTTGTTTTCTAAATAGAGACCACCAGACTGTCCCCCGGGAGGCCAGTCCTTGATAGTACCATATCCGCTCCTCATACATAACTAAACTGGTCAACGCCTCATTCTCCTCTGGCACTATCCCTGCCAACTTAAAACAATCCTTGGTTCTTCCACTCCTAAAGAAGCAAACCCTAGATCCACTAATTGCTACAAATTACCGCCCTATCACGACGGTACCATTTCTACTTTTGTCAAGTATTTTCAGTAGAAATGGTACCGTCGTGATAGGGCGGTAATTAGTAGCAATGAGTGGATCTAGGGTTTGCTTCTATACACAGATTAAAAAATACCTTGAGCTACATAAACTTTTAGGAGTTAGACAATCTGGCTTTCGCCCCCTACATGGGACAGAAACTGCCCTGATTGATTTGAAAACACAGATCAATGAGTTGAGAGATAAAGGGAAGACAGCACTGCTCTCATTACTTGATCTCTCAGCTGCATTTGACTCGGTGGATCACAAGGTCGTTTGCAAGCATCTGGATACAGCAGCCCACTTCTCTACTGAGGCTATCAAATGGATACAATTGTTCCTGAGCGAGAGAACTATGAGGGTGTTCTCCCCTTCGGCAGCGGCGGACCCTTCCCCGATCCTTTGTGGTGTACCTCAGGGCTCCTGCGTTTCCCCAACTATATGCAATATATTCACCAAACCCTTGTTTGATGATCTGGACCTTCTGGGTATCGCCTACACTAACTATGCGGATGATACACAGATTCTCCACCCACTTTCTGGGAATCACTGTAAAGACTTGGCGTTGGTGAATAGGGTATACCTCATCATTCAGGCATGGATGGCCACAAATGGTCTATGCCTGAATGACGACAAGACTGAGTTGATAATCCTAGGCACTCATGCCAATATCAATAAATTAGGACATAAATATTCCTCATTCACCATTGATGGAAACATCATTAAGTTATCCAAAGAGGTAAAAACCCTTGGCTTTTACCTTGACTCTACAATGTCCTTTGATAAACAGGTGAAATCCCTGGCCTCTAGTACTGCCTACACATGTAAGCTTATTAGAGCTGGCAAGCCATTTCTATCAAATGAAAGTTGCATTATCCTGGCTTGAGCTCTAATCCTCTCTAGGTTGGATTACTGCAATGCTCTCTACAGTGGTGCCAATAAAGCCATCATTCTGAGATTACAAATTTTGCAAAACAACGCTCCAAGAGCTACTCTAGGCATAAACAAAAGAGTTCACATTGCCTCAACTAGACATCAATAGAAGTGGCTCTCCACCTATAACAAAATACAGTTAAAAATGGCCTATCTGACCCATAAAGCCTTAAATAATGTTGCACCTAGCTACTTAATGGAAAAACTGACGAGAAGAACCTCTAATAGGCCAACTAGAAGCGGTAATGCTAATGGCCTTGTGGTTCCAAGATTTAGGCTCACTAAGAGTGGTGGCAATAGCTTTCCCGTGAAGGTCACTAAACTCTGGAATTCTCTGCGCCATGACCTGAGAGCAGACCAACCCTACTCTCAGTTTAGAAGATAATTTATCACCCTTCTCAACCTGACCGTAAGCTAGGCAGTCTTTTTCCCTTTTTGCATACACAACACTACACTTTACTGACACTGCCAATCCTTGTAAATAATTAATGGAACTTTACTGCTAATTGTATAATTTCTGTATATATGAATTGTATATAAGCTGAACATTTTACCTATCCCTTGACTAGTAGTAACTTTACCTGTACATGTATTTGTCCATATCGTGAATGTACCTGTAACTATGTAAGCCTTGCATTTTCCTACTGTTGCGCCCTGGTACCCCCGGGTTTGGTGGGCATTAGAAATAAACATTAAGTTCAGACACTGTTGGAGAAGGGTGCAATCTAACAGGTACCTGTAGTAGAAATGAATTAAGGCTGGTACTCTCCTTATTTTCTGATCCCGAAAAAGGACAAAGGGTTGCGACCCATCTTGGACTTGAGATGCTTGAACAAGTTCCTCAGGAAGGGCAAGTTCAAGATAGTCGCTCTCTTGCAGATCTGCAAGGCCCTTCAGCTCCAGTATTGGATGGTGTCATTGGACCTTCAGGATACTTATTTTCATGTGGCGATTTATCTCAAACACAGAAATACCTGAAATTCGCTGTTGGCAGTTCTCACTATCAGTTTTGGGTACTGCCATTTGACTGAACTCTCACCCTCCCCCCAAGGGTTTTCACCAAGCTGATGGCGATGGTGGCAGCGAATCTGTGGAGTGGGGGGAATCAAATCTACCCCTACCTGGACAATTGGCTGATCAGAGCTTGTTCACCTGAGCAGACTCTGGAATGTCTAAACAGCACTCGTCATTCTCTCCGCAAGCTGGGCTTCTCCCTCAACTTCAAGAAGTCCCACATGACGCCTTCCCAGAAGCTGCAATTCATTGGAGCAGTCCTGGACACTTCCTTTGGAAAAGCTTCGCCACCCGAGGTTAGGGCTATCCATATAGCGCAGATGGTAAACACATTTGAAAGTGCCTCAAATCTTTCGGGCTTTCGATTTTCTGAGATTGCTCGATCTCATGGCATCCTACATTTTTCTGGTGCCAGAAGACAGTTTTAGAATGAGGTTTTTTCAGTGTGCCCGCAGGACTCGGTGGTCACAGTTCTCCGGCAGGATTTTCGTAAATCCATGATCCGGATTTCCCTGGATCGGCCCAGGATGGTGTGGTACCCTGAACCTATGGAAATCATCTGTCCTCTAATTCATCTTCCACAAAGAGAGGACCTTCTCTCGCAAGGGGGGGAGGGGGAGTTGCATTCGTCATCCAGGGATCAGGACACTCAATCTTCACGCATGGTTCCTGAGAGATTGAGGTACAAAGATTGGGACCTTCCGGAGGATGTCCTGGATGTGTTGCTTATGAACAGAAGGCCAGCAACAAAATATTTATACCGCTGCCGGTGGAACACATTTTGCAGCTGGAGTAGAGATGAAAGAATTGATCCGTTTACTTATGACACACCTTCGTTTTTGTCTTTTTTACTACGTGTAACTCATCAGGGGCTACAGGTTTATACAGCCAAGGGCTATCTGGCTGCACTGTCAATTTTCAAGTACTCTCCAGAACAAGGTTCCTACTTCAAGGTTCCTATAGTCATCCAGTTCTGAAAGGGTTGACCAACATCTTCCCCCCCGGTTCCTTTTTATTGTTCCGGTCTGGGATCTTAACCTAGTCTTAAGCTTCCTGCTGTGTTCTTCCTTTGAACCATTACATTCTTGTCCACTTAGGATGTTGTATTTAAAAGATTGTATTTTTAACACCCATTACTACTTCTCGCAGAGTGAGCAAGCTTCAGGCCTTGTGTTCAAAACCACCATTCACTGTCTCTCATACGAACAAGCTAGTTTTGAGGTTTTGTTCCTCTTTTCTGCCAAAAGTAGTGTCAGAATTTCATCTGACACAAAAGATTGTCTTACTGGCCTTCTACCCTCCTCCTCATGCATCTAAAGAGGATGGGAGATTACACAGACTTGACCCTAGAAGAGCCTTGAGCTTTTACATCCACAGGGTTCCTGAAATGAGAGTAAATGACCAACTATTAGTTGGCTATGCAGGCAACAGAAATGGATAAGCGGTCATTAAACAAACGCTGTCTCTGTGGATCATACTTTGTATATCCGAATGTTACAACCTCGCCGGGAGTTGGATGCCATGTGGAGGAAAGTGATTTACACAGCGGTGTCCACCATCAAGGCGGCCAACGCACTGGCAATCCTAGCCAGGTACAACAAGGAGCTGTGGTACAAGCTGGGTCTGATTCTGGAGTTGTGGGCAGGGCGCCAGCACCAAAGCAAGACTGAACTGGCCAAGATGTTGTCTCCCCACCCATGCACCCCAGTGGGAGGCCGACTGATGAGTTATGTAAGTAAATGGGAAAAGATCACCACTGACAGATGGGTGCTGGACGCTCTCGCCCAAGGACATACCCTGGAATTTCAGCACAGGTGTCAGTGGATCCTTCCGGTGGCATGTCAGGGCAGCACATCCCTCAGCTCTTGGAGGAGGTACGGGCCATGCTAAGAAAAGAGGTGATAGAGCTGGTTCCCCAGTGACTCTGGGGTTCTAGAGTCTATTCCAGATACTACTTGTTAAGAAAGAAGACAGGGGGCTGGATGCCCATTCTAAACCTGCGACGTCTGAACAAGTACCTCAAGTCTCCGAAATTCAGGATGTTCACGTTGCAGCATGTGCTCGACCAACTGGAAAGAGGGGATTTCTTGATGTCCCTGGACCTGGAGGATGCCTACTTGCACATTCCCATTCACAGGAAACACAAAGTTTCTACGCTTCGTAGTGTAGGGACAGCACTACCAGTTCACGGCCCTACCCTTCAGCTTGAAGTCGGCCCCCAGAGTGTTCATGAAGTGCCTGGCATCGGTGGTGGCCCATCTGCGTCTATAAGGGATTCACGTATACCCGTACCTTGACGGCTGGCTCATCCGGGCCCATTCGCGAGAGTTGGCCGTCGGATAGACTGAGGCGGAGGTCAGGCTGCTGACAGATCTGGGATTCTCCATCAATTATCCAAAGTCCTGCTTCACACCATCGCAGAACGTGCTGTTCCTAGGGGCCAGACTCAATACAGTGTCCTGCCTAGCATCACCCTCGGAGGAGAAGGTAGCAGCCAATCGGGGAAAGGTGCAGCGTCTGTTGTCAATGAAGACAGCCACGGTGTGAACCATCAAGCCATTGCTCGGCATGATGTCCTGCATCTACCTCATCCGGCTCTGCAGGTTACAGATGCAACCGCTTCAGGATTTCATGGATGCTCACTGGGTAAAGTGTCTGGAAACTTTGCGAACAAGATCACTTTGGACGAATTCCGTCAGGCGATAAGGTGGTGGGGCATCTGCTCCAACATCGCACTGGGCAGAGGATTCCAGAACCCTCCGGTCCAGGAAATGGTAATGACTGGTGCTCCCCTGGAAGGCTGGGGAGCCCCTACCGGACGTCTGCAAGCCAGAGGCCTGTGGCTGCTGGAGGAGATTGATCTCCATATCAACATCCGCAATAGACTGGACAATGAGGCCGAAGAAAAATTCAACACGACTCAACAAGAGAACAGCAGAACGTATTCAGATATTAACAGTGCTTCAAGCATCTCGTACAATGATAATGAAGGTAAGAAAGAAAGAGAATGAAAGATTGCACAAGGATTATCAATAAAGAATGAATCCTCAACAACATACAGACAAAATCCCAATTAGATGGAACCATGAAAAATCCCAGTTTTGACGAGAAATTAGTATAGAAACGAGCAGGCAAGAGAAGTCCGAAAAACTGATGCAATAACAACGAACAGAAAACACCGAACGAACATTAACACTATGCTCATGGAATACAAGGGGACATTCACATCTTTTCCAAATGGAACGACCAGAGCTGAACTCAGCGAATGTGATATGTCTACAGGAGACATGGTTAATCGAACCACCAGTATGCGAAGGATTCCTCACATACATGAATCCTGCAATTGCCACCAAAGCAGGAAGACCATCAGCGGGTCTCATCACCTTAATTAGACAAGATCTGGCAATAGAAATTATTGAATACCAGAATATAGGAAATTGGGCACAAAACACGTTATTTAAGACGCAAACTATGATACAACCACGGACCATAAACATGCCAACAAGGGCTAAATATTTAATCATCACAAATGTCTACTGGAATCCGAGGAAATTTCAAGAAGAAATAGTAATAGATTCTATATTTACTAAGAGACAACGTTTCACAGAAAAATCAAGACGTTGAATTCATTATATGTGGGGACTTCAACTTGCATCTATTTGACGGCAACAGAGAAATAATAGAAGAACCGTTGCTCGAACATAGAGCCTGAAGATGGATAACAGAGACACGCAATAGAAACTTAGAAAGATGGGATGCATTTAATGTATCCACAAATACACCGTCACCGACATGGTCACGTGGGAAAACCAAGTCAATCATCGACTACATTCACATCAGCAAAGGAATCACTCAAACTAAAATCAAAGCCAAGAATCTGCTTAGTGAGCATAGCGATCATTACATCCTTAAGCGCTCATGGGAAACGAATACAGGCAAATGCCTCAAAATAAACATTCCTAGTCTGACTTTATCAAATAAAATGAATCGACTGAGGATCCCGCAAAACAGAATAAGTGAAATCACAGAAACATTAAAGAATTCACAGAAAGATTCCAGTAAAATCAATTATGGATGGTTAACTAACCAATTTCAACTGAAGCAAAGACCGAATAACCATTTAAGCCTGAACGAAAGTATACATATAACAAAGCGATTTGCGGAAAAGAAACAGGAAAAAAAATCTATTATAAAAGGAGCCCAAATGAAATCCCCTAAGACCAAAAAAAGAATAATAAGTCAAGCAAAATAAAAATTCAAAAACTGGCTTAAAAATGCAAAAATGATCCAAGACCAATCAAATGCAGAAACAATGTTGGACTCCCTAAAAAACTGTAATACTAGACGATTATGGGAATTATTGAAACAGAATAAAAACAGAGGATGCAATGATAGTGGATGTCCCAGAATCAGCGTGGGTTATGTACTTCACGGAACTCTACGAAGAAAGATCCTCAGTAGGGAACAAATCCCAGCAACACACGGAAAAGACATGGAATGTGAGCTATGATATCAATGAAATTAACACAATAAAAAAAACTAAATACACTGAGAGCCCCTGGCCCTGACGGCATGTCAAATGCTACATTAAAGCAAAGCCCTGAAGTTTGGGCCCAATTTTGTGGTAAAATCATAGATTTAATCATTCAAACCAAAAGTGTTCCCGAGTCTTGGAAAATAGCAACATTAATACCAATATATAAACAAGGATCATCTAAGGAGCCAAAGAACTACCGACCATTGGCACTCCTGGACCCTCTGGGGAAAATATTTGCCAACCTCCTATTGACAAGACTAAACATTTGGGCAAAACAAACCATCTGGCAATTCGCCAAACAGGATTTGTACGCAATGTCGGAACAAATAAAAACCTGATAATCCTAAATCTGATGAAGCACGAAGCTGAAAGAACAAAAACAGAAATAATAGTAGCTTATGTCGATCTGATCCTTGCCTACGATAAAATCAATAGAGACTTGCTTTGGACCAATGGAGATGCCACAGCAACATCCTCAAACCAATAAAACTCTTGTATACTAATACAAAAATACAAGTGAGAATGACATCTGATGGCATAATATCAAATCAATACTTGGCATGGCCTAAAGCAAGGGTGTCCGCTGGCTGCAGCACTATTTAGCCTTTTCACGTCCGATTTCGATGCATCTATAAATACACCGAGCATTAATCCACCGAAATTAAACGCAACTGCAGTACCATGTTTGATCTATGCAGATGACATAATCTTATTGGCAAAAACACTGTGCGGACTACAAACAGCACTTAATAAAACACAGGAATACATGGAAAAAAACGAACTTACAATATACATCAAGAAAACAAAAATCATGTATCTGACAAATAAGAAACCAAAAGGGAACAAAGTCTTTTCCTATTATCTTCAGGAAGAAAAATTGATCCAGGTCATAACCTATAAATATTTAGGAATATGGATCAACCAATCTCTCACAGAATTCCCATGGGCAGAACATTTGAAGTCCAAACCCGGGCATTAGCACGACAGGGTCTGTCGATCCATAAGAAATTCGGGAAATTTTAGTTTAAACCAGCTGTAACATTCTATAAGCAAAAGGTGACAGCAATCCTTGCGTACAGTGCTGAAACTATGATCAATCTGGATCGAGCCACATGGACAAAACTGGAGGCGATTTGTTGGCGGAAAGTACTAGGCCTACCTCAAAATATG
This sequence comes from Ambystoma mexicanum, assembly GCF_040938575.1. NCBI lineage: Eukaryota > Metazoa > Chordata > Amphibia > Caudata > Ambystomatidae > Ambystoma > Ambystoma mexicanum. The sequence goes on from NC_090931.1 coordinate 199,028,576, forward strand.
CTGATGGCCCGTATCCGCTATGAGCTGGGCCTCCAATCGCTAGAATCAATAATAGAAGGGAAAATATTAGACCTATTCCGAAAATTGAACAGCGAAGAAAATATACCGGTCTTGGAAATATTAAGGACCTCACACTTACACGTTAATGATACAGTACTAAAGAAATGGAAAGAAGCGACAATGAGCATATGTAACAAAAAAGGAATTGCATTAGAGACATTGACGAAGATGCCACAAAATGCAAAAAAGAAACTGAGTCGAATGGATTGGATTGCGACACAAGAGCAAAAAGGCCGATACAAACTGACTCTAAAGTGCAATGCAGAGGCACGAGCACTCAACCAACTACCATACTACCTAAATCTTTAAGATTAAGACTGAATCTACTCCCAACAAGAGAAGTCCTGGGGAAATGGAGTCAGAACAAAAGCGCAAATAGCGACTGCCGATTCTGTCTAATAATGGGAAAAACAGAAACTTTATACCATGTAATTATGGAATGTGAGGCACTCAACCAAAAAAAGACTGCTCTTAAGCGATAAATATCAAAGTGCCCCAGTAGAAATGGAAAAAGAAGAAAGATGGAGCCAAATCTTGATAGGAAACAGAAAGATGGTCGCTACTATAGTCCACTTCTGAGAAACAATTATGTTGGAAAGCAGTAGTAGCAAATAAGAACAGTAAAGTCAAAGTATTTTTAAATAAGACAATGTAAATTGTTGTGACCTATAAATGTAATGTTTAAGATGTAAACCAAATGCATTTAAAAAAAAAAAATATATGAACATCCTGGAGCTATGGGCAGTGTTGTGGGCCCTCAAGTCATTCCTCTGTCGTTGAAGGGCAAGGTGGTGAGGATCCTCACGGACACCACCACAATGTTCTACATCTGGTAACCAGAGGGCACTCAATCCCCAGTGTTCTCCAGGGAAGTGCAGGAGTTATGGCGCTGGGCCATTGGACAATAAATGTTCCTCGTCCCTCTTCATCTAGAGTCGAGAACACTGTTGCGGATTCCCTCATCAGGGAATTGCGCTCCTGCCACTAGTGGGAACTTCGTCAGGACCAGGTGGACCACATCTTCACTAACTGGGGCAGGCCCCAGATCAGTCTGTTTGCGAAGGCAGCAAATGCCAAATGTTTGCCAGCAGATTTCACCAACTGAGGATCCTGGGAGAAACGTTCTCCTTCCCGTTGGAAGGGATGTTTTTGTATGCGTTTCCTCCATTGCCTCTCCTGCTACGGGTTATCGATACACTCTGTGTCAGTGCAGGATGATACTCATCGCCCTGGCATGGCTGAGGAGGTTTTGGTATCTGGACCTTCTCGGACTGCCAAAGTTGCCTCCGATCCAACTACTAGCGGTCCCGAATCTTCTCGCCGGAGAAGTAGGTGCAATTGTGAATCGCGATCCAGGATCGCTCAACCTGAGGACTTGGCTACTGCAGCCCTAGAGTTTGGAGGATTTGAGTTGCCTGCTGACTCCAGGGAGGTCCTCACCAAGGCCAGGGCATCGTCGACTTTGAAGTGCTATGGGCATAAGTTGAAGTGTTTCGCTATGTGGTGCCGGTCGCAGAAGACTACTACTGAGGGTCACAGCCCACAGATTCTTCCACATTTCCTATCCTTGCCCAAGGCCGGACTGGTGCACGCCTCGATCAAGGTACATCTGGTTGCGATCTCTCGCCACACCAGGTCTCCAGGAAGGTCTTCACTTTGATCTCATCTACTCGTTAAGGAATTCCTCAAAGGACTTTTTAGTTCTTTCCCGCCGGTAAAGGCTTGTGCCCCGGCGTGGGAACTCAACGTGGTTCTGATGAGGCACATGGGGGCTCTTAGAGCCAACGCATCAGGCCCCCTCTTAGGTTCCACTCGTGGAAAACTGCTTTCCTTGTGGCCATCACCTCTGCCAGGAGGGTGGGGGGTATACAGGCCCTATCTTGCAAACAGCCATACTTGACTTTCCATGTATCAAGGGTGGTGCTGCGGACGCACCCATGTCATGCCGAAGGTTCCGTCGGAATTCCACCTCAACAAACCTTCGATGTTGCCTGTTTTTTTCCCCAAAACCTTTGTCACCGGCTGAAAGGGGGCCTTGCAGTCGCTGAGTGTTGCTTGGGTCCAGAAGTTCTAACTGGCACGCACAAAGAGTTTTAGAAAGACTTCACAGCTGTTCGTGAACTTTGGTCCTGTGAACCATGGGATGGCCTTGTCCAAGGCTTCCATCTCAAGGTGGCTCTCCGGCTGCATCATGCACTGTCATCAGTTGGTGAACCGACCACTGCCCTGCCGTCCGAGAGCACACTCCACCAGAGTGATCGCTGCGACAACGGAGTTCCAAGCTGCTGTGCCCTTGATGGACATCTGCAGGGCTGCTACATGGAGGTCCACGTAAACCTTCACGAAGTTCTACTTCGTCAACTGCGATTCCAGGGAGGAGTCCAGAGTCGGCCAAGCAGTGCTACTTAACCTGTTCGCTTGAGGTGAATCTGTTCCAGAGGTCTGAGTTGATTGCTTCAGTTGAGACTTGCCACATCCCGTGGTTGTGTAATGTTGTACTGCTGTGTATTCGACCCCATGCTGGAGAAGGAACAAGTTACTTATCTGTAACTATTGTTCTCCAGCTTGGGTCTGGCATGGATTCACATACAAACCCTTCCTCTGTCCCCTCTGCGGTTCTTCATGGTCATAGTGTCACTTTACGTGCTTACCAAATCTGAAGATGGCTGCTAGAGGAGGGGCTTAGGGAGATGGCTGTCATTGGATGGGGGCAGTATGACCCAGTGGACAGTGATTGTTTTAGAGGAGCAATGCAGTTTTGTAATTGAAAGTGAAACTTTTTGTTTTTTTACCGAGGATTCCTATTCTGACAGCAGGGAATATTCATGAGCATGTGAATCCATGCAAGATGCATGCTGGAGAACAATAGTTATAGGTAAGTAACTTGTTCCTTACTGTGGCTGTTTAACTTTGCACATATCAACACATGGAGCGTTGGAAAAAGGGGATTGCCACTGCTGGGGTTCAGAAGCAGTTTTCCCCCACCGTCATCACATTTCCCACCCGCCTAAAATTGCTAAGTCCTTCAGTCAGCTAGGTGGTTATAGTTGCATTGGCCAAACCCTGAGAGATTGGAGTCTCTTGGTGTGCACCTTTGGTTTTTGCATCTCTAATAAGTCCTCCATATAGGATTCATAAGGGCAAAAATTGGTTCACCATTTATAAACAGTCTGTTTCAACAATGAGGGCACATAAGGCCCAATATGCTAGAATAGAAAACTAAGGCAATTTGTGCAGGTTCAATGCAAGTTGATTGCACTCTTTACCAGTGTTGGGAAGATTTTCTATTTCTGCTTTCCCCCAGTAGACTTCTATGGGACAACCGACCTCTTTGCTATTGTCTGCTTCATCATCTTACTCATTAGAGTTAAGTAAAACCCCCCGCTTTACTTCCCTTGCTTTTATCTCTCTTATGGAGGAACTGTTTAGTCCGTATAACTATTTATTTTGTAACTTTTTGGTTACAATTACAATGTATCCAGGATGCAGTAATGGCAGTGGACATTTTTCTTCAGTATTTTTAACTTTTTACTTGTGCATTTTACCGCATAATGCTGTAAGGAGTACCATATTCACTAAAATGGCCATGCCACAAGATATTCACCTGTCCGTTGACCATTTTGTATTTTGTCCTTCTTGCCCTTTTGGGTCTGGAATTGACATATGTGTTAACCCCTTTCTTGATCAAAGCCTCTGCTTTCCATGGCAAAGTAATGGTCTGTGTATGTGGCTGACTGTCTGGGCTTAGTGTGTCTGTACCAATTCCACTTCTTAGCCACAGTGTGTCTGTGGCTGTGCAAAATGTGCGGTCGTCCAAGGCCAGGATGATGCGTTACCTCCGGTTTATTCTTATAAGAAGTCTTGTTCCAGTGTTTTGAATGCATCGGGAGGATAGCTCAGCAGCAACGTGCTCGCCTTGGAAGCAAGACGACATGGAACAACACAGGTTTGATCCTTGGGTCCGCGCTTAGAAACCTCTGGGTATTAAGTGTGTTATAAATAACCTATCATATTACATCATATTGTAATTTCTTGGTGAAGTAATCAGGCATTCTTAGTTATAGGCTGTTTGCATGATCTTTTCTTGACAGTTTGTAATGCCAATCAAAGTGTGGTGGAGATTGGCCACCACGTTCAGATGTCGATATTTGAAGTGCATAAGTATCCTCAATACCCATTTCATTGTTACGTTGTCTCTTCCTTGTCGGACAGGTAGCCAGTGGGTAAAAGTCCAGGGCTAGATGGCATCTTACATATCCGTCCTTGAGGCTCTTTTACGTAATAAGCCTCAAAGGCAATTTGTCGCTGGTGGAGAACCTTCTTATCAGTTGAAATTCTAACGCGAATCAGGATTTTTTGTATCCAGCACCAGTTATCACCACAGAGATCAGAACGAAGGGTTGGTGAGCAACACTGCTGAGTGCCATCAGGGATGGATGGCCACCATTTCCTCAAACTGGCGTACACTGATGATTTTCCTCAGGGTAATCTAGTCCTTCTCTTTCCAGAACGGGGGCTTTGCTACGCATCAGGGCATGGGCAATCAAGGTGCAGAATGGTACTGTGACGAATCACGAGATGTCACTTCTCCCCCGGGGGGGTTGGAGAGACCCTTGCCATGAGGCCAGCCCACTATCCGATAGTCCATCTGGGGGTGGTACTTAGCAGGAGGATCTCATCGGAAGAGACTTACCTTCTGAGGACAAGGGAGAACATCTCAGTAAAATGGTATCCATGGTCGCGTTACATAATGTCGCCGGGAAAAGGTTGTGGCGACATTTTATATGGTCATATGTAAAGGTTCAAGGCGAACGGGGGATGCAGGGGTGTACTCGGCTCCCCTTGAAAAAAAAAGTTTGGGGGCTGCGGGGGTATCCACTGCATGTTAAATGTAATGTCACCGCAAAAACAGGCCATTTTTGGCGGCTCTTTGCCACGCGACATATTTGCGGGAACATTATTACATGGAACTGGGAAAACGCAGTATGCCAATCCTCCAGCCACACGCTACAAACCTTACCGTCCCATAAAGACCAACTCCTGTAGTATTGGAGGATGGAGGAAATCATCAGGAAGCAGGTATTTCACCGGAGACATGTGTATATAAAAATGAGTACATTTATTCATAGGTTACAGGGCAAGTTAAGTAGAAAAACGCTGGAGCTAAATAGGTAACATCCTTTCAGTTGGGTTCTCCCATCCTGTTATCGCAACTGTAGCTATTGGAACAGTATTGCACTATCTGCACAGTGTGCACTCCGTACAGATAGATACTATAATGCTATCCCATACTTCATGTACTTTTGTAAGTCTGACAAGTGAAGTACTGAGTTGAGGAAGAACAGGGACTACCTCAGGGAGACCTACTTGACAAGTACTGGGACGAGGCAGAGGTGCGGAGCAAGAAAGTAATGTTGACAACTTGAATGAACATTCTAGTTTTCCATGTCTTATTTGTAGTAAAGCCGAAAGAAGGACTTACTGTTTTGTCAAGCGGGCTGTCAAGCCCTCCCTAAAGGAACTGCGGGCACAGGAGTTCATTTGGCGCGGAGAACAGAAGAGGCTGCTGACCGAGATGCTAGTGGGCAGGTGAAAACGTGTCTACCCGGTCTGCCATGGTCGCACCAACCAGAGGGAAGGAGAAACAGAAGTCCAGACATCCGACACAGTGGGACGACGTGGTCAACTAGAGACACACATTCTGCGAGGGCCCAAACGCTGTGGAGCCGCAGCACAATGCAGACCATGGGAATCCACGAGAAACCCGAAGCAGGAAAAAGTGAAGCCCAAGACCGAGCGGAGCACGGCGGCAACAACCCTAAAGGTACAGGGGATGCAGGGACGGTTGATGGGGGCACAACAGAGTTGTGGAAGACTGTTAAGACAGAGAGCAGTGGTGAGAAGGAAGCCCGTTGGGGGGAGAAGAGAAATTGAAGTGCCAAAAGCAATAGCAAATCTCGGGTCTTGGACCCGCTCCCACAAAAGATCCTTACAAGTAATCATCTTTGTGTCAGTACCTGGCAAGGACGTGAACCAGGTCTGTCTAATCAAAGCAGTAGAGAAATATGGGTGTGGCACCCGCACCCTTAAGCGAAGAGAGTTTCAAACCATCTTCCTTGTGGCAGTGCTTGGCAGGAAAGGGAACCAAGTCTGGAGACTGGGAAGACTCTGGTCTGGGACCCTCAAACTGAAAGTGCTAACAAAGTGAAGGAGAGACCAGAGGAAAGGGAGGCCTTCCCCCTGGTTGTGTGATCAAACTCTGAAACCAAGATACCAGGCAAAGGGAGTCTTCTGCACGACCCTAACCCCCTCCCTCTTCCCCTCCCCCCTCCCCTGTACCCTGTCCGGCTGTGTGGAATGGTTAAATTAAGATACCAACAGGAGAAGCAAGTCCTCCTCCTGGTAACCAAAATGATGATTTTCTATAACGGAAAAGTACTTGAACTTTTTGTATTGGACTACAATTTTGACCCATGGAAGGGAAACATTCCCCTAAGAAGCCAGCACTTGGAAACTAACTTTTATCCCCAGTCCAGAAGAAGGGAGTCATTATTCTGGACCGAGAAAGTCTACTTTATCACTAGTTTAAGTGTAAGGGACAGAGGTAGGGTTTTTACACAGGACAGTGGACTATTGATTTACACAGACATTTGTTTTATTGAGCATTTGTAAGGCGCTTTACACAGTAGAATTGTGTTTCAAAGTGCCACAAGGCTAAATGGGAAGGGAAAAGGGGAAAGGATAAGAATGGCAAAAAACAGTAAATATACAGTTGTGGTCGTACTCAGCCTTGTGGTATTTAGACATGCAAGTGCAATGAGAAGTATAGGGGATGAGGATGGAAGGAGGGGCAGAGGAGTGGACAAGTGCTAAGGGGAACTAAGGAGGACAACCTGAGGCTAAGTGCTAGTGCAGGTGGCCCTCAAGGGTGGGATGTGAATCCACCAAGCAGTAGCCCGCAGTGCAGGGGGTGCTGGTATTGACTGGGGGAAGGGCCGGGATCCTGTGCGTTTCATTAAGATCAAGCCATTGGTCATAGCAGTGGAGTGATTAGCAGGGTAGGGAAAGAGGTAGAGAAAAGGAAGGTCTTAAGGAGGTCCCGCTAAAGTCTGAGGGGGGCAGGGAGGCTGTTCTAAATGGAGGCACCAGCACTCCTGGTGCCTCCCTTTACGCCCTGACTATGGGTCAGGTACCAGGAAGTCCAGAAGGGACGCATCTGATGGTTCATGACACCTGCAACTTTCCATCCGTCGATTCCTGCTGCTCGCGGTCTTCCATCCAGTCGGCAGCATCATCAGGACACCACGCACCGGAACGAAACACCTGGTGGGAGAGAGAAAGAAGGACAACGTTAAAATAGGGTACTCACGGCATTCATGGCAGTAATCACAAATTCCTCACCTGGCTGGGCATTTATTGACTGGTTCCGCTCCGGAAATCTTCATACGCCCAGAAAGACCATTGCGACCTGAAAAGGAATAAAGAATACAGGTTAGCAAGAAAAGACATTACCGCGCCGCACTTCGCGCTTAACCTACCATCCATCATACGCTCCTGCGTCCATCATCCTTTCAGGAGCCTGATCCAAGTAGCACACCCACCGAACCTCTGTGCACCTAAGGGGAAACAAACAAAGAAAATACATTAATAGCAAGAAAGGAAAGCAAGGACACTTTAAGACTGCTATAAACAGACTTACCTCCTTAAAGACACTTGATTGGGTTAGCACCAGTGAAGTTAACTCGGTCGCTTCAACCCGCAGAAAACTATGCGCCCCTGCACAAAAGGCAGGACTGAGAGCATGCCAGACATCACAACAAGGTGAGGAGTGGGCCATCGGGTCGAGTCCAGGGGGGTTGGTGGGAGGTCCAGTCTTCCTGTGTTTTTAGGCCCAACCGCCATAGACGGCATCGTCCAGAATCGGGACGGTCCAGTGTGAATCTGGCAACCAGGGCATAAGGGCGTCCCCGTGGATACCAGGTGAGCGTAACAGACGCCCTTGATCTAAGAGTTAAGAGCAGGAAGGAAGAGGCAGTGCCAAGAAGGTGGGTGGTGCTTGGGGCACGTGACCTAGATCCACTTGCACCTGCTCCCCAGCTGCAAAGGAAAAGAGGCTGGAGGGCTCCTTAAGTAGGGAAAAGAGCGGCAAGCAGGAAGGCACCAGGTGGGCGGGGCTTGCTAAATGGAGAAAAAGAACGGCAAGCAGGAAGGCACCAGGTGGGCGGGGCTTGCTAAATGGAGAAAAAGAACGGCAAGCAGGAAGGCACCAGGTGGGCGGGGCTTAGGCCAGGTGACCTAGGGCCACTTACACCTGCTCCCCAGCTGCAAAGGAAAAGAGGCTAGAGGGCTCCTTAAGTAGGGAAAAGAGCGGCAAGCAGGAAGGCACCGGGTGGGCGGGGCTTGCAAGAGAGGCCAGATAAATATTGAAGAGCCATGGCGATAGGATAGAGCACTGTGGGATGCCACAGGTAGAGAGGGTGGTGGTGGAGGAGGAGAAAGGGCCCAGTTGCAGATGGGAAGGGCTGTTAGTGAGAAAAGGGGTCGGCCAATCCAGTACCCGGTCAGGTATGCCGATGGGGTCATGGAGACGTCTTATGAGGATAGAATGATTGACTGTGTCAAAGGCAGAGGAGAGATCGAGGAGAATGAGAACAGCAGGATAGTTGGAGTCGAGATTTGCAAGCATGGTTTCACAGGTTTTCAGGAGAGCAGTTTCCGTGCCTCTGGATGACCAGAATCCAGATTGATGGTCATGAAGGCAACCAACAAGATCAGTGTGGAGGATCAGTTATGGAAGGACCAACTTCTCCAAGAGTTTGGTAGTAGAGCTAGGGCGATAGTTAGCTGGGCAGGAGGGGGTCTGCAGACAGCTTTTTCTTTAGAGAGGGTGCACAAGGTACTGCTTGAGGGATAGAGGGAAAGAGCCAGTGGCGAAGGAGTGGTTACAGAAGTCAGCAAGAGCCGGGGTGAGAGGGGAGATGATGTCCTGAATTGTTCTGGATGAGCAGGGCGGCACCTGTTTGGAGGAGGCCTTCATAGAGTATAGTATTTTCATTGAGGCAGGGAATCCCCCCCCTTGGAGATGAGGAAAGTTAGGTTTTCTCTTTATTTTCTTGACTAATAAGTCTATAGAAATCGTCATGCCACCCATCAAGTCTCCTCCTTCTGCACCCTTACATACATAAACTTGATATGCCAACACTAAAATTCCATTTAGGAGATGCTAGTCCAGTCATTGTTTTAACTTTTCATTCTGGGACTTGTAGTCCTGGATTTCCCTAATATAATTACAGGACTAAAAGTTCCAGAATTCATACTTAAAACCAGGACTGCACTAGTGTCTCCCGAACTGAAATGGTAATGTTGACATGTATGATGAATTTCCAAACGAGGGAGGTCACAGGCTTAAGTAGCACACTTGATCCATTCTTAGGTGGAGGAGCATCTTCATTTTCTCTCTGCTTCGTACATTCCGGGGAAGTCGAATGTGGGGGGCTGACACCTTAAGCAGGATCTTTCAACCCTCAAAGGAATTGTCTCTGCTTACTCCTCTTTTCAGAGATTTTCTTACGGGTGGTGGGGGTCCTGTGGGTGGGTCTGATGGTCAACCTCCAACTCCCAGCTGAAGCAAAACTGCTCCCGTCACAATCATCATGGGATTCGGATGCTCTTACCCTGCTCTGGCCTAGAACATTGTTGAACATCTTTCCCCCCCCTTGCCACTCATTTCCCTGGTGCTGGCAGAGATACGGTAGGTGAGGGCCCTGGTAATCTTGGTTCTCCCGCATGGGGTCTGGCATGGATTCACATGCTGATGAATATTCCCCGTCAGACTGGGAATCCTTGGTAAAAGAAAAAAGTGTTTCACTTTAGTTTATCAACTCTTTCACCTATAAACCTATCACTGAGCTCTGGGTCATACTGCCCCCAACCAACGACTGCCCTCTCCCTAAGCCCCTCCTCTGGCAGCCATCTTACGTTTTTTACTGCATGTTGAAGTGTTGGGAGTCCTTGTATTTCGATCTTCGAGCTTTCTGTGTTTTTTTCAAGTTTTTTGGTATGAAAACTGTTTTCGGTTCAATTGAGCGCGTCTGCTCCATTGCTTACCCTTCTGATTAACGGGGATCCGTTTTTCAACATCTTTCATCGCTCCTCAAGGGCAGAAGTCGTTGAGTGTTTCTTCTTGGAAGCTTCCAGAAGTGCATCAGGTGTACACTGCGCTGGTTGATGTTTGCGGAATGTTTTCACGGACAAAGCATTCCCAGTGCCTGTATTGTCTACACCCAAAGTACAATGAAGAAGATTGAGATCTTCCGTGGCTCCTCCAAGCGCACGATGGAGGATCGACATATCTGGTTGGCGACGTTGCTCAATGCCAGCGCCTCTGCACCGGGTGGTTCACCGGGGCATGCCTCTTCTGGATCCAGCCAACCAGAGCAGGTTTCTAAGTCCTTTGAGGGCGCTCCATCCGTGGTGGCCCAAGACAAGGCAAAGCAACGCATGTCCGCTTCCGTCGGGGTTGGTGCGCAAGCGGGTGCCGCGCCGGTCAGGGCGTGTTCATCCTGTCAGTCTGCCTCAATCTCAGCCACAACGCCAGCTCTTCATCCAAGAGAAAGTCAGCTATGTCAGGGAAGCTGCGGGAGAAATTGGAGAAGGCCAATCAGGACAAGGTGTCCGACCTGCCAGTGAAGGCCCAGGTGATCCAGGACAAAACATCCTCTTCCATTGAAGGCGAAAGGTGCTGACCCGGTCCAGGGAGCCACAGTGTCGGCCAGAGTGGCTCTTCTTTGCAGGCGGTAGGCTTCGACCAAGCCAGTAGAAAAGACTCCAAAGAAGAGGATGCCAGAACTTAGCCCGAGACCGACCCCCTCAGGACCCGAAGAAGTGGGGGGTGGGCGGTGAAGTACTCTAGGGCACAGACATTTCTTCGTCCGATGAGGAGATACTTTCCATCCACACCATCCCAGAGGAGGCTGGTGACGACGACGACGATGAGAACGTAAAGTAGACGACCGCCGGAGGTGACGACGATGACAACGTCGACTGGGATGACGATATGGTCGCTGGGCACAGCGACCCTGTTCCCCAGGCACCTTCTAGAGATGTGTTGCAGGATATTCTCTCGACCCTCCACACACTGGGATCAGAAATTCAGAAGAGGATGCCGACGGCACCACCAGCGACACCACCGGTGCCGCCACCACCGAAGGAAAAGGGGAGACACCCTACACCTACCTCCATTCGAACCATCGATGCCCACCCCTCCTAGAGGGACGGGGATGGACATGTGGATGACTGACACCGATGGCGGGATGTCACCGCCGCCGAGGGCTTCTCCGCCAGATGAAGTGGGATCCTTCCATTCCATGATCGCCTGTGCGTCGGAGCTTTTGCAGCTCACTCTGGAAGAGGAGGGCTTCCTGTACTAGTGCCGGGAGGCGAAAAGGAAGACCATCCTGTTGGTACCACTCCTGGAAGATGTCTAGGATGATGGGCTGGCGCTGCTGAGGAACCCCGCCTCAGTCCCAGCGAAGAGAGGCCGACTTGAAAAGAAATACCGGGTGCCGGTATCTGCAGTCTCAACCATTGCCAGACTCGGTGGTCTCGGCAGCCGCCAGGAAGTAGTAGTCAAATTTGTCGTCTTATTAATCTGCACCCCCGGTGGGGAAGAAGTTGGATTCCATGGGTAGAAAGGTCATCTACTCGGTGGCGACGGTCAAGGCGGCCACCGCCTTAGCAATCGTGGCCAGATACGACCGTTAGCTTTGGCATAAAATGGCTCCACTCCTGGATTTCCTTCCTGAGGACAAATGGTTCGAGGCTTTGAAGATCGTTCAGGAAGGCAAGGTGGTGTCGGACCACGCCATAACCATGGCCCTGGACATTGCGGACACTCGTTTCCACCAGATGGGAAACCGGGTTTGCCTTCGTCGTCCTGGCTGGCTTAAGATCACCAACTTTTGACAGGATGTCCAGACGAGGGTCCTGGGCATGGCGATTGCCGAAGACAACCTTTTCGGGAAGGCTGTTGATGAATCCCTCCAGGCCATCAAGACAGACACGGAGACGGCCCGTACGTTGGGAACTCTGCAACAGCATCGTCTGTCCTTCTGTCCTTTTGTTCCTCAGAAGGGAAGTCTAGCAGGTCTTAGAAGGGTTTCGGTGGAAGCGCTTCCTCTTACCGCCAACCCTCAGGTTCCATGACCCAGGAAACCAACAGGGGTCGCTCCAAGGCTTTCGGAGGTAGCTGCCGTCATCAAGGCTCCCAGGGCAGCACACCCTCCTCCAAGCAGGACTGAACCGGCCAAGATGTCGGGCCCCCACCCCTGCACCCCAGTGGGGGGACGGCTGGCAAACTTTGTCAGCATGTCTGAAACCATCTCCACCGATCGATGGGTGCTGGACGCTCTCGCCCACCGACACACTTTGGAATTTCAATGGATGTGTCGGCGAATACCACTGGTGGCCCGACAGGAACAACATTTCTGATGTTTTATAATCTGCTTAGAATCACATGCTGTGCATCTGGTCCGACATCAAGTGGTAATCGCAGAGTATTGCATCTTGTCTTTCGAGAATCGAAAGGGGACGTCGACATGGGCATGCCTGTAACACCATCCCTATGTGACGTGTAGTGTACCCAAGATCCCTCATGCGTCGAGGTACCACAGATTGTTTTTTCCGATCAGCATACTGGTCGCCTTGATGCGGAGCTCGTCAAAGACTTTGCTTATTGTCCCATCGACCTTTGGTCGAATAGTTATATAAAATATCCATATCACCCTATCCGTCCCTTATTTCGACGGCTGTTACAGACCTCCTCCGAAGACCTTCAAGAACTCGACGGACGGTGATCCATTCCGCCGGCCTATACAGTAGGGAGAGTGGGGTTGGGGGTGGACATTTCTATACAAATTGAGAATGCCTTTCCCTTTCCTTCCTCTTTCCTTTTCGACCTGCTTGGTTAGGAAGGACCAACCCAGGCATATGGGGTAATAATCTGTCCGCCAATAGTTGAGCTATAATCTTATTGTCCGTGTTTATCAGGGACTGGGGTCTGTAGGAGGAGCACTTACAAGGATCCTTGTCTGGCTTAAGGAGTACCGTGACCAAAGCTGTGCGAGTAGATTCAGGAAGGACACCCGTCGCACTGGCCGCTTCGAACATAGATCGCAGATGAGGAATTAGAAGATCAGGGAACGCTTTATACAATTCCGCTGGGATAACATCCGTCCCAGGGGCTTTGCCATTGGGCAAAGAGTGAATCACCCTGAGAAACTCTTCATCAGAGGGGAGGTTATTCAATAAAGCTCCAAGTTCAGGCTCCAACCATCCCAAGGCCACCCTGTCCAAGTAGCGAACGATATCGTCGTGCCCTGCTTTAAATTGTGTGGAGTACAGACGTTTATTATAATCACGAAATGCGTCATTTATCTTTGCAGACTCCCTAGTAAGGTCCCCCCTAGAGTCTCAATTTCCAATATGGGGTTGGAGTGATGTTCCCGCCAAATGGCCCACGCAAGAGTCCTACTAGGGATGTCCCCTTCCACGTATCTGGCTGTGGCAACTGGATCGCCCAGGAACTGTTCCTCACTGGCCATTAACACCTGCATCTCTTCCCTTTTGAGTGCCAACTCCACACGGATCGTCTGAGTCCCGTAACCCCGGACGGGTCTCAAGATCCTTGAGTTCCAGCTCTTAGGAGGAAATGGATCTACGAATACACTTCAGGGACCCACCCTCTAGTGAGATGCACCAGCCTCGGATATAAACTTTAAATGTCTCAGAGACTACTCTGGCATCTGGGACTGAATCGAATTAATTTGAAAACTCAGTGATGGCTCTGCGAATGTCCTCACAAAATGCAATATCTTCCAGCGCTCGGGCCCTGAATCTCCACCTAAGGTGGCTCGAAGAGGACACCGGACAAGCAATCTGAACCAGGACCAGGGAATGGTCGGAAAAGGACCTGGGTAATATCTGAGCCTTACGAGTCGCCAGCTCTGGGGAGAGGTATATATAATCCATCCTCGAGGATCACCTATGAACTCCTGAGAAAAATATAAATTTGCTATCACTGGGATGGAGGAGTCTCCACGCATCTACGAGGGCATAGTCGTCGGCTATTGCTTTCCATTTACAGGTCGATTTTGAAAGGGAGGTCTGTGAGGAGGAGGACCTGTCTAGTTGTAGTGAGAGCGCAATATTATAATCCCCAGCCCATATCACTTCATAACTCGGAAAGAAGCGCAGGTGCGCAGAGCACGATTGAAAAAATTCAGGATGGTCAAAGTTAGGGCCATATATGTTGATGAATAAGACCAACTGTCCCGCAATCGCGCCAGCCACCAGGATAAACCTTCCCTCCTCGTCCTCTGAGTGTGTAGTTTGAATTCTAAAGAGCGGTGTATATATATTGCAACCCCACGTGAACTGGAAGAGAAAGGGGAGCTGTATCTATGGATCCCCAAGCCTGTCAGCGGGGGGAGCCTATTATCCCTTCTCAGGTGGATCTCCTGTAAGCAGAGGACATTAACGTTGTGGTTCTTAGCATAATACGGTGGTATTCTAGTTTACTTGCAATTCGTAAACCCACGAATATTCAACAACATCAAGGTTATGTCTAGGGTTTGTGTAAATCAGGGCCAGCTGACGGAGTCATGACGGAACCAGTCTAAGTGGCGCAATAGACCGGAGACATATAACCATTCAATTCCCCAACTAGAGAATTCATACTTCAGTGTGTACTTGATACAGCCAGAGATGTGGGTGTTTTGAAAGTGTACCCCACCCCCATTAAACTCAATGCAACTTCTTTATAGCAACCCAGAACCCCCATTGTGCCCTTACCCGCCCCCCCCACCCATGCCAGAAACTCCAACCAACCGGCCAATCAATCCCACCCCCCACCCACATAACAAGAACAACCTTTAACTCTGTGTGGTGTCGCTGGGCATGTGGCGTTGCCGGCGGCCACTGTGCCTCCCAGTGGTGAGAGGCTTGTTTACCACATTTAACTGTTACCAAGGTTCTGTGAAAAGTAAGTGTTACTGCCAGATTTGCCACTTAGGGTCCCCGGGATGACCAGATGAGACCCACCAAAAAAAGAAAGGGAAAGAAAAAACATCTCGGCGACAGGATGGAACCGGTGCTGCTCTTGCTGGCCTTTGGCGGGCAGCGGGGCTAGGTCTCGACTCTTTGGAGTTTCTGTTGTTTCTCGGTTCTTCGAACCTGTTCGTTTTGTGAAGTTTATCCTTCGTGAAGATGTCTACCTCGTCTTCAACCCCGCATCCGGGCTTTAAGAAATGCGGGGACTGTGGGTCCAAGATGTCGGTGACGGACTCGCATGCCGCCTTTCTCTGGTGCCTCGGGGAGGCCCATGACACGGATGACTGTGTCGACTGCCAGTCGCTCAGGTCCAAAGCCTTGCGGGAGCGCAAGAAATTGTTGTTGGTAGGTAAGGTGTCCAAGCCCCGGAAGTCGAGGTCTGCGGGGCTTTCGACGGACGATTCGAGGGGCGACTCTCCACGTCGTCGTCGGAAGTCCAGTGGGTCTCGCTCCGGGAGTCGGTCCTGCCACTCCTCTGCCTCTTCGAGGCATTCCCGCAAGTGCCGGAATCGGTCGCCTTCCCCGTCCTCATCCGAGGACTCCGCCTGTCGGCGGGTCGCTTATCCCACCAAGCATGCAACACCGGAGTAATGGGCTTCAAGAAAATGTTCACGATTCTCGAATCGCAGGGCACCGGTCCGTCCGCGCCTCCGAGTGGGGTCGGTCGTGATCGGTCGAGAGACACCGCTCGCACGCCTTTGGGCTCGGGTGGTTGGCACGATTCGCGGGAGAGGTCCCGCTCGGACAAGGGGAATCGTTCTCATCATGCCCGGTCCTCGACGCGCTCGAGACCGCGTGAACCTGTGAAGTCTCCGAAGAAGACATCGACGCCTGTGGCGCTGTGGTCGTCGACACTCTATCGAGGCTCCACCTCTGAGGAAGTCGTCGACGCCGTCGGTGCCCAGGATGTTGAAGGACAAGCTCGGGGCTCTGCCTTCGAGGCCTGTGTCGACGCAGTCGATGCTGTCGGCGCTGCGTCTGACGTCGACGCTGATTCACTCGACGCTGGCACCGATTCACTTGACTGCCTCTGCGCCTTTCGAGGCTGTGGTGTCGGAGGTACCCCGTGGCATGGGGGAACCCCCTAGAAAGGCTCTGCCCAAGGTCAAGCATGGCTTTGTTCCCCATTCTGTGCCTTCTTACTGCCATCTGGAGTACATTTCAGAGGTGGATGAGGGCTCTGATGATGGCATGGTTCCTGATATGGTGCCAGATGAGATTCTCTCGGGCCATGGCCAATTTGAGGACCTACAACAGTCACTGCACGATGCCAGTGGGCTGGACACCTCTCTGGAGGTGGAGTTTTGTAGGCCTGAGCCTGGCACTCATGCAGACTCCTCGTACCGGCGCCTTATGTCTAGGGTCACTGAGTACTTGGGATGGTCTGCTCCCCCAGGGGAGTTTCTTCAGGATGATCTTACAGACATCCTCGACCTTGGTCCACCAACTGACCCGGTACTGCCGTTTCATATGGCTCTACAGAGGAGGGTGGCGGTGGCTTGGACTGCTCTGGAGAGTCTCACTGCAGTGGGCAAGTCTTTGCCGCGAAAAGACCGCCCAGCCAGTAGCGACCCCTGCTACTTGACCAAGCACCCCACTCCGGAGAGTTTGGTGGTGCAGGCTGCTACGGCCCCGGCAAAGCAGGCGTCGTATCCTACCATCCCTCCTGATGGGGACGACAAACGTTTTGATGGCTGGGCGAAGAAAGTGTTTTCTTCAGGGGTATGGCGCTTCAGGCAGCCAACTCTGTATGTGCCTTGTCTTGTTTCACGCACATTCTGTGGAACTGTATTGCCTTAGCGGCTGAACATATTCCCGAAGGGGACGAACGGGATGATTTCCTTGCTACGGTCCAGGATGGCAAGGATGCCATGTGAGTCCGTTCAGTCGGGTTTGGACATGGCGGATTGCGTCAGCCGGTCCATGGCGGCGGGCACTGTAATACGCAGGTTTGCGTGGTTGCGGAAGTCGGGGTTTGCTCCTGATGTGCAGATCCGGCTCCTCAACATGCCCTTTGACGGTGAACATCTTTTTGGCAGCAAGGCTGACGAGAGCCTTGATAGGTTGCAGACTTCCAAAGCTGCAGCGAAGTCGTTGAGCGCTGCAGTTCGACAACCTCTGCCTTTTCATCCTAGGGGACAGCAATGGAGGGGAGGTTCCTTTCGTTATTACTCATCCTTTGGTAAAGCAAGAGGAGCTGTCAGTCAAAGCGGCCACCGTAGGAGTGCCAGAGGTGGAAAAAAAGGTACTTGAGGTGCCAAGGCCGCTCGGGCAGTTGCCTCTTTGCCCTCAGGCAAAGCCGCAGCCGCTACCACTCAGTCATGAGGCCATGTCCCATGGTTCGCCGGTTGGGGGAAGGCTGGCGCAGCATCTTGTAGAGTGGCGTGCCGTTACTTCAGATGCGTGGGTTCTGGAGATCATAATCCACGGCTACAGTCTTCCCTTTCGGCAGAGGCCTCACGACAATCCACCAGGGACCCTCTCTTTGAAGAGTCCGGATCCGCTCCTTGCGCAGGAAATTCAAGCCCTGCTGGAGAAAGGCGCCATAGAACTGGTGCCTGTAGCAGAGAGGAACTAGGGATGGTATTCCCCTTATTTTTTGATTTCGAGGAAAGACGGGGGATTGAAACCCATCATGAATTTGTGCGGTTTGAACAAACGCCTCAGGAAGGACAAGTTCAAGATGGTTACTCCCTCTCAAGTCCTCCAGGCCCTTCAACTTCAGGACTGGTTGGTGTCTCTCGACCTCAAGGACGCTTACTTTCATGTGCCGATCCATCCCAAGCACAAGAAGTACCTGAGGTTCGCGGTTGGTGACTCGCACTTTCAGTTTCGGGTCCTGCCGTTCGGATTGACCCCGGCCCTGAGGGTTTTCACCAAGCTCATGGTGGTGGTGGCAGCGTATCTCAGGAAAGGGGGGTATTCACGTCTACCCCTACCTGGACGATTGGTTGATCAGGGCGCGCTCTCCCGAGCAAGTCCTGGATCATCTGTCAGTCACCTGCCACTCCCTTCACAGGCTGGGCTTCTCCCTCAACGTAAAGAAGTCCCATTTGACCCCAACACAGCGGCTCCAGTACATCGGAGCAGCGCTCGACACATCCCTGGGGCAGTGTTTTCCTCCCCCAGGTGAGGGCTCTTCACATTCAGCAGATGGTGCACAAGTTTCAACATGCCCAGACACTCCGGGCGTTCGAGTTCTTGAGGTTGCTCGGCCTCATGGCATCCTGCATTCTTCTGGTGCCAGAGGCTCGACTGCGGATGAGATCTTTGCAGTGGGCACTCAAGATGCAGTGGTCACAATCCTCTTGCAGGATGTCGGACCCCGTTCAGGTGCCGCCCTCGGTCGCCCAGGACCTTCTGTGGTGGGCCGTCGAAGGCAATCTGATGAAGGGGGTTTCATTTTTGCTTCCCTGGCCAGAGGTGACGATCGTGACGGACGTATCCCTCACGGGATGGGGAGCTCATGCCAACGAGTTGACGGTCAGCGGTCATTGGTCTCCATCGGAGTCCAGACTCCATATCAATCTGTTGGAGCTGAGGGCCGTCGGGCTAGCCTTGAAGGCTTTTCTGCCGACTGTGCGAGGAAAGAATGTCCTGATCCTGACGGACAACACTGTGGCCATGCACTACCTCAACAAAAAGGGGGGGGGGGCAGGGTCACTTCATCTGTGCAGGGAGGCGATGCAGCTCGAGTTCTGGGCAATCCAGCAGGAAGTTTCGATCTCGGCAGTTCATCTGGCCGGAGACGAAAACGTGACGGCAGACGCTCTGAGCAGGCAGAGCACGATCTCTCACGAGTGGGAGCTGTTTCAGGAGATTCTCCTGGAGATCTTCGCCCTTTTGGGGGACCCCTCAAGTGGATCTCTTCGCCTCCAGTGTCAACCGGAAGTGTGAAAGGTTCTGCTCGCGGGAATTTCCTCCAAGAGGAGCCTTAGGAGACGCGTTTGTGGTGGAGTGGTCATTCCCACTGCTGTACGCGTTTCCTCGCAGTACTTGTGGGATGACGGGGACTGGGAGGTTACAGAGGTTCGGTTCCCGGATGATCCTCATTCCTCCGGCATGGGCCCGGAGGACGTGGTACCCGGACCTTCTCGACTTGTCCATCTGCCCTCCACGTCGTCTTCCCAACCGAGACGATCTGCTCTCACGGGAGGGGGGGGGGGTCAGGTTCTCCATCCCGAGGTCAGATCCCTCAACCTTCACGCTTGGTTTCTGAAAGGTTGAGGTATAAGGATTGGGACCTCCCTGAAGACGTGATGGAGGTGTTGCTCTCGGCCAGACGGCCCGCAACTAAGTCCCTGTACCGTTGGCGTAAGTTCTGCGACTGGTGCAGGGTTAAGAATGTGGATCCTTTTGCATGTGACATTCCCATGGTTCTGTCTTTTTTGCTTTCTTTGGCCCACAGGGGCTTTCAAGTGGGTACCATTAAAGGTTACCTGGCGGTGCTGTCCATGTTTAAGCGCTCGTCTGAAGAGTGTTCCTCTTTTAAAATTCCTTTAATTTCTCAGTTTCTGAAAGGGCTCACTAATGTGTTCCCTCTGTCACCTTGCCAGGTGCCCAGTTGGGATTTGAACCTTGTTCTCAAGTTTCTGATGGGTGCTCCGTTTAAGCTTTTTCATTCATGCCCTTTGAGACTGTTAACTCTTAAAACTGTATTTTTAGTTGCGGTCACTTCCGCTCGCAGAGTGAGTTAGTTACAGGCACTTTCAGTTAAGCCACCCTTCACTGTGTTTCATAAGGACAGGGTTGTCCTTAGAGTTCGTCCTTCTTTTCTTCCAAAGGTGGTGTCGGAATTTTATTTAGGCCAGAAGGTTGTTCTTCTGGCATTTTATCCTCCTCCGCATCCTGGTAAGGAAGAAGAGAGGCTCAATAGGCTTGATCCTAGATGAGCGTTAAGCTTTTATATTTCATGCATGTCCCGGGTCAGAGTGGACGATCAGCTCTTCATTGATTACGCTGGAAAGCGTTTGGGACAAGCTGTGACGAAACAGACTTTGTCTCGCTGGATTATTTTGGCTATCTGAGTGTTACCGCTTGGCGGGTAAGGACCCACCGGTCGGCTTACGGGTCCATTCTACCAGGGGCATGGCTACCTCTACTGCCCTGCAGAAAGGTGTTCCTATTTGTAATATCTGTGATGCAGCCACCTGGGCTTCGGTACATACGTTTGTACGTCACTACTCCCTCGATTCCATCCGGGGGCAGGATCTGGCCTTTGGCAAGGCAATCTCCGCAATTTGATTGGGCATTCTAAATTTCTGTTTTCTAAATTCTTTTCCCACCTCCTTGCATTGGTACTGCTTTGGGAGTCTGTCATAGATATGGAATACGTCGGAGGACCCAACCCCTCAAAGAACAAGTTACTCTCTTACCTGGTAACGCTCTTTCGATGGGATGGTCCGACGACGTATTCCATATCGCTCCCTCCCTACCTTCCCCGCTACAGAATTTCTTATGCGATTGCAGCTTACGTTTCCGCAAGGCTTTGTGTGTCAGACTGGCAGAAGACTGGTGGCACACGTTCTGGGGAAAAAACTACAACTGAGCCTACGTGCATCGTGCGTCCTACTTATAACATCTGGTGACGTCGGCCGTCGGAGGAGGTCCTCGAGGGCGGCGTATCGACGTCATCGACGCAGGACGCAGACGCCGAAAGATTTTCCGAAGCAGAACAGCTGTGGTGATTGTCATAGATATGGAATACGTCGTCGGACCATCCCATCGAAAGAACGTTCCCAGATAAGAGTAATTTGTTCTTTTCTTCCTTAAGATGTTTTTCACAGCTTGAAAGGGTTTCCTCAAATCCTGTACTTGTTGACTAAAGTCTGGGAAAAGCCTTAATGTTGTGGAACCCCATCGGAAGACCTTTTTTTCCCTTGCAGCACACAGCTAAATATCCCGGTCTTGGTAGCTGAATATCTGAGCAATGATGGCTCTCTCCTGGGCCCCTGGAGGGGGCCTCGCTGCAAGTGAGCAATGAGCCCGCTCCACCATAAACATCTGTCACAGGAGGGTCCCCGAGAACCTCCCTAAGCAGTTTTTTCCACAAAGACTTCCATGGTATCAATAGGGGTCGACTCGGCAACCCCAGTAATTCCTTATATTGTTTCTCTGATCTCCCCTCTAGGTCATCATTCTTGGCGATCACCTTCTTAGCCGTCTACTGAAGAGTTGCCACCTCTCGCTGGAGCGCCGCAATTTTTTCTTCCCCCATCTCAAATCCGATGCTCAGCCTCCGACATCCTACCACATAGGTTTTCAGTCTGGACAGCCAACACATCTACTTTACAAGACAGTGCATCAATTTTAGCTCCCAAGTTGTCTGTACTATTTTTCAGAGCTAGGGCTGATATGTCCAGTTGAGATGGGCGTGGTTCGTCCTCATGTTGCGGTGGGTCAGCCCTAGTTTACTGCTCCATCCTTGCTTGCTTCTTATGGTTGCCCATTCCGGGGGGCTATCCCAGGTGAAATAAATGAGGCGTTCGGGGAGTAAGCTGGGTGCACCACAGGGGACCGCGTGGGGGCTAGCTGAGTGGACCAGATGGATCCAGATGTTTTAGCAGCCGGTGGAACCACCGAGGAGCAGTGCGTGTCAAGCAATAGCTGGGCGGACCCTGTGCTAGAGTGCCGTAGCCCCTGGATGGCAGTTCGGTGCAAACTGATCGTATTAGGGGCTGCACTGTATGGAACAGGCCAGTCCTGAAGGAGGAGGTATGTTGCAGCCCCCCGCCCGGTTCTCATACAAGACCCCCAGCTGAAATGGTGCCCCCCAGGGTCCAGGATTGACCACGATATTGCCGGCTACTCCAATCAACTTCTGGTCAATGAAAGCAGACCTCCACTTTGTAACAATCAGGGGACCAGCCGCATACAGAAGGGTCCAGTTCCTCGAAGGCAAAACTGTGCTGGGTAAGAGGGAAGGGGGGCCCATAGCCCTCCCAGGTGAAGGGGAGCGGCCTTTAGGATCAGTAAAAAACGCCCCACCCTCGGACCCCCGACTCACCGCAAGAATGTGAAACTGAAGCGGCAAACCCGCCGGGGTCCGGGGAGGAGCAGCGCCAGAGCCGCCCGCAAGCCAGCAAGCAGAGGGTCTCAAGGTCCTCCAGGGGAGCGGAAAGTGAGCGCCACATAGCCATGGAGGCTGCAGGAGCCGAGGCGCATGTTCCTCAGGATTGCAACAACAGATAGGCTGCTCCAACGCCTCTCGCAGGGACCGCCCCATAAACGCCCCCGAGGTAGTGCAGCAGGCTAGGATCAAACAATGTGGGGAGACCACGATCACCGCCATCCGGGGTCCGGCTCCCCATCTGGCGATGAAGCGCTGGGCAACAGCGGAGGAAGGCACACCAGGCAGTCGTACGCGGTCGGGACCAGGATCCTCACTGCCGCACCGTGGGGGATGGCGGCCCGCCAAATTAAGGCCGCAAATAGTCCCAGTCCAAAAGGAGGTGAGCCCACGCCACCAGGGGGATTCAAAACCAGCACTTCCGATGCCACACAGGTTCCGACCCAACCTGCCACACCATACTCAGGGTAACTCGTCCCATGAACATAGGATTTTTCTCCACATATTCAAGCCTCTGCTGGCGCACTCTCAGGTAGCGGCCATTTTACGAGCCGCGCAACAGCGCCCACCAGACGATAGGTCTTTTATTCAGTCTGGGATTCTCTATCAACGAGAAGAAATCCAGCCTAGACCCCAGTCAGGTCAAACAGTTCCATGGGGCTCTAATACAAACAAAGGACGGCCTTGTCTTCCCCTCCACCGAGAGGGTCCAAAACATGTTTCAGATCCCTCAGTATGTAGCCAGTTGAGAGGTGACTGTAAGCAAGGCTATGCGACTGCTAGGAATGATGGCGTCATGTATCTACTTGGTTCCTCATGCGCGCGCAAGACAGAGGGGAGACGCTTCACCCATGCCTGCAGACATTGAACTTGGCAGCCTGGCTCCTGAGGTCATAGTTTGGCCACCTGCAACTCCCTCAGATTTATGGCCATTCTCAGGGAAGCAAGAAAGGCCAACACCAGATACTGCTTTTCCAGTAAATGGAAATGGTTTGTCATCTGGTGCAACTCAAAGAGCATTAACCAGATTAACTGCTCTCCCACACACATTGTGTTATACCTAACTCATTTACTTGACTCAGGCCTGGTCTTCAACTCCATAAAGGTGCACGTAGATGCACTTTCAGCCTACACTACATCACAACAGAAAGTGTCATGGTGGAAGATACCAGTTATTAAAGCTTTCATGGAGGGAATGAAAAGAATTCACCCTCCCATTTCTAACCCAGCTCCCGGATGGGACCTAAATGTGGTGCTGACTAGGCTTATGGGGGCTCCATTCGAGCCCATGCACAAGGCAAGTCTTAAAGACCTCACCCTTAAGACTGCTTTTTTAATAGCTATTACCTCCATCAGGAGGGTAAGTGAACTACAAGCGCTCTCGATCCTAGATCCCTTCGTAACAGTTCACAAAGACAAGGTGGTTCTGCGCACTCATCCTAGATTTGCGCCTAAATTCATTTCAAAGTTCCATGTGAACCAGTCAATAGAAATACCAAGGTTCTTTCAAAATCCTTCATACCTGGGAGAAAGAACCCTGCACACACTGGATGTACACAGATCTGTCATGTTCTACATGGAAAGAACTCGACCAATTAGAAAAACTAATCAGTTTTTTGTTTCGGTGGTGGCAGGAAGAGGAGACGCAGTATCCAAATACACTATCTCTAGGTGGCTTGTCAAATGCATTACCCTCTGCTACACTCTTGCTAAGAGAGCACATTCCACTTGAGGCACTGGAGCGTCCATAGCATTCATTGCAAATGTTCCCCTTGAGTCCATTTGCAAAGCGGCAACCTGGAGTTCTGTACACATCTTTACAAAACACTATTGCCTAGACACTCATTCTAGGTCTGATTCTCAGGTGGGACAGGCAGTACTAAAACATCTTTTCACTACTGTTCCTTCTCACAACCCACCTCCAACTCCAGGTACTGCTGGCTAGTCTATGCACAGCATGTGATTCTAGGCAGATTAACAAACATCAAAAAACATGCATTACTTACTGTAAAAGCATTTCTGATGGTTGTTAGATTCACATGCACCCACTCTTCCTCCCCGCTCGGATGGAAGGAACATAGATGTTTTACCTTTTTCTCTCTCCTTTCTGTACTCACTCACGATAGTCACAAGGCTCCCTCTTGGCAGAAAAAATACAATCGGAGGGACCTCGACACGTGAGGGATCTTGGGTACACTACACGTCACATAGGGATAGTGTTACTGGCACGCCCATGTCGACGTCCCCTTCCGATTCTCGAAAGACAAGCTGCAATACTCTGCGGTTACCACTGGATGTCGGACCATATGCACAGCATGTGAATCTAAGCAGATACAACCATCAGAAATGCTTTTACGGTAAGTAATGCATGTCATGCTTCATCTGCTGCTGGAAGTTTGGGCCATGTTAAGAAAAGGGATGGTCGAGCTGGTTCCAAAGCGACTCCGGGGCTCGAGTTTACTCCAGATACTTTCTTGTAAGAAAGGAGACCGGGGGCCCATTCTCGACCTAAGACGACTCAACTAGTACATAAAGTCCCAGAAGTTCAGGATGGTCACGCTGCAGCACGTGCTCAACCAGCTGGAGGAGGGAGACTTTGTCGTCGTTGTATCTAGATACGCGTACTTCCACGTCCCCATACATGAAAAGCATCGCAAGTTCCTGCGCTTCGTCGTACAAGGGAAGCATTACCAGTTCAAGGCTCTCCCCTTCGGACTGAAGTCAGCGCCCAGAGTCTTCACCAAGTGCCTGGCTCCGGTGGCGTCCCATCTATGACTACAGAGGATCCATGTGTATCCTTACCTCGACAACTGGCTCATCTGGGCCAAGTCAAGGGACATCGCTGTCGATCACACAGCGAGGACCATCCAGCTGCTGACAGAACAGGGGTTCCCGGTGAAATATGCCAAGTCAGACGTGCTGTTCCTAGGATCCAGGCTCAACACTGTGTTCTGCCTGGCGGTGCCATCGGAGGAAACGATAGCGGCCATCTTGTGCAAGGTGCAACGGCTGTTAACACTGAAGATTGCGACGGTGAGGACCATCAAGTCACTGCTCGGCATGATGTCATGTATATACCTGATCCGGCTCTGCAGATTGCGGATGTGCCTGCTGCAGGAATTCCTGGACGTCTGTTGGATCCAGGTGTCCGGAGGCTTCCAGGACAGGATTGCGCTCGATGAGGCATTCCTTCGAGCGATAAGGTGGTGGGGTGTAAGCTCTAACATTGTCAGAGGCACGGACTTCCAGGGTGACGGACGCTTCCCTGGAAGGATGGGGAGCCCACACCGGACGTCTTCATGTCACAGGCCTGGGGCTGCCGGAGGAGAAGACGCTACACATCAACATACTGGAACTACGGGCAGTGTTTTGGGCCCTCAAGTCGTTTCTTCCGTCCCTCTAGGGCAAAGTGGTGAGGGTCTTCACGGACAATACCACCACAATGTTTTACATCTGGAAGCAGGGGGGGTACCAGATCCCCAGCGCTCTCCAAAGAGGCGCAGGAGTTGTGGCACTGGGCCGTCGCACAAGGGATCTTCCTCGTTCTGTTTCACCTGGCAGGAGTAAAGTACACCATTGCGGACTCTCTCGGCAGTCAGCTAGGCTCTTGCTACGAGTCAGAGCTTCGGCAGGATCAAGTGGACAAACCTTTCCTCCAGTGGGGCAGTTTGCGACCAGGTTGACCAGCAGGTGTCCCCAGCCGGGGAGCATGGGGGACGCATTGTCCTTCACTTCAGAAAGCCTGTTTCTATACGTGTTCCCCCATTAACACTACTGCT
Source organism: Ambystoma mexicanum (assembly GCF_040938575.1). NCBI lineage: Eukaryota > Metazoa > Chordata > Amphibia > Caudata > Ambystomatidae > Ambystoma > Ambystoma mexicanum. The sequence goes on from NC_090931.1 coordinate 199,054,592, forward strand.
ATGAGTCGTCCGTCAACTCAGACGGTACCGGTGCAGGATGATCCTTATCGTACCAGCATGGCCGAGGCCGAGCGTCGTCGACTTTGAAGTGCTACGAACACAAATGGAAGCGTTTAGCGACTTGACACTGGACGCAGAAGATTAACCCTCTGAGGGTCACAGGCCTCCCAGTTCTTCTGTACTTGCTGTCATTGGCTAAATCGGGGCTGGTGCATGCCTCCATCAAGGTAAACGTGGCAGCTATCTCCCGCTACACCCGATCTCCAGGACGGTCTTCCCTTTGGCTGCACCATTTAGGAGTTCATCAAGGGACTGTTCCGCTCATTCAGGCCGGTGAAGGCTCCGGCCCCAGCGTGGGAACTCAACATGGTTTTGACTCTGCTCATGGAGCCTCCATTCGAGCCTATGCGTGAAGCTGTGCTCAAGTTTTTGTCTTGGAAGATGGCTTTCCTCGTGGCCATCACCTCTGCCAGATGAGTAGGGGAGATCCAGGCCCTGTCCTGCAAGCAGTCTTATTTGACTTTTCACGAGACAAGGGTGGTGCTGTGGAAGCACCCCTCATTCATGCCTAAGGTTCCGTCAGAATTTCATCTCAATCAACCCTTGGTGTTGCCTGTGTTTTTTCCGACACCTTTGTTGCCGGCTAAGAGGACTTTGCACTCGCTGGAGGTGGCTCAACCGCTAAAGATTTATGTGGCCCGCACGAAGAGTTTCTGGAAGAGTTCTCAGCTTTTTGTGAACTTTGGCCCTGTGAACCATGAGAAGGCCTTGTCCAAAGCTTCCATTTCCAAGTGGCTCTCTGGCTGCATCACTCATTGTCACTGGTTGGCAAACCGTCCGAACCTGGCCGTCCGATAGCCCATTCTACCAGAGCCATCTCTGCCATGATGGCGTTCCTGTCTGATATGCCCCTGCTGGACATTTGCAGGGCTCCTACGTGGAGGTCGACACACAACTTCACGAAATTCTACTGCGTCGACAGGGATTCCAGGGAGGAGTCCAGAGTCGGCCAAACAGTGCTGTGCAACCTGTTTGCTTGAAGGTGAGCCTGGTGAGGAGGTAAGAGATTGCTTCTGTTGAGCCTTGCCACCTCCCGTGGTTGGGTAATTATGTACTGCGCTGTATTCTTTATTCATGAGCATGTGAATCCATGCCAGACCCCATGCTGGAGAAGGAACAAGTTACTTACTTGTAACTGTTGTTTGAAGGGATTGTCCTCCGACGTATTCCACATCTGACATGTAATGTTCACAACTGTGCACTTCGGAAACTTTTCAGCAGAGGGCGTCTTGTGTTGATGGCGTTGAGCCGATGTCCCTCGAGGGCCTCGTCGAGGGTCGACGTCACCGGATGTTATATCCGGATTTTATATATAGGACGCACAGCGCCCGTTGCCTGAGTTCCATTTTTTTCAGACAGCAAACTCCTCTGACTCCAACGTCCAGTTCAAGACTTGCCAGGACTACAAGTCCACAATGTCATTGACCGTCCCGCACCGTATTTGCTTATGGTGCCTGGGTGAGTCGCACGACACCGACCGCTGCTCCAAATTCCAGTCTCTCACAGCCAAAGCCTTACGTGAAAGGAAGTGGAGTCTCTGTGCAGGTAAGTCCTCGAAGTCCCGTAAGTCTGGATCGAAGTCTAGGGTTTCCACCGGTGACTCGAGGGACGACTCACCGCGTCTGGAGGAATCTTGAGGTTCTCGGTCCCAGAGTGGTTCCTGCCAATTCTTGTCCTTGCGGCACTCTCGGAAGCACCGGCACCGGACGCCTTCCCCGTCCTCTTCGCAGGATGGCGCCGTGTGTAAGGTAGCCTGTCCCACAAAGTCCTCGACTCTGGAGGAGTGGGCGGCTTTTAAAGAACAAATGTTGGTGATTTTCCAGTCGCAAGGCATGGTTCCTGTCGTGCCTTCTCACGAAGCCGGCAGAGAACGCTCTCGATCCATGGCATGCACGTCTTCGGGAGCCCTCGAGGTCCCGTGCAGACAAGAGCAGTCGCAAAAGACGTGCGTCCAGGTATCGGTCCTCGTCCCCTGCGAGACCATTGCAGCCTGTGGAGGTACCGACGCAGGAGTCAACTCGTTCGGCGCCGGCCCGGTCAGACTCGGACGATGCTTTACCGTCCTATCAGCCCACGCCTGTGGCACGTTGACGCCGAAGGTCTCGGCATCGACATCCACGGTGCGGATTCTGTCGTCAAAGCCCTTGGCGGTCTCGACATGTATGTTTTCGATGCCCTCGGTGTCGAGGCCCTCCGCGTCGAGGCCTTCGCTGCCCTCGGCGCCCTCTGCTTTTTTTTGGGTATAATGTGTCTGAGGAGTTTCATGGGGCTTCCTCAATTTCTGGGAGTCTGGTATTGGGCCCAAGACCCTCTTCTGTCAATGTGGCTGGGTTTTCAGGACCTTTGCCTGACATTTTTGAAGAGGAGGAAAGGTCAGATGTTGAAGATCCTGTTTCTCAGGAGGAGGCTCCGGGGATTGTTGGGTGACAATCCATTGGAGGAGTTGCGGCAGTCCCTCCATGATGCCAGTGGCCTGGCTACTTCTCCGGAGGTTTAGTTTGGTAGGCCTGAGCCGGGGGCTCATGCACACTCTTCCTACAGGTGGCTCATGTCTAGGGTCTCCAAATACCTGGGTGGTCCAGTCCTCTGGAGGATTTTATTCAGGATGTCCTTACTGACATCTTGGACCAAGGTCCCCCCCTCTGACCTGGTATTGTCCTTCCATCTTATATTGCAAAAAAAGGGTGTCATCGGCTTGGCAGGCCCCAGATCCACTTCCGGCGGTCAATAAGAATTTGTCGAAAAAGTACTGCCCATCTGTTGGCGACCCCAGCTATTTGTCTACTCGCCCCACTCCTGAAAGTTTGGTGGTTCAGGCGGCCACGGCCACCTCGAGGCAGCAGGCGTACCCTACCATCCCTCTGGATAGGGATGACAAGTGCTTCGACGGATGGGCTCAAACGGTCTTTTCTTCAGGGAGCATGTCTCTGAAAGATGTCAACTCCACATGTGCCTTGGCAAGATTTACACACACCCTGTGGAACTGTGCCTCTTTAGCGGCTGAGCATATTCCTGAGGGGGAGGAAAGGGAAGGGATGGCTTCCTAGCCTTCGTGCGTGACGGCAAGGATGCTATATGTTAATCCCTTTAGTCTTGTTTGGACACGGCAGACTGTGTCAGCCGGTCCATGACTGCGAGCGTCATCCTACGCAGGTTTGCCTGGTTGCGGAAGTCGGGGTTTGCTCCTAATGTGCAAGCCCGTCTTCTGAACATGCCCTTTGATGGCGTTCATTTATTTGGCAGCAAGGCTGACGAGAGCCTTGAGAGGTTGCAGACCTCCAAATCTGCTAGGAAGTCTTTGAGCGCTGCAGTACGTCAATATCCGCCTTTTCGTCCTAGGGGAGGTTCCTTTAGTTTCTACTCCTCTTATGGTAGATCGCTGTAAAGGTACATGTTGTGGACGGGGTACTCAGGGTGCCAAAGCCGCTCGGGCAGTTGCCTCTTTGTCCTCAGGAGGCGCTGCCGCAGCAGCTCCAGCTCATTCATGAGGCCATGTCCCATGGTTCGCCATTTGGGCGCAGACTTGCGCAGCATATTGGAGAATGGCGTGCCATTACTTCAGATGTGTGGGTTCTGCCTATCATAGCTCACGCCTACTGCCTTCCCTTCCTTCAGCGGCCTCACGAGAATCCACCGGGGAAGCTCTCTTTGAAGAGTCCGGATCCACTCCTTGCGCAGGAAATCCTTTCCCTGCTGGAGAAAGGCGCCATAGAACTGGTGCCTGTAGCGGAGAGTTACAAGGGATGGTATTCCCCTTATTTTTGGGTCCCCAAGAAAGACGGGGGTTTGAGACCCATCCTGGACTTGCGTTGGTTGAACAAGCTTCTAAGGAAGGACAAGTTCAAGATGGTCGCACTTTCTCAAGTCCTCCAGGCCCTTCAACTTCAGGATTGGTTGGTGTCTCTGGACCTTAAGGATGCCTACTTTCATGTGCCGATTCATCCCAAGCACAGGAAGTACCTGAGGTTTGCGGCTCGCACTTTCAGTTTCGGGTCCCGCCATTCAGATTTACCTCCGCCCGAGGTTCTTCACCAAGCTGATGGTGGTTGTGGCAGCGTACCTCAGGAGAGGGGCGATTTACGTCTACCCCTACCTGGACGATTGGTTGATCAGGGCGCGCTCTCCCGAGCAAGCCCTGGATCATCTATCCATCACCTGCCATTCCCTTCACAAGCTGGGCTTCTCTCTGAATTTAAAGAGTCGCATTTGACACCTTCCCAGCGGCTCCAATACATCGGAGCAGTGCTCGACACGTCCCTGGGGCGGTGTTAGCCGCCCCAGTTGAGGGCTCATCACATTCTGCAGATGGTGGACAAGTTTCAACGTGCCCAGAGTCTCCCGGCTTTCGAATTCTTAAGGTTGCTCGGCCTCATGGCGTCCTGCATTTTTCTGGTGCCAGAGGCCAGACTCCAGATGAGATCCCTGCAGTGGACTCTCAAGATGCAGTGGTTGCAGTTCTCTGGCAAGATGTCGGATCCTGTCCCTATTCCGCTCTGGGTCGCCCAGGATCTTCTATGGTGGGCCAACGAAGGAACTCTGATGAAGGGCGCACCGTTTTGGCAACCATGGCCGGAGGTGACGATCATGACAGATGCATCCCTCACAGGATGGGGGCGCTCATGCAAACGAGTTGACAGCCAGCAGCCGTTGGTCTCCGTCAGAGTCCAGACTCCATCAGTTTGTTAGAGCTGAGAGCCATCAGGCTAGCCCTGAAGGCTTTTCTGCCGTCTGTGCGGGGGAAGACTGTCCTGATTATGACAGACAAGAGTGGCCATGCATTACCTCAACAAAAAAGGGGGGGGGCAGGGTCATTCCCGTTGTGCAGGGAGGCGATGCAGCTCTGGTTCTGGCACATCCAACAGGAAATCTCAATCTCGGCAGCTCATCTGGCCGGAGACCAACGTGGCGGCAGACGCTCAGTAAAGGCAGAGCACAGTCTCTCACGAGTGGGTGTTGGCTCAGGAAGTCCTTTTGGAGATCCTCGCCCTTTGGGTAACCCCACAAGTGGATCTCTTCCCCACCAGTGTCAACCGGAAGTCCGAGAGATTCTGCTCGCTGGAATTTCCCCGAAGAGCAGCCTTGGGGGACGCGTTCGTAATTGAGTGGTCCTTCCCACTGCTGTACGCGTTTCCTCCAGTCCTTGTCATTTCTCAGGTGTTGCAGAGGTTACGGAGGTTCGGTTCCCCAATGATCCTCATCGCTCCAGGAGAGCATGGTAACCGGACCTTCTCGACATGTCCATCTGCCCTCCACATCGTCTTCGCTACCGAGACGATCTGCTCTCACGGGAGGGGGGTTAGGTTCTCCATGCAGAGGTCAGGTCTCTCAACCTTCATGCTTGGTATTTGAAAGGTTGAGATACAAGGTTTGGGACCTCCCGGATGACATGATGGAGGTGTTGCTTTCGGCCAGGTGGCCTGCAACAAAATCCCTGTACCGTTGCCGTAAGTTCTGCGATTGGTGCAGGGGTCAGAATGTGGATCCTTTCCAGTGTTCCATTCCTATGGTGTTGTCTTTTCTGCTTTCTTTAGCCCACAGGGGCCTTCAAGTGGGTACCATTAAGGGTTAACTGGCGACGGTGTCTATATTTAAGCGCTCGTCTGAAGAGTGTTTTTACTTTAAGATTCCTTTGATTTCACAGTTTCTGAAAGGTCTGTCTAATGTGTTTCCACCATCCCCTTTCCAGGTGCCGGGTTGGGATTTGAATTTGGTTTTAAAGTTTCTGATGGGAGCTCCGTTTGAGCCCTTACACTCTTGTCCTCTGAGACTGTTGTCTTTTAAAACTGTGTTTTTAGTTGCGGTTACTTCCGCACGCAGAGTGAGTGAATTGCGGGCACTCTCTGCCAAGCCACCCTTTACTGTTTTCCATAACGACAGGCTTGTCCTGTGGTTGCGACCTTCTTTTCTTCCGAAGGTTGTCTGAATTTCATTTGAGCCAGAAGGTGATACTTCCGGCTTTTTATCCTTGTCCGCGTCCTGGTAAGGAAGAGGAGAGGCTCCATAAGTTGGATCCTAGGAGAGCTTTGAGCTTTTATCTTTTACGGATGTCACGGGTCAGAGTGGATGATCAGCTCTTTGTAGGTTATGCTGGACACCGCTGTTTTGAACTATAACTCCTATGATCTGCCACCATTTGCTTTGGTGGCTCATGCTGATTGATGTTTTACCCCAAAACATCTAGATAGTCAAATGAAGCCCTGATTTTTCTGTTCACGTCCCGGGCAAGGGCACACATTTTTACCCCAGGCCAAGCCCCGACTCCATCGGATCCACCCCTCTGACCGGAATGGGCATTAAGCAAACTGCAATGAAAGATGTTACATTAACAGGAGATGGGCTATGCCCTGAGTTCCTACCTTACTCTGTCCACTGCCACCCACACACCAAGGTGGAATTTTTTAAGGGATTCTAACAGGACCCTTTTTTTTTTTTAAACAAAGCACCATAACTATATTAACACGTTTAGTTTATTCATTTGTATTGCGCACCAGACCTGAGGGTATGAGGGCGCAGGAGCAATAAGGTTATTCGCAGCTTGGTTACATGTTACAATGCAGTACAGTAATTACAATGGTTTTATGGATACAATGCAGTAAATACAATGGATAATAGATGATTGTAGGGTTCTACGTTATTTTGCTGAACGAAATTTCATCGTGGGACATTTCATCGCCAGAACACTCATCGCCAAAAACCCTGTCTTTTTTTATTTTTTTTATTTCTGGGGTGGGGTTCCCCCTCCCAGCCCCCCCCCCTTCTTTAATAATCATACCCCAACCCCTACAAAACACCCCTCAACATTTTTTTTATTTTTATTTAAAAAAGGGTTTTTGGCGATGAGTGTTTTGACGATGAAATGCCCCACGATGAAATTGCGTTCGGCGAAATGCGTGTATACCGATTGAAGCAGTCATGAAAAGGCAAAAGTTTACAGATTTACAAATATACATATTTACAGGTAGGTAGCGGTGAGGTGGGATGAAAGGAATTAGCGGTCATTGTTCTTTATCCAGTGTATGTAGTTACGTCTAAAAATGTGTGTAGGTTTGGGGTGTTCTTAGAGAAGGTGGTAGGGAGTTCGTGTTGTGCTGCTTTCACCTGGAAGCTGTTGCCACCCATTTTGGTGCGTTTGAATCTGGGAACTGTGAGAAGATTAGCGTTGAAGGTTCTAGTAGGTCTGTTGGAGGTGTTTACTTATTCTATCGACTAAGTAGCGGGGGGCTGCGTTGTTGAGGCATTTGTGTGTTAGTGAGGCTACTTTGAGCAGGATTTTATCTGTTGTGTTGAGCCAGTTATGGGCTCTCCTAATGTTGGAGATGTGTTCTCTCTTGGGGATGCTGAGCGCTGCTCTGAGAGCGTTGTTTTGTAGCATCTGTATTTTGTTAGTAACTTGTTTGCTAGCTCCTACGTAGAGGGCATTGCAATAGTCCAGTTTTGATAATACAAGGGCTCTGGCTAGAGTAATGCAGCTCTGGGTGGATAAGAAGGGTTTGGCTGCTCTTATAAGCTTACATGTGTAGGCCGTGGAGGATGCCATAGAGCTAACCTGTTTATGGAAGGAGAGGGAGGAGTCAATGTATATTCCTAAAGTTTTCACTTACTTAGCTACTTTGATCGTGTTCCTGTCTATAATGAAGCTGGTGTAGTTGTGGTCCAATTTGGTTAGGTTTGTGGTGGAACCAAGTATGATGAGTTCAGTCTTGTCATCATTCAGGCATAGACTGTGAGATGCCATCCATGCCTGGATGATGAGGTACACCCTGTTCACCAAGGCCAAATCATGGTGGTAATCTCCCGTCAGCGGGATGCGGATCTGGGTATCATCGGCATAATTAGTGTAGGTGATACCCAGACCATCTAGATCATCAAACAGGGGCTTCGTGAACACGTACAGTGTAGGGGAGACGCATGAGCCCTGGGGGACTCCACATGTGATGGGGTCGGCGGCGGCTGTGGTGGACAAGACACGCATGGATCTGTTGCTGAGGAATGACTCAATCCAGCCGATGGCTTCTTGGGAAAAGTGGGCAGCTGAATCCAGGTGATTGCATAAGATTCTGTGATCAACTAGATCAAATGCCGCGGAGAGGTCAAGGAGAAGCAGTAAAGCCGTTTTCCCGTTGTCTCTAAGAGTGTCAATTTGAGCCTTCAGGTCGATGAAGGCTGTTTTATGTCCCGTGTTGGGGTCTGAATCCTGATTGTCGGATACCAAGGAGATGGTTTAGTTCAAGGTATTTTTGGATTTGTTGGTAGGCTGTCTTGTCTAATATCTTGAGCAGGAAGGGGACGGTGGTAACAGGTCTGTAGTTGGTGGGAATGGAGGGGTCCAGCGAAGGCTTTTTGAGAAGGGGGAGGACTAGGACTCTTTGAGGTTTCTGGGGACGGTGCCTGAGGAGGAGGCGTTGATGAGTCTTGTGATGAATGGCGAGAGGTCTCTTGCCGCATTTTTAATAATTTGTGGGGGGCAAAGGTCGCCCTGACAGTTAGATGGTTTTAGGCTGAGAATGATTTTTTCCACTTGGAGAGTGGAGACTTTGGAGAAGCTAAAGCGGGAGGGGTTTGGCAGAGGGTGTTGGGACGTGGGGCGCGGGGTCGTGTTAATATGGTTGGTTGGTTTGGCTAAGGAGTCTTTCTTATTTTTGATTTTAGTTTGAAGGCTTGTGACTTTGTTGTTGAGGGCATTTTGGACACTGGTGCACCATTGTTTGTCCTTCACACAGGTGTCTGGAGTTAGCACAGGTGTTTCCAGTTCTTTAATGATCGTAAACAACTCTTTGGTGCTAGAGTTGGATTGGGCGATTCTCAGGTTGTACGACTCTTATTTGGCGGCTATGATTTCTTTTTTGTAGTTGGACGTTATTTTATTGAGCAATATTTTGTTGTGGTCTGTGGGAGAATGTCTCCAAGCTTGTTCCATTTTGCGTTTTTCCAATCTAAGGGTTTTGAGGTGATTGGAGAACCAGTGGTTGAGATGCTGTTCGGTTTACATTTACTTAGTTCTAATGGTGCAATGGAGTCTAGGGCAGTGCGCATAGTTTTGTTATAGCCTTCTACAAGGTCGTGAGGGTTGGAAGAAGCAGGGAGTTGGTTAAGTGTAGGGAGGATGAGAGCTATCAGTTTTTCCACTGTGATATTTTTTTTACTTCTCGTGGGGATGGCTGAGGCTAGCACATTGTTGGTGATGGGGCTCGAGGCTTTGAGGGTAAAGGAGAGAGGGAGGAGATGGTGGTCGGACCATGATTGAGGGGAGTTATCGGTGATGGAGGCTGCGCAGTTGTAGTCTGCTACCCAGTCGAGGGTTCTCCCTTTGTTGTGGGTGGGGCCAGATACTTTTTGGGTAAAGCCTAATTCAGAAAGAGTATTATTGATGAGGGTAGCCTGGTGATCTTTGGCGTTTTTAAAGCCTAGGTTGAAGTCCCCTAGGAGGAGGCTCTAGGAGGTGTTTTTCAGGTTATTGGTGAGGATGGTGCTAAGGTCTTCCTCAAAGGATCCTAAGGGTCCGGGAGGTCTGTAGAGTAAGTGAATGGATATCGTTTGGGAGTCAGTAGTAGGCATCTTAGCAGTGAGAGTTTCACAAGATGGGTAGAGGAGTCAAGTCTAATGTTGAGGTGTGTTTTGGCAATTACGGCCAGGCCACCGCCTCTAGATTCTGTTCTATCCGCTCGGAGGATGATGTAGTCGTCGGGGATGCCTATTGAGAGGGCTGGTCCTGCGGCTGCGTGGAGCCAGGACTCTGTTATGGCTAAGAAATCTAGATCTTCTGCTAGAATGAGGTCCGCTATATCTGTAGCATGGGCTATTATTGAGCGTGCGTTGATGAGGGCACCTTTTATGAGTGTGGCAGTGGTTCTGGTGGGGTGGGGATGGTGGCTGTGTTGTAGGTTGTGTTTGGGTGTAGTATTAGGTGGGCTGGTCTTAGGTCTTTCCAATGTGAAGTTGGGGCAGGTGCTCATGGTAATGGAACGGTTATTCAGTTTGGACTGGATAGAGTCCCTGGCTCGAGGCTCGTACAGTTTAGGTAATCTGGACCGTAATCTGGTATTTCTTTCTGGGAGGCTGCATGGTAGGGAGAATTGGAACGGCATGGTTGTGGGGTGGGGCTCTACGGAAGATGGTGCCTACGGTGGCCAAGCTCAGGGTGGAATTAGGCGGACAAGAGGAATTAATGAGGTGGAGAATAGTTCTCAGCAGCATTGTGAAGATGCCTGGTAGGAACATTTTGTTGGTGGTGGGTGGCCTGGTTGGTGGTTGGCAATCAGCAGATGCTGCATATGTGGCTGGGATGTGCACGGAAGGCTTTTTAAAGAGAGCCGACTCGATGCCTAGATTTAGAATACAGCGTAAGCTGACACAATGCCTAGGTTTGGAGTACAGAGTAAGCTGACACAATGCCTAGATTTGGAGTACAGAGTAAGCTGACACAATGCCTAGATTTGGAGTACAGAGTAAGCTGACACAATGCCTAGATTCCATTTTAAGGGTATGCTGACACAATGGAACAGGTAAAACACTTCAACATCGACGAGGAGGCAAGGCACGGCATGAAGAGTTATACATACAATGTGCAGCATCTGATGGGCAAGTAAGCATGACCAAAGTGTGAAATGTCATTTAGATCCGTGCACGATAGCATAGGGTACCTTTGAAATACTGGGCGTTGGTGGAGCACGGGATACAGTTTCGCTTTACATGCATGCATGGGGTTGATGAGGGAGGAGTTTTTTTATCGGGGAGACGCACCCGCAGCTATGTACTTGGCTTGCGTGCTATTTGGCACTGGAGAAAGTCACTTAAGGGAGCGTGGCTGTGCTGTAGCTGGGAGGGGTGGGGAGCAGGCCACAAGCGGCGCGCACAATGTGTTGACTTACTTTAAGGAGGGGGGAGGTTAACATGTGGGCGTATGAGTTGGCGAGCATCTCACCTGGTTAACGTGAGCACCGTTGCACGGCGAGAACGGCCAGTGCTCGGCCAGGCTCGGTCAGGAGGAGCCTTTGTCTGTTGCCTTCGTCGGGGACCGGCTTCACGTACACCTTAATAACTCTAAACCTTCTAACACTTTTACACTTGGCTCACCTGGCTCTCTGAGGGCTCTGCCCAGTCGGCCCACCCTCCCTGAGGTGCAAATACAGACCCCTTGAGTAGAACTGAAAGACCAGAACCCTGCCCCCTCCTTGGCACCCCACACTGTAGAGTGGGGCCAGTAGATGGCCCCAGTGTGTTGCCCGATCCCATGGGCGTTCTTTGGCAAGGCACCACTTCTGCTTCCTGTCTCATAAAAGGATAGCGAAGAACGGATATCCTGACATAACATAAAATACGTATTACAGGGCCTGCTGTAAGCGGCCCTGTCGTTATGGTTAAGTTGGTCAATCCATAGGAAGAGCACTTTATGGGCTGTTTATAACTTTGCTCCCCCTGGACGAATCCCTACCAAACTTTGCAAAAAAAGGTATATGGCCCTGTCTGAATTTTTCTCTGGCAAGTTTGATGAGGTTTCGTCAGAGCGGCAAAGTTGGAGGGGGGGGGGTCCCAAAACTTGTTTTTTTCATAGACTGAATGGAAAAAAATTGTTACTCACGTTTACAGCCCAAACTGCTGCACAGATTTTCACCAAATGTGGGTCAGGGGCAGCGGCTTGGTCCCGAAAGCGTGCTTTTGTAAATTTGGTATAAATCCGTCCAGTCATTTTTTTTAAATTGCCCAAAAGTAGGTTAAAAAACAAATTGTGATATCTCGGTTTGGTCCGCGCACCTCCTGCCCAGTTTGGTCCGCGGACGGGCATCCCCTTGGCCTAGAGGGTGATGTGATGTCCGCGGACATCGGAGGCGCCCACTCATTGGATGTTGAAAAGCATGAAGTGTCAGATTTTTGGAAACGCCCGCCATGTTGGCTTTGCAGACAACATAACATTGCACTTGTCAAACTTGATCTCTGGGGACGTGAGGGGTGATGAGGATGGGATGGGATATGGATGTAAGAAGCCAAAAAACAAGGTGTTTTTCATCCCCAAAGTCTGTGAACAGTCCGGATACAGTCCTTTGATGTTCGCAAACACTTATGTTCGGGGACATCTATGCCTATTTCGAAGGGATTGTGTCCTCCGACTTATTCCTTATCTTGATACATTACATCCCAGCTTGCTGGCCTCGGAAATGTATTCAGTAGAGGGTGCTGCGCGTAGACGTTCCTCGAGCTGGTGTCCATCGACAGCCTCCGTCTCTGTGCGTATAAATAGACTTGCGCAGCGACCGTTGCTCAGTTGTGTTTTTCCATGCTTCGTGGGCCTCGGAATCATGTTGCTCAGTTCTTTATTCAAGAAGATTCAACTTAATCTTCGAAGATATCATCTTTATTCGATGGCTTCCTCATCCGAACAGTTGACCCCACGGTCCGGCTTCAAAAAGTGTTGTGATTGTGGGAAGAAAATGTCGTTGACGGATCCTCACAGGATCTGTTTGTGGCGCTTTGGATCGGAGCATCACTGTTCGGAATGCGAGGGCTGTATGTCCATGACGGCTGTTGGGTGTCCTGACCCACGTTTGAGCTATCATGCTGCAACATTTGGTGCTGTGGGCTTAGAAAATCCAAGATGGCCAAAAAGCCCACATGTACGCCAGAATAGGAAAACTGTGCAGTACTGGCATGGAAAACAACATGATGGCCAGAACTTCCCAGAAAATGCACAGGGAAATGCATGAAGAATAGGCTGCCACCCTTTTTTGCCTATGTTGTGAGCACAGGAGGGCACTGCCTAAAACCACCATTGGGCTACCCACACAGTAGCCTGAAACCATTGGGAATGGCAATGCTGGGGAATTCATTTTCTTAAATCCCAAAAATGGTTGCATTACCAGTACTCACCACTATCAGAAAGCCGGCTTTTTAAAACCACCAGACTTGTGTGTAAAACTGAACAAATGAAACAAAACCAGGCCAAAGAAAGACTTACTGAGAGGTGGATACAATGTAAAGTTATATTCTGAAGTGACTTGAAGGTTTATAACAAGACTGGCTTAGCTCTGCAGGTCTGCAGCGGCTTAAACTGAAACTGGATTTAAAATTACCAAAAATCGAAATGTGTAAATAAACTGAGGGACACACTTGTGACTGCCACATAGTTTGTCACTGTTACAATGTCATAGTTTTGAACTTAGAATCAGCATTCTAGCTGCATGTGTAAAAATGGTTAGTTTTATTTGAATGCAGAAAACTGGGTAACTAAAAGTGACATTAGCTAGGCCCTGGCTTAAGGAACTGGATTCTGCCTGACAACTTCCCCCCCAATTGGAGTGAAACTGGATCCACAGCATTTCTCAGGCCTGGCTGCATTCTGAGGGGAGGTTACCCCTCTCTGATTGAATTACCAAGGGACTGCTAGAGACTAAACAAAGGACCCAGGCAGAGGGTTTATTGGGGGGAGGTCATAAATGGCTTCCTCTTGAACAATGGGCCTTCCAGGGCCCAGGCAGATGGTTTATTGGGGGCCGTAAAATAGCTTCCTCTTGGCAGAAGCTGGGAGGGGCAGGGTCTCTGAGCTTGGCAGAAACTGGATAAACTGGTTTCTACGCCATGTGACCTGAAAAGACACACCCCTGTTGGCCAGAATATGATTTTAAGAAAGATGTATAACTCATGGTGCGGACTTGTCAAAATTATCTAAATGATACCATAATTCTTGTGATTTTTCTGCCCACATTTTAAGAGGTTTTAGGACCTGGTGGTATGATCTGGGGGGTTGCTAGCGGAAAATAGGGTTTCACTCCAAATGTCTGCATGTTAAAAATCTGACACTTCATCAATTAATGTCCATACTCCTTGCGCACATGTGTGTAAATTTGGGTAAATGTCCGATATTGCACAACCAGTTAAAAAGTGCAAAATGTTGCCATTTCTGAATGCAAGCCCCCTGGAAGAGCAGAGTTTGAACAGAGTATACCTCATGTGATATGTGATGGGTGCATGCAATTTTAAACAACTGTGTATCTGTGCAATATGTATTTGAATCAAATATAGATTTGTGGGCAAACTGACCAGGGGAGGATCTTCTGACCCATAAAACCTACAGCATCACTCTGACTCACATTTCCTTCCCCCAATCATGGGAGAGGGGAGAATTGGGCCAATGACTAGTAGAACGGGGCAGGCTTAGCTAGGCCCAGGCACACACCCATTTTCAAAACACATAAAAAGAGACTGCTGGGACAGGTAGAGACATTCGATTCCATTTGCTGCGGAGCATGCTGACCGACGACTTCACATCCAGAGATCCTACACTTAGACGTCCAAGCTAAACAGAGACTACAGAACTTTGAACCAAGAAGGCCCACTGCAAGCAAAAGTATTTGTCAGCAGGCCCAAAAATCATTTGCAGACTATTCACAGCCGGGCCCAGCTGTTGATTCTGGCCTGAAACCCCGCGCCAGAAAGATCCAGAAGCAGTGCTGTACCCAGAGAAAGCAGAGCAGTATCCAGAACCAGAGGCCAGAGATCCAGAGTGACCCAGACCGCTGTGAGCAGAACCAGAGAGCTGACCCAGACCACTGTGAAGTGCCGAGACCAGAACCGGAGTCCAGTCCAAAACCTGACCAGATCCGTGGCGAGGCCCATTTCAAAAATATATTGTGAGTACCTAGCAGAACTGTGCAGAACCAATCTCTTAGTTAAAATAATCTAATCCAAACTATTTTAATCTAACCAGAACTGCCTCCTAACTGTCACCTGTCATTTGTAAAGCTGCACCACTGTCATTTGTCAATTCTGCAGCTGCAAAGCTGTCACCTGTCATTTTGAGTTTACTTTAAATCCGAAAAACTACCTTTATTTAATCGTCCGTATCTCTGGAACCGTTTGGGCTAGGAACCTGGTTTAACTTTCCTCTGAAAGCTTAGAATCTCAACAAGCTTAGAACCGACTTCCTACTCCTTATACTTTCTCCGCGATCACGATTCACGCATTCCCGAATTTTGCCGCGATTTGCGATTTGGCCCGATTTCTTTACTTGTAAAAAGATAGCTGCTTTTGCCTGAACTGCTAAAATTCGTTTGCATCTTAAGAACCATCCCTGAATCATTGCTAAAGTGAGCCTGAACTCATCCCAAGTAGCTACCACTCCCCCTGAAACTCCTAAAGGGAATTAAAACCATTTTCAGCATATTTCTTACTTCATTGCCATCACCTTTTAAAAGCATTTTGGGCCTGTGTTTCAAACTTCTATCTGTGGTCTAAGCTTGCTGGAATTGAACTGAATTCTATTTGATTGCATTCCTAAGAACTGTGTGCTCTCATCTTCATCTCCTTACATTGCACAAAGGGGGGGGTGAATTGTCCAAGAAAGTGATTACATTGTCTTTTGCTGAAATCCTATCAAGTTATTTTCTGTACTGCATTTTCATTCCACATTGCATCTATTTGAAACAATAAAAGTATTGTTGCTATCTTATCCATCCTATACCCACTCATCATTGATTATAAAGAAGTGTGCTAGTGCCAGACTATCCATTATTGATTACTGCTCAGATTAAGTGTGATATTCAATTATTAATGCATTATAAAAGTGTGATATATATATATATTGTTAAAATTCTCAAACCTTTTAAACTTGCAAAACAGAACTACTTCTTGGGTCAGGGGGATTCTAAGAGAGGGGTGTTATATAGGGGTAGTCATCCAGAACTCATGAACTGGACATAAATATATATTAATAAAGGTTTCCATTCAGTATCCCAGACTAGGCATTGACTTAGCTGTAGTGTTGAATTGAATCCTCTTACACGGCGAAAGCCTTGAAGGAGCGTAAGGGGAAGCTTGAAAGAGGGAAGACTCTTAAAACTTCTTCGGCAGATTAGAGACATTAGTCCCCTCGCCGTCGCAGGCAACATTCCCGTTCAAGGTCTTGAAGCGGTTCCCATCAGTCTTCGAGATCGAAACATTCTAAGAGGCGTCGTAGATCTCCCTCTTCTTCGTCTTCTGTCTCCCCGGAAAGGGTCCCGTGCCCCACGAAACACAGCTCTCCAGTTAAGTGGGAGGAATTCCGTAAGAAAATGCTTAGTGTCTTCGAGAAAGCGGCCTCGACCCACTCCGAGACAGCTAACGGTGACCACCCCGGGTGAAAGACCCGAAAAATCAAAACGCTGCGAGTCATTGCACCCGGCGAAAGAAACTACCTGAGAGCGTCATGAACCCTTGAGTAAAGGCAGTAAATCTGCGTCATCGACGCCTCTGTCGAAGGGTCCGTCGACGCATAAATTGGTTGCATCGACAGTCTTCAACGCCTATGTCGACGCCGATAAAAGACAGACCTACAGCTGTCCCTCCATCTCAGACAGTAGAGGTGTCGAGGACCTCGACCATTACCTCGAGGATGCCGTCGACAACCTCGACGACTCAGAGCAGGAATCCGATCCTCTCGAGTACTTCGAGGCCTCTTCTAACTTTTTCGCACCCTTTTCAGGTTTGTCGAAGCCTTTGACTTCCACGTCGACAACTTCAACGTTTTCTCAACGGGTGACAACCAATTTGGCCCCCTCTGCTCTAGAATGGGTTTTAAACCATACCCTAGGTCTGATTATTTTAGAGCTTTGCCCTCTATATATGAGGAAGGGGAGGATTCCGACCATGAGACCTTTTGGTTTACAAAGGACCACAACACCTATACCAGAGGAATTTATCTCTGAAGAGAACAGGTTAAAGGATCTTCAAGACTCCTTACATGAAGCAAGTGGTTTAGATACTTCTCCAGAAGTAGAGTTTGCTACACCAGACCCTGGGGAGCATGCCGAGACCCCTTATAGGCTTCTGATGGCACGAATAATAGAATTCATTGGGTGGTCTACACCTACACCTTCTTTTCAGCAGGATGACCTTACTGACATTTTAGTTAAAGGTCCACAGGAAGATCCTGTTGTTCCTTTTCATACTGCTCTGCAAAGAAAGATCTCTGCTAATTGGGAAACCCCTGAAGTTATCCCTGCAGTTAACAAGAAACTATCTGCCAAATACAGGGTATCTGCTATAGATCCTGAATACTTGAGCAAACATCCAACTCCAGAGAGTTTGGTTGTACAAGCAGCAACTTCATCAAATAGTAGATCTGCATACCCTACTATTCCACTGGACAGGGACGATAAAAGGTTTGATGCTATGTCAAAAAAAGTCTTTTTGGCATGTAGCATGGCGCTTAAATCTATTAACGCCACTTGCACGCTTGCAAGATTCAGCTATACACTTTGGGAGTGTGTTAATCTGCGGCTGACTGTCTCCCGGAAGGAGGGGAAAGGGAAGCATTTTTAAACATCATCAAAGATGGGAAAGATGCAATGTGAGAGTCCCTTCAAACTGGCATTGATTCTGCTGACAGTATCAGCAGGGCCATGGCGGCAAGTACCACAATCCACAGATTTGCGTGGTTGCGGAAGTCTGGTTTTGCCCCAGATGTACAATCCATACTTTTGAACATTCCCTTTGACGGCACTTTATTTGTTAAGAAGGCTGATGGCAGCCTGGAGAAGTTACAAACATCCAAGGCAGAAGCAAAATCACTTGGGGCTGCAATCCGACAGACTCCGAATCGCCCCTCAGGAACCTCCTGGAGGGGTAGGTCCTTTCGCTTTTACTCCGCATTCAGAAAAGGCAAAGGACAGCCAGCTCAAAGGGGCCTGAAACGATCCACCCGTGGTGGACGGGGAAAAGGTACAAAACCGCAGCAGCAGGTGCTGTTTTACCCTCGGCATCTGTGTCAGCCGCTTCTAAACCCCTCTGAGGTCTCCGCTCACAAGACACCAGTAGGGGGTAGGTTAACTCAACATCTGGCAGAATGGCCGGCTATTACGTCTGCTGCTTGGGCATTGGAAACAGTTGCCCGAGGTTTCTGCCTGCCCTTCCTACACACCCCTCAGTCATCCACCGGGGAACAACTCTTTGAAGTTTCCATACCCGCTCCTTATACATGTCATGATCTCTGCTTCCAAAAGGTCAGGGTTTTCCCAACTCCCTTGGAAGCAGATCCATAACCCAGGTTCCGAGTGCCAACCAGTCCCAATTGGGACCTTTTGGACCCAGTCCTGGCGCCAGTGGCACCAGGCTCATAAATATGCCCAGTCCCAGCGCTGGAAGCGCCGGGCTCATAATGCTTGGGTGGACTTACCTGCAGCAGACCATGCTGCTTACTTGCCTGCCAGTTGAGCCTCTGATCCTCTTCTGTTTGGAACTACTTTTCCTGTTAGGTGGGGCAGGAGCCACTCCCTAGATTCAGAACACTGGAACTCTTCTGGAAAGCAGGAACTCTTTTCTTACCTAGGCGTGGCTGTGGAAGGAGACACCTAAGCACTACAGGAGGCTATTTAAACCACACCCGATGGATGAATCTTGCTTTGCGTTATTCTGCATCCTCTGCAGCAGAACGCTCATCGTGTCTTCTGCATCTGATCCTGGGCCTAAGGAAAAAGGCTTACCATCCTGAATCCAGTCTTCAGCAACACCTATAAAGACAAGAAAGAACAGGTTAGCATTACGGTCTTCAGTGAAAGCTCTTCACTTACCTGGTCCATCGGCTGTCACCAACGCCTCGCGCTGCATTCCGGCATCTGAAAGACAAAGGCTTACCTACTCTTCGTGCGCTCTGGAGGTCTTCACATTGCATTCCGGCATCTGAAAGACAAAAGCTTACCAACTCTTCGCACGCTCCGGAGGTCTTCGGCGCTGCATCCCGCATCTGAAAGACAAAACAAGGTGCGTTTAAAGACATTGGGGAACTTTAATACTCACGTGCCATTACTCCTTTCCACATCTAACCCAGTGGGTATTCCGGCACCCTGCAGCCGCTTCGAACTTGTACCTGCAAAATAAAAAGACAGTTAGAGCGCATCGTGAAGCAGGCAACAAGCGCTTACTTACGTGCTTCCAGGCGCTTCTATTCATCACACGGGCTCCATCTTCAACTCACTTCAGCCCGTCATCCGCCATCGCCGGAACCCTGCAAAACAAGAAACATCATTACTAAAGACTTTAAAGACATTAGAATTACTCGAAACTTACCGTTCGTGCAGTAAACGACGGACAGCAGTCCTCTGAAATCAAGAGGCCTGCTCCCCTTATCCAGTGAAGAAACTGGTTACAGCACCCTGCCCCGAGGCAGATGGAGAGCACGGCGTTCACTTACCTAAGGTGAGAGCGTTAACCTTTGGGGTTCTACAGGAGAAGAGAAAGGGAAGAAGAGAGAGACATTCAATAACCCAGTTCCTTAATCCCATATTTTCTATCTGCAGACATCTTACCCTTCGAGTCAGACATACAGTGCACAGAGGTCCAGCCCAAAGAGCCAGCCGTGTGTTACACATCACCTTTGAAGATACGGTATACGCCCAGTCAAGACCGGCGCCTCTACGGGAATCAGGTGAGCGTTACAATACAGGAGATTGTAAACCTGCTAGAGAAAGGTGCCATAGAACCGGTACCTGTAGCGGAGCGGAACAAGGGTTGGTATTCTCCCTACTACCAGAGAAGGACGGAGGACTGAGCCCCATCTTGGACTTGAGGGAATTGAACACATTTCTCAGGAAAGAAATATTCATGATGGTAACCCTTTCTCAGATCCTCCAGGCCCTCCAGCTTCAGGACTGGTTGGTATCTCTGGACCTTCAGGATGCTTATTTCCATGTGCCAATCCATCTCAAACACAGGAAATACCCGAGGTTCACAATTGGCAACTCTCACTATCAGTTTTGAGTTCTGCCATTTGGGCTGACCTCCGCCCCTAGGGTCTTCACCAAGTTAATGTCTGTAGTGGCTGCAAGTCTAAGGAGGGAAGGGATCCACGTCTACCCCTACCTAGACGACTGGTTGATCAGAGCAGTATCTTCAGAACAAGCTCAGATCCAGCTAGATTATGTCTGCCACTTCTCCAGCATTGGATCTTTCATGGATTCACATGCTTAGAATATTCCCTGTCGTCAGACTGGGACCCCTCGGTACACATATATAGCCTTTTCCTATAGGAAAACTTCCGACACTTTTGTGTCCTATCTACGTCCTTTTAGGACCCGCCTACGCATGCTCCGCAGGCCGTCCCAGTATAAGAGGCCCGCCCCCGCGGTTCCCCTTCAGATTTCTACCGTCTCCAAAGTAGTGGGATCTCCTCGTGTTGTCTTACTATTTTGTATTAGGTTGCCTTATTGGATTTCGAGTACGATATGTCCTCTGTATCAGGAAAAGCACTGTTCTGTCCATGCGCGACGTGCGGCTTGAAAAAGGTTTACGAGGGGGACGGACATATGGATTGTATATATTGCCTCCACCCTCACCATTCGGCGGATGCCTGCGAAATATGCAAGGGGTTTTCTCAAAAATCACTCAAAGACCGGAACCGACGCCTGGTAACATGGCTGAATGAGGGTGCGGGAGCATACCCCCCCTCGGAGGTAGGCTCCACACAGTCGGCGAAAACATCACGCCGCGCGGCCTCGTCGGAACCACCGGCGAAGAAATCTAGACCGTCGGAAAAAGAGTCGTCTGGAACTCACTCCACTAAAGACTCCTCGTCGAAGAAATCATCCTCATCAAAAAAGCATGAGAAGGAAAAGAAATCCTCCTCTGACGATCATCACAGATCGACCACGAGTCGAGAGTCGAGTAAAAGCGGGCACAGTGTGGAGAAGGCGGGACCGCCAAAACCACCTGCGAAGCCTGCGTCGTCGACGGCGATCCAGTCAACGGCCGCCTTCCCGCCACTAGTGCAAGGGGCATCCTCTGTCCCGTCGACAATGGCGTCGACGAGAGCCTCGTCGACGGGGGTCCTACAGGAGGCCTGGAGGCCTGAAGTCTTCGATCCTACCCCCCCGGAGGCTTTGCTACAAGAGAAAGCTATGTTGCTGTCCTCGGAGGACGAGTGCGAGAGAGTGGCTGGCCCAGCAGACCTAGGGCTACGAGCGGCTGGCAAGTCGTCGACGAGGGCACCCGTTACACCGGTATCTGCCCCTCTCCTGAATCCCCAATCGGTTTTGTCGTTGGATATTCTGTCCTCGCTTCAGTCCTTGCTACGGTCGTTGGACCAGCGACTTCCCCAGGCCAGCCTGCCACAGTCACCCATCGACGAGCCGGGCCCGTCCCGTCAACCGCCGCACCCACGCACGCCAATCTCAACACTGGCGCAGGAGGAAGGTGAGCTGCCAGATTAGGAGTCTGAAAGGGAGCCATGTCAGAGGTCTCTATCCCCCTCCAGGGATCCTACCTGGGAGTCAGAGGCGGAGTTAGAAAACCCCAGAAGCCCAGCTCACCCGTCCCCTCCGGACAACATTGCGTCATTCCATTCGATGATGGAGAAGGCATGCAAAGAATTTGGTCTGTCCCAGGAAGAACAGAAAAAGGATTGTTTTTTGTTCGACCACATGGGCAAGAGAAGGTCGTCGGTGTTCTCGATACCGATACTTGACCATGTATGGAAAGAGGGGTTGCAGACAATGAGACACCCATTCTCAGAACCAGCAGTGAAAGGACGCCTAGAAAAAAAGTTTAAGGCTCCAGAGTCTACCCCCAAGTGTTTATCCTCTCAATCAACACCAGACTCGGTGGTGTCGGCGGCGGCAGCGAGGAAGGCAAAGGCGCAGCACAAGTGCACGACTCCACCCGAGAACGAAGCGAGACGCCAAGATGCCTTTGGCAAGAAAGTGCTCTCCGTGGGAGCGACCACAGTAAAGGCCGCAAACTCTCTGGCAATTGTGGCCAGATACGATAGGGAGATGTGGGACAGGCTGGCTCCGCTGCTTGATCATCTTCCGGAAGCTCAGAGGAAGGCGGCGATGCTACTGGTCCGAGAGGGGGAGGAAGCCTCAAATCACGCAATAAACCTCGCGGTGGATCTTGCTGAGTCTGGCTTCAAGCAAGTCAACAATGGGGTCGTATTACGTCGACAGTCATGGCTGAAGTGTACCTACTTCAGACCAGAAGTACAATACAAGGTCTTAGATATGCCCTTTGAGGGAGACCTTTTTTTCGTTGAGAAGGTGGACGAGGCCCTAAAAGGGATGAAAAAAGATTCGGACACGGCACGTTCTTTGGGTGCCCTCCAGAGTGGCAGAAGCTACAAGTCTTTTCACCCCTTTAGAGGAGCTTCAGGTAATTCAAGATTCTCTTCTGGAGACAGATCCTTTGCCAGATCGGCTTACCCCTCCCAGGGATACCGATGTGCCTCACAATCGGCTAACCGTCGACGAAACTTCCAGTCTTCCAGAAAACGACCATCATATCCATCGTCGGCGAGAGACATGCAAACTAAAGATCAGCAGTGACGTTCCACAACCCGTTCTGGGGGGAAGAGTTTCAGCATATGTCGACGAATGGGAAAGGATAACGACGGACCAATGGGTGTTAGACACTATAAGACACGGACACTCTCTTCAATTCAAACACAGCCCTCCGCAAATTCCACCTGCGTTCACCGCTCAGTCCCATATGAAGGCACTGCAACAAGAGGTTACACTCATGTTAGCAAAGGGAGTGATAGAATTAGTTCCAACATCACAGAGAGGCCAAGGAGTCTACTCAAGATACTTCGTTGTAAAAAAGCCGAACGGCAAATGGCGTCCCATTTAGACTTACGCGAGCTCAACAAGTCCTTAAAGAGCCTGAAATTCAAGATGCTCACTCTACAGGAAGTGATCCGTGCAGTTCAAAAGGGAGATTTCCTGGCGTCCCTGGATCTACAGGACGCGTATTTCCATATTCCAATGTGTCGGAAACGCAGGAAATTCCTACGTTTTGTAATAGGGCAAACCCACTACAAATTCACGGTTCTTCATTTTGGGCTCAAAACCTCCCCCAGAACGTTCACAAAATGCCTGGCTCCAGTGGCTGCCTGGCTAAGAAAGCAAAGCCACCATGTATACCCTTACCTCGACGACTGGCTGGTAAGGGGATCCTCCCCAGCGTCGACCAACACAAGTCTGCAAGCCACCATGCAGCTTCTACAACGGCTAGGATTCGCCATAAACTTCGAGAAATCCTCTCTGCGGCCATCGAGAACGCTGGTATTCTTGGGGGCGCAGTTCGAGACTCAGCTAGGGCTGGTGAAACCTTCTCTCGACAGGACCTCAAGACTCATTCAACAGGCGGCCCGTCTACGGCGAAACACCAGGATCTCAGTGAGAAAGTATGTTTCGGTCCTAGGGGCCATGGCATCCTGCATCCATCTGGTGAGAAACTGTCGACTTTTCATGAGGCCAGTCCAAGAATTCCTCGCAGACCGATGGACACAAGCTCAGGGATCGTGGTCGGACAGGATAACCGTCGACGACGACAAGCTACTTCGGACCCTTCAGTGGTGGCAGAGTTCCCACAATCTGAACAAAGGTGTGCCCCTACAGGAGCCGGAGTTCCAGAGCACCATAGTTACGGATGCATCCCTAACCGGATGGGAGCGCACATGGGTGCTCTCCAAACGCAAGGTCGCTGGTCTCCAACGGAGTCACTCCTACACATAAACGTACTGGAACTCAGAGCGGTACGATGGGCCTTGAAGGCGTTCCTACCACACATGAAGAGGTCGCGAGTGCGAATACTGACCGACAATACAACAGCCATGTTTTATCTGAGGAAACAAGGAGGGACACGATCAAGGACTCTCTCCATAGAAGCCCAGAAAACATGGCATTGGGCATTGAAGCACGAAATCTCCCTCGTGGCTCATCACCTTCCAGGAGTGAGGAACTGCCAAGCCGACTCCCTCAGCAGAAACATGGCCCAGATACACGAGTGGGAAATGGACACGGGTCACTTGAAGAAAGTGTTCGAGAAATGGGGCCACCCCCCTCTGGACGCCTTCGCGACCAAAGAAAACAAGAAATGCGAGAAATTTGCAAGCAGGTGGCCCCAAGAGGGTTCGGTGGGGGAGGCGTTCTCCTTCCCATGGACGGACATGTTCCTCTATGCTTTTCCTCCGTTTCCCCTCATACGGAAAACAATACAGTGGATACGCAGATACAATTGCCGGGTGATTCTAGTGACACCATACTGGCCGAGGCAACCGTGGTTCTCAGACCTCCTCCATCTATCGCTGGAACATCCCATAGCGTTTCCGAAAGTCCCGTACCTTCTATCCCGGGACAGAGGCACGGTGTGGCATCACGACCCGGACAGTCTCAACCTTACGTCCTGGCTCCTGACTTCTCGGAATTCGGGGCTTTAGACATTTCAGAGGAGTGCCAAGAAGTTCTACAGGCGGCTAGAGCCCCTTCCACTAACAAATCCTACTCCTATAAGTGGCGGAGATTCTGTGAATGGTGTAGAAAACAGCGGGACCTACAACCATTGTTGGTGACGCCGGAACAAGTTCTACCTTACCTGCTCCTCTTAGCTAAAAAGGGATTGTCCCCCTCATCGATAAAGGTACACCTGGCAGCCATCTCGAGGTTCACAAGGAAGAGGCAGTCGTCTCCTCTATTCAGTGACAGACTGGTGAAACACTTCATGCAGGGTTTATTTCGAGTTTTTCCCCCGGTGAAACGTTTTCCCCCGGCGTGGAGCCTCAACACAGTGTTGGCAGGCTTGATGAAACCGCCTTTCGAGCCTATGGCCACGTCCGACATGAAATTCATTTCGTGGAAGTTGGCATTCCTGATCGCTATCACATCAGCCAGACGTATCTCGGAACTACAAGCGCTGGTCGTGGACCCGCCCTACCTAAGATTCTTTAAGGACAAGGTAGTCCTGGCAACTAACCCTACGTTCGTCCCTAAGGTTCCGACGGTATATCACAAACACTCATCCGTGGTTCTGCCTACTTTCCTCGCCACTCCATCGTCGGCAGCAGAAAAAACTCTTCATACCCTGGACGTTAAGAGGGCTCTGAAATTCTACCTACATCGCACACAAGACATCAGGGCTACTCGGCAACTGTTCGTCGCATATGGTCCGTCGACGAGAGGTAAAGCAATCTCGAAACAAGGATTGGCCAGATGGGTCTCGTCGACGATTGCTTTTTGTCACTCTAAGGCCGGAAGGCCACTGCAAAGACATCCTAGAGCCCATTCTACAAGGTCGATGTCATCCTCAACAGCGTTATGGGCCGGAATTCCGCTGACGGACATATGCCAAGCTGCGGCATGGTCAGTGCCCCACACGTTTACCCGCAACTACTGCCTTGCCAGGCAGCATGCGGATGAGGTGCAGATGGGAAGAGCTGTCCTGCGCCATCTGTTTCAGTAAGGTAAGCTCCACGCTGTGGAGAGTCTGTTTTCTACCTTTTGATGACAGTATACTTTATGTGGGAAATGTTGTATGAGTAAACTTATTCCTGCTGTACATATGTATTGTGTAGTATGGTGAGGGTACGTTACATTGCATTCTCACCACCGTCTCAAGTGTTACTGCTATACAATCTATTCTAAGCATGTGAATCCATGAAAGATCCCATGCTGGAGAAGGGAATAGTTTCTTACCTGTAACTCCATTTCTCCAGCATTGGTATCTTTCATGGATTCACATGCGCCCGCCAAGCCTCCCCAGGACTGCAATGTATGTGATGGATAAGTTTAACCCTTCCTACTTTGGAGGGGCCGAAATCTGAAGGGGAACCGCGGGGGCGGGCCTCTTATACTGGGGCGGCCTGCGGAGCATGCGTAGGCGGGTCCTAAAAGGACGTAGATAGGACACAAAAGTGTCGGAAGTTTTCCTATAGGAAAAGGCTATATATGTGTACCGAGGGGTCCCAGTCTGACGACGGGGAATATTCTAAGCATGTGAATCCATGAAAGATACCAATGCTGGAGAAATGGAGTTACAGGTAAGAAACTATTCCCTTCCTTCACAAGCTGGGCTTCTCCCTCAACTTAAAGAAGTCTCAGATGATACCATCACAGAGACTCCAGTTCATTGGAGCAGTCCTGGACATTTCCCTGGGGAAAGCCTCGCCACCAGAGGTGAGGGCTCAAGATATTCTACAGATGGTCACCAAGTTTCAAAATGCCCAACGTCTACCAGCCCTCGACATTTTGAGGTTGCTAGGCTTCATGGCATACTGCATCTTCCAGTGCCAGAGGCTCTCCTGAAAATGAGATCCCTCCAGTGGGCACCAAGAACCCAATGGTCGCAATTCTCAGGAAGAATGTCAGATCTCCTTCAAGTCCCGGACAGAGTGGCTCGAGACCTTCAGTGGTGGGCCTGTCGGGAGAACATATTGAAAGGAGAACAGTTTTGGCAACCATGGCCGGAGATAACAGTAGTCACGGATGCCTCACTCACGGGGTGGGGAGCCCATGCCAAAGATTTGACCATCAGTGGTCGTTGGTCTCCATCGGAGTCCAGACTACACATCAACCTGTTGGAGCTGAGAGCAAGCAGACTAGCGCTGAAGGCTTTTCTGCCATCTGTACAGTGGAAAAGTGTCCTAATAATGACAGACAACACAGTGGCCATGCACTACCTCAACAAAAGAGGAGGCGTAGGATCACTGCCACTGTGCAGAGAGGCGATGCAGCTCTGGTTTTGGGCAATTCAAGAAGGAATCTCTCTATCGGCAGTTCACTTAGCCGGAGAGAAGAACTTGACGGCAGAGGCTCTGAGCAGGCAGAGCACAGTCTCCCACGAGTGGGGGCTAGCTCAGGAAGTCCTTCAAGAGATCTTCACCCTTTGGGGAACCCCTCAAGTGGATCTGTTTGCCACCAGTATCAACAGGAAGTGTGATCAGTTTTGTTCAAGGGAATTTCCCCAGAGAGGAGCTCTAGGCAGACCCTGCATGATATTGCATCATGAAATATTTTGCACCATAAAAAAGTGCAGGTTTTGCAACACAAAATTGCGTTAGTTGCAACATTTTTGCCTAAGAGACCTCTCAAAAATGCCACCATAAATGCAATACTTTTGTGCTGCAAAACATGCATTTTTGACGCTGCAAAATATTTCGTACCGCAATATCCAGGAGTGTCTGTCTAGGGGACGCCTTTGTAGTAGACTGGGAGTTTCCACTTCTATACGCGTTTCCTCCAGTCCCTGTCATTCCTCAGATGATCAGGAGGTTGAGAAGATTCCGGAAGACTATGATCCTAATTGCCCCGGATTGGACCAGGAGAACGTGGTACCCGGACCTTCTGGACATGTCCACCTGCCCTCCGATTTGTCTTCCGCAAAGAGAATCTTCTCTCGCAGAAGGGAGGTCAGGTTTTCCATCCAGACATCAGAACCCTCAACCTTCACGCTTGGTTTCTGAAAGGTTGAGATACAAGGATTGGGACCTCCCGGATGACATCATGGAGGTGTTGCTTTCAGCCAGAAGGCTAGCAACAAAGACTTTATACCGCTGCCGTTGGAACAGATTTTCCAGCGGGTGTAGAGAAAAAAATATCAAACCCTTTTCATGCAGTACACCAATGGTGTTATCTTTTTTGCTTAATTTGGCGAATTCAGGTCTTCAAGTTTGTACGATTAAGGGCTACCTCGCAGCACTGTCAATCTTTAAGCGCACTGCGGAGGAGCCATCATATTTCAAATTACCCCTTGTAATCCAATTTCTGAAAGGGTTAACTAATGTATATCCCCCAAGGCCATTCCAAGTTCCCCTGTGGGACTTAAATCTAGTCTTACATTTTCTGATGGGTACTCCTTTTGAACCACTCCATTCTTGTTCATTAAGATTTCTCACCCTTAAAACAGTCTTCCTAGTGGCTCTAACATCTGCCAGAAGCGTGAGCGAATGACGAGCTCTATCTTGCAAACCTCCTCATACAATTTTTCACAAGGACAAAGTTGTTTTACAAGTGAAGCCTAATTTCCTCCCAAAGGTGGTCTCTGAGTTCCACATTACTCAGAAAATAACCTTACCTTCATTCTACCCCCCCCCCCACCCATCCAGGGAAAGAGGAAGAGAGGCTACATAGGCTGGATCCAAGGCATGCCTTGAGTTTTTATATCCACAGACTTGCTAGAATAAGGCAAGCAGACCAACTGTTTATAGATTATGCAGGACACAAATTAGGATTGCCAATCACAAAACAGACCATTTCAAGATGGATTATTTTAGCCATTCTAGAATGCTACAAATTGTCAGGGAAAGAGCCCCCTCAACACCTTAGGGCTCATTCAACCAGGGGTATTGCAGCCTCTTCGGCTCTCCAAAGAGGGGTACCGATTCGGGACATATGTGCGGCTGCACATGGTCGTCCGCACATACCTTTACAAAATTCTATAGTCTGGATTCCTCCTCTAGCCAGGAGACGAGATTTGGCAAAGCTGTGTTAAATTCTGTTCATTCTTAAAGGGGAATATTCCAATTTTACTCCCACCTCCTCTTTCACACCACTGCTATGGGAGTCTATCAAGATAAGGAATACGTCGGAGGACACAATCCCTTCGAAGAACAAGTTATTTCTTACCTTGTAACGTTCTTTCGATGGGATGTTCCTCTGACGTATTCCTTATCACCCCTCCCATCCATCCATCCCCGCAATAAAACTTCCCTCGTAGTTGCAGCTTACGCTCCTTTAAGGTCAATAACCAATTCATGCACAGCTAATTTCAAGCTTCAAAACGGAACTGAGCAACGGTCGCTGCGCGAGTCTATTTATACGCACGATGACGTCGGCGCAGAGACGGAGGATGTCGAGGGACACCAGCTCGAGAAACGTCGATGCGCAGCTCCCTCTACTGAAAAAATTTCCGGGGCCAGCAAGCTGGGATGTAATCTATCAAGATATGGAATACGTCAGAGGAACATCCCATCGAAAGAACGTTACAAGGAAAGAAGTAACTTGTTCGTCTGCTTTAAAGGGTTGGTGAAAAGCAGTTTTTGGATGGCTTATAACTTTGTCGCCACTCTATGAAACTGCATGAAAAGGTTTATTCTAGAGCTGTTTCGGAATGGTTTTGGAAAGTGTGGAGCTTGTTTTGTCAAGAGGGACCTAAATTAGAGGGGGGGGGCTACCAAAATATTGTAAAGGCTTATAAATGTTGTGCCATTTGACGAATCTACACAAGTTTGCAAAACTATTTTGAATCTAGATATACATTTTCTGTAAAGTTTGGGAGTTTGTCAAGAGGGGGCTAAATTAGAGGGGGTCTCAACATTTTTAGATGGCTTATAACTTTGTTGCCATTTAAAGAATGTGGACAAACGTTTTCAGAAAGATTATAGACCCAACCTTGAATTTTGTGTAAAGTCTGAAAGGATTTTGTCAAGTGGGGGCTAAATTATATGACTATTGTATGTATGTACATGCATTATGGCACTTTTGAAAAAATGAAACTTGAGCCGATTTCAAGCAAACTGGTGTAAGGAGCATTGGCAAGGACCTTAAAGCATGGTTTTGCAAATGTGCTTGTGTTTTATTTTTTGACAAGTGTCATAATGTAGGTACAAAAAAGTGATATACCTTTTGGTGACTGAGGTATAGCCTGTTGGCATGGGCAGTGGCCAGATTGTCCGACTCACGGCATAAGGTCATGACCCTGACAATCTGGCTACTGACCATGACCGTGAGGGACGACAAGTGGGATTAAAGTGGCCATGTCCACCTGGGACCAGCTATGTAGTAAAATGATTCGAAAGTAGGATAGGTTTGAAAGGGAAAAAAGTATGTGCTGGTCCCTTTGCGTTCTGCAGGCTGCCATGGAAAGGGAAGAGGGGCTATGTACGGAGCTCTGCCTTCCCTTTCCATGGTGGCCATCTTGGAAAAGGATTTTCCTTCCTGCAGCGGGACGCCACAGGCGTCCCGGTCTAGGAAGAAAAATCCTTTTTTAGCACCCTGGGTTCCCGCTTTGGGAACCAGGGGTGATAATAGCCTTCATCCCCCATTACAGGGGCTGGAATGGGCGATAACGGTCCTGAGCCCTCGTTATTTATTTGTTTATAACGCACCGAAGACCGCAGGCATCAGGGCGCACAAAGGCACACTTCGCTTGGACTGCCGGGCCGTTATCCCCTTTTCAGTCCCTGGAACGGGGGCTGAATGCCATATTATTTCCATTAGCATAACCCCACAAAATGCTAATGGGAATGTTGGAAAATCTTTTTGCGTCTATGTACTTTACTGAGAAATGTAAAGTAGATGGAGTCTATACAGTCTTTTTTTTTGTATAATTTTTTTACTGTGAAAGGTAAGGAAACCTTTTTTGCATGAGAAGTTAAAACGTAAGGTGGGGAGGGAAATGGGGGAAGAGGCACCAAGGACTAATATGGAGGGGCAGGTGGACGGGAGGATGTTGCGCGTGTGTTACTTCTAAAGTAGGGGGCAGTGTTTCTCATGCTCATCGATTCCAGCTTCAAAAGCACTTCAAAATTGCATCCCCCCTGCTGAGTGGTATGTTGCAGTATATACAGAGGACTGTTGTCTTTGAAATATGTGGATCAACAGCCTCTTTTATTGCTTGCAAGGTAGCTGGCGGGATGTTGTATCCCACAGAAGTCGGCTGTGTGGTTATAGTATTGGTTGATGAAGATGACGTGTACGAAGACAGCCTACTACTTGCTAAGAAAGGAACAACCTTTCTGAGAGCATTGCGGTGGTTGGATTTGGTGTGGTGGCGCATGGAGTTGGTCCCGTAGGAGTAATGTTCAGGTAGTCCGTGACTGAGTTGCACTCGGTGCAATTCACTTTTGTAGCTTTAGCCTTTGATGCATTCCCAAAATTGGTAATGAACTGCCACACCCATGAATCTGTCTGGGTGCTATAGGTAGGCACTTCCTCTACCTCATCTTCTTGGTCCTCTTGATAGTCTTTGGAAGTACTGTGCTTTTTTTGTTGTGTAGGTACTCCAGCTGGTGGTGGTGGCTCTTGGTGAGGAGAGATGGCAATAGCTGATGGCATTTTTTAAGCAGTTTTGCTAATATTCTTCAAAGTATGTGCTTGTACTAGATTGTTAATGTATAAATGAGTAAGAATAGATGTTACAGCTGTGCAAGAGTACATTTTGAGCTTGAAAGTTCCTAGATCAATAGACAATGCAGTTCGAATGGATTTTGTCCTCCAACGTATTCCACATCTTTGACATGTAATGTCCACAGCTGTGCTGCTTGGGAAATTTTTCGGCAGAGAGCGTCCTGCATCGGTGGCTTTGGGTTGATGTCCCTCGACAGTCTTCGTCGAGGATAACGTCACCGGATGTTATAAATTGGACGCCAGTAGCCTCAGTTCCATTTTTTCCATAAACTTGTTTGCTTCGAGAACTCAGCGTGCCTTGTGTTTCTTCTTTGAAGAAAATGTCTTCATCGTCTACCCCTCTGAATCCGCGTTCTGGGTTTAAGAGATGCCGGGACTATTACGGACCCACACTGCATCTGATTGTGGTGTCTGGGCGAGAGTCATGCGGGAGTGTAAGGGTAAGTTGCAGGTAGGTCGGGTTTCCAAACCTCGTAAAACCAAAATAATCCATGGGTATTTCCACTGACGATTCGAGGGCTGACTCTCCCTGTCTAAAGGAATCCAGGGGCTCTCAGTCCCAGAGTGGTTCTCGGCACTTGTCGTCCTTGTCGAGGCACTCCCGGAAGCTGCGTCACCGCTTCACTTCCCCATCGAATGATGGCTTCGCGAGCAAAGTGGCTTGTCCCTTGAAATCCTCTATGCCAGAGGAATGGGAGGCATTCAGGGAGCAAATGCTGGCGATTTTACAATCCGAGGGCACAGTTCCGTCCGCGCTTTTGTTGTAAACCGGCAGGGAACGGTCTTGGTCCGATGCTCGCGCGCCTTCGGGCCAGGGCAGTCGGCGTGATAAGCATCGGCAACTGTCGATGTCCCGTTCAGCCAAGGATCCGGTGGATCGCCAGAGACGTGCCAGATCTAGATCTCGGTCTTCATCCCCAGCAAAACCGCAGAAGTCTGGAAAGGGCTCGAGGTCGGCATGTCCGTCGAGTGGGGCTGTCAGGGCTTTGCCTTCGGGCTGGCCCTCGTAGCTATCGGCGCCTTTGCCGACGCCGAGAACGTCAATGCCATCGATTCAGAATGGCCAGAATTTACCATTGGAAGTCCCTGTGACTCTGGACCCACCGAGAAAGGCTCTGTCTTAGGCGGTGAGGCCTGTTCTTGGCTCCAAGATCACTCCTGTCCCTAGGAGGAAGTTCTTTCATTCTCTGCAGGAAATCTATGAGGAGGAGGAGAGGTCTGAGGTGGAGTTGGAGCCCTGTGATGTAACACCTGGGGCACCTGACATGGTCTTTTCGGAGGACTGTCAGAAGATCTGCGTCAGTCTCTACATGATGCCAGTGGCCTTTAAACTTCTCCAGAGATGGAGTTTGGTAGGCCAGAGCCTGGGGCTCATGCTGAATCCTCTTATATTACGTAGATGTCGAGGGTTACAGAGTACCTCGGCTGGTCCGGCCCTCCGGTCAAGTTCGATCAGGAAGACCTGACTGATATTTTAGATGAGGGTCCGTACACTGACCCAGTGTTGCCTTTTCATTGGTATTACAGTAAAGGGTGGCGGCTACTTGTCAAACCCCGGAGTCTCTTCCGGCAGTCAACTATTCATTAACTAAGAAATACTGCCCAGCCAGTAGCGATCCCGACTACCCGTCCACTCACCACACTCCTGAGAGTTTGGTGGTTCAGGCGGCCACCTCGAGGCTGACGGCGTACCCTACCATCCCGCTTGATGGGGACGACAAGAGCTTTGATGGCTGGGCATGCAAGGTATTTTTAGCAGGGAGTATGGTGCTGAAGTGTGCCAACTCTACCTTTGCCTTGGCAAGATTTCGTCTCACTCTGTGGAATTGTATCTCAACTGGCTGAGCATATTCCTGAGGGGGAAGAAAGGGATGGGTTCCTTGCTCTTGAGCAGGATGGCAAGAATGCCATGAGTGAATCCCTTCAGTACGGGTTGGACATGGCTGATAGTGTGAGCCGGTCCATGGCTGCGAGCACGCGGATATGCAGGTTTGCGTGATTGCGGAAGTCAGGGTTTGCTCCAGATGTGCAAGCCCGTCTTCCCAAATGCCATTTGATGGTTCACATTTGTTTGGCAGCAAGGCTGACAAGAGCCTTGAGAGGTTGCAGACCTCAAAGGCATCTGCTAAATCTTTGGGCGCTGCTGTGCGTCAACCTCTGCCTTTTCAGCAATGGAGGAGGGGATCCTTTCGTTACTACTCCTTGTTTGGTAGCGTGAAAGGAGCCGCTACTCATAGGAGCTACTGTAAAAGTACCCGTGGTGGACGGGGAAGAGGTGCCAAAGTCGCTCGGGAAGCTGCCTCTTCGCCTTCAGGCCCTGCCGCAGCCGCTCCAAAACAGCTATGAGGCCAGGTCCCATTGTTCGCCAGCTGGGGGCAGACTGTCTCAGCATCTAGAGGAACGGCGAGCCATTACTTCAGATACGTGGGTTCTGGAAACAATAGCCCACGGCTACTGCCTTACCTTCCTAAAGCGGCCTCACGACAATCCACCGGGGAGTCGCTGTTTGAAGTTTCTGGATCCGCTCCTTGTGCAGGAAATCCTGACCCTGCTGGAGAAAGGTGCTATAGAACTACTGCCTCTTGGCGGAGAGGGCTGGTATTCCCCATATTTTTTCTTTCCCAAGAAAGACAGAGGCGTTTCACTCATCTTGGATTTACGTCGCTTGAAAACGTTCCTCAATACGGACAAGTTCAAGATGGTCACTCTTTCTCAGGCCCTTCGACTTCAGGATTGGTTGGTGTGTCTCGACCTACAGGATGCATATTTTTATTTGCCCAGCCATCTGAAGCACAGGAAATACCTGATGTTTGCGGCTGGAAACTCGCACTTTCAGTTTCGGGTCCTGCCATACGGATTGACCTCCGCCCGAGGGTCTTCACCAAGCTAATGGTGGTGGTGGCAGCGTATCTCAGGAAGCGGTATTGGGGGGGGGGGGGGAAGAGTTCACGTCTACCCCTTCCTGGACGACTGGCTGATCCGGGCGCGGCTTCCCGAACATACTTTGGATCATCTCAGTCTCACCTGCCGCTCCCTTCACAAGCTGGGCTTCTCCCTCTATTTCAAGAAGTCCCATTTGACACCTTCCCAGCAGCTCCAGTACATCGGGGCTGTGTTGGACACGTCCTTGGGGGAAGTGCTTGCCTCCCAAGGTTAGGGCTCATCACATTGTACAGATGGTCAATAAATTCCAACATGCCCAGCGTCTTCCGACTTTCGAAGAGATTCCTTAGCCTCATGACATCCTGCTTATTTCTAGTGCCAGAGGTCAGACTGAGAATGAGATCCCTTCAATGGGCTCCCAAGATGCAGTGGTCGCAATTCTCAGGCAAGATGTCGAATTCCATTCAGATTACACTCTCGGTCTCGCAGGATCTTCTGTGGTGAGCCAACGAAGGGAATCTGATGAAGGGTGAGCCTTTTTGGCAACTGTGGCCGAGTTGACTGTGGTGACGGACGCTTCCCTCACAGCCAATAGGCTGACAGTCAGCTGTTGTTTGTCTACGTCTCTGTCGGAGTCCAAACTCCACATAAACCTTTTGGAGCTGTGGGCCATCAGGCTAGCCCTGAAGGCGTTTCTGCCGTCTGTACGATGGAAGAGTGTCCTAATCATGACAGACAACACAGTGACTATGCATTACCTCAACAAAAAAAGGGGGCGGTAGGGTCACCCCCGCTGAGCAGAGAGGCGATGCAGCTGGGGTTCTGGGCAATACAGCAAGGAATCTCACTCTCTGCAGTTTATCTGGCCGCAGAGGAGAATGCGGCGCTGGATGCTCTGAGCAGGCAGTGCAGTCTCCCACTAGTGGGAGTTGGCTCAGGAAGTACTTCAGGAGATCTTCGCCTTTTGGGGAACCCCTCAAGTGAATCTGTTCGCAACCGGAAGTGCGAGAGATTTTACTCAAGGGAATTTCCTCCGAGAGGTGCCTTAGGGGACGCGTTTGTCGTGGATTGGTCATTCCCACTTCTATACGCATTTCCTCCGGTCCCCGTCATTCCTCAGGTGCTAAGGAGGTTGCGGATATTCGGGTCCCTCGTGATCCTAATTGCTCCGGATTGGGACAGGAGAGCATGGTACCTGGACCTTCTGGACATGTCAATCTGTTCTCCACGCCGTCTTTCCCGCAGAGATGACTTTCTCTCTCTCTCTCGCGCACAGGGGTGGTGAGGGGGGGGACAGGAGTGTTGTGTTCTCCACCCAGAGGTCAGGGGTCTCAACCTTCACTCATGGTTTCTGAAAGGGTGAGATGTAAGGATTGGGACCTTTCGGATGACGTGCTGGAGGTGTTGCTCTTGGCTCGGCAGGCGGCGATCAAATCCCTGTACCGTTGGCGTAAGTTTTGCGACTGGTGCAGAGGTCACAATGTTGGTCCTTTTTAGTGTTCCATCCCGATGGTTCTTTCTTTCTTGCTTTCTTTGGCCCACAGGGGTTTTCAAGTGGGTATCATTAAAGGTTACCTGGCAGTGCTGTCTATTTTCAAGCAGCCGTCTGAGGAATGTTCTTATTTAAAGATTCCTTTAATTTCCCAATTTCTAAAAGGACTCACAAATGTGTTCCCGCCATCCCCCTTTCAGGTGGCGGTGTGGGATCTGGATTTAGTCTTGAAATTCCTGATGGGTGCTCTGTTTGAACCTATGCACTCTTGTCCTTTGAGACTGTTGTCTTTCAAGACTGTTTGCTTGATTGCAGTTACATCTGCTCGCAGAGTGAGTGAATTGCAGGCACTTTCATCTAAGCCACCCTTTACTGTGTTCCACAAGGATAAGGTTGTACTGAGGGTACGTCCATCCTTCCTACCTAAGCTAGTGTCTGAGTTTCATCTGAGCCAGAACGTGGTACTTTTTGCTTTCTATCCTCCCCCCACATCCTGGAAAGGAAGAGGAGCGACTCCATAGGCTGGACTCTAGGAGAGCTTTGAGCTTTTATAGTTCTAGGATGGCCATGGTCAGACGACCAACTTTTTGTGGGGTACACTGGAAACCGATTGGGCCAGGCTGTTACCAAACAGACCTTGTCCAGGTGGATTATCCTCACCATTACTGAATGTTACAGATTGGCGGGCAAGGACCCGCCTGAGGGGTTGCAAGCTAACTCCACTAGGGGCGTGGCTACATCCCGAGCCCTGCAGCAGGGAGTTCCTATTAGGAATATTTGTGATGTGGCGACGTGGTCTTCCATCCATACCTTTGCGAGCATTACTCCCTGGCTACACTCCATGGTCAGGATATGGCCTTTGCTAAAGCAATGCTTTATTCTGCCATCTGATTGGGTATTCTAAATTCTTCTCCTCCTCCAGTCACTGATACTGCTTTCGGAGTCTGTCAAAGGTGTGGAATATGTTGGAGGACACAATCCATTCGAAGAACTAGTTACTTATCAACTGGTAACGTTCTTTCGACCAGATGTTCCTCTAACGTATTCCACATCGCCCTCCCAACCTGCCCCTCTGAAGAATTTCCTATGCTATTGTAGCTTGTGTTCCCTCAAGGCTATGTGCAGTCAAGCAGGCATTGTGTACGAGCATGTCACACGTTATGGGGGGAAAAAACATAAACTGAGGCTACGGATGCCCTATCTATGACCTCCGGTGACAAAGATGTGGAATACTTTGGAGGAACATCCAGTCGAAAGAACTTTACCAGTTGGTAAGTAACTAGTTCTTCCAAACTATCCCTTAAGCATGAACCCGAAGTGCCAACACATTTGTGGAAACGTCATGCCACGCACGAGTGCATGGCTGTCTGCAGTGACATCAGACTTTCGGGACGTCGACGGATACAAAGCAGTTCAAAAAGTGTATAGAAGTGTTAAAAATAATTCTAGAAGGTGGGAAATTGCAGAGTTTTAAGGTGCAACTTTGTAAATTGGACAAAAATGTTGCTATATTGGGGTTAAATATGATATTAGTGAGTTGTAGGAAAATAGCATGAACTGGTAAAAGCCCATGAAATTCGCAGAAAAAAACTTTGTTAAAGGGACGTTATGGTTACAAATAAAACCGAAAAACCTCAAATTTGCCAGTTATGGTAAGCTAACCAACCATAACTGGTGCCACCACCGTGCACTGCGAATACGAACACTCAGGGCATCAAAGATGACATCACAAAGTCATTGATTAAATCACTGATGACATCCCATATCTGGCCCAATTGTTTTTGTTCACTGAAATATCTAGGCCAGGTGGTTTTGTTCACTGACGGTCAGAATATTCAAATTCAGAAGGTGCTATAGGTCTATAAGTTAACCTTGTCATATGTTCTTAACAGACTTTCCTTAAGGTTAGGCGTCAGCTCATGGTGCACATACATGGGGCAATAAGCAGGCCTCAAACGCACACAATTCATTTGTATACATGAAGATAAACTTTTGTGTTAACATTTTCTGATGCGGTTTCTTTCTTCCTTATTTTAGTTTCCCTATATGTGCCTCTGTTTTGTATGCATTTTGGGGCTTCAAATGTACTGTTTGTTCTAGCCCAAGTGTGTAGTAAGTCTTGAATTGTTAGCTAGTACTTAAATGTTTAACATTACTCAAAACTCTGATAAGGTAGCATTCATTGTTTTACTATCCAAAATTACAAGATTATAAATATTGTACTTCTATGGGTCATGCTGCAATCATTGCCTATGTTCATGTATGATTAGGTTGTTAGATGAGTACATTCTTTAATAGATTAAGTAGTTCATGATCGGTCTCCTGATCACCCCTGACACCTTGTTACCAACGTTATAAACACAACCCCTTGTAGGGACTTTTGATCAAAATTAATTTCACATGTGATGTCATCAATGACGTTTGAGATGTCATCTTTGATGTCCGGGGTGTTTTAGTAGTGCACTGTGGTGGTGCGAGGGATGGTTGCTTAGCTTACCATAACTGGCAACTTTCTGATGTTTTTTGGTTTTACTTGTAACCATAACGTCCCTTTTAACAACATTTTGTAATTGAATTTCATGGGTTTTTATTAGTGCAATTTAACCATAACGTCCCTTGAACTAGGTTTTTTCATTGAATATACAAACATATAACGCAAATCAGCTACATAAACATATATACAAAAGTAAACACTTGAATATAGTCCTATGACAGTCTCATTCAAATTATATACAGGGTGACACTGCAGTCACACCCGACACCCATGACGGTATCTTTTGCTTCTAGGTTCAGCGGATGTGATGGGGGTGGAACCAAACCTGCCCCATCTACTGACTGCAAGTTACTGGCCTAATCCAAGGCAGTGCCTCTCACAGTGGTGCCCCATTGACCACCTGGGTCACCACGTCTCCACCAGGCAAACCACATATATCTCACTGTCACAGATGATGCTCCCTGTCTCTGTGGGGCGCAGCGATCACAGTCACATGGCCCCCAATTTGCCGATCTTGTGAAGCGGCCCCATTCACCACAGGGGCCGAAAACATTACTGCTGTGCCCCATTTCTTCTGGTGACGTCCCCGGTGCTATTAGGACGCCACCATAGTACCTGCTATGTTCCAACGTGCATTGTAGGAAGCTTGGCCTGCTCCCTATACTTGAGCATCCATAACGCAAGGAGACTCCGGCTGCTGTCCACCACGTTCCACTCTTCCTCCTTCCACCAGTGGCACCTCTGGCATATGCAGCCGGGGGGCGGGCGGTGTTCTCTTCTGGCCTTACCCGTCTGGCCTTAAGGGGCAGGCTGACGGGAGGCATGGCCGTGCTGCATGTCGGGGCCACCGAACACGTGGCTCGGGCTGGGCGTCTCTGATCTTCTCCCTGCTCTGCCCCACACAGGTATAAAAGGTGGAGCACGAGGGCACAAGACTAGCAAGGCAGATCGCACGAGAGAGTTAACTCGGCATGGCAGTTCAAGAGGAGGAGAAAAACAGTGTGATTCGAGAGGCTGATGAGGAGAGATGCAACCTTGCCCTTTCTGAGCCGGGCCTGTGAAACCTCCACCGAAAGAATCGTAAAACCGCAAACAAAAGCCAGCATATGATGCAGCAGATGTCACTGGTACACAGGGCCCTCCTCCGCTAATAACCAAGCCAAGGATTGATGCTTGCCCCCTGGTACCGACATTGACTCCAGAGATGAGCAAAGCCACGTGTTAAGTCACAGCCGGTGAGTCGAGGGGAGAGCCGATAAGAAACAAAACTGTTGAACAAAAGTAGCAAATGGCTAATTGAAGAAAGTACAAAACTGTCAATACGAGAGGGTAAACCCAGATACAGAGGAGTCTGGCATCACGTGTGTGCTCCCTCTGGGAACTCTGGCCGACTACCCTATTGTTGAAGCTACCGTTACCAGAAGTCCTTAGGAAAGGTGAGAAAGGGGTCAAAGTGGTCATACAGGGGTCGAATAAAATCCTCTGTACAGTCAAAAGTCTTTGACCGAAAGATGATTGTGAAGCTAAGGGAAGTGAATCCCACATCGTAAGAACTGTTCAAGAAACTGTGTGATTGACAAAGTTGGCAAGAGTGAACCCGATGGAGGGGGCCTGGTTCTTGGTAGTTGGACCCGCTCAGTCTATCCCCCAGGCGGAGATTGTGCCGCAGGCTCTGTGAGTGCCCCAACTGAACTGGCCACACAGTTCGGACCACACTAGATGAAGGAGCACCCATGGCATAGCCGGCCTGGCTGATGAGGATTCTTTAACCCTGGCTGCCGCTCGAGGGCATACCCCTGCGCCCCCCAGGGTGATGACTGTTGCTGTCTCTTTCTCTCCAACCGTCCTTCCAACAGTCAATCATCATAACGTTCTCTCCATTCAACATTTATTTTTCTTCTTTTTCCAGCGCCATGGTGAGTCGGGTGCATAGTCCAACAAGGTAAACCAACACATGCACATTAAATGAAGTATGTGTATCCCACCCTGTTGCCAGTGTATTTATGTCTTTATTTCCCTCATGGGACAAGCATGTAGCCCCATCTAGCCGTGCCCAAATTGGACCAGGCCCTACGCAAAATGTGTAGACTCCCCTGCTCTATTACCTCTTGGCTGGGATGAGGAAGATGGGATAAGGAGGCAATTCCCTAATCACTTCCCAATAACTTGTATAACTCTGAATCCCTAATCTTCCCAGCACACTCCTCATCGCTCGCTCCTTCCCTGTTGGTTTTAGAGCTTCGTGTTGAAGGTTTGGCCTGGGCAGGAGGAGCTGGGCGCTTGGGACTTGTTAACATCCATCCC
Source organism: Ambystoma mexicanum (assembly GCF_040938575.1). Taxonomy (NCBI): domain Eukaryota; kingdom Metazoa; phylum Chordata; class Amphibia; order Caudata; family Ambystomatidae; genus Ambystoma; species Ambystoma mexicanum. The sequence continues at coordinate 199,094,682 of NC_090931.1, forward strand.
CATTACTGCATTGAGGCCTTAAATCAAAGGAGCTGAATTAACCCTTTTCTGGCCGTGATCTCTGTGGAGTGCTGCTGGGAAGAATACCTTTGCATTGTTAAAACGTGCTTTTCACATTTGTGCTTGACAAGTGGACATTTTCAATGGGTTTTTCTAAGCAACAATTGGAGTGCAGACTTTTCAGTTTTGGGGCTACAATTGTTAGCACGGGCCCTCTGCTCTTATTTTGTTTCAATGTAGGGAGCGGTCCCCGGCATTGCAAAGATCTCTTCAGCCTACAGACCATATATTGTGTGCCCCATTTTGAATGGCATGTTGGTGTTTGTAGTCTTCCATTCAAGGTAGGGAAAATTGCACTGCAATCATACTAGTTTTGCTTAATATATTTCTCTAAGGATTTGCATATTTGTCGGAGTGTGTTCTTAAGCCTTGTGCATTTTTAAAATCCTGTGTAGAAAAACGAGTACTGCTCAGAGCCAAACATGGGGATGAGGCAGGGAAAGGGTTAGTGGTTAAGTGAGTCATGATGATTCTCCAGGGATGTGGGAAGAGAGATTGCTGGCCTGGAGACCAACAGGTTGTTTTCTTTGGTGCAGACTTGTGCTGATTTTGTTATCCTTTATGACCTTTGAAATTGCTTATTCCACTGCCTCAAGACCCAATGGTGGGTATTTAGCCTCCACTTCCATCTCACTATTGCGCTATGTGCCCAAATTCCGGTCCCAAGAGCGGACATTCTTTACATAATGCATTGTGTGCCATTTAGCTTGGATTGATAGGCCTCTAGACAGGTCTCTCAAATTTAGCAGGGGTTATGTGCCCAAATTGCACTGCATAAAAAAAAAATACCAGAAAGGTGGGCACCACAATGTTTACTCGCTTCTATTCAATGTGTACTTCTCTCAGTTTCCAATAATTTTGACCTGGAGCTGCCAGTTTAAACTGGTCTTATAGCACAAGGACCTCCATAAACTACAAACAAAAGAAAACAAGGCAACTTTGCCTTATTATAACTGGCGCTTCTCAGTTGGCCCCTAGAGAGGGCTGCAAGTTCCCAAAATATTTATATCCAACGTTCTCATAGAGTCAAAGCATCAGTTAGATCCGTGCAGTTTTGGCCAGGAATGTTTTATTCACATCCCTGTTTTTCTAATTAAATTTATTCTGAATGTGATCTGTTGGGCGATCATATTTTACCATCAATATACATTTAGCCAATGCATTTCGGTGTAAACCTTCATCAGGGCTGTATATAGGCTCTTGATTACATCATCAAGCTATGCATAGTCATACATTTGTCAATACAAGTTCATTGAATGATTTGTATACAATACATAAACAAATTCACACATACCATTTTGTTTGTCCCACGAATATTCAATTGGTACGCCAGAAAAAATAAATGAAAAACTGAAATTTTCATTTAGTATCAGCGTTACAAAATTCTATGTACACAGTTTAAGGACAGAAGAGTGTCCTACCTGATCACTTTCAATGCGCTCTCTCTGTCAAATCTGGTAAGCCCCAAAGGCTTTTCTTTTTGCAACCCTCACGGCTCCAGCCACGTGTGTTGCGGATGCGTGGTGAAACGCATATGTTAATAGGGTCTCTGTGAAAGAAACAGGCTATTTAGACAGCCGTTCTAGCATGTCTTTAATGATTGTATGAATAAAAGCGGCGGATGTTCTCCGACATTTACCTTCAGTTCCTGCGTTGTTCTGCCTTCTGCAGAGACATGCACGCGCATGTCTCTTAGTTCTATTTAAACGTTGCCTTGGAGACGGAGTCGAGGTGCCGAGGTCCGACAGGAATGCCGGAGACGTACGCCTCGCGCCCCACCCCCGGGTGATTACCCTGGGGCGGGGATGTCTCCATGACAACTCCTGAAACGCTATGTGTTACCAAGCTGTCAGCGCCGTTCTCGTGTGCTTGACATTAGTTTCGGACTGTTACTGTGAATGCGTGTACATTGTAGTGTAAATGCATAAGTGTAATAGGTGTTGTATAATTTGTGCTGTTCTAAATTTCTCATTATTGCGGATAACCATGTATCGCTACCTCTACTGGCTAATGCTTACAGGTTATGTACAAAGCTAACTATCATTAGCTTACTATGTGTAGTATTTTTGTTCTTCATTTGCGATTTTCAAACGATAGGTCTTAATTAAAGCAGGCACAAATGTAAATGTACAAAAACAGAACTGTAGCGTTTACAATAAAACGTCACGTAGGATTTTTCGTCTGAAAGGACAAGCAGAAAACCTTCACCCAAAAAATGTTTTGGACAATCTAGCACACGATATTAGTGAAATTAAAAGTAAATGTCATTCCAAATGTCAAATTACATCCGTTTCATATGTCGATGACTGGGCTCCAGACCTGGTTGGCCATTACGATGGCTGCTGTGGGAGTTCATATGCAATCATGAATGTTTAATTTCAAAAAACACATGAAGTTAATCTCCTCGTTCATTCCTTTAGGAATCAGCGAACTCAAACGATCTATCTATCCAGAAAGTTTCTTGTTGATCCATTGTTTTCTGAAAGTTTTCATGTGGATCTCTTCAACTATTTCTAGGATAGCGAATCGAATCTGTGCCAAGTTACGTTTTTTGTCATGCCAATGTCTTGCCACAGCCGAAGTTTTGTTGTTGTTACGTATACAAGATCTGTGTTCGTTCCATCTTGTCTTGGCCGTTCTTACAGTTTGTCCGACATAATGCAAGCCACAGGGACGTTTTATGGTATATATCACGTTTTGGGAGTCACATGTTCCAAAGCTTTTTAGTTTTATATCCTCTCCTGTATACGGATGTTTCAAAGAATCACCTTTTATGATGTAGCCGCAATTGCTACAATTTAGGCAAGGAAAAGTACCTATTCTCTTGGTGGCTTTCTTCTTTTGTGCTGGTCTGGTCTTTACAAGTTTATCTTTCAAATTATGACTTCGTTGATAAGCGAATGTTGGGACCTCTTGAATAGATGTTCTACACGTTGGTCGCAGGTGACTGTGTTCCAGTGTTTTTAAATGATAGTCTTAATGCGGTTACTCTGTCTTGAGTACTTGGATACGAATACTAGGGGAGGTTCATCTTCCTTCTTGGTTTTAGTTCTCAATAGATCTTCCCTTTTCTGAGTTGCTATGCGTATTTCTGCTGCTGTCACTTCTTCTTTCATGTATCCACGGTCCAGAAATTTCTTACCCATTTCTTTGACTTCTTTTTCATACTCTACAGGGTCACTCACTAGTCTTTTTACGCGAAGCATCTGGCTGTATGGTAAATTTTTGATGAGGCTTGGTTGGTGAAAGCTTAAAACTGGACGCAGTATGAAACCACACGAGTTAAAATTAATCCAAAACCTATATGGTCATCCAAACATCACAACAACATCTGGGTATCTGGATAAGATACATCGATGATATCTTTGGGGTATGGAAAGGCAGTGAACAAGAACTACGTGAATTCTTTGATTACCTAAACAGTAAGGACAAGAGAATACATTTACACATGAATACTCTCGTGAAAGTACACACTTTCTGGATGTACAAATCAGAATAACCGACACAGGATACCAGACTACCATCTTTCGAAAGCCTACAGATAGGAATAATCTACTCCAACGACTAAGCTTTCACCAACCAAGCCTCATCAAAAATGTACCATATATCCAGATGCTTCGCGTAAAAAGACTAGTGAGTGACCCTGTAGAGTACGAAAAGAAGATTTGATTGCGTATGAACTCCCACAGCAGCCATCGTAATGGCCAACCAGGTCTGGAGCCCAGTCATCAACATATGAAACGGACATAGTTTGACATTTGGAATGGCATTTATTTTTAATTTCACTAATATGTGCTAGATTGTCTAAAACATTGTTCGGGTGAAGGTTTTCTGCTTGTCCTTTCAGACGAAAAATCCTACATGACGTTTTATTGTAAACGCTACAGTTCTATTTTTGTACATTTACACTTGTGCCTGCTTTCATTAAGACCTATCATTTGCAACCTGCAAATGAAGAACAAAAATACTACACATAGTAAGCTAATGATAGTTAGCTTTGTACATAACCTGTAAGCATTAGCCAGTAGAGGTAGCAATACATGGTTATCCGCAATAATGAGAAATTTAGAACAGCACAAATTATACAAAACCTATTACACTTATGCATTTACACTACAATGTACACGCATTCACAGTAACAGTCCGAAACTAATGTTAAGCACACGAGAACGGCGCTGACAGCTTGGTAACAGATAGCGTTTCAGGAGTTGTCATGGCGACATCCCAGTCCCAGGGTAATCACCCGTGGGGTGGGGCGCGAGGCGTACGTGCTCCGGCATTCCTGTCAGACCTCGGCGCCTCGACTCCATCTCCAAGGCAACGTTTAAATAGAACTAAGAGACATGCGTGTGCATGTCTCTCTGCAGAAGGCAGAACAATGCAGGAACTGGAGGTAAATGTCGGAGAACATGCGCCGCTTTGATTCATACAATCATTAAAGACATGCTAGAACGGCTGTCTAAATAGCCTGTTTCTTTCACAGAGACCCGATTAACATATGCGTCTCACCACGCATCCGCAACACACGTGGCTGGAGCCATGAGGGTTGCAAAAAGAAAAGCCTTTGGGGTTTACCAGATTTGACAGAGAGATCGCATTGAAAGTGTTCAGGTAGGACACTCTTCTGTCCTTAAACTGTGTACATAGAATTTTGTAACAAAATTTCGGTTTTTCATTTATTTTTTCTGGCGTACCAATTGAATATTCGTGGGACAAACAAAATGATATGTGTGAATTTGTTTATGTATTGTATACAAATCATTCAATGAACTTGTATTGACAAATGTATGACTATGCGTAGCTTGATGATGTAATCAAGAGCCTATATACAGCCCTGATGAAGGTTTACACCGAATTGCATTGGCTAAATGTATATTGATGGCAAAATATGATCGCCCAACAGATCACATTCAGAATAAATTTAATTAGAAAAACAGGGATGTGAATAAAACATTCCTGGCCAAAACTGCACAGATCTAACTGATGCTTTGACTCTATGAGAACGTTGGATATAAATATTTTGGGAACTTGCAGCCCTCTCTAGGGGCCAACTGAGAAGCGCCAGTTATAATAAGGCAAAGTTGCCTTGTTTTCTTTTGTTTGCAAATTGCACTGTATGCCATTCTGATTGCATTTGATAGGCCTCTCTCCCACTATACAAGTTTCTCAGATTTAGCAGGGGTTCTGCGTCCAAATTGCATTATATGCCATTTAGATTACATTGATAGGCCTCTCTCTCACTATACAGGTCTCTCAATTAGTAGGGGTTTTGTTTTCAGGCTGCATAGTACGATATTTAGATTGCATTGATAGGCTGATAGACTGGTCTCTTAAATTTCAGAAGGGGTTCTGTGTCCAATTGAATTGTGTGATATTTAGATTGCATTGATAGGCCTCTTTCCAACTACACAGGTCTCTCAAATGTTGCTGACCAACTCACTCTAAAGTGAGACAGAACCCACCAGCGAATTAATGCGGAGCGACACTCCTATTAGGGGCTCACGCCTCATAAGGCTTAAGTCCTAGCTGCACCCTCAGTCACTCCTCAACTAGTAGATATCTTTAAACCCACATAGCTAGCTCACCCTAGTGAACCTTGTTCAGGGAGATGAACATGAAAGAGCCACCAATAACACCCAACTATATAACCTTAACCACCTCCCCTACACCTCCAAAGACAGCGATTGAACAAGTCGCAGCATCAGCCGGTATTTACAGACGGAGCAAACTGGTAGCTGGCAGGCCCCCACACCCAGTATTACACCACAAGACAACCAGAACAAAGCACCCAGTATTACGCCACAAGACAACCAGAACAAAGCAGAACCAACAGGACATCAGCAAACAAATAGACTAAACAACTCTCAATCTTATAATGCTGCGCAAAAGACCCATTCCGAGGGAAAGAAAAAGAGAAGAAAGAACAAACACTCCAGAACTGCAACAAAGAACCACAACTACAGAAGGCACCTCCACAGACAGAAACAGAAATCTAACCAACACTGAAAGATGATACAAATCCCTCTACTTAACTCGATACCTCGCTGACAACTGTTCAGCAGAGCAAACCAACCCAACGCCAGAAGCAGCAACATCAAGCAACTTAACATAAGCACACAGAAGAAGGATGAACAACACTAGAAACAACAAACACATGAACGATGCGATAACACCGTACGTCACCAAAGCAAGAGGAACTTCCAATCGACAACCACAACTCCTGGAAGATGAAACCGATGAAAACAAAAACCCAAGACTGAACCTAGAAGAACTCTTCGAAGAGGCTGACGCCCTGAAACCTACACCTCAAAAAAAGATCAACCAGGAAGGAAACCTCAACACCGATCAGAAGACTACTTCATCAAGAAAGTCCAAACCAAAAAACGCCTCCAAACTCTACTGCAATCTAATAAACAAAAGATCCATGTCAAAACACTCAACCGAGATCTTCAACCTACTTGATGACAACAGCATTGACATCCTCTTCATCACAGAAACATGGCTGGACAACAACAAAATCACACTCCAAAGCTGCCTTCTAACCAACTTCAAATGCCTTCAAATAAACAGGAGAAACAAAAAAGGAGGCGGCATCGCAATAGCATTCAAAGGACAACTGAAAATAAAAACACACGAACCGCTCAACATCCTCAACTGCGAAACCATGCTAATACACCGAACAGCGAGCCCGAAAACCAACATCACATTCATCCTGGTGTACAGACTACCTACATATGATGCAACCTTCGTCGACAACTTCATAGAAGCCCAACCACGAACACCTAATCATCCTGGGGGACTTCAACCTCTGGTTTTAAGACAGTCACGTCAACTCCCAAAACTCACTGATTGAACAACTCGCTACCATGAAACTACGACTAGTCAAAGGGGCAACACACTCGGCAGGACACACCCTCGATGCAGTTTTCGCCAAAGAAAAACTCATCACCACGGCACTGCCGATAAAGATACAGTGGAGCGACCATCTCATCATCCCATTCGTGATCACTCTTTCTACTCAAGTCTGCATCCAACCTCCTAATCTCACAACCACCTCAAAAAGAAACTGGAAACACGTCAAAGAAAGCAACCTGTTGGAACACCTGGAGTTAACCAAAAAGTCAACTACAGAACTAGAGCTAGCTGACCTAGACAGAAAAGCGGAGCTACTACACAAATGTATTGCAGATGCAATTAACAAGATCACCCCACAAAAACCATTCACCCCATCAAAAAAAGAACAATGGCAAAAGGGTTCACCCCACTATTAAACAGCATGAAAAAGGAAAACAAAAAGATGGAACTGGAATGGAGGAAAGAATACGACCCAGACAAAAAATCACTGTTCCAGAAACAAATCTGTGCATACAAGAAGGAAATTCAAAAGGCAAAGAGAAGGCATTATGATGTCAATCACCAATGCCACCAACACACAAAAAGAAATGTTTAACATCATTAAAGAGATGATAAACCCACCAGTCTGCGATAATCCCAACTCCCTCAGGGAAACTATGCAACAACCTGGCAGACCACTTCAAGAAAAAAAATCAATGACATCCGACAAACCATACAGATGAGACCAACCAACCACAACACACAACCAAATGAACCTAACACAGAACTACAGCACAAACTCAAAAACATTCCAGAAATATCAGCAGAGGCATTAGCAATGCTGGTGAAACGCAGCTAGAAAGCAGGATCACCTATGGATCCCTGTCCCCCGGACATCTACAAATCAATCCTTGCACAAGGAACGCCAGCAGAATATTACAGAAACCTCCTAAATCTATCGCTAGCAACAGGAACTGTACCGAGGACCTTCAAATCAGCATTTATCAAACCACTTCTAAAAAACACAAGTGGCGACGTAGAAGACTTCTCCAACTACAGGCCGATCTCAAACATTCCCTACCAGGCAAAACTCATGGAAACCTATGTATATAAACTAACCCAAGAACACATAGAAAAACACCACCTGCTAGACCAAGCTCAAGTCGGTTTCAGACCCGCAAGAGGAACGGAAACAGCACTACTATCCATCTGGGACGACCTAAAAACGAATGCAGACTCAAACACAACCTCAGTCCTTATTCTGCTCCACCTCTCTGCAGCCTTCGACACAGTTAGCCATGACACCCTGACCAAAAGACTAGAAGACATAGGCATAACAGACACAGCACTACTCTGGACTAAATCATTCCTAGCAGACAGAATAGAAACTGTATGGATTAAACCCTTCAAATCCACTCCACGAGTCAATGACTGTGGAGTGCCACAAGGATCCTCACTATCACCACTGTACTTCAATATCTACCAGACTCCAGTTATCAGAATCTTCAAAAAATACGTTACATGCTACAACTGCGCAGATGATACTCAAATCATCTACAAAATCAAAGACACCGAAGCTGATCAATCAACTCTAATCGACTGTTTGAAAGAAGTCTTCAACTGGATGAATGCCAACAACATGAAAATCAACCCAGGAAAGACCGAAATCATGATCATATCCAAAGACCAAGAGAAAGAAACCACCATCCCGTGGCCAACAAAATGGGAACCGCACCAACATCATCTAAGGTAGTAAATAATCTGGGAGTCCTAATGGACACCCTTACCTTAGAACCAGAAATAAATGCAACAGTCAAGAAATGTTTTTTCCTCCTCCACACAGCAAGAAGAATCCTACCTTTCCTCTCCTTTACGCACAAAACACTCACTATCGCCACCCTCATCATGTCAAGAATCGACTATGCAAACAGCCTCTACCTCGGAATACCAGAATACCTCCTGAAGAAACTACAATGGATCCAAAATGCAGCGGCCAGATTACTCCTCAAACTATCCAGAAACGACCACATCATTCCTGCCCTAAAAACACTACACTGGCTCCCAGTAAAACATTGCATCACCTTCAAAACAATGTGCATAATGCACAGGGCAATCGGTGGACAAGGAGCAGAATTCCTACAAAAGAAAATAACAATCTACAAGCCAATGAGACTCCTCAGGTCAAGCAATGAAATCCTTCAACTAAAACCATACCTTAAGAATAAACTTGGAGGCACCTCCTTCTACCACTTAGCCACAAAAAACTGGAACAACATACCAAAAGAAATAAGAAACACCAAAGATCACCTAAAATTCAGGAAATTACTAAAATCCTGGCTCTTCAACACAACAGACTCAAACTGAAAACCGAAACAAAGGAAAAAGGATGACGAAAATGGAGAGGACACTGACAGCTCCCAGAACCGACAGGGAAGCTCCCACGGCACCTGGACGGGTGACGCCGGGTAGAGTGAAACACAGGTAACACCCATGGAGACTGAGTCAACAACCCCAACCAACCCCACCCAACATCTTCACTTGCCCCATAGTTACTACCAGATACCACATTGTTGTGGAATTGTCGGGATATTGGCAATCACCACTCTAGCTGAGTTTGGACTTTGGCAGGTCCAATGGCCATATGAGTAGGAAGGGAGGACATATGAGGCTTTGAGGAAGGCAGATTGAGGTGGCAGCCAAATGTGAAAGGGAACTTGAATGCCGTACGGGCCCAGATTAGGACAGAGGCACAGGGATGCTCCTGCAGCACATCTGGGGAGATTACGCAAGCCCAGCCCCTCAATTCAGGATAGAGATGCCAACTAACCAATTCCACTTACAATGTCCCCCTCTGCATACACCTCTCAAACTCCAAGCCAAACACAGCCGCAAACCTACAGCACAACAAACCGCACAAACTTCACTATATTGCAACAACACACATAGACTTGCACAACAGTACACGACGACTACCGGCCACAAACATCCAAGGCCCAGCCAACTGACCCACCGGGCTGAGGCCGCCATCAGCACATCGCTGCTCTCTTGCACTTTTCCAGCTTCCTCCCACTAACCCTTCCTCTTTAAGGACCACTCCGGTGGTGATAGTGCGCGGTACAAATGTCCTTTAACATTAACATATGTAATTGACCTGATGTTTAAAGCAACGTTGCTTTGAGAGTAATTTCTTTTTGACAGTCAAAATAATTCTCATATGTAGCTTCTGCATTCAGAACGTATTGTTCTTTTGGGTAATACGGCCAAATATGTACACCACATAAATGAAATAAATCATGAAACCGATGCAAAAACCGTTTACTGATGTTAGCAAAACAAAATCCTTTTTTTTTTTTTGCTTGCACTGATTCTCAGTCAGATGGTCTTTTCAAACCAAAGTTGCGAAAGCACCTGTGGCCAACAATAATTGACCATGTTTTCAAATGCCTGAGCTGCAGACTGGTCTCAAGTGCCAGCCACCTTCACGCCTGAATCAAAGTATGCTACCAGACCAATCAGTCGTCTCACGTCGTGGTGTCGGATCTGCCTAGAGAAGAAGCCCCTGCGAAGTGGTGCAGCTCACAATATTGCCCCTTATAGAACAGTGGCCGTTCATATGTTGGACATTATAAAGTGTGTTGCTTGGCTTACTCCTGGCAACTTCTTTTAGTGTAACTTCCCTTGACCCTCCACACGGAACGTTTCTGCAATGTCACTACATGTGCAAGTTTCACCCATCACCCTTTTCCCCATCGCTTCTGATCATTCACGAGGTTCTCCATCTTTCCTCCCTATATCCCCTTTAGGTTATTGTGATATTTGGCACGTCCACTTTGGTTCAAGGCCCCGCATCTCTGGGCCTCTGTGGATGTAGCCTTCTTTCTGCAAGGCCCCAGTGTTCCCCCGAGGAATTGCCAAGAAAATGGGTTTTCAATACCTTCTGCTATGCCTGCCAATTGTGAATTGTGTGGCATGAATTCCCCTCCATCCCGATGTGTGTACCAGGAGCCATGGAGCACTGGCAGCAGCCGTACAATATCTCACGCTGCAGCAGCGCCACGCAGCGGCCAACACTGGCAGAACGTATTAAATGATGCAAGCATAGCGGTTAGAGCATTGTCATTTATACATCCTACCAAGGACTTCAGTACTAAAAAATGCCTGCAACCCCTGACGCTTGCCTGACGATGCTTTCTTTTCATTTTCACGAATGCAACCAATTATTAACCATTCCATCAAAAATATGAACAGTTTTTTCCAGTTTGTGCTGTTAACATCATGAAGAAAACAATATATACACTTGCGAAAACGATAACTTGTTCTTGCAAACAAGCTTTTACAAAGCCAACCATGTTTTGTGTAGGCATGGGATAGGCATTTGGCAGGCACTGCTTTAATGTTACTATGTGGCCATAAAATGGCTTCATCTGGATAATGGTGAGATTACAAGGGCAAGCGATATCCATACCTGGCAAATGCCTATAGCATGCCTTCACAAAAGCCACCATTGTTGTGTTTGAGTATAGTGCACTTAACTGATATAATCGAAGTGGAAGAAAGCGCACTTGGTTGATAATGTTATTACTTCACTGGTACATTTACAACTGTTATTCATCCATTAACTCTGCAGGCTGCTTAGAAGTGACACTGCCAGAGCACAGTTCGATGTCACTGCTTAATAGAGCTATGTCTCGGAGACCCCAGGAGGATGTGCTTTGGACAAGGAAGGTGGGTCGTGGGTGGGCACTGCCATAAGGAATGAGCAAAGCAGTGGGCAGTGAATGCGTGGGTAAATACCCGAACACCCAGCAGCTGTGTATCTCTCCTGCTAGTTCTACTCCAGTTGATTAGTTTGTTTATAGGCAGCACTTATGCACCACCTAGTAGCCAAAACGAAAAAATACAAGGTGCAATAAAGTGGCAGTACCGGCACAACTCGCAGGAGGCCAACTTGAGCCTTTGGTGCTGCATTTTTAGGGCGGAGGGTGCAAGGTTAGGGTACTTTTTTTCATTTTTGGTTTTGGGCAGTGGGAGTAGAGGGGTGGTGTGGGGGGTGCTAGCCCCCAGCATAATTGCAGGCAAACTGCTGCAACGAGTTGGGTCTCCTACGAGTTGTACCAGATCCAAAGTGACAACGTGCATGTTCCATCACCAATGCTTTCAGATTCCATTTCCTTCCGCAAATCAGCATACGTATACTGTGAACCTCTTGTAATATTCCTAGGCTCTAACCGAGACATGCTCCGTCTCCGCCACACCTCCCACCAGCACTGTTCCCAGAGAAACGCCGTTTTGCTGCTCTCGCAGGATAATTCCCCACAGGATGTGCGACTGTGGGTGAGAAGTTCTACTGGAGAACTCCCCTATGTGTACGCTGCTAGCCTTTATATTTGCGATCTGGTTAAAATGTGCATGTAGCGAACACGGGGAATCGCCCTCTGTGCACTGACTGTGGTGCAGTTCCTGGGGCGGATTGTGTTCAAACCGTGTGCTACTTCCAATTTTAGACTTAACTATTCTTCCAGGTTCGGGCTCACTTCGAAATGTTTGGGGATGTAATAGCTATTTTGTATGTAGGTAGAGAACACAGAGCGATTTTACAATGCTGCGCCCACATACCTATTGTAAGTGGGTACTCTCGAAGCTTCACACCACATTAAAGGGGCCAACTAGTTAGTGTACAACCATTCTGATTCTCTTTAACCATCTTTCCATCAACAGTCGCCATATGATTTCTAGAACTCCTCTTTATCTGTTTGGATAGCCTCTTATTGGTGCACTCTCAAAAGGCAATTACTTGGTCCTCCTCCATCTCTTCCCGTTCAGAGCCATGGGCAAAACTGCTGACACCTAGGAACACCTATTGGCCCTGTCTGTAATATATGTATTTGTCTGAGGTCCAACACAGTCTACTGCAAACTTTCCATTACAACCCATATATTTCAAGGAGATAGAAGTGTGCAGTGCACGAGTAGTGCATACCACCTACACAACTACTACAATGCATATGCTGGCCCCCCTAACAGCTTTCAAATATTTACAAAAAGGAGCTGCTGATGTGCCCAAGGATTTTGAGAAACTGAAACCTGACTGGGGACTATTAATGAAAAGCTGGAGAAAGACCAATGCGCTAAGTAGTCTAACGAAAGACCCCAAAGTTCATATAAAAGTATGCAAAAAAGCCAATGTGTAGTAGTCAAAAAAGTGCCCACTGTTTAACCCAACGGAAACTACTGCTCAAATAGGAAGCAATTCTTTACCATCCGCAGGAACGAGTTCATCAGAAAATCCCCAATAGCCGTTTAATGACCCCTGAATACAAATGGAAACAGGTGCGCTACTTTCTTCCTAAATGAAAGCCTAACCTCCAACCAGTTTTAGTGCCTGGAAACCGACACAGCAGCCCCACCAGGCTAGCTCAACATCCTTTGTATGACCTGTAACTTAATAGGGAGTCCTTACTGTTTACCTTCTGCCTTGTCATCTATGCTAATCAAAAGTTGTGCTGCTGCAGTTTCTGCAAAGCCCAATTATTGCATGATTTTAGGCTTGCAATTTATAGAAGGACCCGAAAAAGTGAGAGCCTCCCATGACCTGAAAAAGTTAGCACTGATCCTGAGAAGCTATTCTACTTTAGGCCTAGCACCAACTGCCTCTTCTAGCTAAGGTTATGGGAAGGGCAGGCGTCAAGTAAGTGTCGCAACATATAGTAGGCCGTCTGCTATTGGATAGTAATAAGTCGACCTTATGTCAAAACAAGGCATGTCGAGTGTCCACCGTGATAGATGTCAGGGGAGATCTAGGTCTAGCTGTGGATTGTGTGAGAAACCTGATTGTGTCTCCCTAGCTAGTCCCTGGGGATCTGTCATCCAGGTGGCCAGAACACAGCCATCGCTATTGGATCCAGTTCCTGGAGGTGGACCAGTGAGGGAGGTTCACCTGGATGGGGAGTCCTCGGGGAGTGTGACACTAGGGTGAGACGCACTATCCCCTTTGCAACATCTTTTCACCACGTAGGATATTCAAAACCACTGCCCCACCCCCTTTTCCGACACATACTTTCACACGACACACCAGAGAACAGACTAACACCAGAGCCGTTTACCTGACATGTCCCAATACAAGGGTCAGGCAATTGATCAGAATCACACACACCTGACGGCCCTTTCCCTTCCCCCACAGGGATAAAAGGTGGAGCAGGAGAGCACAGTACGAACACGGCAGAAAGCACGACGAGATGGCAAAGCAGGCGCAGCAGTTCAAGCGAAGGAGAAAGGTGGCAGGAATCGAGAGGGAGTCAAGGAGAGAAGTGACCTTGCCCTTTTTGTCCCAGACCCGCAGAATCTTTGTGGAAGAGAGCCTAAGACCATGAACAATAGCACAAGTGTCTTGCAGCAGATGTCAACGGTACACAGGGAAAGCCTACGCTGATGAGCGTGAGCGAGGGCAACTCCTGCTACCGTGGTACCGGCCTTGACTTCAGCTACGGAGAAAGCCAAGCAGTTCATCACAGCCAAGCCGTTCATCACAGTCGAGGGGAGTGCCGATAAGAGCCAGGCTGTAGTGGATGAAAGTCGCAAAGTGAATTAAGTTCAAAAGAACTGTAAAAGTGTTGAGCGGAGACAAGCTGCAGAGGGAATCGGCACCACGTTGGTTCTAACTCGAGAGACTCTGGTCGATCCCCGTGTGAATGAAACTACAGAAACCAGAAGGCCATAGGAGAGCCGCCAAGTTAGGTCAAAGTGGTCATACAGGAGGTTAAACAAAATCCCTGTATAGTCGGAAGTCTTTGAGCTACAAACTATAAAGAGAGCAAGGGAAGTGAATCCCGTAACCATTTGGGAATGTATGAAATTGGTAAGATTTAACCCGACCAAGTGATCCTAAGGGGGTAAGCCTAAAGTCCCAAGAAACAGTGTATTGACAAGAGTGAACCCGGCGGAGGGATGTCCATGTTGAACTGTTATAGAGGACATTAAGGTTGTTGAAGGAACTTTCTAGGGATATGGCCCAGAAGAGGGGCATCCCGGGGTGAAAGTAGTCATGAAAAGCACATGGAAAAGACTGTTTAGTTATTTGAATACTTCAGGGCCTTGAAGGCAAGAGACTTTGAAGGAAACAAGACTTGACCATCGACAGTCCTGAGAGCTGCCATTGGAACTGGTGCTTAGTGGGTGTTTGCTAATGCTGCCGCTGGCAAGTGTCCCCACGCCTTTAACTGGTTAGAAGAGGAGCTCGACGTTCACCGTGCTACTTGTCCACTACTTAAACGCCATTCTCCGCGAAGCAGAGCTAAGTGGGTGCTTGCCTGGGGCATGAGCCCGAGCCCGCAGAGCTACCGGCAGTGCGCAGAGGTTGGAGGAAGATGTCACTGGATTTCAGCAATCAATCTGGTGCCCGGACAAGACTGCAGGGGAGACTGGATGCAGCCCCTGCCATGCATGGCAGCACTGTGCCATTACTGCTCACGTATCCCCCCAGGTTTACAAACCCAAATTCAAGTTGTCCTTTTCATTGAACGAAATCCCTTGTTCTGTTGATCCGCTCACGCCCCCCATCTGTGGCTTTGGCACTTTCGTCAAAGGAACGGGGTTAGTCCACCCTCTCAATGCGTGGATACTCTGGCAATTGTGATCAAATCAATGGAGAGGGCTGTGGCAGACCTAACAGAGAACTCCACTAATTGGGGGGTGGAGGGGGTGTGCGTTTGAGGGAAATCTCGTGAGGGGCTTGGCCAGGGAAGCTCATGAATCAATGAGCTTTGCGGAGGTCCCCGGTTTCCAAGGAAGGCTAGATGAAATTATCTCTGGGCCCGTGCCGACATGCTGATGGAGCACCCGCTATCTCTGGTCAGGTCTCGTGAGGAGAGCCCCACAGAGATTTACCCGGAACTGCTACAGAACATGGAATGCTCAGTCTAGCCCGCGCAGGAACATACTCTTATCCTGAATAAAAGAACAGATTTTTATCAGTGTTGGAATGAACAATACAGAAGCTCACAGTGAAAGACCTACAAACCTGACCACTATGGGAGACAAATTCCAGTACAAACATTCCGATTTGGAGGCTCAGCCGGCGGCAGATCTGTCTCTCCTTACGGAGACCATCAAAACCCAAAGGGGATTAAGCCTCTCAGTTATCAAGGACAGACTTGACGCCCTGAGAGACCACCTGAGCCCACCTGGGTGGTTGCTGGTACCGGGAGAGTCCAGATACTAGAATCAGTAAGCCCCTCGGTCTGGTCTATTGAGAACTGCCCCAGATCTGAGGCAAATGCGGCCTGGGATCCTCTGAGTGCTGTGGACAACTCGAGAAGTGTATCAGCAAAGTAGCCAACATTGCTGGACAGAAGTGTGGTAGGCGTGAGCCATCATGGGGCGAATACTGCCAGGAGTCCCCGGCTATCAGGCACTGCAATAGTCAACTGACTCAAGCTCATTGAATAAATACAATGTCAAAGGTAGGGGGGCCCAGCAAGGAGGCCTAACCCTTAAGGAAGATCTAGCCATTATCCAAAACACACTGATGGCTACTCTGGCAGTCTCTTTGTAACCCTTTTTTAAGTCCTATGAGTCCATAAATTCCAGCATCCAAGATCAAGTGTACCTAATGGGCACCTTACATACAAATCTGACGAACTTCACAAACGCTAGAAAAGTGACTAGATACTGAGGCAGAAACCTCTAATCAATGGCAGTTGCGGCTCTGTGATTTGGCCAGGAGAGAAACTGTGGACAAATCAATATTAATGGAGGCCATCATTGAAGATGGAAAATGGATGAGAGCACATTGGAAATCGTCCCAGCGCTCTGCCTTGGACATCAATCCTGACTGTGATTAAGCCCCTTGACAAGGATATGATAGCCTCAAATGCCTTTAAGGAAGCAGAGCCAGTAATGGATGAATCGAATAAAACGACCAACTCTAAGTTTGACAAGCTAAACCCTTTTGCTATTTTCAAGCCTGTTTGCCTGACAGAGGTGGAAGTGTCCGGTCAAAAAAGAAAGTGCACTGGTCTACAGGAAAAAAAATCTAAAAACCTGAAACCAGCTTCAAAGCAGAAATTGAATGGCTCCAGAGCATTCCTACGCAATATCCAAGTGCCGACACAGAAGGATTTGACTCGCCCCATCACAAGACCTTGCATGGAATTAGTGTTGCCTAAAGAGAGGGAGAGAGTCTCTGGATGAAAATGATATAAGTCGGTTGGATCAGAGTTTGCATTCAAAGTCAGGAGATCATTCCTTCCAGTCAAACGCTTGTCTAAGTGATCTCATAGAGATCATGGATGACGTGAAGGAGGAGGATGATAGATGGAACAACTTGAGCGAATCATACTGGACGGAAATTGAGAAGAAAGAAGCTATGAGAACACAAACATCTGCCACTAAGAGATTGGACTTAGTGGCGATTACTGATAGGATACCTTTGCAGGAATCATCAGAGTTTACCTTTCAAACTCTTGACGCCAAACGATTCGCAGCAGACCTGACGTTGCGGTCTGATGTTATGATTCCTTTGCAGCAAACATCAGCGTCTACCTTCCAAACTCTGGACACCAAACGACTGGCAGTGAACCTAAAGGGGCGACCTGACATTGCCCGTTCAAACGCCCAGGAGGATGGTTCTCACTCTACTTGTACGAATGAGCGACAAGGGAGGGATCCAATCCTAAAGGTCTCCCAAATTGTCCACGAAGAACTGAAGTGGTGCCCAAAGTGCTCTTAGAAAGAATTCTAACAGAGCCGAAAGCTCTAATTCTCAATATAGGGAACGTCATGAATCTTCAGCGCACCCCATATTGAGATACATAACATCAAATGATGTATGAGTGGTAGAATTTGTACCGGAGGACCGAGGAGATGGGGTAATTCTACACTTGGAATCCCATTTAATTAAGGATGCCCTTCTGGAGCATGGTCAAAAGTTGCTATTGCTAGGTTATGATCTCAGCAACTATAGTAACTGGCAGCCGCATAAACCGATCCAAAAACGGGCTACTGAATTCTCTCCAAACACCGCTCAGAAGGTGACTAAAGAACAAAAAGCAGTGACATCTAATGGATTTAAGATGAATGAAAGGAGGCCCTCGGGGAATTCACGATTAAGAACGATGGGCTGAAAAACGTATTATCCAAAATCGCTCCGATCCTAGCCAAGCTGATCCATCGGACTGGAGCTGGTTAGCTGGTGTGCTTGCACAGCCATCCTTAAAACAGACTGATGGGAAACGACCAGAACATACCCTGAGGCGTAGGGCAGGGTCATGGAACACTAGGGGTTTCAAGTTTTTGTTCACGGAAAAAGGGAACATGCTGGGTGGCTATGATGCCCTCTGCCTCCAGGAAACCTGGTTCCGAGATAAACCTGCCTACGATGGCTATGAAGTCTTCTTAAACCCTGCATTGAAAGGCCCTGTGGGTAGACCTTTCTTTGGCCTTCTTGCCCTAATTGAAGTGGACTGAGGCTTTATTATACCTAACCACTTCATCCCTAAACCCTATGGCCAAATCTTGTCTATAGGTAGGCAACTTTTAATGGGTGAATGCAGTATTCTTCTGATAAATGCCTACCGGGGGTGGGGGGGTTAATAAATTGCAAGCAGGAGAGTTTGTTGAACATCATGGCCAGGGTGGATGAGGCTCTTACAGACTGGATAAATCCAGAAATAATAATCTGTGGAGATTTCAATTTCCGTCTGTCGAAAGGTGGGTCGCCATTGCTGTAGGTTGAGCTTGAGGGGGCAGCCAGAACATGGGCACATGAAGCGAGGTTGTGCGAATTATGGATGCTAAATGGGCAAACGGAGGGCGACTTCCCCGGGGGAACCCACATGGAGAAATGGAATACAAGCAGCTGGCATGGATTTTTATTTTGTGTTAGCTAACTTCGGGGGAGGGGGGTTAATCTAGATTTGAGGTAGTGGCTTTAACCTATAGTGATCACTGCATGATGTCAGTCACCCTGCATATGTTCCCCTCAGGACATGTATATTAGTCATTGCCAGTGGCGGAGTTAAATTGGGGGGAAAATAGACTGAAAATTCCACCATTAGTATTACCCCATTTACCGTCCCGTTTGATTTTAGGCATAACTAATGATCCTAAATTGGTTGATTATGAATGGATATTGAGTGATTGCAAACAGATTGATACTGGAGGTAGATCGTCCATTAATACTTCGAAACATGCTTACAATAGCAAATTGTTGACAGCCCGTAGGGCGTGTAGGGCTGACATTAGTAAGATAAGGCGGCAGATCACCTCAGACACACAAGAACACATTCGGAAACGCAGACAGGCCTGCGAACACTGGTTTAAAGCATCTAAAGCTGTAAGAGATCAGAATGATGAGGAAAAGATGCTATTAGCAGTCTGCGGGAAGAACTCCAGACACCTGTGGGAGCTTGTTAATAATGGGGGCAACTTCACAAATTCTCACATGATGGGTTGTGTGACTGAGGAGAGCTGCGTAAGCCACTATACATCAATATTTGCAAAAGGGGAAGTCCCGATGTCTATCGAAAACCCTAGAGGGGCAAAGGGCTGGCCTTTTAAATGCGATGTGGTAGAGATGAGATCCATGATAATGAAGCTAAGTTTCTCTCGAGCGGCTGGCCCCAATGGCATCTCCAACTTTACCCTACAAAAGAACCCTGATACCTGGGCCAAGTTGATGCTGGTACTGTTCAAATAATTAATAGACAGGTCCCGGGTTCGTGGCGAGAGGCCTGGGTGATCCCAATATTCAAGAAGGGCGATAGGGCTAATCCGAAGAACTATTGGCCTCTCACCCTTCTTGACTCCCTGGGTAAACTTTTCATTTCGATGGTCCTTCGAGACCTGCTTGCTTGTGCAACCAAACGCGAGATTCTTGATCCGAGGCAGGTGGGATTTGTAAAGGGCATGGGGACATCCCTAAATCTCTTTATCATAAATCTACTAAAACAGAGAGCGATTGGGAATAAATCAGCGATCTATATGGCCTTTTTAGATCTACATCAGGCCTTTGATGAAGTCGATCGTAATCGCCTGTGGGAGAAATTGAAGCGGTGGCGGTGCCCACCGGATATTTTGAAAGCCATCCAGGCCCTGTACACAGGAACAGCCATTCAGATCCGGTTGGGAACTGAGGGAAAACGATCAAGAAAGATCATGACGTTTTGTTGGTTGAAGCAGGGCTGTGCCCTGGCCGCCTTATTATTTAGTCTATTCCTGTCTGATTTGGGGAACTCTTAGGAAAATATTCGAGTATTTCCATATAAACTGAACGAATGCGAACTCCTGTGGTTACTATACGCTGATGATATAGTATTCCTTGATCAAACGGCCGTATGCCTCCAGCGCAGGATTACTGCATTTAATGAATACCAGAATGCCAATGAATGTCAAATAACAAGTTTTGATCATGACAACGGTGTGTAGAAAAAAAGGGTGCCCTTCCCGTGGAAGGTTGAGGAATGCCGCCTAGAGATTGCAGAAACAATTGTCTATCTTGGAGTTGGCATACACACAAACATACATGGAAGTGCCCATCTCTGTTTGCTGAGAGACAAACTCAAAAAATGTACAAATCAAGGTGTAGCCTTTCATCGGCATTATGGGGCCTTTTCACTTGTCCTGGTTATTACCTTTTTGTCATGCCTACCTCTCCGCCCTCTCCACCCGGCTCTGTTGCGAAACCCAAACGTCCCTGTTTTCTGGCTTCCTCAGCCTTGAGAACGGCTAGACCGTTCTACACTCAATGGAAGCTATCCGGGAGGCGCTAATCCAAATGCATGGATCACATGACCAACGCGATGACGTTTACGTTTGTCCTACGCACGTCAGCTGACTCCATTTAATGAAGCGGAAGCCTTGCAACTGCGCTTCTGATCGTTGTTACTCACTTCGCGTTCCGGAGCTTACTTCTGCCTTTCGCAGACGTTTTCTACTTCCTAAGGTACGGTTGCCTTCCAGCGTTCCGACGCAGCTCCCAGCAACTTCCAGCTTCCCTTGAGCTGCCTGTTTTTTCCGCGCTCATACGCGGTTCTTCACTCCTCGTTCAAACGGAGTCCCACCATTTACACGCGGCATCTTCCTGTTATTTTTATTGGAAGGTTGCCGCATTGCTGCTCCACACCGCATCTACCTATTGATATATAGAGACTTTGGCTGTCTACCAGGCAGCACCAACACCCTGCAGAGTCCCGCTCTGCCTCCGGCTGTCTACCAGGCAGCACCAACACCCTGCAGAGTCCCGCTCTGCCTCCGGCTGTGTACCAGGCAGCACCAACACCCTGCAGAATCCCGCTTTGCCTCCAGCTACCAAGATCCTGCAGAGTCCTGCTCTGCCTCCATCTACCAAGACTGCAGAGTCCCGTTCTGCCTCCATCTACCAAGATCCTGCACTCATCGAACTTCTACTGCTTTAAGGACTTGTACTTCCTGGATCAAGATTCTCCTACTCTCCTTCTACACGTGCTGGACTCTGGACTCTTTCCTGTGTGTGCACCAACCCGTCTCTAGTGCGGCCCTCATTCCGCTCGGTTTAGATCCCTCACTACCCTTTCCTTGCCGTTGTTTCCTTGGATTCTTCGGACTTCTTGAGACTTCCTTAGCTACACATCCAGGTGAGTGTGTTCAACATAGGTTCTTATTGTCCTTCATATCAATCATCATTCTAATTAGTTCCCTCTTTATCAACAGCCTGGTGAATCTTGGTCCACTCACGCCCTTCCCACTAATAGCTCTATCTGACTGTGGGTTTTACTAGTCAGAGAGTGACATTAGTTAGAAGGTTCTCTTTTGATACACTACGCCTTACCTCTGACATCTTCCATTGGAAGAAGACTTCGAGTGTATCCTTTGTTGCTACCAGCCTGTATCCTTTTACAAGAACCTTTGAATCATTCTCCTGTATCCATTGTGTTTCAGTTCCTAACACTTTTATAGACAAAAGGTGATTCAAGTTCTTATCTATGGAGCGGAGGTGCTTATTAACTTAGATTGGAAGATGTGGCTGCTGATGGAAAGGTACTTTTGCTGGGGACTACTGAGACTCTCAAAGTCACTTCCTATAGGCATCATCTACCACAACTTGCCTCTGCCCTCTATGGGCTCTATAACCCTATGGAAATCTGTTTCGTTATACTGGAAATGTGTCACAAGTGAAGGCCCACTTCCCTTCAGTATACTGAGAACTCGGGGTCAGCTAAATGAGAGAGTTCTGAGTATGTGGTGTCAGAATGTGAGTAAGGAGCTGTACCATCATGAAGTGGACAATGAAGTACTGATGGCTGAATGTGAAGAAAATTCTGGAGAAAGCAGATTGGATTCTAACCAGTGAGGTGAGAGTCATTGACCCTTCGACCTATCGATGGTGGAAGGATAAAAAGGGTTTGAACGACCTCCCCTTATACCTTAAATTACCTTCAGCCTTCTTTAGGAATCTCCTCCTAAAATGCAGCCTTAATTAACATCATGCCCACATGGAGGTGCAGTTAAAGAGACATCAGATTGGGGTGTAAGGTGCCTTCTGTAGATATTGCACAAATAAAGAGCCGATGGAATCGTTCTTTCATGTGGTGATGGAATGTAACGCACTCGCAGAACTCAGATCTTTGTATTTGGGGGAACACATGGATAAGATTATTAGCCGAGGGAGACTGTTGGGACTGGTTATTAATGGGCCAAAGGGTGGGATTGGTCAATCGAATGCTTAAATTTGTGAACCTACTCTTGGGACCCAAGGTAAAAACTGCTGAGATATTGGTTGAAAGCTAGGATCTGTAGAATTTCAATCTTTCTCCCACCTGTTTGCCTTTTGGAAAATATCTTTGCAGTCTAATTGGATGTTGGTGTTTGTTGATTTTCACTAGTGCACATTGACATTCCTCTTTCTTTTGTTTGCAACTCTATTTTAAATCTATGTGAAGAAATGTGGGGGTTAATTTAGGTTCAAGTGTTTTTATTTAGATGGAATTTTTCAATGGGATTTGGGAAGTTTTAAAAAACTTAAAGGTTTCTTTTGCTTGTTGATATATTGGCATGAAACCAATAAAACGTTTAATAAAAATAAAATTAGAACTGTTGTCTCGTGCTGGAGAAGCCAGAGACTGTACTGTGCTCCAAGATCCCACCTTAACCCGCGCTCCAAAAGGTGGGGAAGGGAGACCCAGGCTACTGCATCCCGACATATTATTTGCAAACACTTTTCTTTTCTTGAACTACCCCCACACCCTTTTTTGTGTTATTTGTAAGGTTTGGCATAGGTTTCTTAGTATAAGCCCTTTTTATTTTGACACAACACTAGGACGGCCTTATTTTCATTTGATGGTCGACACTTGTTCCCATCTTAGGTTTAGTTTAGGCGTTTTTCCACCGTGCAACCATTATTCAATAAACACCCTTGAACTGTGATCACTTGTGCCTGTCTTTACTCTTGCCACCTTGAGTTCCTCACAATAGCGAACAAAATGTGCCACTAATTCCACGTCATCCACCCACGGCCTTTGTTGCAATGGGGCCAGGGTTCCGCAGCCTATGGCTCTCTGATACCTCTGCATTGACTATGCCGCCTTGGACTGATGAGTTGTACTCCCAAAACATCTACAAAGCCAAAGGTTGCAGACCTCTGGGAAAGACCAGAATAGCCGATTGCTGTGTAGACTGCAAGTGGCTGGATGGAGAGAGGCGGCCCTGGCATAGGTCGTGTAAGTCAAAATCCGAAAGCAACCTTCTGCCAAATCTGCTTTATTTAATGCCCAAGCAAAAACAATATATGACAGTACATGAGATGAAATCATAGGAGCTCCCGCAGAACCTTGCTACCAGGCTCTGAAATCAGCAGAGGGCTACAGTAAAATAACCTATGCAAATCCTGAATGAGCGAAAACGGCATGTGGCAAAGTAGGTCCAAATTGAGAAGCTGGAACTGCTGCCTCCGCCTTTCTGTGATCCCCTGTGATGAGTTTAGTCGGTTTGCAGAATGAATCGTACATAGAAAATGCATTATGTGTTCCTGCCATCTAGTGGATAGGTGTGAATGTGCAATAGTTTCGTTCTCTTTTTACATGTCATGTTCGTTTAATGTGCTGCTTTCAGGTAGAAAGCTGGACTATCGGAATTGCTTTCAAGGCCGATATGTCAAGCGCCAAAAGCCACCAAGTGATCGACATCAAGGTGGTAGACAGTGGGGACGCAGTGCAGAAGAGATGTAGCCTGATACCATCCACCAGTAGCGTCTACAGGTATCAAATGGAGGGGCACAGAGGGGGGTCACAGAAAAAAGTAGGGGGGGCGCCTATAAAAGGGAAAGGTGTATGCTTTCCTCAAATTGACGTGGGCAAACAAAGTAGTTCAAAGTGGCCATGGGGAGGTAAAAATCGTGAATTTATACAGCAAGTAATTCTGTTGTATATATCTTGATGTCACCAATAGTGTCTCATCCTATATCGATATTGAAAATATATATCGGTTTATCACCCAGCACCAGTTAAATTCACTCCTGGTTTTGGGCCTTCCTGGAAAATTTGTTCAGATGTTGCCTGTGGTCATTGGCTGGTAATAGACATCTGCCATTTTATGGACTTTGAAACAGTAGCGTCGATATTTTGTCCCGATTGCATCTGCTGTAGGGGGGCCTTTCACAATTGTGCCATTCAGTGCTTTAAAGGCATGGTCTAGTAAAAAAATTTATTTAAAAAATAGATAGGCAACATAAAAATAAAATACTAGCATTCTCTTTTTTAAAACTTCCTATGTAAAATTTTGAGCTATTCAAGCTCAAAATTTGCAAAAGCAAGCACATGGGCGCATCCATTTTGTGAAATGGATGCCCTCCTGTGCTGGCTTTTGCGGCACTAATGAAGAAAAAGCCAGCCAGCTGTAGTAAACAAAAGCTACTGCTGGGTGGCTTTCCCTTCATTAGTGCTGTACGCGGAGGACGGGGACCGGAGACCAGAGCAGGAAAGCTGCAGCTGAATCTCGGTAAGTGCTATTTATTGAAGAAAAAAAAAATAAGCACTAGCTGTGTTTTTTTTTCTACGTTTTCCGGGCTGGAACCGCAGCTTTAAAAACGTTGTATTTATGTTTGCGGTCGCTTTTGAAGCGACCGCAAACATAAATACAACGTTATTGTGTTGGAAAATGCTGCGGTTTTTCTTTCCAAGTTTCTCAGGCTCCTCCGGCTCGGAGGAGCCTGAGAAACTCGGAAAGAAAAAACCGCAGCGTTTTCCAACACAACCGCGTTGTTTCTGCCTGCTGTGGCTATCACTTTGGGTCTCCGGTGCTCCCAGGGGAGCACCGGAGACCCAAAGTGAAAGCCACAGCAGGCAGAAACACAACGCGGTTGTGTTTACATGCCGCATAGTATTTCTGCCTACAGCTGATTTCCCATTTGGGAAATGCTAAATGCTGCGTTGTTTCTGCCTAAATCTGCTTTCTCATTTGGGGCTCTCGGGCTCCCCGTGGGGAGCCCGAGAGCCCCAAATGGGAAAGCAGATTCAGGAAGAAACACAACGCGGTTGTGTTGGAAAACGCTGCGGTTTTTCTTTCCGAGTTTCTCAGGGAAAAATGTGTAGCAAACAATATTAGGTGATGGTCAGTCCAAGATTGAGGTTCGATAGATATGATTACAGTCTCAGTTAAGATTTGCTACCCAATCTAATAATCTACATTTCTCATGGGTCGGTTGATTAACTTTGTGTTAGGCCAAGTTCCAGGAGGGTTTCAGATAAGGTCTTGGTCTCTGTCATTCGGGTCAAGGAACCCCAATTTAAAATCCCCTAATAGTAAAATTTGCGAGGAAGGTTTGGTATTTCCAGATAGTGTGGTAGATATGTCTTCGTCGAATGATCCAATAGGAACCGGAGGTCTATAAATAGAGTGTACCGTTAAGGTACTGGAGTTGGAAGTGGTTCATTTAGCTGTGAGTAGTTCACATGACTTCACGTCAGGGGAAGTAGATAGTCTGAGCCCCAGGCTAGACTTTGCAATTATGGCAATACCTCCACCTGTTGCAGTAACTCCATCTGCTCTTATCATGGTATACTTGTCTAGTATAGCCAGTGACCGGGAAGGCCCTGTCGCCTCATGGAGCCAAGTCTCTGACATGGCTAGGAAGTCTAGATCTCTGGTGTTGATTTTGTCAGCTATATCTATGGCATGAGCAACCATAGCTATAGCATTTATTAAGGCTCCGTTAATATAAGGGCTATAGATCTGAGACAATGTAGGATACTCATTGTTATTAGCTCTTGTTTTTTTTTCTTATGAGTGGTCAAACTTGTTTGGTTATTTATGGGCAATGGAAGACTTATTTTATCTAGAGGTTTGGTCAAAGGGGAGAGGTGATTGAGTCTGGAGCCAAGTCTACTGTTTCTGACTACCGTACAACAAGGCTGGTTAGGTGTTGGTTTGGAAGCATATAGATTAATCCATTGACTCGGGGTTAAGGTAGCTGCCAGTTCAATAGGTCTAACTACTTCACTAGTATTGGAATGCATGGTGCCTAGGTTTAGTGTCTGTAAGAATGCTGTTGGCCTGATAGTTGAATGAGGATAGTTAAAATCGAGAGGTGGGAGGAATGTAGTAGCTTTGATCCCCAGATATGTGGGTGATAATGTATCCATTGTTAGGTATTTAATCCTAGGCTGGTGGCGGGCAATAGCTGTGCAGTAGTGGTGACTGGCTACTAGAGTGATCACGAAGATGGCTATGAGATGGTTAGCAGGCTGCATAATATATATGAATGAGGCACCTAGGCACTGAGAAGACAATGTTCTGAGTGAGGTACACCATGAAAAGGTTCCCAGCAGGTTAAGGCCAGGGGCCAGGAACACTCAGAATGCATATGAACAACTAGTGGATAGCCTAATGAGTATAGAGTGTAACACAATCCCTCGGGATCAGCCGTATAGGGGTATACATTCACATACACATGCAACACCAGTTGTATTCGAGCATTAAGATCACAACAAATAATAAATGCCACAGTCATATACACTGTGCAGCTGAAGTGAGAAAGTGACAATTTCATGTACTTTTTATGCAACAGGGCGGTGGCAGACAAACTGGAGACGAATTTAGTTAAATTTAGAAGTATTCATATATAGGGCTCTAGGTGGGCACCGTAGTGGGAGATACGTAGGTGAAGCGATGAGCTTAGACGGTGACACAAGTTATATAGAAGGGACACAAATACATGTAAAATGTGCAATGCTTAACCAAATACAGTTGAAGAGTACATATTAGTATCCACTAATGTAAATGCAGAGACTGAGCCGGGTGATCTGACTATGTAAGATGGCGCTAGATAGCAAATTGAAAGTTGATAACAAGGACTGTGGATATCCCCTTACTTATATTGCAGCAGATGCATACATATAGGCAGTAGCACGATCAAGGCGAAGTTTGGACTGGAGATTTAGTCAGATTGCCAGGAGCATAGAATAAGTGAGCATGGACGAGGTGTCAAATGTGCAAATGTCAAGAATCTGTTTAGAGGGTAGACATAAAACATCTCACTTTCTTAGTAAGTCTTAGTGGCTGTTCAGAGGCTTGAAAGTTGGTATGTGGACGTAGATTTCAGTTTCAAAAAACATTTGTTCTCACCTTGGAGTAGCACTAGTGTGACTGGAATGTTGCGGGATGCCGAAATGCAGAATTCCAGACTTGTAACGCGAAAGGGGGGTGGCCATGGCACGGAATACCGCAGACAGACAATAGGCCTTAAGTATCAGGCCTTTGATGATTCAGGCCAGCTATCGCCTTCCGGTCACTCGAACAGACAAATGGCTGTAGGTGGCCAATCAGCGGATCACAGTAGATGGGCAGGGCTACAAGTCGTTACTAGGCAACATGTAAATAAATCAGGCAGCGGCCATTTTAGCTATGGCCCACATGTTGTTGCTATCAGAAATGAAAATAAAGCGCAACTTAAAAGCTAGATGTTGCGGCCAGGTAAAGCTCACAATTCAAACAGCAGAGGGATCTTGATGCAGCTGGCGTGCTTTACATTAAGCAGTTAACCTTACCCCAGCATCGAGTGGTAACAACATCTCCGATGTGCCTGGTGTGGGAAGCACAAGGATGGGCTCCGGCCCTCCTCACTGAACAACTTATGTTCATTAGTGCTCTAGTGGTGTATAAGTTTAGGCGGAATCTTAGGAAATTGGTCCTCCATCTCGGATGTGGGAACCTTCTCATGTTCGGCAACAGATAACTCAGGGGTTTGTCATTCACTGCAAAACTCTCAAAACATTTCATGCTAATGAATTTATTTGCATTCATAAAGCGCACAAAACAGTCCAGAGGCATTGTGGTGCTGTTACATGGAATCTTCTTCGTTAAATTTACACGTATGTGTAATTAGTTGTGCATGATGCTTTACATGGGGGTCGATAGAGCTGCACAAGGTTACATAGTGTGAAGCATATCGTTGCATAGAAAATACAAATCTGTTGTCATCTGGGTGCATATTTGATGCCCTTGTTTCTATCCAATCTATTTCACCCATAGTTTTTGTTTTAGTGGGCTGTCCCTCCGTTCTATTTCAGAGGAATGGCATTTCATAGTTATACCTAACGCATCATGTTTTAGATCTCTCAAGCAAACATTGGGATTTCTTAACATTAGACCGCCTATATCCTCGTAGAGGGAGTTCTTAACCAGGGTCAGGATGGATCTATACAACATGATCCTTCTCCATTCTGCATGAAATTTCTGTGATTGCAGACCTAGCTCTTACCTTAGCCTAGCCATGGGAAGCGATTGTGGTAGATTAAATACCTGTTTCCAGATCAGACCCTTTAATCAAACCCAATTGATCTTCAGAGCCCATTTTTCAATCTCAATTCTGTACATTAAAACGGGTATTCCCTTAACCTTATAGAACTTGATTAAGGGTAGGATGGCCGGTCTACAATAGGTGTACAGGATCTTTTTCATTTGACAGGCAAGTTGGTTAACTTGTTTCCAATGTCATCTTCGAGCACTTTCATTGAGTTATTTGCTCTTATCATGAAACTCGGGCATTTTATTTCCTTCACCACGATCAAGGTCAAGTCAGCCATCTTCCAGCTGACACAGCCTGTTATATTCTTGTTTTAGTGGCTATAGGTCATGCCAAAGGTTTTAGTCGGAGTGATGACTAAATCGTTCAGACGGGCATCATTTTTCAAAGGCCACAATCGGGCGCTGTAGACCTATCGGAGTACGTTCCAACAGGACCACATCATCCGCATAAGCCTAACAAGTTACTTTAAAATCACCAATTCTGGGTGAAATCATTGTATGTGATGCCAATTTGTTCCACAGCTCAGCCAAAAAGATGTTGAAAAGACATGTTTCAACAATGCACAATGCATCCCTGTCTGAAACCTTTGGCTGTTGGGATCGACGAGGACAAATCACCTTCTAAATTTAGTTTTATTGTGAATTATGATAGCCAAGAGCCCATCATGGATACCCCATTGTTTTAGTTTGCACCATAATTTACCTCGATTTATAGTGTCGAACGCATTAGACAAGTCTATCCAAGCCCCATAAAGGTGGAAGTTTGTCTTGCTTAGTATTTAGAATGTTAAGGACCAGGCTGTTGAGTGTAGTGGACAGTTCCTTGCGGGAGCCAGTCTGGAACTTCAAAATAATATTTGTCTGTTCCGCCCAATTCACTAAGTCCTTTAGAATAATTTGGCCAAATATTTTGCTCTCAATATCCATTAAAGCTATAGGACGGTATTTAGCTGGGTTTCCACAGTCTCCTTTCTTATAGATGGGGATTATTATTGACGAGTGCCATGATCCGGGCATTCACATGTTTTTATTATGTTAAACAGATTGAGAAGGATAGAAGTT
This sequence comes from Ambystoma mexicanum, assembly GCF_040938575.1. Classification (NCBI taxonomy): domain Eukaryota; kingdom Metazoa; phylum Chordata; class Amphibia; order Caudata; family Ambystomatidae; genus Ambystoma; species Ambystoma mexicanum. The sequence continues at coordinate 199,124,411 of NC_090931.1, forward strand.
CAAGTTTCCACTGCAGTTCACAACATGTCATTTGTGAGGCCATTTGTCTCTGCTGCCCTTGATTTCGACGAGGTACATATAAGGCCTTCGATCACACTTTCCGAAAATTCAAGTTCTCACTTCAATTTAGCGGGAAGCACACAACCACAAGCATTTGCTTCCTCAAAGATTCATGTAAAATGTTCTAATCAGACTGATTCCAGGATACAATTCGATTGGACTGTAACCTGGAATTACAGTTGCTGATTTATGATAACACAGAAATTACGAGAGTTGCCCTCTGCCACTGCTTTCAACATAAACAGGCCATCAGATTGGGTTCTCTCAATTTCTATATTGCTTTTGGAGTGATCTTTTTTTCTCGCTGGAATACCCCTGGGTCTAAACCCTCCTTTGTCTCCTGAGATTAGTGCGCAAAGATCTTTTGCGCTCCACTGTCTCTGAATCATAACTGTGGGAATGTACATTCCTTATTAGGCCTTCCTTAATGACTGGCCTATCAGTATCCCAGAGGAGGTTCACAAATGATTTAGGTTCGTAAAATTCATCAAGGACCCTAGATCCCGGAAATCGGTTTTCCAGTCTTGCGTTCAGGTTGGCCCCTCTTCTCATAAAGGCGAGCAGTTTATTACCACCCTGATTTACCAAAGGTATTTGAGTATATTTTTGATTTGAGGCACACATTTTATAATGGACAAAGGCCGCTGATAAATGAATATGGTAACTTGTACCAATATCAACAGCCCATAACTCCAGACATTCTCGGAAGAGGGGTTCAGACATTATTATGTAGTCAATAGTGGATGACCATGCACTACTTCTTCATGTTTTAGCAGGCAGAATGTCTCTGGGGATCCAACCATTTGCAATGCCAAAATTCCAGTCCTCTATGAAGTTACACCATTTGCGACCATTCCAAAGTGCTGCAACAGCATTTATGCTATCTAAATTCCCCCCAAGACAGCAGGAGTTCAAATCACCTGCCAGAATCAGATTGTCATCCGGAAAAGTGGTACTTGTAGTCAACAGTATGTCCGACAAATCCTCAAGATATCCATCAAAATTAGAATGCGCGGGACTCCAGTATAAATTAATCAATACCATGGATTTGCATATAGACTGATCAGAAAAACAAATCCTGACTGGCAGGATAACCAGACTAATGGAAGAGAGTTGTTGGTGCCTTTGTCCACTTTATGCCAGTACTCTGCAAGTGTAAAAAGCATTTCCATATCGATTGTGCCCACACGTGTCCATTCTGGTGCACCTATGTATGCCACTATTCTCACATAATGGAGGTAATGATACTATAACAAAACACGTTTATGCTGGTTCTGCCAATACATGCCAGTATCCCCATGTAGGAACATACTCCTGTTGGCTTTTCCTTCATGCCAGTAAAAAAAAAAAGCAATGCCACAGTAAGAAAACATATAATTGCTAGCTACATGCACTCCCCATATAAGAACACCCATAATGTTATTTTTCTCCAGCATGGGGTCTGGCATGGACTCACATGCTCATGAATATTCCCCGTCGTCAGGCTGGGAATCCTCGGTAAAGAAAAAATCAGTATCAGTTTCGTTTCTGATCTGTCTTTCGTAGTAGTAACCAATCGCTGATCTCTGCGTCATACTGACCACAGCCAATGACTGCCCTCTACCTAAGCCCCGCCTCTGGCACCCATCTTCAGATTTTTACCGCACGTTCAAGTGTTGGGATCCTCGTGCTATTGCTCTCGAGCGTTAGTGCTATTTTTCACGTTTTTTCTCAAAAAAATTTCTCTTTCGGTCAAAAGAGCCTCAAGCTCCACCGTTTCTTCATCCGATCAACGGGGACCCGTGTCGGATTCGTCTACGCCCCTCAAGGGTGAAGATTTCGTCGAGCCACGCTTTTGGAGGACTCCAGAAGTTTCTCAGGCCCATCTCGGACATGGCCCAGGAGAAGGGAAGCTCGACGCCCGGAAAGCTGTTCAGGGTCTGCCCTGGATGCCAGCTTCAGAATGTCTTTAAGGAGGACGAACACTCCCTTTGTCTTTACTGCCTACATGAGGACAAGACGCACGTGGAGAAGGACTGTGCGTTTTGCGGCAATATGTCGGAGCGGACCATGAAGGACCGCCATCAACGTCTCGCCAACTGGCTGGAAGGAAAGAGCCCGTCAGGCGAGAAGAAGAAGAAGTCCGAGCGGTCTTCTAAGACCTTTGAGGGCGCCCCGGCGACGGGGGTCTAACAGAAGGCCAAGCACCGCGAGTCCGCTGGCACCGGGAGCGCCGAACGGTCGGGCTCTACGGGCGCCAGGCAGGGCGCATCCTCCCCGGCGCCATCAACCATGAGCCAACGCTCTGGCTCGGGTAAGAGGAAGGCCGAGCAGCCGGCGAAGCTCCTGGAGAGACCCCGGTCGAGCTCGAAAGCCCCATCGGAGGGGGAGCGAGGCGGTGACCCTCCCCCCAAGGAGAAAGGCGGTGAGTGCACCTAAGGTGGTGAAAGCCTTAATCCATCCGGCCAAGGCCTCTATCGAGACAGTCGCGGCAGCCCTGGTTCAGCCTGTGGAGGCTACACCAGTGGTGGCGACCTCGGGGCCCAGAGTCTCCCTGCCACCGCGGAGGGAGTCCTCTTTCATGCCCATCGACAGGACCCCCGTGAAACCTCCGACGGAGAAGAAAAAGGGGGGGGCAGGAGGTCGTCGTGGATTCGGCCTCAACCTCTGAGGAAGAGCTGATCGAAGTCTTAAGCCCCGGCGTTGGCGTGGAAGAAGACCAGCCCGTCGGGAGGGACCCCGACGTAGGAGACGTCGAGGGTGCCGACGGGGCTCCTGACCGCCCGTCGGACTCCCCTCAACCAGTGCCGCAAGACAACTCGGCTGCCATTTTGTTGGCTATACAGTCCTTATGCTCGGAGATAAGGACGAGACTGCCGTTACCACCAACGGAGGAACCGCTCCCGACGGGGGACCCGGAGCCAGGCCCTTCTGGGAGCCCTCCCCCTAAGAGAAGGATTCATCCTCCACCTCCTTTTCAGCCATCGCGCCCTGTTCAGCCCTCCTCCCCATCCACGACACGTGGGGATGATACGGGGACTGACACGGCCGCGACGGGTACAGACGACGAGGTTTACGACGAGGATCTCCCGTCGTCACCTCCCACCCGGGCTTCCCTGCCCGATGAGATTGGATCGTTTCACTCCATGATCGCCAGGGAATCCGAGCTTTTCCAGCTCTGCCCGGAAGAGAAGAAAAAGGAAGGTTTCCTTTATCAACGGCACGAGGCCAAGAGGAAGACGGTCCTCGCTGTACCTCTACTGGACGATATTTGGGATGAGGGCCTCGCCCTCCTCAAGAACCCATCCACGACGCCGGCGAGAAGGGATCGGTACGAGAAGAAGTACCGGGTCCCGGACACGGCCCCCTTGTGCCTTCGGGCACAGCCGACCCCGGACTCGGTCGTCTCCGCGGCGGCCAGGAAGAAAGCGGGGGGGGCGCGGCCTCTACATCTACCTCCCCGCCGGACGGCGAGGGAAAGAAATTAGACACGATGGGACGCAGAGTCATCTCGTCGGCAGCGACGACGGTTAAGGCGGCCAACGCCTTGGCTATCGTAGCCCGCTACGACAGGGAGTTGTGGTACAAACTGGCCCCCCTGCTGGACTTCCTACCAGACGACAAGAGGGCGGAAGCCCTAGAGATCTTGCAGGAAGGAGAGGTGGCGTCGGACCACGCCATTACGATTGCGACGGACATCGCTGACACTGGATTTCGCCAGTTGGGCAACGGCGTGTGCCTTAGGCGGCGTGGATGGCTCAAGGCTACTGACTTCCGTCAGGACGTGCAGACCAGAGTCTTGGACATGCCGTTCGACGGAAACAACCTGTTTGGGAAAACAGTGGACGATTCCCTTCAAGCCATCAAGGCGGACACGGAGACGGCCCGGGCTCTTGGGGTTCTCCAGCAACGGCGGCCGCCCTTTCGGAGCGGCGGAGGCAAACAGGGTGCCTCCAAAGGTTCCAGCGGCGGATTTTCCACCTACCGTCAAGCGGCCCGTTCGTCATCACAGGAAGCTTACAGGGGACGAGGCAAGTCGGGCAGACCCCGCCGTCGTCGCCAAGGAGGACAAGGCGGCAAAGCCTCGTCGAAGCAGGACTGAACCGGCCGTGGGGTCGGGCCCCCACCGAAGCACCCCGGTGGGAGGCCGGCTGGCGAGCTTCGTCAGTGTGTGGGAGTCCATCTCCACCGACGGTTGGATGCTGGACGCCCTAGCTCAGGGTCACGCGCTCGAGTTTCTAAAGAGGTGCCCGTGCGTCCCCCCTGTGGCCAGGAAAGAACATCACGTCCCTCAACTTCTCTTGGAGTTAAAGGCGATGCTCAAGAAGGGCGCCATCGAGCTTGTCCCAAAGAGGCTTTGGGGCTCCGGAGTTTACTCAAGATACTTCCTCGTGAAGAAGACGACGGGAGGATGGCGTCCTATCCTGGACCTACGACGACTGAACAAATTCATCCAGGCACAGAAGTTCCGGATGGTCACCCTCCAACACGTCCTGGGTCAACTGGAGGAGGGCGATTTCCTGTCATCGTTGGATTTGGAGGATGCCTACTTCCATATTCCCATCCTAAAGGGACACCGAAAGTTTCTCAGGTTCATGGTCCAAGGGCGTCACTACCATTTCAGAGCCCTTCCCTTCGGATTGAGGTCGGCACCCAGGGTGTTCACCAAGTGCCTCGCACTGGTGGCGGCGCAGCTGCGCCGAGAGGGGATCCACGTCTACCCCTACCTGGACGACTGGCTCATCCGAGCAAAGACGAAGGAGCTCGCCGTGGAGCACACGGCAAGGACCGTCCAACTACTCACGGACCTGGGATTCTCCATAAACTACGCCAAGTCCCACCTGGTGTCCGCGCAAGACGCACTGTTTCTGGGAGCGAAGCTCGACACAGTGTCGCTTCTGGCCTCTCCGTCAGAGGAAAGGACGGGGGCCATCTTGGGCAAGGTGCAGCGGATGCTGATTGCGGACGCGGCCAAGGTGAGGTCCATCAAGTCCCTCCTCGGAATGATGTCTTCTTGCATTTATCTCATCCGCCTGTGCAGGCTCCGGATGCGCCCGTTGCAGGAGTTGCTGGACGCGCGCTGGATACAGACGACGGGCAGCTTCGAGGAGAGGATCACACTCGACGAGAGTTTCCGACGAGCGATCCGGTGGTGGGCCACTCGCGCGCATCTGACGGCGGGCATGGACTTCCAGACCCCCGGCCACCAGGAGACAGTGACCACGGGTGCCTCCCTGGAAGGGTGGGGAGCGCACACCGAAAATCTGCACGCGAGAGGCCTTTGGCTTCCGACGGAGAAGTCCCTCCATATCAACATCCTGGAGCTCCGTGCAGTGTTTTGGGCCCTCAGGTCCTTTCTTCCGTCCCTCAAGGGCAAGGTGTTGAGGATCTTCACCGACAACACCACCACCATGTTCTACATCAGGAAGCGGGGTGGAACCAGGTCCCCAGCCCTGTCCAAGGAGGCGCAGGATCTGTGGCATTGGGCCGTCGCCCAAGGGATGTTTCTGGTGCCGTTTCATCTGGCAGGGATAAAAAACACCATCGCCGACACGCTCAGCAGAGAGCTGCGCTCGTGCCACGAGTGGGAACTACGACAGGATCTAGTGGACCGCCTCTTCCGACGGTGGGGCACACCCCAGATCGATCTGTTCGCGACGGCGACGAACTCCAAGTGCCGGAGGTTCGCCAGCAGGTTTCCCCAGCCGAGGAGCATGGGCGATGCTTTCTCATTCCCCTGGGAGGGCCTGTTTCTATACGCGTTCCCTCCATTGCCATTGCTGATCCGGCTCATCAACCAGCTCAAGAGGTCACGGTGCAGGATGATCCTCGTCGCACCTCCGTGGCCGAGGCAGATATGGTTCCCGGACCTTCTGGACTTGTCAGCGTCCCCGTCAATCAAGCTGCCAGTGGACGCGGATCTTCTCTCCAGGGAAGGAGGCGCCATCCTCCATCACGACCCGAAGTCGCTGAACTTGCAGGCCTGGCTCCTGCAGCGTTAGAGTTTGGAGGATACGACATACCGGCCGACTGCAGAGGTTCTTGCAAAGGCCAGGGCGTCCTCAACTCTTAAATGCTATGGACACAAATGGAAGAGGTTCTCTGTCTGGTGCCACGCACAGAAGATTAACCCTCTACGGATTACGGCTCCCCAGGTACTGCCGTACCTTCTGACGCTGGCCAAGGCTGGACTGGCGCACGCGTCCATCAAGATTCATCTTGCTGCGATCTCCCGATACACCAGAACCACGGGGCGGACGTCTTTGTGGTCCCATCGTCTGGTGAAAGAATTCATGAAGGGACTGTTCAGATCGTTCCCGCCGGTGAAGTCTCCGGCCCCGGCGTGGGAGCTCAACGTGGTGCTGACCAAGCTCATGGGACCTCCGTTCGAGCCTCTGCACTCGGCTCCGTTGAAGTTCTTGTCGTGGAAAACAGAGTTTCTTGTGGCCATCACCTCCCGCACGAAGAGTGGGAGAGATCCAGGCCCTTTCCTGCAAGCCCCCGTACTTGACTTTTCACGACATGAGGATAGTGCTCAGGACGCACCCCTCCTTCATGCCCAAGGCTCTGTCGGACTTCCACCTCAACGAACCCTTGGTGTTGCCTGTTTTTGTCATGATCCCTGCTTCCAAAAGGTCAGGGTTTTCCCAACTCCCTTGGAAGCAGATTCATAACCCAGGTTCCGAGTGCCAACCACTCCCAATTGGGACCTTTTGGACCCAGTCCTGGCGCCAGTGGCACCAGGCTCATAAATATGCCCAGTCCCAGCGCTGGAAGCGCCGGGCTCATAATGCTTGGGTGGACTTACCTGCAGCAGACCATGCTGCTTACTTGCCTGCCTGTTGAGCCTCTGATCCTCTTCTGTTTGGAACTACTTTTGCTGTTGGGTGGGGCAGGAGCCACTCCCTAGGTTCAGAACACTGGAACTCTTCTGGAAAGCAGGAACTCTTTTCTTACCTAGGCGTGGCTGTGGAAGGAGACACCTAAGCACTACAGGAGGCTATTTAAACCACACCCGATGGATGAATCTTGCTTTGCGTTATTCTGCATCCTCTGCAGCAGAACGCTCATTGTGTCTTCTGCATCTGATCCTGGGCCTAAGGAAAAAGGCTTACCATCCTGAATCCAGTCTTCAGCAACACCTATAAAGACAAGAAAGAACAGGTTAGCATTACGGTCTTCAGTGACAGCTCTTCACTTACCTGGGCCATCGGCTGTCACCAACGCCTCGCGCTGCATTCTGAAAGACAAAGGCTTACCTACTCTTCGTGTGCTCCGGAGGTCTTCACACTGCATTCCGGCATCTGAAAGACAAAAGCTTACCAACTCTTCGCACGCTCCGGAGGCCTTCGGCGCTGCAACCCGCATATGAAAGACAAAACAAGGTGCGTTTAAAGACATTGGGGAACTTTAATACTCACGTGCCATTACTCCTTTCCACATCTAACCCAGTGGGTATTCCGGCACCCTGCAGCCTCTCCGAACTTGTACCTGCAAAATAAAAAGACAGTTAGAGCGCATCGTGAAGCAGGCAACAAGCGCTTACTTACGTGCTTCCAGGCGCTTCTATTCATCACACGGGCTCCATCTTCAACTCACTTCAGCCCGTCATCCACCATCGCCGGAACCCTGCAAAACAAGAGACATCATTACTAAAGACTTTAAAGACATTAGAATTACTCGAAACTTACCGTTCGTGCAGTAAACGACGGACAGCAGTCCTCTGAAGTCAAGAGGCCTGCTCCCCCTTATCCAGTGAAGAAACTGGTTACAGCACCCTGCCCCGAGGCAGATGGCGAGCACGGCGTTCACTTACCTAAGACATCTTACCCTTCGAGTCAAACATACAGTGCACAGAGGTCCAGCCCAAAGAGCCAGCCGTGTGTTACACATCACCTTTGAAGATTCGGTATACGCCCAGTCAAGACCGGCGCCTCTACGGGAATCAGGTGAGCGTTAGTTTTCTTCCCGTCGCCTTCGTCGCTTGCCGAAAGGACTTTGCACTCGCTGGATGTGGCTAGAGCGCTGAAGTTTTACGTGGACCGCACGAAGTGTTTTCGGAAGACGTCACAACTTTTTGTGAACTTTGGACCTGTCAATCAGGGGAAGGCTCTCTCAAAGGCCTCCATTTCCAGATGGCTCTCCGGCTGTATCATGTACTGTCATCGGTTGGCAAACCGACCGCTGCCTGGCCGTCCGAGAGCCCATTCCACCAGAGCGATCGCAGCTACCACGGCGTTCCTATCTCGTGTGCCCTTGCTGGACATCTGCAGGGCTGCTACGTGGAGGTCGACGCACACCTTCACGAAATTCTACTGCGTCGATCGGGATTCCAGGGAGGAGTCCAGGGTCGGCCAAGCAGTGCTGCGCAATCTGTTCGCCTAAGGTGAGCCTGGTGAGGAGGTAAGAATTGCTTAATGTTGAGTTTGATGTAATGCTTAATGTTGAGCCTTTGCCACCTCCCGTGGTTGTGCATGTGTGTACTGCTATGTATTCTTTATTCATGAGCATGTGAGTCCATGCCAGACCCCATGCTGGAGAAGGAACAAGTTACTTACCTGTAACTGTTGTTCTCCAGCATGGGTCTGGCATGGATTCACATGCGAACCCTCCCGCCTACCCCTTTGCGGCTCTTCACTTGGTCATACTGCCACTTCACGTGCTACCAAATCTGAAGATGGCTGCCAGAGGCGGGGCTTAGGTAGAGGGCAGTCATTGGCTGTGGTCAGTATGACGCAGAGATCAGTGATTGGTTACTACTACGAAAGACAGATCAGAAACAAAACTGATACTGATTTTTTCTTTACCGAGGATTCCCAGCCTGACGACGGGGAATATTCATGAGCATGTGAGTCCATGCCAGACCCATGCTGGAGAACAACAGTTACAGGTAAGTAACTTGTTCCTTACTCCCCATCTGTTCTGAACTTGATGGTCGTGCAGATTAGTGTTACCTCCGTCCCCAAGTACCACACGGGTAGAAAGCAAGATCACTACCAGTGCAATCTTTGAGGCCACAGGTGTAGAGTGTCGTCAATCAGGAACCGGGAACGCCGGAA